>NC_138831.1:32112180-32732900 GCF_965183815.1 Platalea leucorodia
CAACAGGTTGTTTCACTATCCTTTAAGCCCATGAGTCAGAGTGGTGCAAATGCGCAATTTGTTAATGTGCTACAGTCAGAAAAAAACATGTCCTTTTCCACAGTTTATGTTTGCCCAAAGAGATCGAGCATTTTCTGGGCCTTGACAACAACTTGGTATTCCATGAAGTCTGTTTTAACAGATTTTATTTTCCCATTGCTGAGCATGCCTGCAAAATCCAGTTCCTAGAAATGGACATTTTTGAAAGAGTACTCTGAGGTGATGCAGTCCTCTAGACTGGATACTCCCCTGCAGGAACCAAACAGTACCTTAGTATTAAAAGCTCTCCAAAATAATCTTGTTGTTTGCAACACAGTGTTAAGAATGTTAAGTGGGAATGCAAAGAGTGGGAAATCTGCTGCAGCTTGATCTCCCAGATGAGTGGGTTGAAATCCTGACGACATGGCTCTAGTTCACTGTATTCTGAGAGCTGTAGCTGGGGAAAAGAGAGCAGTAGTAGAAGGAAGAGAGTAGTGCAGCAGACAAGCAAAGAGCTGTAGTCTTTTTACCAGCAGTCCCATTTTCAACAAAAATAACAGATACTCCTATGTTCTTCTAGTGCTTTGATTTCTGAGAGCCTATGCTAATTTCACATCACTTTTCCAAGGATTCCAGAAACATCTTATTGAACAAAGGCAACACTTCAACTCTGGTGCAAACTTTGCCTTGTCTGCACTATCACAGCTTGGTCACAATGCAAGGTATAAATAAAGGTGAATGTGACTATTCTGTGTGGTGGGTTTTTTTGAACAAAACAAGGGAGATGTGAAAAATAAATGATACAAATAAACTGAATGGTTTTTAAATTCTCCACACTGTTTTCTTAAGGTGCTATTTGTACAGACAAAGGGTTATTTTTAATTCATGCTTTAAACAAATGCCTGAAAGTTCTCACATGTCTGGCAGCTTTCAACACCAGCTTCATCAACTGTTATACTGTCCTCCAGAGTCTGTTCAATAATGCAAGTGAATCAGGGTGACATCAGGCAGTATTATTTCATGTCACTAGCATACAGCTTTTACTGTAATCAGTTATGTAAATTTTATACTATATTATTTCCAAACACAGTCTTGAAAATACAGTAATGATTCTGTACTTGTGCTTAAGCTACTTTTAAGATCAGCAGGCTTTATTTCGTCTTATCTCAATCAAAATAGAACATTTTATAGCCAACATAACTAATTTCTCTTCATCACAACTGAACAAGGCTTACTCACTAATTTTTGGCAAACAAGAGAACTACAGGCATATTAAAAAAAAATAATAGGCAGCTCAGTTTACATACTGTGTCAGAGCACAGAGAAGAACTCCCAAGCATCCCGTTGAAAGAAAACCTAGTACTACCTATTTGCCTGGGAAATGTGATAGCTGGGACCAGCCTATCCACCTATCTGTTCGATCAAGGAAGGGGAAACTGTTCAAAAGCACTTGAGTAATTCCAGAACCTAAAACTCACTAGTACTGTTTGTTATGTCACATGGGACAACACCATGGACGTTTCTAAGCCACAAACACGGCGTGTTTAAATGACACGCAGGTTTTCAATTTCACCGCTCTGATTAGCTTGTTAACAAATCTAAGGAAAATTGACAATAATCCAGTCACAAAAATTAAAAGAATTACTCTGATGATAATCTGGGAGGATTGGGAAGAGAATGAGATGGTACAGAATGATACTGTTTCAGGAATCAGAATGTGAAATCTGTTTGCCTGTGAAAAGAACTTTTAAAGAAAATATTGTAAAAGAAATATTTAAATTAATTTCTAAAGTCCCATTCCAAACACTTAAAAATGGTATGATGGGAAAGTGTCAGGATGAACTGGGTAAACTAAGATGACTTTTTTCACCTCTAACATCTGTTATTTCCATGTAGAATATTACTACAGTAAAAGTATCATATGTACCTGTGAACTGTAACTGTACACAAACAATACCACTTTTCCCTCTACATTAAACAGGACTGTTGATAGCCAAAATACTCTAAAAGTTATTTTTGCTTCTTTGTTTGCTGTAAACTACAAAGGCATCCCACCTGTCTGTCTGCTGCATGTACTTGCTTCTAGTTTGGTACAAAGAATTTTGTACTGTACTGCACACATACTCGATCTTGGTTCTACTTTATTGACCACAAAGAATGGTAAATACCAACACAAAAGGTGCCAATGTCTCAGAGCATCTTGATTCTGAAGTGTTTTCACTCCAAAACAAAGTATCCCTAGGAAAAACTTGCCATTGTACACAAAGACAGTATATACACTTCACTGATAATTGAGTTGAATGAGACTTGTGTTAGCTCCCAAATGGCAGCATTTGGAGATCAGCTCATTACCAGGGAAACAGGAATTTTCTTGCCACATCACTAGGATTATATTATTTGCTCTTATGTTATTCTTCAGGCTCAGTTATTCACAATGTTGAGTAGCAATGTGAATTGTGAAAAAGGAGTCCATTGGTTCAGATTTCCTTTCTTCACTCCCTTCACTTAACATCTGCTAATTCAAGGACTGAACAAGGCCGCCTGAAATTTTTCTGCTCTAGCTGGAACTTGAAGCTGAGATGGTAAAATACAGTGAGAGGGAGATAATCAGCTTGTTATGAAATAAAAAGCCACCGGGACACCCTGTGAGCAGTACTAGATCTTTCAAAGTAGTCTTGCTAAGCTCCAACACTAAACTGATGTACTCATTATAGCAAAAGGTGAATGTGCCAACAGCTATTCAGTGCTGTAATCAAAGAGCTTCTATGAACTGCTGACACAGGTAGTCCTGAATTTTGCAGAACAGAGATGTAGCTGAGCTTTCTGGGATTTTAACTTGCTTCACACTAAAGGTCAATGCTCAAATATATTTTTAATCATTTAAATGCACGGCATTTTGTAGATGGGGAGGATCAGGAAGTTAGTATGTAGCATGACACAATTCCCATTCAAGAAAACTATCTGAAGACATTTTATAGAATTTTAAATCTGCAATGCCTATTATTTCTTTCTTTCAGAGCCTTACACAATTAGGCTCAATATAACTAAGGCAACTATTTAAAAATATTTACAGGTCTACATTACTACTTCTCTACCTGCTAGACTCTAGAATTTACCCAGGATGATTTCTGTAACGCCCGTGTGGTGCACCATGGAAGATGATTTATTGGCACTCCCTCAGGAAACGCTTAATAACTCATCCACGCTCACATAAAGCGACCATCCCCAAGTCACTGTGACAGTGTACCACATTAACATGCATTTCTGTATGTTCTGAGATCTGTGTGTCTAAAAGAGTCTAAGGTGACACACAACTGCAGTAAAACCTTTCATTACTATGATTCCCTTTTGTTAAAAGTGTGCTTTAATAGCAGGGACCAGAATAGATGTTCCAGTCAGTAAATGAGTAAGCTTGGTAAGACCTGCTGCATTTTGTGGTCCCTCCTTGCCCCATCACGAGTCACTTAAAGATAGTTAAGCAGCAGCTGCATAACTACATTCTGATGTCTTCACTGATTCACATATCCCACATATCAACATCATTCTATATTTCATTTGAACCACTTCCTATGGTTCAAACATATAAGCAATATAAAATAGGCTAAAAACAAATGACTAATCACCATCTATCCCTACAGCATGTTAGCACAGTTTTGTAAAGTAGCAAACAGCTGGAAAAATTGTGCAGGGATCTCATCATAGTGACCCTTTCATTAAATTATTATTGTTTCATAAGAAGATCACTTTGAATGTTCCATCGTGTCCTAAAAATTACTGAAGCCTAAGCAATGTGAGACTTCATTGCCGTACTGTCTCTATCCTAAGCATGGTATTTAAAGTAGGTAGAGACCGCCAGGCCTGCATTTAGAGCACAATGAGATTTTACTCTTCTAAACATGACTGAGTATCCAAGCCCAAGAAATTATTAAACTTGTGTGGTGTGTAGTGCAGTTTAAAAAGAAAGGCTTTTAATTCAGGATACCCAGTTCTCTTTTGTCTCACTTACTTAATGCCACTTCATGCAAGCCCAAGAGAAAACGGGAGGCTTACAGGTACATAAGGGCCAAAACTTTGAAGTATAGGTTAACCAAGACATCCTTGCCAAACGTAGGATAATTTTCTTTTGATGCGTAAATGTAACAGCTGCAGTGGATCAAAAGGCTGATCTAAATAGCCAGAGCATTTAGGTATTCATAAGCATGGCGTGTCATCATGAATCTTGCTTCCAGATTCAGGGCTTAAGCTTTACACCATTGCCATCAGTATTTCTGCATGAAGGTAAAGCTGCTCATTACAGTCTTTCTCTAAGGACACAGAGGTTAACAAGCCTGACTTCTTATTACAGCTTCTCATCTGCATAGACAACACTGCATTTTGCCACTCCTAGGATAAAAGGCTGGGACGAAGCCACTCTGTCCATGGAGACAGGAAGGAAAGAAAAAAACGTGAAAACGGCAACTTCAGTTGTTGGGCTGCTGATGAGGCTGACTTTGAACTTTGCCATACCCATCCTGTCTCCTTCTGCCTGAACACCAACCATAGCTACAACCAGACTGGCTGTCTAGGGTTGTGGCACAGGCATTTCTGCTGCCAGTAGGCTTCTATTCCAGGCAGCTATTTTGCCAATGTCTAGAGTCAACCCTGGCTGTTAACTACAGAAAGAGAATGGGTACATCACCTTGTCATGTGGGAAAATGAGCAGATATTGTTGATGGTGCTGTAAAACCATTAGCAATATGAAACCACAGTGTATCTATGTACAAGGAAGGTAAGACTTAGGACTACCTGCAGACTTTACTTCTTCTTGCAAGTATGTGCATTGTGTACTTTCTGTATGTTGTTGTTGGCACATGCTGCTTATATTGTTCGCAAATTATTCTGTTCTCAGAGAGACCTACAAACATTTCAGAGTTTTAGCAGTTTGACATTATATTTACTTAGCTGGATGCAAGTCATCAGGGATTTTGAAGATGCATCACTAAGGGCTGAAATTAAGGGCTGAAATTAAAAGTGAAATTAAAAATCCATCTGACTTACCATCATCTGGACAGATTTGTGCAGCTAATGTGGAAAAACTCTTCATGCATTGCCTGTCAGTGAAGAAGTCATTCCCATTCCCAGCAGCACTTCTGTAAGCAAATGGTTTGCAGCCATTCACGGTTCTGTAGTAAGAGAGGCTATTCAGGAATACTTACAATCTACAGTGCTGGGTTATGCTGGTCCCCTTTTACCCTATTGGCTATGATAACGTGGTTATCACTATGTAAAAAATATCACATTGCAGCTCTGGACAGAAGACTGCTGCAGTAAACAAGCTGGTGGGAGAACTCCAACAGCCCCATGTTCCAGGGGCTGCATGAAAAATGCCCTTGTGGGGAGGTTTCAAACCAGCAGCTGCACCACTGGTGCACTGCCTTCCCAAAGGGAGTACAGGCCAGAAGATGTGGTGTATTCCTGCATTCCTGGATGACAGTTAATTTCTTTAAAGATTTTTGGAACATATTATTAAAATATAAGCAGAATACATTTCATTTAAAACACACCCATTTTTCATGCCTTCATGCAAAGAACTGGCCCCCATTTCCCTCTCCCTCTTCCCCCACCCCTAACTCCCTGGTTTTTGCAGTCACTATTAATAGATTTACATTTCTGGAAAACTACAACACTGACTTTTTTCACGTTGGCTTTTAAAGCCAACATATGACTGGCAAAGTGTTTACCAGCAAGACAAACCAAGCAAGCTTTTTATGTCTCCAAAGCTAATAAAATACTGCTTCGAGCACAGCTGGCCTTGAGTTTCTGCACGAGCAGAGCTCATTCTGCAAGCCTAACATGAGGAGACAGCTATTTTAATCTTCCTGTAGTTGCTTAAGCATAGGTTCTCCTGTTGATTTAGAACAGTCTCAACCCAGAACACTAAGCCATAAATACATCTGGAGCTGAGGTTGAAGAAGAGTTAATATTCATCTCTCTAGTTTTATTTTAAAATACACCCTTAGCTCTCTTAATGTGTAGCAGACATCAGTGAGTCACTCCAGACAGCTTAAAGATATTTTGGAAAAAGCTGTAAAGTGAGTTTTTGTGTTTGTTTTTCTCCCCCCCCCCCCCCCAGTCACAAGCAGACTTGGCTTAGTTATTTGGTTGTTTTGTAACAGAAGGAGAGCTAGAGTTGCACAGAAGTTAATGAGCACATAACATCCCTCAGCCATGCAGACACTCCAAGAGAAACGAAAGGACTTCTGGTCTGACTCTAGCCAGTCATCCTGTGTTGATGAAGCTAGTGGAGTGGTGACAAGGAGGCTTTGCATTCATCCCCTGTGCAGCAGCATCAACTGCAGTGCACCTCTATGCTCAGAGCAAAGAACACAATTGCACCAGTGGAAGGAGGAAACAGAGCAGTGAGGCCATTTTTCCAAACCTCCCCAGTTCATACTGCTTTATGGGTCTGGCTGGCTGCAATGTGGAAAGTATGCAGCATCTACAGATATTTACAAAGGTGTAGAGACAGAAATTAGTCAGTCACAGAGTCAGAAACTGAAATCCAGCATGGGGACTCCTGGTACCCTGTCTAGATCACTCCCTTCTACCCTGCCAGCTTAGAACCTAGACAAGGCCAGAACCGATGATGTAAGTATCTGAATGCCTCTCTCTTCCCTATAGCAAGACTTTTGTCTGGCTACTCCTTCAGTGTCTCACATTTAAGCTCCTGAGCCAATACCATGACCATGTGTGGTGAATGAAGCAGACAGAGTAGAGGCCAGCAACAAAAATGATCCTGTTATTCTGAAGAGTATTTCTGGCAGGATCCAGGAGTACAAAGCAATAAGGAGAAAGCTGTGTTCCATCTTTAGCAGAATGCCTCATTTTGCTGTACTCTACTTCTTGACTTGTTTGCTTGAGCCTTTTTTTAACTGCACTTTTGGGCTTTCCAGTGTGTGCAGACAGGACAAATATAGTGACTCACAAGTGTATACCTATTATTTAGTTGTTATATAAAGCCCACCTGAGCGCACCATGAATTCACTTTTTAGGTTGGCTGGAAATTTGTTCTGGTCTGTTGCCGCCTTGCAGAGGTCTTTTCTCATCCCCCCCCCCCCCCCAGCAAATCCTCAACATGTTTTTAAATTACTACAGAGAAACCCTGTTAGTCACAGCAGTGACCACAGGAAAGGTTTTGCCTTTGAGGTTCTTTTATTATTTCATATAGCTTTGCTAGGTAACCTTTCATAACATAGGATACCGTTTGTGCTTTTCATGTGGTGGCAGGGGTCACCATCCTGGCAGGTGACAAGGAAATTTGTTGGAGCCTATTTTAGATACCAATTCTTGCTGCACATCATTCACACAGTCATCACTTCTCCTCCATTCCCCCATTCAGTTACTTAGGTCCTCAGCTCCACCCTAATGACGGGGAAAGATCTGAGTCCCTGATAAAGTGGAACCTAGGACAGGCTGATAAATCAAAGATTGTAATGAAAAAAGGGAAGGATCTTTCTCTAGAGGGGTAATGCTGTTATTTGGATAAATGCAACAGATGAAGAGAGCTAACATTTAATGCTTCTCTATTTGCCTTAGAAACCCCATTTTAATACGCTTCAGAACACAATCACAGTGAAATAAGCTCAACTTTATGCCACATCATTACCGCTCAGTCAGTACCACAATACAGCATCTCAGAAGAGATAGTGCTCTGAGCCAAAGACCAAAGCAAGATGGCTCTGCTTTACAGAGGGCTCTGCAAATTCATGCATCTCCACACATCAGGCTGGAAAAGCGGAGAGGTACTGTTGAGTGAGCTCTCCTCTCTTCTGCCCACAGCCACGAGGTAAAGACAAGTTACGTAACATAAAAAGAACATCTCTGCTTTTTTTTCCAAAAAAGAAAACTAAATGGTGATGCCTAGCATTCCTCCCAAAATTTTCATATTATTTTCTGGAAATTCTGTGAAGAATCTGGTGTCCTGCTGAGGGGTACTAGAGAGGGGGAAAGGGCAGCCTGGAGAATGCACTGATGCAGAAAATGGGAAGCAGGAAGGTGGGCACATGGCACCGCAGCCCTTGAGTTCCCAACAGTTGGCATTGTAATGACTGGCTCAAGCTCATTAAAGGAGCTTCTTGTTGAATTACTGGCAGAGAGGCAGGGAAGCACTCTGCTGTGTGCAGACTCTGCAGAGTGCTGATTCCTTCGCCAGTGCAACACTCTGCAGAGTGCTGACTCCTTCGCCATGTCTTCAAAGCCCAGGATCCTCACCAGGCTGGCTGCCCTATTAGGGATGAGCTGCGTTTGGTTTAAGTTGACCAATTCTGTCGTCAGTGTTCCCCATCTACATCTAGGCCTTCAGCAAATCTTGCATCTTCCTGTTTTCTTTGCCAAACCCTAAAAAGGCAAACACTGCAACATTGCAGGGATGTAGCACAATATTAAACAACAGATTTCAATAGTAATGACTCAGGCTTAATGGCCGGTCTGCAGAGATCATTTTCCTCCTGCCAGCTCCCTCTACCCCTGCAGTTCACAGTTCCTAGAAGGCTGAATGGGCTTAGGAACCAACAGCGTATTCAAAAAGGAATACTTTGACTACAAAAGGCTAGAGAGGCTGTTGTAATGATTTCCTATTTTCAAGCAAAAAACAATCCCAAATATTGTTTACTGCAGATAGACAGCCGGCAGTTTTCCACAGTCTTTGGGAAACTTTCCACAGCGCCACTGCAGCAGGCTGCTGTCCTAGGGAACAACGTACCTAGCACCAGCGTCAGTTACTCCCCTGCACGGGCTCTGGGAACCCACTCGCATACGAGGTGATCCTCATGTCCTAAAAGTTATATAGAATAAGCCATGCCCTTGCAGAGCATGCAGCAACCATGGCCAGTCCCTACACCTACAGTTCATTATAAAGCAGCATATTTACCTCATTCCTGTGACTTAGAACCTCTGTTAAGTCGTATTATCTATTAGCACCAAAAAAGTTAATGTTTAGCTTTGTATATACTCAGTTTGTTATTCATTGCATATATTGCCCACATACAACTAAGTAGATACTTGACAGGTCTTTTTCTCAGAAACCAAATGTAGTGTCTTGAAATTAACTGGCAATATATTTGGACTTTTGACTCACATGCATGCCAAGATCAGAAATATTTATAACTCATTATAGTTAGAGCCACTGTAAATACAGCATCCAGTCTGTTTCTTTTATGGGTGCTGCTTAACCTATTCTAAGCATCACAGTTTAGTCTACTCTTTAAACACAAGTTGAGTTTTCCCAACAGCTGGGACCTGAGGCCAAGCTGCTTTGCAGTTATGTTTTACTGTAATATGTTAAATTCAACCCAGCAATTCAAGAGAAGTGAATCCTTCTGAAAACATACACTGAACAAACCAATATATACACTCAGAGAGAGTTTTAGTTCTGTGCCTGATGTGATCTTACATGCTCCTGTAAATCTGTTTGAGAGCTGACTTCAGGGAAGACTCTAAATCTGAATACTATTTGAACAGAAAAAAAGGTTGGGGAAATTGATTTGAATTTGTGCAAGTGGCCACACACAGTAATGCCGGGCCTTCTCATACAGGAAATCCTGCAGTGCTGCTCTGCTCAGTCTGCCAGTTCCCAGCCCAGTTAGCGTGTACTTCAGAACATGCAAGAATCCTTGAATTTGACTTCACTGGGCTATTCTGCCATAGCAGAAACGTATTCTGTAAAGGCATAATATTTTTGGGAGGGCAGATGGAAAATCCCTAACATATAGGGAATTTCAGAGAGGTAGAATATAATTTAGAGGGCAGGGCATTGGATTTATGAATTCCTGCTCTAACTCTGTGGCTTGTATGACCAGTGATCAGTATCTTGGTTTTGTGCATCACCCCCAATATGAAGAATTTTTTAAAAAGTAGTTCTTACCTTCCAGACTTGCTGATGTAATGAAAATGAGGCAAGAACAAAATGAAAAAACAGCAGAAAAAAATCTACCATTATGTTTTGTGCCTCAGGATGCACATCCAGTGCCTTTGCCAAGAAAGACAAGGTTATCTACTGTCCCCACAGTTTATCTGATAATGCAAGGTTCACTTCAAAGCCTGATCTCTGCCAATAAGGAGTTAATATGCATTTCTCTTTAATGGCTAGCTACCTAGGAATGATTTTATATCTTGATGTATCCCTTCAAAAAAATTAAATGGATAGATCCATCTCCTCCTAGTTGTTTTATTACATATTTATTATATATTCTTATTCTGAGACACCCAAAATAT
Organism: Platalea leucorodia; assembly: GCF_965183815.1. Lineage (NCBI taxonomy): Eukaryota > Metazoa > Chordata > Aves > Pelecaniformes > Threskiornithidae > Platalea > Platalea leucorodia. The sequence goes on from NC_138831.1 coordinate 32,122,450, forward strand.
TATTAACAAGTTGGTTTTTTAAAGGTTCCCTCTCATATATACACATTTTCTGGGATTTCGTCATCCTCATCTAGTGATTCCTAAAGTGCAAGTCCTAGCTCTACAGCCAAGAAGATTAAAGACTAATTTCCAGGGATGAAATTACAGCTATCCCTAGTTCCCACTTTCCAAATGCCTTTTGAAGAGTCATCTGATGCCAGCAAGACCTAAGTTTTGGAACAGAGCAAAACATCTGCTGTTTCTGCAGGCTAATGGTTTGTCACCGGAAAACAAATGCAAGAATCAAAATTAATTTCTGGGACTTCCACTAAAATTCCTTTTTGTCCCCACTGGAGTGATTCTGGGTTTCATTTTTAAGTAAGAGTCCCACTGAACTGCATACAGACATATGCATGCCTGTGCAACACTGAGCCATAGGATTCAAGCCACAAAAGTGAAACAGTAGAAACTACGGCACTTAAGCTTGGACGGCAGAAAACAGACCTATGATCTAATCTGAGTAAGCTGTGGATTTCCAAAAGAGCTATCCCATGGCTGCTCCTGTGTCTCCAGCTCCTTCCTGCCTGGCTGGTTGTGCCACACCAAGACCAGAATTCAGTTCCTGAAGTCGAGATATGTAGGTCCAGGGCTTTGGGTTAGTCTCTCCTGAATTTAACGGACCACAAACCCCTCCAGCTCTCTTAGATATGTTCCTATGGCCAAATATAAGTGAGGTTCAGGCCTTCAGACTAGGAAGGAAAGCAGAACTGGGATGGCCATACGTGACAATTAACAGTATGCAGTCCAGCATACTGTCATACCTTTAGTGGTGGACTTGGAAGTGCTAGGTTAATGGTTGGACTTGATGATCTTAAAGGTCTTTTCCAACCTAAATGATTCTATGATTTCCATCTATTATTGCATCTACCAATTCTTCTGCTCTCCCTCCTTCTCTCACTCTTTGGTACCGCTCAGCATATTATTTTGTACATCTAAACTGCTCATTAAAGAGTAACAAGTGGTTCAGCAGCTGTCTGTGTTTTCATAATGAAGAATTTGGCTATCACGAATTGCTTCTGCCAGTCTTGGATCACCTGTAGGAAGCACTTGTAACCAGCCCTGAGACTGGAGCCAACCGGTGCAGGATAGTCCTATGGTTTTCACATTGCCCGTGCACAACATTGCAAGAAGGCATTCCTAGCACTAAGGTTTGGCTGTGAAAGACAGACAGGCTGAGACTATTCTCAGCTTCATCTGCTTGTTACACAACAAACTGAAAGTATGTGATCTTTCAGTAGGGTAGATATGATATAAGCAGAGATACTGAACCATTTCCTGCATTGCATAGTAATTTAGAAATGCAGTTTTGAGGGACTGAAAGGCTCAAAGGAAGATCATGTTAAGAAAACAAGGAACTTACCTGAGATAAAAATACCACTCATAAAATCCCATAACCTGGAACTGGCCAGTTTAACAATAGAGTGACCATTCTAGGGGAGCCAGCGTCAAAAAGAAGACAACAAATATTGAAGCTCTTAACAACCTGTTTTATCTACACAACTAGAGACTCCGAGAGGATGGACTTAATGGCAGTGTGCACTAACATTTCAAACACAGACATCAAGGTTTATATTCCAGCATAGCTCGAACATGAAAACAGCACTCAGTTTAAAGACTGCTGTCTTGGATCACTGATGCAAACTGCCTGACACCCAAGACTCCTCAAGCATCGTTAGGGTTTCTGAGACAACTAGACTACATCTGTCTGTCAATGCTATGCCCTTGGTCTCCAAAATTCCTCAGACTGTCCTGGGATTAGACCTTCTACTTACACACAGCAGGTTACCAGTAAACCAGCATGGGTTTGTATCATTTGTGCCACAGCAGGCTGCAACGAAGCCTTGCACTCACCCACTCTCACTGGGCCTCATTGCCAGCAGTCACCCCAACACCCGCCAGCCTCACGGACATGGGGGGTGGACGGGTGAGACCCCACTAGATGGCACTACGACCCAGACTGATTTTAGTTACTGAAGACATTGAGTTAAATTTCTTGTTTTCGGTCCAGCTGACCTTCTTGTTGGCTTTCTGTTTACAGTATGCACAGTACTCCATACAGAGTCTCTTTGTTATGGCCACTTATCCATATGTTTGCTAAAATGTTTTTTAAAGAAAAATACCCATGCAGTGTCAGCATCTTCCCTGACCTTTGACACCGCTCACATCAAAGCCACCTTTTCCATTTTATTTCAGCTTAATCTTTGAAGCTAAACTGTCCTGGTTTCAGCTGGGATAGAGTTAGTTTTCTTCTTAGTAGCTGGTAGAGTGCTGTGTTTTGGATTTAGGATGAGAATAATGTTGATAACACACTGATGTTTTGGTTCTTGCTGAGCAGAGTTTACACCAGTCAAGGACTTTTCAGCTTCCTGTGCTCTGCCAGGTGCATAAGAAGCTGGGAGGGGGCACAGCCAGGACAGCTGACCCAGACTGGCCAAAGGGCTACTCCATACCATATGACATCATGCTTAGTATATAAGCTGGGGGAAGAAGAAGGAAGGGGGGGACATTCGGAGTGATGGCGTTTGTCTTCCCAAGTAACCATTATGCATGATGGAGCCCTGCTTTCCTGAGGATGGCTGAACACCTGCCTGCCGATGGGAAGTAGTGAATGAATTCCTTGCTTTGCTTTGCTTGTGTGCATGGCTTTTGCTTTACCTATTAAACTGTCTTCATCTCAACCCATGATTTTTCTCACTTTTACTCTTCCGATTCTCTCCCCCATCCCACCAGGGGTGGGGGTGGGGGGGAAGTGAGCAAGCAACTGTGTGGTGCATAGTTGCTGGCTGGGGTTAAACCACAACATAAACACAGCAGGAAGAGGGAGTAAGGGTGGTCAGTCAAATCTTCACAAAATTTGCAAGTGAAAACTCCAAATGTACTCCCTTATGAGAAGGCCTCATCTCATCCATTTAATGGGCAAGGAGTATCAAATATTCAATAGTGTTACTTGTGCATATTGACTGATTAGCATCCAGGCTAACCAGCTTGCAGTAAGATAAACAAAAAACATTCCCATTAACTTTGCAGAGAGCTCTAATAGGCACTAAAAGTTAACTTTTGTATACCTGCTCATCAACTCATGTGTTGACACTCCTTGAAAAACATCTGAAAGCTCACATTCCCAACTTGATTTCCTGCTAGAATAGATGACTCTTCATTTGATTCCTGCATATCTGGGATTATATGACCCTTTCCCGTGCTCTAGCATGGGAAGCACTTTAGGAGTTAATTTGCAAAAAACCCCTTAACTTTTCCCATATAGTTTGGAAAAATGGCTATTCTGGCTCATTTATAATATGAACAGCTTTCATAAAAAGACCTACACAACCTATTTCGTATATTGTGTAGTCATTAAAGGTCTAGTAACTTATTGCAAATGGTGGCGGCATCACTTGTTATCTACATTTTTCATTTCTTTTTCCTGTGTCTCGTTCTCATACTGACTGTGATCACAGTAAAGGGCATTGCCATAATGAAGTAATTCTTGGAATAACAAATACAGAGTATTTATTAATCCAAAAATGAAGGACAAATTAGAATCATAGAATTGTTAAGGTTGGAAAAGACCTTTAAGATCATCGAGTCCAACTGTAAACCTAGCACTGCCAAGTCCACCACTAAACCATGTCCCTAAGCACCACATCTACCCATCTTTTAAACGCCTCCAGGGATGGGGACTCAACCACTTCCCTGGGCAGCCTGTTCCAGGGCCTGACTACCCTTTCGGTGAAGAAATTTTTCCGAATATCCAACCTAAACCTCCCCTGGCGCAACTTGAGGCCGTTTCCTCTTGTCCTGTTGCTTGTTACTTGGGAGAAGAGACAGACCCCCACCTCGCTACAACCTCCTTTCAGGTAGCTGTAGAAAGCAGTAAGGTCTCCCCTCAGCCTCCTTTTCTCCAGGCTGAAAAACCCCAGCTCCCTCAGCCGCTCCTCATAAGACACGTGCTCTAGACCCTGCACCAGATGAAAACCAACTGCTAGCAACCTAAAATTTCTTAAAGATAGAATAAAATGGCAAGCCCTGTGTGGTTTGTGCAGAATACAGGCAGGTAACTGTGTCAGGGAGCTTTTTTTTTTTCTTTTTCTGTGGCTTCTATTTTGCAAGCAAAGAGTTTTCTATACAGCTAGCCTTGAAAGCACAAGCACTGGCTGGAATTCCTCCCGAGGATGTGAAGCCAAACTGTAGCAGAAACTGGGGAAGGAGAGGTGTAGATTGTGAAAATGCAAAAAAGTGCTGAGGGAGATTCTAAGAATCAGAGCATACTTCAGCATGGTGAACTTTTCAAGAACACTGGCAGAAAAGAGGAAGGAAGGAGATTTGAAAACACATTTTGGCAGATAGCTCAGTCCACACCCTCCTACACAACAGGGTCTTTTTGTAGAGGAGGTAATTTTCAATGGTAATTGATACCAGCCTTAGCAGCTTGTCAGACAGGTTGCCAATTATGTGAAGGCCGATGACAAAACAATTTCTTCTACAGAAACCTACAAAATTATATTTCCAAACTTCCGCCAGGTTAGGGAAGGTCCTGCATGCAGCAACAACTGTGCGCTGACAGCCCACATGCTTCAACAGACTCGGCATGCCCCTCTGTACAAACATGGTAGACAACATCCCTCTGTTTTGGGCAATGGCACTTAAAAAGCCATGTTAAAAACATTTTCACTATAGCTCATGCCCTCTCCCTCTAAATTACATCTGGCTGAACCAGAACAAGCAGAATTACAATCTAGGTTTACAAAATACTAAGAAGTATGAGAGAGGAACTGTACTCAACAACAGCTGCTTTCTAAAAGGCTGCAAGACATTAATTAGTTGCTGCTGCTCTCTGCAGCCTGCCTCTGCCTAGCTTGGGAGGATAGGGCTACAGATGAACAGCAGCAATAGGCCAGAATCATGCTCTACAGCAGGTCCCTGGGATCTAGACAGAAGTGAGCCACGCTCCAGTCAACCTTCCTTTCCCTTTATCAGCCTCATAAATGACGGTAGGAAAAAATAAGCAAGTCTAATAACATTGAGCAATTAAACAGGAGCTGATAAATAAAGATGCTGAAACTAAAGTTTGACCAATCAAAACTAATACATGCTACAAAGCTGTTACTGAGATGTAGTAAGCAGTTAATAACAATTATAAATAATAATGTACTCAGCTAAAACGAATAGCCTCTCCAATATCACCTTCCGCTCCTCAGCTATCCATGGTGCACTCAGTTTAAGAGGTTATTCCTCAATCACCTTCAGAAGGACATTAGCATATTCCCTGTGCTCCTCTTTACCCCTCTCCATACATGTCCTGAATGTAACATTAGACTGTGGGGCTGTTTCTCATGAATTTTCACTCTTCCCTGCTTCATGTGTTCTCCCAGTTCCAAGAACTTTCAGCTTAAAAAAAAATCCCTTCCTGACAAGTCGGATGGTTTTTGTGGCAAGTGTCCGTGGTCCCTCTGAGTTATTAACAGTCCCACACACAGCCTCACTTCTCTTCCCCTCCCTCCAGTCCTCACAGTAGCCCATTATGCTAAATCACACTGATCCAAAAACGGGAGTTGAGGGAGACACTCTGAAATAGGCTAGAGAAGCTCTGCTGTGGTATGGCCCATAAGAGGACAGCTTTTTTAAGCATTTGTGTGTCTCTGCTAAATAATTTCTGAAGTTCCACATTTCAATTCTCTAAGTGCTGGAGTCTGCCCTGTGAGGAGCTCACTAAAACTGAGGTAATGAAGGATATGATCAGTTTTCTGAGGGTGCTGTGACCTAGAGGCAGGTCTGATTACATCATTTGTTTTGGGTTGAGTCTCAGGAGCTTTATAAAAAGCAGTCCTAAAAGGAAGGAGAGAGACAAGGGGAGAGAAGGGCAATAACTCCTTAGCAGAAGCTCTGTATGTGTGCAGTCTGCTATTTGCCACATATCTACAAGGGAGTTTCTTCAGAGTGCAGAGAAACCTGCGAACCGTCAGAATATTCTAAGTCTTTCCTTGAGATGTCAGCCAAGAGCTTCAGTATAGCCACAGTCGCTACTGTGCTCATTTTCTTCCTAAAGATACAACTCTCAATGCAAGCGCCGTTGAATGGTAAAGTCTTTCAGCTTTTTATTTTCTTTTCACTTGTAACTTTGGGCAGCTATTGTATGCAGAAAACTGGCATCTTTTAATTATTACTGTTTCAATAGCATGCTCAAAGTTGTATATTGTTGCAGTCTGCAGATGTTTGGAGTTAGTATCCTTATCTCAATTTCTCAGAATAGGTATTCTGATACATACAGGTAAAAGAAATTTGTCCTCTGATTTAGTTTACATTACAGACTTCTTGCATGCTCAGTATACCTTGCTTTGGGATCTTTTTGTTTCTCACAGAATGAAGGAGAGACTGGCCCTTCTCAGAGTTAGTGAAAGCATCACACCTTTCCCTCTGTCCTGTTTATTTTTAAACCAGAGGAAAAGAATGCGATCCCTGTAAAGAGCCCCATATACTAGACCTCATTCTCTTATATTTAAACGGGACTAGTTTCAGGAGGTCAGCACTCCTTACTCTATTTTTAGGAGTTAATGTTCATCTATTCAAGCTGATTATAATAAATTTTCATCAATTCAAGCTAATTATAATCCATCTAGTGTGATTAGAGGATATGAGGGAGAATCGTCGTAAAGGGTTGTGTGACAGGCCTTACTCAGCGTGTATACTCATGGGACGAAAATCCTGAAGGCTCAAGCATAATCCAGAGCAGTCAGCTTCATACAGAGCTCTGCCAAGACAAGCATTTTACCAGGTTTTTCTCATGAGCTACATAAGGGGTGGAATTCCAACTTTTAAGGTCACCTTCTTATTTCTGGCATATATCCTCTGAAAAATGGCTATATTCTCTAGCAGAATCTCTCACCTGTAGGGCAGAGGTTCCTAGACCCTGGTGCTTTCCAGAATAACAGAATAAAGCTTGGTGCTTTCCAGGTGCTTTCTCTGACAACACAGATGGTTTAGAATTGAAAGGATGTGTCCAAAAGATATGTCTTATGATACGTCCTGAAAGGAATGCTGGAGAATTCCTATCTTAGAATTAGACACCCAGTACCAAGAAATGGCAAGAGCTACAGCATCTGCCTGTCTCTGACATCTTCCCAAGTCAAAAACACAACTAATGTAGATTATCACAACTAAAACCATTCCCACTTTCCCAGCTCCCAAGTGACACTGGAAACATGTTCGTTCCCTTGATATTGATCAATGAAACAGATACATTGGCTCTAGGAACCTCTTCTGCCATGCATAGGCACGTAACTGTGATATTCATCAGCACTCACCCCAACATGAACGAAGAGGCATGAGAACGCTCACAGGTATGGAGCTGTTGATAGTTCCCTTCTAGATGTGAATCAGACACTCTATTGACTCTCCTCCAATTTTGGGAGACTGTGTGACAGCCTCCCTCATCCTCATTTCATTATCAAGCAGAATAAGGGTAATAGCACCCTTGCTCACAGTTTGAGGATGGCAGCAAATCACTTTTGCAGCTCTACATGTTCATTCAGACAAAATCAAGAATACTGCCATCTGGTCATCTATTCACCTCCTCATCTAAGTTAGATGAAATAAGCGTAAGTGTGCCTCAGCCCTACCTACACTAGTTGCTATTATTGTGCTCATGAGTAAAGTCATAATGGTAGTGAATTGCAGATGATCAAAATGCTCACAGGCTAAGGAAAATTTCACTTGGCAAAAGACTTTAAGCTTTCATTTATTTTTGTTTCAGGTGGCATAAACGCCCAAAATATTGGAAATCTTTGAAACTGACTCTTTTCAGGTTGTTCTAGATTATAAAAATCTTAATTTTGACACTTCGTACACATTTTAATGGGCAGTAAGAGCATGAGCAGAGAGTAGCTATTGTAGTTAAGCCAATATTTCTTCAAACCCTGCTCAGATGAGGATGTGGCAATTTCTAAAACCTGTTGACAGTCAGTTGCTATCTTCATGCAAGTTTTACCTACAGAATGTGCTGACCAGAGGACACAAGCACTCCCAAAAAACTCAGTAAAAGAGAATCCCCTGCAGAGAGAAGGGGAGAGGAGAATGAGGTTTCTCATCTTGAAATCTAAGACAGTGCATGAATTCTTCTATGTGAGGGACCTGGGGACTTCAGCCAGGATGATTACACAGACCTCGTTTTGAAAATTCCAGTGGAAAATAAAAGGCACACTGGTCCTAACGAACTAGAAGCAGAGAGCTTAGTGTTCCCAGCACATATCAATACAAAAGAGCTAAGTGCAGCTGTTTTGCACATCCCTACAAATAAATCCCAAACATTTCACACGACATTCTTTGGAGAAGGGCTGTATCTATGACCACACTTCAGAGTACAAGAAATGCAGCCAAGAATCATGTACTGAGCAGACATGTGCACGTAAGGATAAATATTTGCCTGCATGCACACACGCACACCCAGGCACGCTGAGTCTTTGCAAGACTTGTAATTCAGGACTGTCTTCTAAGCAAAAATAAAATCAAATTTGCGGAGAGTAAAGATCTGCATTAGCCTGATAACCAAAACTGTTCAGGTCTGTCAGGACAAGCACCTATAATTACACAGCAAGCTGAATGACTGTAAGTAGGTTTCAGGATAAAAAAAAAAAAAAATTAAAACCAGCATTCAATAAGTCAAGACATTTCCAAAGACATGCAGAGACACTGTCCCAAGTTCAGTTCCTTAAGCAATGGATGAACATTGATCATTTCAACACTCACTCAACCCCCCAGCATTCTCTGAGTTATGTGGGTTTGTGTATCATACTCCGTTTTTTTCAAAGTCCATCTATTCCTGTCTGTTTCAGTTGGCAAATCCCAGAGCTGCTGTAAAGAAATGACTGTCCATCATTTCTCAGTGTAGCAACTGGCAATCCACTGACATTTTTCAACCTCCTCAATCAGGCGTGAGGGCGTTCATTATAGCTACACCCCATTTATATTCCTTAGTTTCCTAACCAGAAAAAAATCAGGGATGTACCTACATACAGAGTCTGTGGCTATTCCACAAAAAAAAAAAAAAAAAAAAGACTGACAAAAGTTTCGCTCCAGTATTTAAGGGATCACAAGAAAGTCAAGCCCTATGGGCAGGATCACAGGGGTAATTATAGTTACAATTTGGGTGAGAAGAGTTCATAATCTTTGAAAGCATCTATGTTTTGCTCAGCATCTGGGGCTAGAAAGACAGATAAAAGTATTGCAAAATTCAGTACATGGGTTTAAGTGGCAATTTGTTTCTTTACAGAGTAAGATGAATTTCAAATATTCACAGTAATATTTCCTTTGTCTTTAAACAGGGTCAAAATGGTCTTATATTGGTAAGTACTAACTAATTTGTACATACTAAGTTGTGGTTTTGTTCTGTATTTTAAGGACAGCATGCCAAATGTGTTCTGGTGAGAACCTACTGGGTTCACTATCTTTACCCAGGTTTGGATCTGGCCCGTTGTCTTGAAATCTGTTATTCATCCATCAGGTTTTGCATCTGTATGATTGAGAGTCAGTTATTGGGTTCTAAATAACCTTGCAGAATGACAGGAACTTCAGCAGACTAAGATTGTCCCTACAAGTGCAGAGGTTTCCCAAAGCCCTCTGTTTCCCCACCAGTCACAGACCAGCAGCACATTTCAGTCTAGTTCTGCAAAGAGCATACTTCTCCCTACCTACATGGGTCTTCATTTTTAAGGAGAGTCAGAGTTCAGCAAGTCACCTGTATCGTGTTACTGGAGACTCAGCTCCCTGAAAATCCCAGCACTGACAAAGTAGAATAAATCATATTCAGGAAAGCAGCATTATTTTGTACACTAGTCCTTTAAGTCAGCTACTAACCCAGAAGGATCTGATGGCTGCTCAGGAAGAATAATTATCTGGAGATTTTCTTTTAATTGATCGAATCCTCTGGCCAGTTATTTCCTTATTCAGAGTAGCGTTTTATATGCCACACGCCCACAGAGAAGTACTGAGAATCTCAGTAAAAAATGCTTGTTCTTAAGCCTTTGGTGCTGCTCCAAGACAACACAAAGAACCTGTGAGATTGAACTTGCTGCTAATAACTACTCCCTTTGGCTGTGCTCTGGTTTACCTGACTTGCTTCACCTGAGCAAAAGGAAAACTGTCAGCTGCATGTCTATAGGTATTAATCTAACTGCCACTATGCGTACATATACTTCACATTCTCATTAGGAAAAAAAAGCTTGAGACAGTTTGAATAACAAAAGCCTGCGTTTTCTACCTTGACAGCAGCCATCAGATGAATGTAATCCTGTTGGGTAGTAAGGAAAGCAAGACTTCTTTTACTACCATCAAAGTAGAAGTTTTGCCCTCCTTCCCAGGGTAATACTTGTTTCAATTAGTTACTTCTCCTTTTCTGGGAATTTGGGTACCAGTGTTTATTTCAGAATATGTTATTCTCAGTGCCCAACTTCATCAATTCCTGTTACACGCTTCCATACTGCAGCCTGATTTCTAATAGGTACTGGAGGATAGAGGGAAGGTTCACAAAACAAATTCTTATTTTTTTCCTTCAACTACTGATTTTCAAATATACCTAGAAAAACATAAAAAAGCAACTTCAAAAAATTAAAGTGGCAACTGAACTTGTACAGAATAGTTCTTTTCATATACCTGGAAAAAAGCAGAGGTAGAACATTGGTCTGCACAGAATAAAATGGCAATTAGAGACACTGCAGTCAGCCAGGAAAGAGCCTCTCCGTACTCTCCCACTCATCCTGGTTCCTTGTGGCAACCTACACCTTCCACCATTTACCTTTATCCCTGCAACACTTTGCAATGCCTCTCACTAAAATTAAGCCAACAGGAAGGGAAAGGAAGTCAAGCCATTATAATCACAGTGCAGACTGATGTAAAGATGAGGGTCAAGGTACAAGATTAAGGGTGAAGGAGAAATCCGGGTGCTGATTGTCAACGTCCTATTTGTTCAGTACAACAACAGATAAAACTGAATGTTGATATAGCACTAGCAGTTCAGGGTATGGTGGCAAAGCAAGATGACACTGCATGTGATCAGGCCTTATCTTTTCAGCGCAAGCTTTCCAAACAAATGAGCATTTGGCTTGGCTATAATGGAAGCTGCATTAGATGATACAATAAATAGAAAGGCTAAACCTCTCCTCTATTTCCCTCTTCCTTAGGCAAACTGCAGCGATGCTATTTGTTCTTCCTGATTTCACTGCTCTTGTACATAGCCCAAGAAAAAGTGCCTGGAAGAAACAGCACAGGCCAGTGAGCTGGGGCATGAGCCCTCAGCCCCCTCTGACACAGGCTTGCTTTGTGTCCTCTGATGGGCTGCTTCACCTTCTGTAAAATGGACAAAGTAGATGAAGTGTATCATGAGAGAAGTGTTTTCAGTTAAAGAACTGAAAGAATGGTCCCGATGCCCCATAGCTCAGCACAGCGCGTGCATGCAGCTTTTGGCAATGTTGGTGTGTGGCTGGAAGGTGGAGACCTGAAGTCCTCTGTCCCAGAAGAGAATTGGTAGAATGGGAGAGCTGGGCCTCAATTCTTTGGATTCTGGCTATCTGCTTCTGTAATGTAAGAGGGCTGGAATGAAATCAAAGAACCAGAATCACTCCTTGAGAGTGGACAAGCAGCTACAATGGAGAAAACTAGCTTTACAGCCACGTTTAAAGTAATAGTGCCAACGGAATTATTAACATGCTTTAGCATGTGAGGAGACAACTTCATGCTACAACGTAGACACAAGAACTGTTGTTAACAGACATAAGGCTAATTGAACTTGCAAACTCTTTAGTTTTACTGTTGGTGAATGGAATAGCAGGGACAGTTACAGCCCTTGGCAATTCCTCTATCTCACAAGCTTCCCTCTGGACACGTATATGGAAGATATACACATATTGGATATGTGTACACAGAATTGTATGACTGAGCTCTGCCTGTGCTCTGAGCAAAATGGAAACCATGTGGTCATGTTACTGTGGCAGGGAGCCTAGACTCAGCCTTCACTACTAACTCAGCCCTGGGCTAACGGCAGCTATACAGCTTCCAGCTGGCTCAAAACAGGGCCTGGCTGCAAAAATACCACAGACATTCCCTGTGTTACTGACCCAATGCATTTTACTACATCAGTTTACTTCAGATCAAGAGAACTTGGATACCCTGTGAGAAGCTTGAGCAACATGAATATTAATTGGTCATCAGAGCAAAAGTCTGTTGGTAACACTGGTGTCTTATAGGCTTGTTTTCTTCTTTTATTAAGTCAGCCAATGTACACATCCTGGGAGCAGACACTACTGTTATTCCTGAAGGAACATCTGTCCTGCATCACCCAACAGTGCTAGGGCTGCAGGGCTGGCTGAAGGCTTAGGCATGAAAAGCTAAAAACTGTCAAAGGAGATGATACAATGGAGGCATGCAGCCATGGAGCTGAGTGCTCAGCTCACTGTGCAGCTGGGCAGCAAGACTGTCCAAAGAATTATTACTACTTTATTTACAGACATCTTTTATAAAATAGCCATGAGGGCACAGCCAGGCTCAGGGTTATTTACAGCGTGGTAGGAGAACATGGTCCTGAAAACTCATGTAAAAGAAGGCAGCCCGCCAGCTGGATTTGAGCAACCTGAATGTTGTGGTTTAACCCCAGCACCACAAAGTCGCTCTCTCACCCTCCTCCCTGCAGTAGGATGGGGGAGAGAACTGGAAGGGCAAAAGTAAGAAAACTTGTGGGTTGAGATAAGAACAGTTTAATAATTGAAATAAAATATAATAAAAATAATAACAATAATAATAATAGTGAAAAGGTGGAGAGAGAGGAACAAAACCCAGGAAAAAACAAGTGAGGCAACTGCTCACCAACCCGCCAACCGATGCCCAGCCTGTCCCCGAGCAGCAGTTGCCGCCCCCCGGCCAACTCCCCCCAGTTTATATACTGAGCATGACGTCATATGGTATGGAATAGCCCTTTGGCCAGGCTGGGTCCTGGTTGTGCCCCTTCCCAGCTTCTTGTGCACCTGGCAGAGGATGGGAAGCTGAAAAAGTCCTTGACTAATGTAAGCACTACTTAGCAACAACTAAAACACCAGTGTGTTATCAACATTATTCTCATACTAAATCCAAAACACAGCACTATACCAGCTACTAGGAAGAAAATTAACTCTATCCCAGCTGAAACGAAGACACTGAGTTTGCACTCCATACAGCAGGGAGTGTTCATGGCTGCACTGGGAGCGGTGGTAGCAGGAGGGGTCCTACTTCCCCCCATACCAACAGTTCCGTACCTTAATTTGCCCACTCCAATAGCTGAATAGTAGTGTTGGGTGGGGAGGACAGGCCCATGGCACAATTGTTGCTCTGCTGATACAGTCCTGACAGGATTCTCATAGCAGCAAACATCATCTGAGATGCCTGGGTCTTTCCCTTTGTCACAAATGTTGTCACAAAAGGAGGAAATTAACTCCTAAGATATTTTTGCAATACTTCTTATGTTAATACCTTTGGGGACTTGTAGTACAGGCCAATCTTAATACATGCACATGCTATTCTTTATTCAGTAGTGATCAGACATAGCCTTTGTAAACACAATGTGATTTCCACTGAATTTATCTGAATGTGCTGGCACAAAAAAAGGAAAATCTGGTTCACAATCAATCATTCATTTTCAACAGAGCTAGCTGAGAAATGCCTTCCAGCTGTGTGGTTTATCTACCATGGAAATCTCAATTTCACATATGCAAACCCAAGCTGCAGTGAGCTCAGCAATTTGAGACAGGAGTTTTGAGGCACTGAAATTAGGAAGACTACGTGGCAGAATTTCTGAAAAACTGGTTTTGTACCAAAAAAGGTTTTCTGTTTGGTTTGGTTGGGTTTTTTTAATTGAGTAGGAGTGAGAAACAAGGAAAAACTGCTGTAGCTTAGACACCTGTGAGTGGAGTTGCAGATTTATGCCAAGGAAAGGATAACGGCTAGTAAAGATCAAGGTACAGAAAGACTGCAATAACTACAGCATTTTACAGAAAAGACAAAAGTTTCCCTTCTGAACCGCTGATGTTGGTGTGGAAGTTTCCATACTGTTGCCAGCTCTTAAGGGCATTCAATTAATCCCAACATAGTACTGAAACATAGTACATTTTCTGGTATATCCTGATATATATTTTCCTGGGAAATATTCTTGAGTGTGTATATCCCATAGTATGGAATTTATGCTCTTCTGGATGGATCTGTTATTTGCCAAAAAATATGTAGAGGATAGTATGCAGTTTTCTATAATATCAGCATAACATTTATTAGCTTTTAAAAAGAATTTCAAAAACTTTGAGATAGTACCATGAAGATCTAAGAGGAGAGAAATTAATGTGATTGGCAGCGAACTGGAGTCAACGATGTAAGTTACAGCAACATCAAGGCCTATTTATACTGAAAAGCACTGATTGAGTCTGAGTATCCACACTGCAAACAACATCATGTGCTAACCTATGTCTTGAATAATCTTAAAGAGCTTTAACAAGGAAGTAAGTCTGTCTTTGAGCACCAGAATTGAACTCGCCAATTCTGTCACATGCACTATGTTTAAGTCACATTTACCTCCACTATCCATATCCTTGGAAACTGTCTTTCATATTAAAAAGTGAGCCTCTAATAATATTCTCCTGACTGTTAATTTTCCTCCAGAAAAGATCTGAACTTGCTTTGCCACAGATGACCCAATCTAACATTAGATTCTGGCATTCATGATTCATGGAAGATGTTAACATACTGGAGAGACTTCAAAGAAGCCACAAAGAATATTATAGGTTTGGAAAAGAAGCCTTCTAACCAAAGACTCAAGGAACTCAATCTATTTAGTTTAAGAGAAGTGAGAAACTATGTCCTCTATGTTATAAGTACTTCAATGAGGAACAAAAGTATGCTAACAGAAGCCTCTTCAATTTCTAAGCAAATGATTAAAAGCAATTACTATCTAAACAAAGTCAAAGCTAGAAAAACTGACAGTGAAAAGCAAGCTGCCAAAAAGAGTAATTATCCATTGGCACTAATGAAGTATCTTTTACCTGCAATGCTTAAGGGAAGAGTAGGTGTTTTTTCCCTTCTGAAAGATAGCCCTCATTGAAGTAGAAATTAATCCAGGGAGATCCAATGGTCTGTGTTATACAGATCAGGCTGGGTGATCCCAAAAGGCCTTCCTGCCTTAGAAAGAATCACGATGAATCTTCAGAGTCAAGGAGAAACACAAGTTGCAAGTACCTCTTTTGGTATTTAAATCCGAATGGTCTCAGCTTACAGCTTGTGAACAGCTGCTAGCTATTAATGTGTAATTAAATCAAAGGCACAATTTAAAATCTCTTGATATTATCTATTCTTTGTAGATCCTACCTAGGGCAAAAGACTGGGATGAAGAAAAGTTTCACCAGAGTTTGAGCAAGTTATTGCAGGTCAAATTATTGTAACGCCTTCCATTTTTGCAAGTTAGCTTTTCACTGTGGGTTATGCAATATTGCTAGATAGAGCCAGATAGTTTGTACAATAAGAAAAAGTTTATAAGGGTCTGGCTTTCTGTGTACTGAAAAGTATGGAAACTTTCCTCTGCCAACATGAAGTCACTTCTTTCAGCAGGTCTCTTCAGAAGGCTGGAATAGCTGCATTACTGTGCATATGCCTGTTACTTCCATAGGGAATAGTAATTCATGTCAGTAAATGATCCAAATACTGTCACAGATCCAAACCCTACTTGTCACACTTGTGGGCTCTGAAGAGAGACAATACCATCACAAGAGGGTCAGAGGCACTGTGGCTGGCTGTGGTGCTGCTGCCTGCAGGCCTCACCTGGTGAGCTACCAGGCCTGCAGTTCCTCAGGAGTGTAATATCAACAGCAGTTGAGATTAGCAAAAAATTGAGGGGCAGTAAAGTGTCTGTCAGATTTTTGTTGGCATTTGGCCTTTTGCTATCTAATGGCACACTGGAAAGATGAAGTTAAAAAAAAAAAAGTCTTAAAAATTCAGAAAAGGCTCCTTTTCCAAATTTTGGGTGAAGGCTGAAACAGGGGAGTTTTTATATTAATTGCATAGTTAAGGCTTGACAAATGTGTGTCTCTGTTAATTTACACAGGTCCTGACGGAGAGAAGGCCTGGCCAAAGAAATACCCATTTTGTGGAGGAGTATTCCAATCGCCAATAGATTTCCACAAAGATATTCTCCAGTATGATTCTAATCTCTTGCCTTTAGAATTCATAGGCTATAATGTGCCCTCCACTGACCAGTTTACATTGACCAATAACGGTCACTCAGGTAAGGAAGCTCAATGACAGCAAGGGATTGTGAAGGAAAGAGTTGCTGGAGCTTGTGATTTTTTATTTCATGGGTGAACTACTTTGATTATCAGATGAAATTAAGCTGTGATGATGAAGCCTTCACATCAGCACACCCACATCTAGAGAACAGGCTAGGGAAACTTGGGAATGTACTAAGTACAAATGGATTCACAGTAAGCTGAATTGACTGTGGTTTTTAAATAAACTCTAGGCACATCAGAATTAATTCCTGAGCTTTTCTTATTACTTTGGTTGAAGTGCTCCAAAACAGGATCAGACTTTGTGATTACGTTAAAAAGAGATAAACTGATAAAATATGGGTGCAATGGGTCTCTGACATTCCAGTCTAATCAAAGCAGCTCAGCTAAATTATGTGGCGAGGGGGAAGGAAAAAAAAAAAGCTAGGAGCACCATTCTGTTTCTTTGACTTGAGACAGAAACCTCTTTAGTGTAAGATAAGACAGATAGATAAAAAGACAGAAAAATAATTAGAAATAGCATACAAACATGCCCTCCACTGTAGTACTAAATCAAAGTGTCAGTACAGTAGGTAAAAGCAGAGAAGATGCAGTCTCATAAAGGTCTACTATATCGACACAATATACAATACCAGTAAGCTAGTCCCACCGTTTTTTGTTCCTTCCTGAAACATTTGAAGACATAGAAATAAGAACAGTTATAAGGCCCTCCTTCTTTGCATCCTCTGCTATTGCATAAGGATCAAAAGAACCCGCGTTATAAAATGGCCTCTGCCTCTGCTCTTCTCTGGCATGCTTGGTTGAAAGATGCCTGACCTGCAAACATCTTTTTTTCTCACTCGTTCAGTGGCATAAACCTGCTCTGTAGAACATTATAAACCCATTCTTCAGTAAGGGCCAGCCTCTTAGGACATGGTTCCTGGTTTCCCTCTTGATGAATTTGTCCAAAACCAGGTTGCTTTAGACTAGGAATGGCTGGAACACCCTTTCCTTGTGAATCTTCTTTTCCTAAGAGCCTAAGAGCCTTTCTTGGTCCTGAGTGAAAGATTGTACTGTCACAGTTGAATGTATTAGGCTGATGTAAATGACAGGCAATTGGCAGAGAAGGAAACATTGTCATTGTGGACTTTAACAGTGCCAGAGAGGAGGTGGAGACCAAAGAACAACACTGAGAGCCTGTCCCTCACATAATAGTCACATGGGCAAAAGCAAATTCCTCGTAGAGCCTACGTCACTAACATTGTCAGATCTTAACCCTAAACCAAGAAGTTCAACTACTTCCTAATGAAAGCCAAGACAAAAATATATCCCCCCCTCAGTAAAAAAGGGAATTCACCTCTAAGGTCAGTGCCCTCCTAGAAAGCAGGGGACATGAGACATGCTCTAGAAACCTCACTCAGATACAAACCTTAATTGCTCTGAGTAATGAAAAATTAGCCTCTGTTAGAGCGATCATTACACCATCTGCTGCTATCTTCTCTTATGGCTAGAGAAGAAATCAGTAGGATGCTTAGTATTGTGGTATCAGTCGTTCCTACATATAATTAATGATGTGCTTCACTGGCCAGCTAATCCAGATACAATTACCTACTTCAGCTAGACTGAAAACAGTAGAGCTCAAAAAAAGCTTTTCAGCACTAGCATAAAAACACATAGGTTTGCAGCTGTTCCTTCATTAAGGTTTTGAGCCTTGTTTCCCCTGCAAAACATGTCTGGGACACTCCAGAAACAAACTGTATTCACACTGGAAAATAATAAAGATAAATTGCAAAGAAATCGATCTGTTCTTTACATAAACTGTTGCTTTATGAAGCACCAAACTTCTCAAGTGAACAACTCAATTTCTGCTGAGTTGAGAATTACTACTGTAATTTCTACACAAAAAAAATAACGCAGCCTGTCTTCCACACTGGAGAGCATTAGTGAGCAGAAGGGAGGGTAATGCATACAAAGGTCTCCCTCCAGCATGTCAAGAGAGGGAATGCTAGTTCTTAAGCCTGTGACATCAATGGTCTGGGTTTTGGGGGGAGTGGGGAAAGGGGGAAGTTTATTTGGTTTTCCCATATACTCCTAAAAGAAGATTAAGAGGCAGAGGAGTTCAATACAACAAGAGATTAAAAATAACATGAGAAATATTAATTTATTACGCCATTTTCAACCATTATAAGGGAACTGAAAGAAGGCACACAAGCCTAAGTTTTTCTTCGACACATCAATAACTGTCTCTTCAATAAAACTGAGATAATTTTGCATTCTTCAGGGACAAGAAAGATTCCCATTAGCAACGATTCTCACATTCAATTCCTTTAGTTTAAGAAAACAGAAAAAGGGTATATTCTAAATTCTCCTGAATTGCCTAGAAAGGGTTAAAGACAACTAAAGTGTTTATCTTGTACCACAGACTGAGATGGATTCGAGTTAGAAATCTGCTTTGTTCATGCTCCATACGGAATATACTCACATACAGTATTTTTATTTGCTCTGTGCTTGAAAGCTGTGGTATCATTTCCTCCCATCTGGTTTTGGTCTGCTTACAGTGAAAATGTATCTGTTGCCTACCATGTACATCAGAAACCTCCCGTTTGAATACACTGCATCTCAACTTCACCTACACTGGGGAAACAGAAACAAGTCAGAAGGCTCGGAGCACACAGTCAGTGGGAAGCATTTTGCAGCAGAGGTAAGACAAGCTCAGATCAAGGAAAGAAACAAAGAAGGCTGGACAGATCCCTTTGTTTCAAAGTGGGATCTTTATCTTGGGTATATGACTGGAAAAGGCTGCAGGGTTCTAATTCAAATATTTATGATACACTAAAAAATGCATTGCACACCGCAAAAAGGATGGACTCCGATGTACTTTCATGAATACACCACAAGCCAGGGACCTAGAATTTAGGTTCTAAACTCAGGGCTGGCACTGGGTCACTTGAGTAATTTCAAGCAAACTGCTAGATATTTGACACCTTGGTTCTTCTCTGTAAACCAGGTATATCTTTTAGCTGCACAACATTGCTCCTCTGTCTACCTTTACTCACCTTCTTCTGTCCAGTGAAGAACTATTTTTTATCTTTTCTAATCCTAAATTATGGATTTGGGAATAGATTTTGAAAAGCAGTACCAATCGGATATTTACCCCAAAATGATTAAAAGAGAAATCAGTCAGAATAATTTGCTTGCATAACACCACTTTAGGAATCCGTTTCTTCTCTAGTTACATTTAACACCGGGTTTTGCATTCTAAACGTCAGAGAGCCCCAAGACTGCTAAGGTGTTACTTCTTCAGAAAAATTTACCAGTACTACAGTCAAGATGCCTTGAAGCTGAAGTGACTGATCCTCTTTTCCCCTGCATTATGTAGGGGTGGGGGGAGTAACTCAGCTAACAGCGGGGCTGGGAGTGGGAGTTCCAGGACCTTTTGCTTTTCTCTAACAAGATCTTACCACTACACCCAGAAATCACTGAAGGATACCATTGTACTGTCTTAGCCTGAGGTGGCTGCACTGGTCCTTTTTATCTGTGAACCAGAAATGTGAGTGTGCCCCAGACGTTACCATAACATAGTATCTCCTTCTTTGTAGCTGCATATCGTACATTATAACTCTGAGAAATATCCAGATATAACAGCAGCAATGGACAAAGCGGATGGACTGGCGGTTTTGGCTATTCTTCTTGAGGTATGATGCAGGACTTTTTTTTTTTTTTTTTTTTTTAGAATATGCTTTCAATCATTAAGTCATCAGAGACCTTTAACATATAAAATTACCTAGATTATTTAATGATGCTGTGGCTGAATAAAGGTTCTTCCTTTTCTCTTTCACAAAAAAGGGCCAGATTCCAGCATCACATACATAAACAGGAATAAATTTTAAGAAAAGAGGAATTCTGCATATTTCCTCATGTTTTTCAGTAAATTAATGTCAGCTATGTTAAATCCACTTTTGCATCCATTTACAAACTAAAGATTGGTAGAGTTTATCAAACAAGAGACAACAGTGAATTTCAAGCTCACTTACTAAAAACTGCCTATTGTAGCATGAATCAGTTTTAACACAGCAGAGAGGCATAGGCAGACACAACCCTGGCTTTGGCCACTATATGTAATTAGGATTTGACCATAGTCTTTAGTCTTCAGGTCACAAACCTCCCAGATTCTTTGAATCACAGATTACAGTAAACAAGTAAATTCAGCACCTTTCTTAAGATGACAGAAGGACAGCTTTCCAATTTTCCCCTTTAAAGCCCCACTTACAAGCCATTAAAGACAATAATGATCTGAATGAAAAATTTTTAGAAGCTTGCACATATATAATTCTCCTTTTTCTTGAGGATTAAAACTCCTCTATGAGATAACTAGAAAGATTATTTTTAAATGTGAGGATTTTCTGCAGCATCAAGAAACGTGAAAACACCCAGGTTTTCACATTTCCGTCAAAAAAGTGAAAATATTCTAGTTAGCAAAGCTCCAATTCTCATTAATATTATCCAAGCTCACTTCCTAGCAGCTCTAAGACTTTGACAATAATTTTGTGTTAAATTTCAGTCCATTTGGAAGTTGCAGCTGTGAAAAGTGTCAGACTATTGTATATTATGCTACGGAATAATACTGGGATTCTGGTTATTTCTGAGCAATGGTGTTTAAAAATCAAATAAGGGAACAATGGAGATTAGGTCTTTGAAAAACTTTCGGACAGCTGGTGGCTATTACAGTTGATCTAAGGACACCAGTTTACTATGTCTGGTTGTCAGAGGAGTTGCTAAGCGCCAACTCTAAAGAATTCATAAAAAAGGCATTGATTATTAGACTGAAAAGCTGCTCGTAGCAGTTGGAAAACATGGTCTTGTTTGATAGTTGAGTTATAGCCCTTGCCAGCAGCCCTGCGGTACCCAATAGTGTCATTCTTTATCTTCCTGGACTGTGAGGAGCAGCAGACTAAAGAATGTTTGTGGGTGGAAAAACGTGGCTTTGACTAGAAACCAGTAAATGATCTGAGAAGCCTGCCAGTTGACAACTTATGCTTGCAATGTTCTCAGAGGAAATGGTTTCTCTTCATTTGCACAGCATGCTGAACAGGCAAGGGCAATAGGGTTTTTCAAGTGCACGTAAGATGTCTACACTGCAGTTGTTGAGATAACATTATGACAAAGCAGCTCTAACAGCTCTGGAGCGAGTAAGAGCATTATTGGGGTTCTGAGGATAGTGTTAATGTTTTGAGTAAAAAGACTACTTATGCCATTCTAGTATATGAATATCTGGACAGTGGAGACACTTGCCTTATGACAGAGGCCATCAAATACTGCTGTCTGCTGTGTGCAGAAGCAAAGACTCATATTCAGACTGCAGTGATTTGCACAGCTGTTAATAGTCTGCTCATTACAGATTGGACCCTTCAACCCATCCTATGAAAAGATCTTCAGGCACTTCCGGAATGTGAAATACAAGGGTGAGTGGCCATAAGCCTGCACTGGATTGCGAATGGCTAAGAGTATCGGATGTCACCCTGAGAGGGATTGAACCGCCTGAAGAAACAGTACACAAATCCCAGGCAAACCTGTCACAAACTGTGTAAGACTTACAAATGCAGTGCACTTCTGTGAAGAGTGTATGGCTAGCATGCACCACGTGTTTCTGACTGGGCCTTATTTCTTGCACATGGTGGTTTCGGTTAATATGGCCACGGTTTATCTTACAGAATTCTGATTTGGTATCTAAGACAAGATTTGTACATAGGAAACCTAAAAAGCTGTATTCCTTATTAAACTGGGATGATCTCTGTTAAAATTTATTTCTCTCTTCCTAGTGATATGACTGAAAGCATCCTACTTACTGAAAAGCAAATTCACTTCACAGGTGCACTACCTGTGTAGTAATGACGCAACATTTAACACGAATCCCATGTTTTAGATCAGATGGTCCAAGTTCCTGGCTTCAATATTCGAGAACTGCTTCCTGACAGTCTGGATGAGTATTATCGCTATGAAGGATCCCTGACAACTCCTCCTTGCTACCCTAGCGTTCTCTGGACAGTTTTCCGACACCCTGTTAAAATTTCACAAGAGCAGGCAAGTTTAAATACAGCATGTGTTTTCCTGATTGGTGTCTGCTAAAGAACAGTAAATGTATATTCTCATTTCCTGGATTTCTCTTACATTCCTGTAAAACTGAAAGATGACCATTGCTAAAATCCTTTAAGTGGGAAGAACAGCACAGAACTGACATAAATCAATATCCTATTCTGTTTGTAGTTAGCATGTTTCCAGTTGACCAGAATAAATAAAGGACAGACAACTGCATAGCAATTGGTATAGTATCAGCTTGAAAAATCACAATGAAGTGAGATTAATTTCTGTTTTCACTATGTACTTACTCCCTGCTTTGAGTCTTCCCATGAGTCACTTCCAGATCATTTTTGTTCAAGCTTCATGTCTGAACCCTATTCACTAAGTATTTTAGTGCTACTTGGATCCTGACTGACTTAGGTAAGATAGACTGGGTAGATGTTAAGTTTCTAAAAAGCATGTGATGTGTTATTTGTCAATATTGAATCCCCTAGCTTTTCTCCAACTTATGTTTTTTGTGCTCACCTAATTAACTTTTTTTGTTCTTAGGTGGCCACTTACATAGACTATAAACTCCCAGTCACTATCTTCTGATTCACCTAATTATAAACAGAGGAAAAATGTTTTTATCAAAATCTCTGATCAAATTACTGCATGGTCCTTGTTATTAAAGTCCATTCTTAGCTTTGTCCGCTCTGCCAGATCATGTCTTTACCAAAGTAGAGAGTTCTTTCACAAAGTAGCTTTTAGTACTGCTTAGGAGTTAGACTGTGCCAGGGAGAACATGCTGCAAAGGGCCACCATGTTTCTTCCCATCCTATTTTCCTGGTGGGTAATTACTAAACAGGATTAATTTTATCACAATGTAAACAAAATACAGGTATGGGTTTGGAAATGTCACACTGTTTACACATTATTCTGTATTTGGGCTCACAGGCCACACAAGACTTCAGTATTACTTAATGTATCCTCTTCCCTTTGACTACCCCTTTGATTTCAAACACACACTCTCAGTGATCATACACTGGCATTACTTTTTCTGTATTCTGGGAGCTGAACGGGGTGCTTCCCTTTATAGTTACTGGCACTGGAAACAGCCATGTACTGCACAGAGAGTGATGACCCAGAACCCCTGGAAATGGTCGATAACTTCCGAAATGTTCAGGAATTTCACGAAAGACTGGTTTTTATCTCCTTCCGTGAAGGTAAGTTGTATGAATGCTTCTATGCAAAAAAAGAGCGCACAGTGATTTGTGTAAACTCAAAATACTGAAGTGGCAGTCCTGTTGCACTGTACCACTACAAAAATATAGCAATCTCATTTTCCCACAGTTCACTTTGTTCCCTTTTCTTCTCTTACGGCATTGTTGCATGAGCAACTGTAGGAGATAAGGTAGTCAAAGAGCACGTAAGAAGGTTTTTTTCCACAATGGGTATCAGGCAAGCCCCGCAACCCTTCTGATCAAAGGCAAGGAGATAAAAGAAGGATGACATGTTTGCCCTTGTCATGCTTAGCAGAAATATTTGCTGTCACTCCAAACACGAAACAGTTCTCTACAGCTGAGCTGTTTCAGTCAGCATTAAGTGCTTGAGCTGGCCTTGTCTCACCAGTGACATTTGCTGGTTCTCAGCAATATCAGGGTTGTTTTTAGCAGACCACACATTTAAAGGGAATCACAACTTTGCTTTTCAGGGAGACTGTTTTTAGGAAATCGCATAGAATCAGAAGAGGTCCTTGAGGAATTCAAACTTGACAAACAGAAATACTTTGTAACACTGGATTGCATGATCTAGTGTTACAAATGAAAAAAAAATTGCCATCTTACAAGGAAGAACTGATTTAAAAGTTTATTTATGCAGTGTTACACAATAACAATGCATGGGGAGGGGGGGAGGGGTTGCACAAAAAACCTGCATCTGTGGTGAGAAGCTTAGCTGTGCCCCACAATAAGGCATTTGAGTATATTGTTTGTGCAAAATGTATTGTTCCAATTTCTGGGTTGTCTTGCAAACAAATACTCTTAAGCAGTTGTGAAGCTGGCACATACATTGAAGGCAGATGAATCTAGGCAAGCCACTATACTATTTGAAATTGAGAGTAAAAGATTTTTAAAAGAAAAAGCAGACTTCACAAAAAAGATTGGCCAAGCAGTAAACTTTCAAATTAATAAAATGTGTTAGCACATGATTTCAACTTTGCCTGCTAATTTCTTCACTGTTTAGATAAAAGAATGGAAAACACAGCAGTTGTCTATATTTGGAAATTTCACACAATAGCCACTGCAGGGAACAGTTCTCCCTGCAGGCATACTGCAGTAGCTTTCTTGCCATTCCCCTCTGCAGACAGCCCCTTTCATAATATATCTTTTCTAATACAAAGCTATAAAGGAGAAAAGTGAACATTAGAGATCAGCCAAAACAAATCCCAGACAAAACATTTCTCTGATATCAGAGATGATTTAGATTTGTCACCAAAAGTTGGCTGGTGTCTTTGTCAGATTAGCTCCATCAAAATTCCCAACCAGAGCAGTGTGGAGCATCAGCAGCATTTGCCCCTTATTTGAAGCAAATCTCCATCTTTGAGATAAAACCCAGAGACAATTTCAGAAGTTATTCTGTGGCTGGGGACCATTTTAGTTCTCATGGAAACATTTTAAAATCTTTCTAAAGCTTCCCATAAGAGGAACATAATTCTACCACAAAGTTTGTTGGAGTGCCTTCTCTGAAATTATTGCACATAACTTAGTAATTATTTAAATAAGTGTGTAGATGCTACTGTCCTTGCTACTTAAGCACATTTCTCTCATTGAATTCTAATGATTTAGATCTTCATTTCTCTGTATTTTTACTGCAGTAAAAAAATACTTAACAGTTCTGAGCTGACTGACTATATGGCTTGAACCACAAGCCATGACTTCCCATTCTCCAGCTCTGCATTAAATTTCTACATTTCATAATCATCTCCAGAGCTCCAGCGACAAAGGCTACACCTCCTTAACGGCTGCATCTCCTGACTGCTATTTTATTAACCATTCTATCTGCAGTTAACATAGTGGATCCTCAGGAGAAGCCTTATGGACCAGGTGTATAAAGAAGGGCAGGCTACAGTGCTAAAGGCAATACGCAGTTTTCAGTGCAGTTCAGGGATCCGAACTACTTCAGGTTCTCATTTCTGTACACTCAGCAGAAAGGTACTGACTAGAAAAACAACTATTTTAACTTGCAGCACAGAAGCAGGGGCAGTGATTTAAGAAGAGATGGGATACTTCCCAATTTTGAGGTGCACAGAAACAGCATAATGTATCCTTTTGTTTAACATATGATTAAGGAACTGAAGATGTTACACCCCATGAGTAAAGGCATCATATGACTTTGTACTTTTTACTGAGTATCTTGAAAGGTGCTCAGGTTCTCAAGGACCTACCTGTCTTTACACAGCTTCCAGTTTGTAAATAAAGGCCTAGAAAAGTAACTTTCCCCAAAAATAGCTGAGTAGTTTTCATCTCCCATCCTCATTCTGGAAGCTAGGAATG
Organism: Platalea leucorodia; assembly: GCF_965183815.1. Classification (NCBI taxonomy): domain Eukaryota; kingdom Metazoa; phylum Chordata; class Aves; order Pelecaniformes; family Threskiornithidae; genus Platalea; species Platalea leucorodia. The sequence continues at coordinate 32,148,356 of NC_138831.1, forward strand.
CATTCATTCCAGATACCTCAAAAAAAGGTCCCCAAGCCTGTTGAGGCTACAGTGCAAAACACTAGTTCTTTCCAGTCAAGCAGATGAAGCATTTTTCTGCTTTCATTGTCATTTCTCCGTTTGCCTCCTTGCTTATTTGCTGCCAAAGGTATCTTATAACCTTTCCTATTACTAGCAGCAGACAGCTAAATATTTAAGTTTAAACTAGTTTAGTTTAGTTCTTTCTATCTTCTATTTAAAGCTACCATTTCTGCTCTTGAATTACTGCTGAGAGAAGTTACTCTGATCAATTGTTTCTTTTCTCATTTTAATTTGTTTATAGTTTGGAGCCCAGTTTCAAGGTTTGACTAAAACAAAATACTGAGTACCATTGGCTACCAAAATTTTGCGTCAGTCTGCATCAGCTCACGTTAACAAAAAATAAGATTTTTCCCTTTCTGAAAGATCATTAATACCTTTCTGCTATGCACGATGAAGAGTCTCTGTGATCTCTGCTCACGTGTAGTTCTCTGCAGTAAGCAATAACCTTAATCTTACTGCTTCAGAGTCAAGAATAAGTAACGGAACAACCTCCCTATCAATTTATCAGCTAAGAAAACCGATTTGTTTGTATTATGTCGGTAACAAGTGGAAGCCTTGTTTCTTGTCTGTAACATGACTGCATTAGACAAGTTATTTCTGTGACTACATACAAATCACATACAGGGCATACAGAAGTCGCGCTTGGTATTTTGCTGGTTCTGTTCCTTGATTTCTCGTATACTATACAAAGCCATAGTCATAATATTCTATTCTATCTATCTATCTTCATGCCTCTTATCAAGTCCCTATGCCACCACTTGCGGAGTGTAATGGTTATAGAACAATGCCTCAAATCTAATCTCATTTTAAAACGAGAATTAAGACTAGTAGTTGTCTTGTTGCTAGTCTAACCAAAATATATAAGAAAATTACAAGTTTACCAAATCATCAACAATCCTTAATAGCCCCATGATTAATATACAAACTGGCATTAGTTGCACAAACAATATTTTGAGTTAAGTAAAAGATGGCTAAATAGTGAAAAAGGGGAAGAACTAGAGTATGCCAGTCCTTTTTCTGCTTTTGAGGACTGGCCAACTAGAAATATCCCTCTCCCCCATGGCATTCTTATATGACCAGGAGCAGGGTTAAAACTTTCTTCCCAAACCTCCAATCTCAAACACTGGCTGCCACCTAGAGAACTAGTTGGGTCCAGAATGGCTATTTTAGCAATTCCCTTCAAATCTCTGCTCAAGTCTGATTATGTACAACAATTTTAAACAGCAGAATCAGGATTTGCAATACGGCTGCCAAGTTTCTGAGACTGTAAGGCTTCCTCTGCAGGGTCTTTCTTAAATCCATGCACAATCAATCTACTATAGCAATGCCACTGCAGAAACACTTACTGAAGTAACAGTAGTTCTGGAGCGAGCAGCTACCTTATGTTTAAGACTGGTTCACCATGGAATCCTAGAGATCCAACTTTTACTTTTTCTACCCTCTCAATTCGTCAAGACTCAATACCTGGTGGACTTGGCAAGGATGTGTTGCTGACTGCTAACTGCATCTATGAGCCAGTGATTTTCTGAGTCAGACTGGTCAGTCAGAAATGAGAAATGCAGTTTTCTGTCTGTTTCTTAAGCTGACCTTTCAGCACCTGACTACTTTCTCTCTGTAAATCACACTCAATACTGCAAAGTAAAAGGTAGAGAGTTACAATCCATGATCCCAGTAACTGAAAATCAGATACTACGCTTTTCATCCAGGAATCTCTAAACATTTCACAGAAATAGTGTAAGCAGTATTATTTCCATCTATGGGGGAAAATTTGACCCAGATGTGACTTTCTCAAAATTGTTGCTGTGAACCAGTGCCAAACCCAAGAATAACATTTGGCTCTCCCTCTGCTAAGCCACATTACTTGGCTCCCATGCAGAAGTGACACCAGCTATAAAAGCATTTTCAATGTATCTTTAAAGTTGGCATGACTTACCAGAGTTGAATTGTATGGGTTATTGCCCATCCTGGTGTTCTCACCCAAGAACTGGTCTCTATGGCTACAAAAGGCATTGCTCAGTGCTACTTTAATAGAAACCCCATTCAGTCTAAGTACATTTAATTACAAAAGGTCGTTGACTCTATCAGTGAACCATAGAAAAATGTTCTACCCATTTCAAAAAAGGTATTCATCACCCCTGTAATCTCACATTCCACCTACTGCAGCCACAAAGGCTCCCTCACAGGTGCAGCCCCTCACCTCAAGGGGGGGGGGGGGGGGGGGGGGGGAAGGAAAAAAGAGGGAAAAAAAAATTCCTGTCAAAGCACAATTAAAGTGCACCTGGTTGCTGGCTGCAAGCGTCCAGCCTGATGCAGTCAGCTGTACCACTGGTAGGAAGAGAGCACACTTATTAAGAAGGGAAGAAGAGGCCATACACAGAATCATGTCTTGGGCCAGGCAACCACAGAACTGTGTGAAAGAAGTCCTGCTGTTGTGCACACCCTAGACCCCTACTAAAGCAGGTTTCCAGAGCAACTTTTCTGCCTTTTCAGTGCCAAGAGTGAGGGCTGCCATTTTCACCTGAGCACAGAGGCCACAAGATGGGGCCATTGAGCTGTGTTTGGTATCAAAAATGCAAATGACTGAAGTGTTTGGTCATCGACATTTTGATGCCAATAATTAAAATCTAAATTCCTGCTCACTGTTAACAAGTGCTACGTTTCAAAATGTCTCTCATCTTAACGGATTATTCAGCAAAACTCAAACATGTTTACAATGTATTTTGCCTGTCAGCAATCTATTCCAATAAAATCAGCTTCACCTACATGCAGCTGAAATTTATTACTATGTTCAAACCTTCCACTGCCCACAAGTTAAATGGGAACTGGTGCCTAGCTTTGCTTATAGCACCATGCTGAAACACTATCTAACTAAATTTTGCAAGAAGGTCTTCTCATCAAACAAATGCCCCCTACCCTTCCTCTTCAAACAACAAGCTCTTTTTCTACCATTACCTATTTAATGCTATATTTTGTTGTCCATTTGATGCATCTTTACTATAACAAAACTCCCCTATTTTAAAATACAGTTTTTCTTCAACTCCATGAATTGCAAGCTGCTTCTATTCAGTTGGATTTAAAATTAATAAAGCATCTAATGGGTTAAATGGGATAAGGTTAAACTCCAGGTTTTACATTTCCGTTCTCTCAACAGCTGATTTAATAAGAGAAAATATTTAGATGGAATACATGAAACCTGTCAACTTCACTCTGAAAGGGTTCTGATGTTGCTTAGAGAGAAAGAGCCATTTGATAAAATATAAAAACTAATGTGTAAATGAATTATGAAAATGCAGTTAAGAAAAGAGTGCTCACCTTCAGGATCTTTGGGAAGGCCAAAATAAATAAAAATACTTTCATTGCCAAAAATATATATGAAGGTCATCATCAAAGACGACATTATAATGATAATGCTTAACATCTCAATGCAAACCTGAGATCACTCAGTTCTTCATACCAATATCCTGAATTCATTCTTACCTTCTTAGATGCCTTTCAGCAACGTTCTCAACAGCAAAGCATATCACTCTTCAGCTGTCCACATTCAACAATGTTGATCTGCCTTGAAAAAACAGAAGGCATCAAATTTAACATCCCTAGTTGCCTGGGTTTAGTTCTTTAGTTTTGCTTATGGTCTCTTATACATTATAGGATTGAAATCCAAAGAGTTTCTGATCTGCAGTGCCTGTGCCTGCATGTTGGCTTTGTGACTTCAGGGGGTGTCTAAATTCACAGCATTGTGAACTGTGGATCCAGTTGCGGGATTAGGACCTTCCAGGATACATCTATGCAGTTATACATTCCATAATTGCAAAGTGGTACGAACAGGCTGTAGGAAAGCTGCAGATGCAGAATGCAAATGTTATGACAGATTAGTGACTAACCTTCTCTCAAGTAAATTAAATTAACTGTTTTGCATGCTTTTCCTCTTTTCCTAGGTTTTGTTGTTTCTGTTGTGATAGCCTGCATTCTGGGAGTTCTCATAATTCTTGCAGTAGCCTTCTGCCTACTGAAGAGGAAAAGGTAAGATGTCCGGCTGTCACACCACAGGAAGAGAAGTCAAACCAAATTTTTCTTCTGACACAAAGAAGTGCTCATGTGTCCGAAACCTTGCACATTTTCTATAGTGGTAATGTTTGATCTTTTGTAAGATAACAATCTCTTTCTACAAGCTTTGATATGTTTTTATCACTGTAGACATTATTTCTCCTCTATCACGTACTCCAAAGTAATTCTATTTTATTGCCAGCAAAATATATTTATATGGCTAAACAGTCTCTACTTGCTGTGACCTTTGTGCCACAGTGGCCACCATTCTGCCATTGCAGGAATGGTATTTTTTTGTGAAAAGCTTTGTTTTTGTGAAAAGGTTGTTTTTCCACAAAATAATAATTACTGGAACAGTGCTCATGTAAAACCCTTAAAAGATACAAGGACAGGAAATAGGGAATTGTATGTGAGTACCGGGGAGAACACAAAACCACCTTCCAGACTAGGTACTGACTGCTCCCACAAGCAGTTAGGAAATGAGACTCCCTTTCCAGACTAAGCAGGACAAGCAGGCTGGGTCGATAACAGACTTACCCAGTTTTTCTGTTTCTCAACTGCCATTTGTTCTTTTTCTTGTTCTTTTTGCTAGCATTGCTGCTCCTAATTGCTTTTTCAAATCCTTTCATTTTTTCCTAGAACAGTAAGTGAAACAAGAGGGGAATGGAGTTTTAGAAAAAACCTCTCCCAAAGGTCACATCATTTAAGGAGAAGAAATCTGTACTGACAAGAGATCATTTAGCCAGACTGTTTGCCACCAAAGCCAAATTCTGGAAAAAAAGACTAAGATTACAAACTTTCTTACAGCCCGATCCCTTTGTGATCAGCATTGACTGCCACACAGAATGTGTTCTCCTGAAATATTTCTAACAATAAGCTACTGTGACATTTGCACTGGTATAGAGAAAAATAATCTCATGCATGCATAATGGACCATTTTAAGTAACCAATGGTGCTTTTCCTTCATTGGAATTACAATTATTTAAGACATTTGTTTTATTTTAGCTGCCAAAAGGGAGGCAAAGACAACAGAGGAGTCATCTACAAACCAGGCACGTACAAGGAGGAAGAAGACATCTCCAAACTTTGATGCCCTGCTCTGTCACAAAAGCCCTTTTTCATTCATAGCACTGATTTATTTTGCATTGGTGGAACACATCTCTTGCTCTTGGCTAATGATAAGCCTCGAGTGTGTACCAGCCAGAAGTTTTCTGTAGCCCTTGTTCTCTTGTTTTCCAGGGAAATGCGATCAGTGAATACTCCTGAGCTAAATTCCTCACCACATTCTTTTCATGTTTGCTGCTTACTGAGTCTGGGTCTTTTAATTGATTTTACAGCTAATCCTAAACTCCAATTTTATGGTTTGTTTAGCACAGATTTTCCCACAGGTATTCAAATCTGAAGACATTCATCAAGCTACAAGCACTCTTCCCTGCTAAATCAAGGTACTGGTTTTAGCATCATGAATATAAACAAGATAAAGGGCAATGTGTATTTGAGATCAGAATTTGAACTAGGTTGTTCAGTGGATACAGTTTTTAAAATCACAGCAGATGATGCTAGTACATTCACCAGTGGCTTTATAACAGAAAGATTAGAGGAAAAGACAAGCGTAAATGCAATGAGAGCCACATGGACTGTTAACAGGCTTCAAACCCAGGAACTCAGTGCTGAAAAAACACTTCTGCTACAGGAACAGCTCACTTTCCAGTTGTGAGGTTCCAGCCTCACAAATCTGTTATAGAGGTCAGCCTCTGTCTGTCATTGGAATTAGAGAAGCATCTTGCCTTATTATCCTGCTCTTATTTATAATGTGTGTATGAATGATGTGGAGATAATGCAGTTGCTGCTGGTTTTAAGCAGACTTGCCATTTAATCATGGAATCTTGATTGATTTTACAGTATATATTACAACTGCAATTATACAGTAGATGGTTCTGCTGATTTAGTTCTCTGAACTTAGTAGTTTAATTATTAGAAAGTAATAAAAATTATATTTTCAAATCTCATAAGCTAGATACTCTTGAGTGTCATTATGCATTTTTGAAAGTCAGAAGCATAAACCTAACTCTGTTTCCACTGAAGACAACGTGAAACATCATTGACTTCAGGTAGAACAGGGTTTAGCCAGCCTAGCCCCAGATGCATACAGAATTCCTCTTGAATTTGACATCTAAAGTGAAGGTCTGAAATGCTTGTACTTCAGTATACAGACAGAAAGTGACTGAGCACAGGCTTATACCTAAAATAACTTCAGATCTGAATGCTGCTAAACACTACTGGGGAAATTCCAATCTGAACTTTACACTTAGATCCATTTTACATTCAGTAGCACCAGCACCACATTCGTGATTTTAAATAAATAAATTGTTATTGTGTTTTCTCCTTTAAAGATGGCAGACGCATACTTACGTTTTAGATTCTTCCTCTTCCACCCCCAAGAAAATTGTTTGATATCAAAAGCAAGCTTTTGAGTGAAAGGAGAAATAACTTATTAATACTTATTGTATGTGAAATTTAGGAGTATAATCTTACACCTAAGTACATTGCATGTGCCAGCATTTTTATCTCGCATAAACAAGCACATAAAAATCATCTTGTTGAAATGTTTGGAATTACTTAAAAAGCAGCATTTGTGTACTATGGGGAACATTACTTACTTACTCTTTGAATACAGGTGTTTAAAGACAAGAATAGATAATAATCTTTTATGATGTTTCTTCGGTTTCTGTTATTTCTTCTAGAAGAGTAACACTTTAATTAGTATTTTAATCTTTATCTCAGCTGATTAGAAACATCAATCAATCACTCTCTTCTGCATGCAACACCCTTGGCATCTGTAAAAAGAAGCATAAAAACCTCAACCAAGTACTATATGCTTACTGTGAGGAAAAGTCTCACATTACCAGCAAAGAAAACATATTACACATTAGGCAAAAAATGTCTCCTTCAGAATTATTTCTTAAGCAAAAGAACAAACTGAAGAGGGATTCACACAAATCATATTCCTGCTACTCCCACTTGTAACGCTCTCTAATTGTGTGGAATCCTCCTATGAAATCCATTCTGCCTTTGAAAACACAAGCACATGGGAATTTTTGGTTTTCCTTAATACTGTATTTCCACTTTGCACTGCCAGCGGTCCCTGAGCTGAAAGAATCTAAACCCACATGTTTTCTGGACTCCTTAGCCACTATCATTTAATAAACCTATTGAAGTATCATTTTTTTTAATACTTTCCAGGACATTTCTTTTGTCATTCTTAATACGCACAACATTTCAGATGTGTGGAAAAATCAAGCATGATCAGAAAGACAGATGTAGTTAACATGCTACCATAATAAATTAAATGAAGTTACAAAAATCACAATTCACTCCTTTTTAAATGGAATGACCCATTTTTGAGGCTCAAATAGCAGAAATGAAGCCTAAATAACTTAAGCCAGAAAAGAAGTGAGAGTTAGATGCCACAAGGGGTGTAGAGCTCTCCTTCCACTTCCTTGTGATATAAGGAAAGCCATTCCTTTGTGTTACAATGTACCTAGAGCATGGCTACATAATCTCAGGTCCAAACTCAAGAGTATTCACTTCCTGTAAGCAAATATGAATATCCTCACAGAGGTGCTTTACTGACTGCCTTACTTCCTGGTTTAGTCAAGAATTTCTCTTCTCAAAAAGAGGTTATCAAAATAGCAGCTACCAGGTTTACTTGTTTTCTTCAAAAAGGAGAACTTACTTCAGGACATCCTCTCATAGTTTATACAATGAAGTTTGAAGTCAACTTGGTACAACTTTGTCTGAACTGGTTGAGCAGTCACAAGACTATCATGCTAAAAGGTGTATACAGTGGGATCATGATAAATATCTTATTTTTACATTTTCTCCACTGTGAAGAGTGTAGGTGTACAACACATCTTGCACAACTAAATGTATTTCAAAATTTGCTCAGGAAGCATTGAGTCACAAAAAGTTCTGCGTGTATCATATCTAATGTACGAAAACAAACCCCAAAGGGTTACTTTTAATACATACACCTAAAAGTTAATGCCCAACAAAAGCAAATTTTAACTTCTGAAAAAGTGTATTAAATATAAAAGCTTTTTTAAAAAAAAGGCTTCTTGACTTCAGCTAAAATGGTGGAAGAAAATTGAGTTGTTTTGCTATTGCAAAGGTTACTGTGTTGAATTAAAGTGTTATTTTCATTAATTCTGTAGCAAGATCAATACATTAATTCTCATCTACGTTTAAGACCTAGTCCTCAACTTTCAATTTGCTACCCATAGTTAAACATATAAATTTAATATTTAATCACTTGTCTTATTATTGTAGAAAGCTACAACTGAACTATTAAGTCCTCAGATGTGTGGTATCCATGAAGAGATTTGAATTGTGCATTTCAAACAGCTGCCTGACAAAAGCCTAGTTATGAAGTAAACAAATATTGATTTATTTCCTCCCCCTAAATTCAAGGCATCAGTTGCTCAAAATGTGTAGAGAAATTATAGAGGATATTAGACACTATCTGGGATGCTGATGAGCTAAAAGGAAGTCACTGTCCTTGCATAACAAGCAGCATTTCAGATTTTGCACGGAGCCACCTGCAGTGAATAAAGCCTAAGTTCCCATGAGGATCAGGGTAATAAAGGATGGTGCTATGCTACCTTCATAGTGAGGATGCAGGAAAGTCTACAAAAATAAAAATAAAAATAGTTCAACCAAGTAGCAGGAATGTAAGTAACATCCAGAGTTCTTCACATGAGAAGAGATGTTTGGTGTCAAACAGCTGGGGAGGTGAAATGAAAAGGTGTCACTTTAAAGAAATTAGAGCTTTTCAAAAGCCCAGAGTCCTGTAATATGCAGTGTGTTAGCTGCAGCGGTCTGTCCCAGAGTTTCATCCATTTCAGTGCTCAGGATCAGCAGACCCAGTAACCCCAAACTGAAGGAACACAGCAAACTACAAAGACACATGGGAAAATTAATCATATTCCGTGGCTGGGTAGCTGGATACCCAGAACTGGACAACTGCTGGGTGGAATATTCCCCTCAACCTCCACACTACAAATAAATCATCAGTTTCTACCTCTGCTCATTTTATAGTAGCCTGATAATCTGCCCCACTTTCCACTCCTCCTCCTGTCAACACCTTAAGGAAATGAAACTGACTGGTGAGTCACGAGACCCAGTGCCATCAAGTGGCTCAGAACAACCAGCACCACTGCCAACCATTGCTTTTTTATTATTTCCAAGTAATCAAATTTTCTGATATTCTAAAAGAAAACTGTAAATAGTTATTACACATTAGAGTATATTTTGAAAAATAAAAGTTTATGACTTAATTGTGGTGTGGGTTTTTTTAACCACAAATACAGCTTAGGACATAAAAATTCAAAAAGACGCTGTGAGGTTTCTATTATTACCTTGCAAGGAACATTTAACTCTTATTAACACTTTATTTTATTTTCCTTGTTTTTCCTTCTACTTAAAAAAAGACAAACATTTTTCTTCACCACTAGAAAATGTAAACTGGAGCTTAACCTACCCCACAGACATCTTTAAAAGAAGGCACTATTTGTATGTTCTACATTTCAAAAATGCCAGATAATCAGGAACATTACAGAAAAGTAAAATCTGACACCTTGTTTCAGTTTTGGCTGCTTATTCAACAAGTAAATGTTTACAGACAGATTTCAAATTCCCTGTACTCTAATTAAGCCCAGAAAAGCAAACAGAAGACTTTGTAACACATACACAAGATTCCCCACCACTTTCATCCTTCAGAGTCGATGAAAAAACACCAGTGACTGCTGGCTGGCTTTACACAGCTGTACAACACTTGGAGTGGATGCATTCAACTGCCAAAAACAGTGCAGGCTGACACGACTACGTATCCAGCACCAGGATATGCTGAAGCCTCCATCTCTTTAACATGAATGTTTAGTACACGCTTGGCTCTTCACAAAATAATTAAGAAGTAACAAAGAGATGGTGGCTTGGACGCCTCAGGGAACCAAGCAGCTCACACAACTAGTTAAATGTTTTGGTGGTACCAGTTTTAGATCATTTGATTACATTAAAAGCCTTTCTTGACCATCCCGGAGGCTCTGCCCACGTTCTAACCTAGAACTGTAACCCACTTACTGCATAGCTTTAGACAACTTATGTATTCACTACTTTTTCTGAAACTTATACAGTTGTTCTATAACTAGCCTAACTCATTGCACCTTGTTCACTGATAAAAAGACTTTCTACCACAATATGGCAGCTACAGTTTTAGAACATTGTTCCTCACCAAGAAAAGACTGCCGGCCAGCAAATCAACATCTGATATTAGATTATTCAAAATAAGTAATTTTATTAATAAAAAGCATTCCTGTGACTGTTACGTTCTACTTTGCCATTCTCTCAATTTGAGCTATTACAAAAAAGTGTCAAAGCCATTTTGCAAAAATGGTTTTGCAAGCCTTCCTATTTCTGGCCAGCTAAACAGAAAAGTAAGTGGTTAAACTTGGAAATGATACCCATCACTTGTACCTAACTCTTAATCAGCACAGGAGTTGTGACAATACACTAAATTACCACATAGCGTTTTATTGTGAAACTATGAAACAAAAGTTCCCCAGACAACTTTTAGCCTCTTACATGAAACTGCACAAAGTTGTTTCTGTGGTATCCTAGGACTACAGTAAGATACATAAATGAGCCATTGTTGACTCTCTTCTTTTCAGTTCCTAGTACAATCATAAAGAAATATAGAGCAATTGTCCGTGGATGAAAACCGCTATACCTCAACTGAAGTAATCCATATCATAACTCACATTAGCTGCAAGTACTTACCTAGACCTCATGAAGAAAAGGAAAAGAGAGTCTCAAAGAATTCTACTTCTAAATGTGCGTTTTTATCAAATCAGCTCTCATTATCAAAGTCAGTGAAATATATGTGAGGAATGTAAAACTAAAAGTTTATTACAATTTGAAAGAACAGAACTTGGAAATTTTGCACATTTTCATTAATACATTAGTTTTATTTGAGCAAAATATATATATTGCATAGTCTCAGAAAAAAAAACAAAGTTCCAAAAAAGAACTCAAAAGTCCAATCATTTCATTTCCTTTTAAAAACATAACTGTAACAACTGTTACTAAAAATAGTAAGACAAAGTGTCTGATTCCAGAGAAGTGAAATGGCACCATCTAGTGAGAAAATCAAGTCAGGAAAGTTGTCACTTCTTTTACTTCCTCACAACGCCTAACATTAAAGTTTGGAAACAATAGCAAAAGGAAACGTAAAAATAAACATGAATGCTGGAACACTTACTATGGAACAAGGAATTGAAAGTCAAGTGTTATTACTCAAGGATTATTTTTCTACCAAACTAGTTACCTATAGTCTTTAGTATATTAAAATGGTTTTGGAGGCACATACAATATAAATTTAATAGTCACATACTACTGACCCAAATATCTTCCCAGGAAAGCCAAATACTTTTTAAGCAATGGCAACAACAGCTTATTAAGGAGTTTTCTATTAATTAATAACACACACAGCTGTCAAAATCTATGAATAAAAGCCGAGTAACTTTGGACGCATCTAACTCTTCACTGATAAAATCTAAGGCAGCAGCCCCTTCTCTTCAATTAATAGCACCACATCATATTAGCACAGGCACCGTGATCGCACATGTATGTGTTCACTGATTCACAATTCCAGCAGATAGCCTAAAAGCTGCCAGCATACAGCATTTCTAAGCTGTTTTTACAGAACTAAACTTTAACTGCTTCTGTACAGATTGCATAGATTTTACAAAATCTTCTAGGAATTCATCCACTAGAAAAATATAGGCAAAAGCAGAATGTTTGCTACTTTTTATGTTTTTTCCTCTGTGCTTCTCTTAAAGGAATATATTGAAGAAAAACTTATATTTTTCTCAACAAAAGTCATATGCCCTCTGGAGGACTATCAAGGAGGGCTTTTTCTTTAGGAATTGCAATACAAAAAGTGAGAGAGTGAAGGAGGTTGTGCCATGGAGATTCTATACTCTTCAGACATTTTTCACCAATGTTTCCTCTTTTGTTCTTTGTTTTCTGTGTGTATTCAATAAATACAAAGAACAGTTTCTTGCTTTGCTAGAAAAGTTAAGTCTCTAGCACTCAAAAAAACCCCACCAAACCCCACCACTCTAAACTTTTAGGGTGTCCCACCCTAAAAAGTGGGACAGGTTGAAATTATAGCATCAAATTATCTTCTTTTACACACTGAGACTGAAAATACTTTGTGAAGAACATTACAGTGATCTGTAGCTCTGCTGGCTTCTTGCTTATCCATAGCTCTATGGCAGAGCAAAGAATACTACCTGTTCCTAATAAAAACAAGATAAATAAGGTTAACTGTTTATTGTAACAGGGTCAAAAGCTGTTAAGAAAAGCAACAGACAGGAGAGCTGGCATTGCTCCATACTGCTGCAATTTTCAGCAAGAACAAGTAAAAAAAAACTCGTCAGGGAAATCACAGAAGAGCAAGCTACTACACGCTACTGCAGGTATGGACCATATTCCAAGAACATATGGATAAAAGCCGTTCTGGTTAGAACACACACTGGGGCAAACAATTTTAATTTTATCCAGTAACTTCAACGTATGCAGCTAGCCCAGATCAAATTATTTCTCTATTTCTATGAACCACTTCACCACACAGATACCTATTTTAGCTTTAGCAGAGTACAGAAACATGTATTTGAACAGTCCGCCCTTCCTCTTTCAAAACTGATTTCAGTTCAAGCTGAAATTTCTGCCTGCAAGAATGGTTTTCAGCTAACACACAGTAAAAATGGGACTCTTGTAATCAGTCTTTTGAGAACGCCACAGAACTCACTTTAGCTTTTACAAAAACCTGTATGATTTTCAAAATGTCATGTTTTTAAAAACTTTATTTGCAAATATATAGGGGTATTATTTATAAAAAATAATTGTCACTTGTTTTAACCATCATAGAGACAAACACAGTGGAAGTCCACAGACTCCCATTTGAAATTATGACTTTTCCAATCTCAGCTACAGATACAGTCATGGGACTAAAGCAGCAAATGCTTCCGGTCATAAAAAGCATAAAATAAGGAAAAGACATGTTAGCATACCTTCTGATTCTAAAATTTTGTATGAATACCCTGAAGGAAAAGGCATGCAAATAATTCCAAGAGAATACGTGAACAAATATGCCTTTTTAGGACTAGCCGTTACTGTATCTTGTCTTTAAGTTGGTTGCACTGAACTTCTGGTAAGCTAATGTTCACCCACTGAACTAGTTACATAATTAAAAAGAGATACATTAAACTGTTCCCTAAAATTAAAAGGAAAAAAGGTAATTGCTACTACTTCAAGCCTAATAACAAGGGACTTCACTAACATTTAAATTTTAGGACCCTGTACATCCCAAAATAAAAGTAGCAGAAAATTTTGTAGGAAAACTTGCTTGCGCTCTAAACCTCACTTTTGATGTAGGTGAACCTCTGCAGGGGAAGCTGAGCTCACTTGTTGGAAACCATTGCTCTAGATCAAGAATGACAGACTTGCTGTGGAGTCTTTCAAGAGGCACCTGACATCTCCTTTAAAAATAGAAGGAGCATGAACCTTTACATCTTGAATTAGTAAAACTAGTGAGCGTCGTAGTATATGATCAGGGTATGGGGGTGTCTTTGGTGACCAACTGAAAATCAGAAGCACAGAGCAATTTTATTAATAGATGGTATCACTTAAACTATGGTAAATGTGGAAAGATGGTCAACATACAGTTGTTACCATCTCAGCCACTTCTATAGCTGAATCTTTGATTATTAATGTAATCCAATAACTAGCATAGTTACCATAACACAGTCTTCTTCTTGGTTGCACAGGAAATGCTTAGGGCACTCTGACTGACTTCATACTTCTTTGCATGCTGTAGACACAATCATGTCTCCACACAAGACATGCATGTGTCTGTCAAAAAGCTGTCACAAGTCCAGTGGAATCAGGGATCTAATTCTTTGGTATGGAGAAATATACGCTAATCAAAATCAGTGTTGGTCACCTTTTCCCCAAAGCAAGATGATTTTGGAAAGATTTTTGGAATACACATCAAAGTGTTCACTTTCCGTGTTGGAAACGGAAAATAAAAATTAAAATATCTTTTTCTCTTTGTTTCACATTGGAAATCAATCTCTTGAAAGATAACTGGCAAAAACAAACTCATTATTGTTTTGCACATATTATCTGAATTATAAGAAGCTACCCATAAAGGACATTTACTGTTTGAGCTATTAAAGATTACATTTCTGTCATAAAATAGTAATTACAGGGTAAGTATCACAGAATGCTATGCATGCAACTCCAGGTCAGTGAAGCAAGCTGTTGCTTTTACACTCAACCATAGTCACTCATCTGACATTTTATATAGCAGTCACAAGAAAACATATCATGATATCAAAGGCTACCATATGACTCTGCAACCCACTTCTGAGAAAACTTACCTGACTCTATTTTGTGTTCTCATTTAGACGGAATTTAAATAAAGGGAAAAAACACTTTCAAAGGTAAAATTAAATATTTAATTCTATATCCTTAAGCAAAAAGCAGTTTGGAAAGTTTATTATTGTTTAGTCACTTTGATCTTTACAGAAAGAGCTACAGTGTCATAAGTTGAAGAAAATTGGCAGGCAGTAATAACTCATGAAGACTTCCAAATACATGGTTGAAAGGGAGTTTGCTCTAATACTAGCTTTTAATGAACAGCTGTGATAAATGAAATATAAGCTACTTTTTGTTTTAAATTCTCTTTCTTTCCGAGAGGTGGCCCTTACTATGGAAGAAGGTTCAAGGGTTAATTAATAGGGTTAACCTTATTAGCTGTGTTTGATCTCCAATTTGCATCATAGACTCAAATTTAAAAAATAAAGTTCCTAAGTTTTATTATTTGCTTTAAGGCTGCAATAATTTTATTTTCTGTTATTAAACCTAACTCTTGAGAAAGTATGTTGCCACAAGAGAACTGCTGATATTGAATACTGTTAGCTACTTGTCCAATATGATTCCACACTTAAGGAATCTCCAGTGAATGGGAAATATCATATGACTTACTTCAAAAGTCTGTTGTAGGTAAATCGGAATAGTTCCTGGAGCAGAACAGAAAACACCACTCCAAAGATGAGGACGTTTTTCCATACTGATGCCTAATGGCTACCACCAATTTGCACAGCAACAAACCACTCAAGGGAAGAAAGCAGCCGGCAGACCAGCCAGACGAAAGCCCTTGAATCAAAGAGAGGGGAAGAAAACCCAGAGAACTGTTATTCATATTGCATTTTCCACTAGCATCTGAAATGTCTAATAAGGATCTCCATGAGGCAAATAAATTGGTTAGAGAGTTGCAGCGTAAATACCACAAAAGAAATACATTCGAAACAAGAGTGCATTTCCCATGGCAAGAAACTATTTTTTAATTTTAAGAAAAATTAAACTAGCAATTTCATCTCTGATGTGGAGAGGGTGGTTAAAAAACAGTTAAATAACTCTACCCATTTATGCAAACTACATTACTACTGAAAGAGGAAGGATTAACCTAATTACATTGTGTGAGAAAGCACAGAAAAGCAGGACCAGCTTCTAAAAACACTTTTGGTAAAGTCTGTTTCCTACTGTAGCTATGGTTCTTGGGAACACCTGCTAGGCACCAAAAATGAAACAACAGTGACTTGAAATTAATTTAAAAGTGCATATGAAAATGGAGGGCCTGCCTAAACATCGGAGCTGGAACAGGCCGAAGCTGGCGAGCACGGGTCTGCGCGCAGTGGGGGCTCGGGGCCAGGCCTGCCCCGGGTGGGACGCCCTGGGCACCTCTGCGGGGCACGCCAGCCCCCCGGGGCAGCTGGAGCAGGACAGAAGCCGTGCACCCCTGCACCCAGGGCGCTCACCCGCCCGTGCCCGCTTACTGTAACACAGCGCTGGGAGCTTCCTCATGAGTGCCCCAGGAGCAACCAAACGTCAGTCTGAGGTACAGCTCCCTGGTTTTCCACCCCCAAACGTTACAGCACAGCACAGGTGTCCACACGGCACAGCCTGTACCTGGCATCCCCAGCACTTTGCCCCAGAAGGGTGACTGAGGGCATGGGAGACGGGGCTGGGGACGTTTATGGCTAACGGGCACAGCTGCCAGGATCCCTGCGGGGAGCCTGGGCGAAGGACCTCAGCGGCCGCCCGGGCCTGCCAGGCCGCGCTCCAGGACCACGCGAGGGCTGCTTTTCTGGGGCAGATGTGCCGGGAGTCACCCTGCGTGGCCGGCGGCCCTCGCTGGCACCCCGGCCGGTGGGCGTGGGGTGCCCCGAGGGGGCGGCTCCACAGAAGCGCCTGAGGAGAGACCGAGGCGCGGGTAAGCTGCCGTCGCCATCTCAGAAAAGCGCCCTAGCCGCAGGGAGGGCCCGGCTGGGCGAGATCGAGACCGCGGCACGGCGCCGGCTGTCCGCGGGGGTGCGGCGCCCCGCGTCGAGGAGCGGAGCTCCGGCCCGGCCGGGTCTGGATGCGGCGGCCCTCACCCCTCCGGCAGCGGGGGACGGCCGCCCGCGGGCGGGGCGGGCCCGCTGCCCCCCAGGCGCCCCCTGCCGCCGCGCCGCGCCCAGCCGGCGAGGAGGGAGGCGGCGCACGGCTGCAGAGCGCCGGCCCCAGGGCGCTGAGCCCGCGCCCGGGGAAGGCGGCCCCCGTCACAGCGGGCCGCCGGCCCTGACCCCGGCAGCCGCTGAGGCGAGGGGCAGCTGCCGGCGGCTCGGCCCTGCCCGGCCCCGGGGAGGGGGCCCAGCGCCGTCCCCGCCCCCGGCAGCGCCGTGAGGCGGCCGGTGCCCGACGCCCGGACCCGCCGGCCCTCCTGCCGCGACCCCGCCTGGCAGGAAGCCGCGCTCAGACACCGACACCGTGCGTGCGCACGGAAACCACCGGGCTTCGTGCCAGAAACGCGGGGTGCGGTAACGGCGCCGCCTGCGCTGCCAGGGCCGTGGCGCCTGGCCCCCGCACCCTACGGCCGGCTCTCCCCTCTGCCCCTGAAGGCGGGGCCGCCGCTTCCCGCCGCCATCCCCGCAGCCCGGGGGGTTTCCCGACCCCCGGGTGTGCGGCTGCCCGCCGGGACCAACCTGCCGCCACGGCCGGCCCGGCCTCGGCCGCCTCCGGGCTGCGAGGAGGAGGGCGCAGACGTCCCGAGGCTCGGCTCCCCTCAGGCGGCGCTGGGCGGGAAGCGGGGTCCCGCCGCACCTACTCGGGGAGACGGAGGGGAAACGGCTTCAGGTCTGCCTTGGGCTTCCCGGTTTTTTCCCCTCCCCTCCTGTGAAACAAATAGCTGCAGAGTAATGTAGCGGTGTGTGCTAAATAGCACATGGCACTCAAAGAACAGTTAATTAATGGAATACTATTTTAAAAGGATTGCCCATCTCCATGCTTAGCAGAGGGAGTTGGTTAGGCATTTCCTAATTTCAAGTACACTTACCAGTGCTATTCTGGAAAATTACTTACAAACAGTATTTAAGAGACACGTGCTTGCCTTTTCCCTGTATTTTATTGGTTCAGAGCATAAATGTGAGTTTTACAAAGTCATTGCACTTCAGGTGAGGAAGCTCAGAAGCAGTATTTGGCAGTGTTAGACATTAATCTCATGGGCAGAACTTGCTCAGGCTTCTTGGAAAAATTCCGTCCTTCATCTAGAATACATACCAGAGCTAGTTAGTTGCTATGTTGCCTGGAAAAAAAAAAGGAAAGAAAAAGTAAAGTAACACTAAGGATTTGCAAACAGCCTTGAAAATTAAACATTCAACTTTTCTTTTTAAAAAAGGCATTATTGACAATTTGCACTTCACTTGTAGTTAATTAGGTAAGTAAAGCCTGCACTTTTCTTTAGAGATGAGCACATTGCCAGCGGTCCAACAAAAGTATGTATGTGGATGAAATAGTGCTGAAAGTGTCCCAAATGGTGAATGTAGGCAGCTCAGAAAGGTGCCAGCTCGGCAGTTCTGGAGCCTGCCATTTTCTGTCCCAAGATAAGTACGTTCACAGTAGCATCATCTCTTTATGCTGTTCCGCAAAGGTCTTAAACCAAGTCAGAAAGGTTAGTGAGCACAATGATAACGTTTCCCTGAGAAATCAAAAACCATTTTGAAACAAGCCCATCAATGTGAGAGACCACTGCCTAACACAAGGCCTTGGGATACCAGTCGTAGCTGTGTATCATGGACACTCCTTTGGAGTGGTGGCATAAGCAGAAAAAGTCACAACTGCAGTAAGCCATCTCAATCATCTACTCAGGGAAGCTATTTAAGACAAAATAGGGTGAAATTCTCAACACTTAGTGAATGTTTACAGAACTATTGTTCACTTT
Organism: Platalea leucorodia; assembly: GCF_965183815.1. NCBI lineage: Eukaryota > Metazoa > Chordata > Aves > Pelecaniformes > Threskiornithidae > Platalea > Platalea leucorodia. The sequence goes on from NC_138831.1 coordinate 32,166,864, forward strand.
TAAGTCAGTACAATGTATTCAGTAGTACAGTTCAAGTTATACACGCTTTCCACAATTCATTAAACGTGTTAATTCCTCAGATGAGGAAAATGCTCGTATCCTGCTCAAAACTTACAACTTTATCTCTCAGACTGAAGGAACAATATGTACTGAATATGTGCTCAGAGGAATTTATGTAACATTTGTTCACACCAGAAGCTTAGTGCTGATGTGCTCTGCTAAAGGCAGTAAAAAATTTTTGAAGCAACCAGAAAACATCCGAGAGAACTAAAAATTCTCATCAGTATGTTTTGCATTCCATGCCATGCCCTTTCTTTAAACCTCTAGGTGGCAAGAATAACATTATGTAATATAAAAGCTTCATTTATGTATCCCTTGAGGATTAGAATCTTTCTAAAGAAAAATTATTTTGAAATCTTACATTATATTGATGACTCCGGTATAGTTCAAGAATTCTAAAGAGCCGCTAGTCAACCAAGTTGGAAAAAGAACCATTTAGGAAGAAGGCAATTTTACCAGATTATAAAAGCTGGATACATTCTACATGTGTACCAATAACTTGCCTCTGGTCTGCAAGTGTGCACTACTTGTATAGTAATTGCTATTCTGCAACCAAAAATAGATCCAGGAACTGTAATAAATCACCCTTTTTAAAGCAGTGTAAGTATGCTTGCTATTTCCTTTTAACAGATGGAGAATGCAAATGTATTTAAAATGTTATTGGGATGCAGATGCATGCCACTAACTTCTGTGAGAACTGAAGGACTTGCAGAAGTGATTTTAGGACTGCTGAGCTTCTAGAACCAGTTCAGATCAAGGGGATCTGCAAGATAATGTTTAAACAGCTGGTCCTAAAGCAGCAAACTTGTCTGCCAGAAGCAGTCTGGGGGCGGGGGGGGAACAAACCCACCACACAACAAAAAACAAACCCAACAAATAATAAGGTGTAAAAAGAATGTAACTCCAGCTCTTTGTTGCTTAAGGTAAACAGACATCCTTTCAGCTAAATACCGCTTATTAGATGAACTTGTAAAAAGCACGAACTTTAGAAGCTACTTGTCATCCGTGCGTTTCCCATTTATTCCTTAGGGTGCCTACTTGGGTGTATCAACCATTAATCTGCTTTTGTCTTGGGTAGACAAAACCATTCTTTCCTTAGGTTCGCTAATTTTCATACCAATTGTGAGTTACTGCCAAACCACAGTAATTTGAAAGTCAAGAACTATTGCTAATGTAATAACCAACAAATATTTCTGTCAAATCCCTCAATATTCAGTGTTGAAGGAAGCTGGACAAACAGCATTTGCTATATTGATTCATTATATTTGTGCCTCAGGTTACTTAATAGTCATATTTTTCACATAACACTGATTTAGAACAACAACAACAAAAAGAAAATGTTAATGGCTTAAATGAGTAGATAATTCTTAATCAAATTGGAGATTGTGTCTCATGTTATCTTTACTGGCATTGCTCAGAAGTCACTTTGGAAGGGTATTTCATGACACTAAATGTCTGGAAAAATGGTTCCTTATGAAGCTGAAGGTCACTAAAATACATACTTAGATTTAGGCAATCACTACAGGAATAGAGGATATTTCAGGAGAAATCTAAAGAACAGTCAAGTTTAGGAACAAGCAAAGCCATACAAAAACCCTTGTAGTTTGCCACTGAAGTTAGGCAAAGCTTTACAGATGCAACTCAGCTGGACACCTTTCCACAACAGATGTATCGAAAATAGAGTGGAAATGCCAACTGTACAAAAACTACGTGGAATATTTCATACAAAATACTCCAAATACTTTTCATTATGTAACTTTTATTTGAGACACACATTGTTGTAAAAAAGTTCACATGGAATAATAAAACCATTGAAGTGTGAAGTTGTTTTTTTAGGGGTTGGGTTTGGGTTTTTTGTCTATACACATCAATACACAATTAATGATTAGGTTTACAGGTTAACCACATGACAAGTTCACTTTTATCTGCAGGAGCTTTTCACATTACACCTTTATACCAGAGAGAAAATGTGCTTAAACACACACAGTAGAACACTTCTATTTCAAAATTAAGCATTTTCTCAAGGACTATACTTTTTATTCTGAATTTAGTAGCTATATAGCATTAAAATAACTGTAATTGAAGTTTTATTTGCAAAAATGTTCGTAAGGCCATAGGAATGCACTAAAATAGTTAGATTCACCAGAAAGAAGAAAAATCCATGGGAATCCTACTTTTGTGGAAGAAAGAAATACAAGTTTTATTTATGAGAATGGCATAAGCAGTTCAGTGAATGGAGCAGAAAAAAGACCTATTATCACCTACAGACCAATCCTTATGAAGTTTAACATTGCAAAATTTCAGTTACATTAATAGATAACCAAATAACAGATGCATTTTCACAAATAACACTTTTATGCATTTTACATATTCTTCATGTACTTTCAATTTATTATCCATTCACAATATTTTAATGTGATATGTATATTCAAGACTCCTTTATTCACTTGTGAAAATGATCCACTTAATTCACTTGACTTCAGTAGACTAGTATGGCAAAGGTACTTACAATGGGAAATACTTTCTGTAAAAAGAACTACAGGTCTGAAAAGTCAATGAGCATTTTTGAAACTGTCCCCCAAATAGAAAAGTGAGCTGTGCTAAGTTTCATGAGTGGTTTAAGCTTTAGCAATAATAGAACTTCCAGACAGTAAGTAAATCAAATATTCTGTACACACTCAACAAAAACTTCTTGTGCACGTTTTGCTGAGCACAGACTGAAAGCTAAAATTGCAAAGCACTGAGACCAGTTTGGGTTTTGTTTGGCTTTTTTTTTTTATTTTTAAACCATTTAGAAAAATATTGGTCAAGATACAGTCCTCAGACGTGGGGCTGAGGGAAAGATTTCGTAAAACTCAACAGCATAAGCAGTGTTTTTGTTTTATCGAAATCCACCAAAAAACGTTTGCCTTTCTTGAAAGGTTAATGGCAATTTCTGGAACAAAACAGAAATACATTTGCTGCTTAATGAATAATAATTATATGACTTGCATTCTAATGGACATTAGAATACTAACTAGTTGACTGAGGTATAAGAGTCCTTCAAAATTTAGATCATATAGTCTTGAGCAAAGTAGCAACAGAGACTGCACAAAACAATCATAGTGATATTAGAAAAGCCTGTAGTACCCAGCATCTGATGCGTAGGCAGAACATACCATTTATCATCACCCGCTTGTCTAAAGGAAAATATAGCTAAAAAAATTCCCAGTAAAACATACAGCTGATTTGCACACTAAGATACAGCACATTTTTCAATGTCTGACAAGGCAGACTGTACACAGAAAGAGGTCTATATTGACCAAAAGTTAGCACACCGATAAAGTGCAGCCACTCAGCCATTTAATACTGCTGGAGAAGAGGGGTGGGGGCAAAACAACAAAGAAAGAGAGAGAAATCTGCAGTTTACCTTATCCATAAGACCACATGAAATTAGAATTCTTCAGTTTCAGCAGGGGACAACAAAATTGCATTAAATTCTTCTACAAATAGAAAAAGATGAACTTTACATGAACATTAAGCAAAGTGAAATATTTACTGCATTATTTTATCATGCATAAAGTGAATTTCCTATGGTCTTACCTCACATTTATGTACAGTTTAGCACAGCTAAATGTAAGAAAATAGCAAGTTTTTTTTTCTCCCCCCCCCCCCCCCCTCCCCCCCCAGCCCACACAGAGCAGATACCCCAATTCGCTGCTGCTTCAAGAAGCACTTCATAGACTCTACTACTTACAGGCTCTTTCAAAGGGAAGTTCATGGAGACTAATATTGAATGAACATTTAACCACACAGCGAAGACAGGAAAAACAATACAAAGCATTCTGTAAACAGTGCCAAACACAGAACATGTCAGTTTTGGTTTGCAGACAACCCCTGAGATAAAAATCAAAGTATTACGACACCAAATAAGTCAGAGGTAAATTACTGAAAATAAACAACATTCATAATTGGTGTCACAACACTTTCTGTATAGAAGCACTTTTTTTTAACCATACAGAAAACATTAACTGCTTTAGCCTGTCTGAGAAAAACATCAAGGGTAGACGACAGAGCAGTTAGGGTTGCTTTATTTCTTCACTAAACCTTGTTGCCACGAAGATTTTTCCGTTTTAGTGCAGCAACAGCAGTTTATGAGATTCACCATCTAGTTACAATAACTATTTCTATTAAACTACATGTGGGGACAGGTTGATAACCACTTAAAACTTTATGGAACCAGCTACTCATGTTAAACCTTTTAAAATCAAACGTCTTTAAATCTAACGCTATTGGCCCATTCACTTTCAAAATATTTACAACAGACCCAGAGATGACAAATTCAGTACCTGACACCACAAAATGAAGCGGTTATCTGTGGTAACAACCAACTCACTGTTTACAGCTCTAGACAATGCAGTGAAGCAAAAGCAAGCACGTCTGACATTAACTTTGACAATGACAGAATGCACCTATCCCCTAAATAACAAACATGCTGGACACAAACTTGTAGTTAAAGCTTACAATGGTCCAAGTTTGGCACATCAACAGAATTAAAGCACCTGTTTTAATTGCTCATTGAGGAAATTTTTCAGAAGACAATAAAAAAAGTAGTAGAACAAAGACTAGGTTATACAATGCTCAGTTGAGTAAAAAAGGCAACTACGTTTCAACTCTGCTTCTAACAGTCTAGGTCACTGTACCAGTTTTTGATGAAAAAAATAACTTAACTGCTTGAGCAGACCAAAGAAGGCTTCACACATTCAGCATTAACTGCATAACTAATAGTACATTTTAGCCCTAACGTGACCGTTTCCTTAGTGCCAGAACTTGATAAACTTTAGCAACTGCACAGGAAGCTAGTATTTGGACGCCTCTGTCGTCAAGGGTCGATGCTTACAGACATTAATGAACCATCCTTAGAATTACAGTAGAAATGGAAGTCACCTTTAGAAGCAGTCATTTCTGAACAAATGAATCCACAAAGAGGTTACTCAAAACTCATGCATTCAGCTTCCACAAGCCACTTAAGTGACAGTGATGAGGCCAATTTGTGACGATGATTTCAACTCCAGAGGGTACTTCCTCATCAGAAACAAAAAAGGTGCAGACAGTTTGAGCTAACAAAGGGAAGTGAAGTGAGGACAGACACTGTGTTTATTCAAATAACTGCAAGGTGCATCTGTGAATCAGACAGTGACTGGCAATTCAGAACACAACTTTGCTAAGTCTGGTAAAGAAAGAAAAGCAACATACTACATTCAGAATAGAAGCCATAGCTTCTGCATGAACAGATTTGTGCATCTGAGAGACAAAACCCATACAAATCATTAAATGCCAATTGTTACAGTAATTCACATCACTAGAGTGTCAACATCCATACTGCAGTCATGGCCACAAGTATACAGCATAGAAAATAATGGAAGTGAGACAATTTTTCCCCTGGCTCTTCTGCTTGAAAATAAATTTGTTTAAAAACAGAAAGAAAAACCTGCACAAATCTGTTAAGAATCTTACTTACAAGTCAAACTGTGCAAATACAAATGTAAGATTGTGCTGTAACAGGCAGTAAGAGGCCAATATGGATGTGCAAAGTTAAAAGAAACATAGCAGCAACAGGCAATAAAACAGAAAGTAAAAAAGGAGAACGAGTTAACTCTTGCATTTGTGTCTCCACTTCATAGCTTCCATATCTGAGAAAGAAGAGCCTGACAGGTCAATAGGCTTAGTGAGCAAAATCCACTTGGTATTTTGTGTATCGCAGTCTACGTTCAATGGAGCTCTCAGCAGCAGCTTGGTGGTATTATTTCTGAGGCTTTGTGACCCTGTGCTTTCAAAGAAGCAGAAAAGGTTCTAAGTGTGCTGCAGTCTATCATTAGAAGTTCATCAAAGTAGCGTGCATCGAAAGAAGCTGCTCTTCTTAGATCGATTTTCTGTTATTTTTACTGGCCCACCTGCCCCTGATGAACTGCTGTCATTCTGAAAGAGAAAAGAGTATCAACATCATAAAAGGCAGGAGAAAAAAAAAAAAAAAGTCTAGTTTTCCTAATTTCCCTCCCCACTTCCCTCCCTTGCAAAGCAGTAACCAGAGCAGAGGTCTGCTGCAACTTGAGCTTCTCAATTATCCAGACCCTGTTAATCACTCAAGAAAACTGCCTGTTTTAAAAAGAAACATTGATCCAACAATCCAGATCTCAAGTATTAGCTGAAGGAGTTACTACGTCATTTGACATTTAATAAAGCAAGGATCACACTGTTACATTTCAGAAGAACACACCAGTTTCAGGCTGCCCAATGTTAATGTTCATGCAAAATAAAGAACAATTACACACTGATGTGTAATAAAGTGTGATAAAGCACTGTTTGCTCAAATTTCATCTACCATCCACTGTAATCCCCGGCAGTTTTTTGGTAGGGCTACCACTCAGCCAATTACTATAACAGTGATTTCAATGTATCTAGTTTGTATGCCAACTGGAAATACAAACCATTTTTCTGTTGAGCTTTGTCATAATATCCCGTGCAAGTGTGAAAAATGCCTGGTGAGGAGCAAGGGAGGGAAAAAAAAAAAAAAAAAAAGTTAGTCACAAGACACATTAAAGACAAGATAGATTTGGAACAGCCAGACACATTAACAATACAGTATTCTGTAGGCCACTGCTAGCACTTCGAGTTGCACTCTGCGTAGAATAGCTGTTTACTTAAAACTGCAGTAAGCATGTTTTAGAAGAAAAATCTATTTATTTTTAGTCTCCATCCCTCCAATCTTTGAAGCAAATAAACAGACTTTCCCATCGCATACCTCTTGAGGAAAAAAACAAAACAAAAAACCCGCTGAAGGGAAGGCTGCATACACTAATACTTTTTTTCTTTTTTGCCAAACAGTACTGTGCATCGCAACTAGAAACCCACAGAAAGGTTTGAGGATGGCACCCCTGAGAAGCCATATCAAGATTAGTTTGCTTTCTGTCCTCAAAAATTTTTGCTCCTGGACTATCCATAATGTTATTTATGCTTTCAACATCCCTATTAAAAAAAATAAATAAATAAAATCACTCTGGCAAATCTCAGCATCTGAGACTTCAATGTATGAAGCAGCAAAGAAACTTCTGTAGCAGAAAAATTCTGCAATTCTCCAGAAGCAGGGAAAAGCAAGATTTTAGGCTATCTGGAGATACCAACAATCCAAGGACAATTCCAGAATGTAAAAAACTGTAAACATTTCCCCTCTCATTTAATGCAAATAAATCACAGCAAATAAAGTACATTCACTTCTGATCACAAGAATATCACAATTGTTTCACTTCCCACAAGTTAAGCATTTGGTGGAAAGAACACTAAATCGTTACTTGCTGAATGCCTATACCAGCTGCATTTTTTTAATGCTTTCTTCACTATTCATGTGACAATTTAAAAAAATACTCAGATAGCCAAGTCACTTGGAGTAAGCACAAACTAATGTTGTACATTTAGTGACCTACAGGAGTTAAAATGAAATTGCAGGGCATGTTATGAAAGAGCAAGTCAACCATCTGGAGGAACTAATGAAGAAGACAGGTACTTTTTATTAGGAGACTATTGCTATCCACCATTGGTATTAGCTGCTAATGTTCACACTTCCATTATCTGCTCTAAGAATCATGATGACACTGTGAAAATCACGTCAAGCACTGTCCCAGATATAGCACAATGCAAATAAGTCCATTCTAACTATACTGTAATCAGAAAAAAACACTTGGCTGGCACAGCATCAGTCATGTTATTTTAAAGTAACAATCTCCTTAGTTTCTACTTAATTTGTTAGCTGCGTGATCTGAATTAAGTACATGTTTGAAGGACTTTTTAAAGGTATCATGGAAAGCCTTTTAGATTATTAGGTATAGGAACAACATTCAAGAACAAGGCTGCCTTATCTGAACGAATGAATCTTAATGTATCTGCCTTTTGATATCATATTATTTCTTCTCCACGCTTTTCATAGAGTTAAGATCCTCCCACCACCCTCCCTGAGATGACAAGAGTGATCATGGCAAGACAGACTGGAGTTGAGCCACTCTTCCTTCCGATTCTATTTCCTTATGCTCTCATGAATAGGGATCTTGTGGTTTTAGTACAAAATTTATTTGCAGGAAAAACAGATTGCAAGTTTATCTATAGAGTATTATAAGCCTTCTTCCTCCTTTAACATCAGCTTATGACAGTCTATGCTGATGTTCCAGGTTAACATACAAATCTTCAGTCTCATCTGCACAGCCCATATTTAGTAGTAACCTGAAGGCTCCTTGACACAGTAGAATGTTATTCTGAAAGTAAAGAATCTTGAATCCAACTTCCCGCACAAAGCATTGTTCTAAAATTACACCTATTCCCTGTCCAAAAGCACTTGCAATTTAAGTAACAAGGCACAGAAGTCTAAACTAACTGTTTGCTACAATAATAGTAAACCACTCTGTTAACATCCAGTTAAAAAACAATTCCAGACATTACCAGAAACCAAGAGATGCTGGATTTTACAGTAGGTCTCTACATAGAACAAGATTGGTGACCCGGGAGTACAGTTGGGACTTCAGGTCCCAGATCAGGTCAGAAAGCCCAGCAGATCATGAAACATGCCTCCCTAGTAGTAGTTCAAGAAACACACCTAAGCGTAACACCCGTCTCTTACCTCTTCCACATTTATGCTGGATTTTGCACTTGTCTCCAAAAATTTGATTCCATAATCAATTGCTAACTGGAAGAGAGGTTAAAGTTTTTCAGTGTTTTTTAAGTTCCTTTGTAAGGGAATGTTTCACATAGGTTCATAATAGAATAGATGCTGTATGCTGTAGCAAGCTTTAAAAACAAAACCAAACAAGCTTCATTTCTGCTTTTCTCTTGCAAAAGCATTAAAGTTACTGGACAATTAGACAAAATATTAGAACAGGCCATACCCTCATGTAAATTCAAAACCAATAAAGAGAGTAACTGCTCACAAAAAGACTTATTTAGGACCTAAAAGAACATTAAGATAGAATCTTCATTGATACAGATTGATGGACCAGATAACTACATACAATTAACCCCTAAGTTGTGTTACTAGCAACTACACTACTTTAGCTGTGTACATGATACTTTATATAGTATTCTTACTTGCTTGTTTGTTCTGCAGAACAGCTGATTACTTAAGCTTTAATAACAGTACTTATGACAAGAGTAAGTAACCACCATGGTGAACTGAGAACACAACATGCTCAAACTATATACAAAGCTTTACATTGAGGTCTAGAATACTTCATGCTATAGCAAAGGTCAACATTCTTTACAGGATCTTCCCCCCAAGACAACAGTACCATTAAGTTTATTCAAACTTGAAGACAGTCAAGTGCTATTTAAAAACAAAAAACCCAAACCTGGCATCCTATAATACATAAGAGTTTCTGAAACAAGAGGTTTAAGGCTCATTATCTCTCATATGCCTAGAACATAGCAAATATCCAGCAGCCAAAATCCTAAGAAAAGTAGGCTTCTAAATAAGGCAAGTCACCAAAGCTTACCTTCTCCCCTTTTTCTTTTGAGACTTGTCTTTTTTCATTCATATCACATTTGTTACCCAGGATCATTCTTTCTACATCTGAAGAGGCATGCTGAAAGAAGGGAAAGTAATCTCTCAGTAACAAAGTGCACCATTATTTAAAAGAAACTTATGTGTCAAACTCATCCACAAATGAATATTTTATTTTTAAAAAGTTATCTAACGTGAAGGCGTTACTGAGAAAGAGACTGACTTTTGAAACAGGCAATTTAATATTTAAATATTAAAACAGGTTGGAATAAATACTCCTAGATTAAATTTGCCTGAGTATTATTACAGATCAAATACAATACCATGAGCTCTGTACCAGGTTGCACACATGCACAGGCATTTGGCTATTCTGGAAATACAACAGTACACACTTCACTTCAGAGTGGTGAATGGACATCTGTGGTACTTGGTTGGAGTATCATTACGCAATACATTTGCATTTTAAAATAGATTATTAATAAAAGACTTTTAAAGCAATAATCACTTCAGCAAGAGAACTTCAACAAGAGAACTCTTCTAGCCCAGTCACTATTGGATCAAATTGTTCACCGATACAGGAATTTTGCTTAAGAGCCAAAGAACAATACTAAAGAAAAGCCCATGGATTTTATGTTTAAGGAAAAAAAACCCGTAAGATTCTGTTACCTAACTACAGCTTCACTAAAATTAAGGCTTCTCCTCTAACTTCATGATGACGTATCCCTTTTTGACAGCATGTCCCATTAAATAATTTATAGTAAGTTAGCAGGAAGGAAGCTTACTCAAGACCAAATGAAAAGGTCAAAAATCTCTAATCGAACAAACACACAACACAGTAACAACTGAAATTAGACACATCTATTATCATCTCAGTGAAAGGCAGACACCCTGAGATCTTGGTCCTTCCCATTCCTTAGACACACCCAAAAGCAAAAAAGAACAGTAAGTCATATAGTAAGAGCAGAAGTGTTTACTTCATGCTTACTTTTTAAACTGAAGTTTTCTACTTTCTATCCCTAGAATGAACAAGATAATATTCTCCCCATTAGTAACCACTGTTGCATTCACTGCACAGTCTAACTTGGCCATATATGTTGGCTACTATAATGAAAGTGAATAATTGCTTGATTATTACTTGTCCCAGCAAAATCATAAGATAGAATGAGTAAGAAGTACTTTCCAAAGCACCTACCTCCTCTATGTTTCTTATCCAGTTTTTTATGTTGTCAAAAGACTTCTCATTTGTGATGTCATACACCAGCATAATTCCCTAAATAAAATTAAGAAAGTCTAGTTAGATGAGCTAGCACTATTGCTTGACTTTTCACGTATGCTGTTGGTTTGATTACACTTGCAAAAAATTCAACATATGACTTATGTACCTATAATCCTTTCTCAAAGCATTATGCCATTGCTGAGAATTTACCCAAAATATTACTATTTAACATCTTTTGCCACTGTTAGAGGTCAAAGATACCATCTATATGAAGTTCTTAAATTATTAGCCTATAGTCAGGAAAAGTTTAGAAATTCTACTACAACAGCAACCAGGACTCTATTGTTAAAGTCAAGTTTAGAAGCAGCAGCTTTAAGCAGTCAAAGATGACAAACCTGTGAGATCCAGTCTGCTGGGGCCAGTAGATACTTAGAGCAAAGCTAACACTAGGTGCTCTCCCAGAAGCTTTAGCTCTTTCAGACAGTTATGTACTTATACTAGCGTGGGCTCTCAACAATTAGCAAAGCATGGGAAACCACACAACAGCTGCATTAAAGACAGATTGCCAGGTTCACCTCCATTCCTTATTGCCTTTCCAATCATTCCTCGTAGGACAAAGAAAAGTCCTTGGGCATGGACTGGGAGGTGAGGAGAAGACCACATCACTGTCAAAACCTTTTTAAAGTACTAAAAAGCTCTAACACAAAGCCACAACCATTACTATTTCTCCCCATCAGTATTCCCTAACAGTGGAGTTATCTGGACCCACAGCCAGCCTATGAATGGAACCGATCTGTTCATACAAAGCGGTAAGAACATGTAGTAGCAGCATAGCTAGTAATCAGCAAGTTGAAATTAACAGTGTCACAACATAAAGTATCTCAAATCATAGCATTAAGAACCATTACAAGCAGTTGTACCACAAAGAATGCAGGCTCTAAGTCAGTTATTTGACTTCAAGTCATTCTTAATGGAGGAAAAAGTAACAGTAGCTTTTGTAGGTGATTGTATTTCTAGTCCAGATTTTGCATTCTCTACTCGCTGAAGGAAAAGCAATTCAGTGAAATACACTTTTAATATTTAAATAATTTGTTACCTATTTTTCAAATATTTCAAATTTTTAAAGGGGTTGATTGAATTAAAAAACCTGTTTGATTAAAGCTTGGCAACTTAGCTTATTATAATCTGCAGAAATTTTAATTATATTAAAGATGAAAACAGGGCTTAAAGTTTCATCACAAAAACAGGACTAGACAAAGTACTAACAGGTCTAAAAAACCAAAAAACCCAAAACAAAAAAGCCCCCAACCAAACCACAAACTTTATTCCCCGCATCTCAAGCCACAATTATCCAATCCTCCAGCCAAAGACTTACACGATATAACCTTAAGAACAGCAAACCAGTTACACTAGTTGTGCCTAATTTTTTTTTCCAGTGAGAACACTCACCATGGCTCCTCTGTAGTAAGCTGTTGTGATTGTGCGGAATCTCTCCTGGCCTGCTGTATCCCTAAAATTCAGTGAAAACAATTATTTGTTAGAGGTGATCTTTACACTCTTCTGTACTTAGAGATGTCTTTTCAAACAGAGTAACAATGTATAGATACTCACTCATTATGAAAAAAAATACCATTTAGAAGCCGTTTGCCTAAGTGTCTTCAGCCTCCAACATCTTGCTCTCAAGCTATCCTACTTACATCAGTGGCTATGCAGCACCATAAATATGGCAAAAAAGCATTTAAATTTTCATGCAAGCAGTAGAACTAAGCACTACACAGCCTTCCCTAGAATAATTTAAAAAGGCATCCCTGATGCATCCGAGTCCTGCATTAAACAAAAATTAAAACATGCAGCATTAAAATATTTTAGGATAGTGCATTTCCACACACAGTTAGCTATTAAAATCAGCCACTACGCCTTAGTGTGCTGATACTTTACCCTAGATGACTTCAAAGCAGTATCTGTCTGTGAGTGAACAAGAGGACCAAAGTGTTTGGCTACTAGTCACACCTAGGGGGACCTGAACCCCAAAGGCCTGACAAAAAACAGCTTTTTGACTTATATTACAGACAGAAAATTTGTACCAACCACTTCTGGCACTTCGATTCCTTTATCAAAAGAATTCTGGCTCGCATGCAAGTATCACAACTATCTTTTCTAGAACTCGAGAAATGAGCAAGAGCCCTACATTCACCAGTAGCATTTAAAGAGTTTGGCATGTGTAATTATGCTACTCCAAAACCACTCATCTGCTGCTATCAGGAGGCTCGGTCTCTACTAACCCACCATGCAAGGAATGGGAGCATTACCACTCACCTGTGCCTCTGAGAGTACAACTAGGCATCAAAGTATCAGAGGAGATTACATTTTATTAGGTCATGCATTTTAGTTTACAGCTATGGAGTTAATACTTCTCTTCCACACAGAAGAGCTAAAAGCACATTTAAGAGGACAGCTTTTGATAAAATGGGAAGTGGCTGTAATGTTTGCAATGTGAACAGGCTATTTCCTGTGCTACTGAAGCAGAATCACGCCAAGAGCAAGCTAGAATAAAGCATAAACCTTATGGACAGTCAATGAATAAAAGATATGAAACTTCTGGTACACCCAGGCTCAAAAGCTATGAAGTATTCCTGCTCAAAGATTAATTCAATACTCACTGAAAACTTAAATGACTTTGGAATACTTACCATATTTGTAGCTTGATTTTCTTTCCATCTAATTCTATTGTTCTGATCTTAAAGTCAATTCCTGCCAGAGAAAGAGATACTCTAAGTTTTGCAATAAATGAAAAGAAAGTGTTTCCTTCTGACAATTTGGTAAGAGCAAACTTAAGCAAAAGAATTATTCTGAAGTTGTCATTTCTTCCAAACACTAGAAAGTCCTGAGAATGCACAGAGGTTTTCAGCTGCATCCAACATGTCAAGGATAAATTATTCTGCACAATGAAAATAAACCAAAAACTCAGACTCACTACTAGAGTTAGTCAAGATTATGAGAGGAAGAATTAATCTCAAAATCCTTCCATTTTACACCAGTAAGATCACTAGTTTGAATGTATGTTTTTCTCAACTTTTGGCAAGCCCCTGCAGTTCAAGTCAATTCCCTAGGACCTTTGCTGGCTATGAGGAAAAAATACATACTATGACCCCTTAGTTCCTTTTCAAAACTGGCATCTACTTTTGAAAACTTATGTTTAATGCAACCTAATCAGACATCACAGTAAATGGTAAAGCATCACAGGAGATAAAAGTATACAGATAGTTACTGAAGGTGGCTGAAGTAGATCACGCATGGGATTTTTTCAAGAACACCAGCTGAGGAGTAACTTAGATTTTCTAGGAAGCTCCAAAAGGTACCAACACTTCTTTCCCCCCCTTACACTTCCACATGGTATCCATCAGTTCTGTGACTGATTTTGAAGACAGATTTTAAGCCATGGATAAAAAAAACCTGAATTAATTCAGAAGGGCTTAATAATGTCTTTTAAGGTTTAGCGGGATCAAATGGATCGTATCTATGAATCAAAGCCAAGATTTCCAAACAGACTAGCCTTTACCCTGGATTATTTTAACTTCCGTGTCTCTAAACCTATAGTATAACATAGCTCAAATTAAGACTGCTCAAGTCCCACTACGTGACTGCCAGAATTTTGAATCCCAGGACAGCCACCCCCATTTACCCCCCAATTAATCTGTTTTGAAACTAATGGCCCATTTTTTCTTCACTGAATCTTAAATAGTTACTTGATATTTAGTCATAGTTTGTAAAAGATTGGGAGGGGTGTAGGCTATTTTATTTATTTAATTTTGTCTTTTCTCAGATGTAATTTAAGTGACAATTATCAAGAGTATCTTAATTGGGAAAATGCTGTTTCTAGCTTTCAGAATTCATCCATCACTTAAACAGGAAGCTACGGGATTTTTTAATATACTAAATAGCATTTGAATATGAAATATGGACATTCATTAACTATTTGACTTTCATTCTTCTCACATGCGATATTAATACTTTAATATACTGAAAATACCAAGTTTCAGCCACTTAATCTTGATGTGCTATGGATACATAGTTTAGCCCATTAGTTAGAATACAATTATGAGCAGAAATATCACATCAGCACTTTTAACAGCATATGAAATTAATTGCATTAATTTAACATGCTATGACTACTGCTACAATTGCAATTTCCCAAGATTCACTAGCAGACTTACAGGCAAAAAGATGCTTTCATTAACTCGCATTCTTCTAAAAATGACATAAGAATGATGTGTACTTTAAAAAAATCCTTACTATATGTAACAGAAGTTTGGCAAGTGTTTCCATTTTACATTTGATAGGATTTTGTGTCTCCCCTGTGGTAAAGATTTTTCTCTTAACTAGGTGCAACACCTGCTGAAATCACAGGTAATTGTATTCAGGTCTGAAAACAAATGACCTTTGCTCCGAACAAATTTTCTTTTGGCCTCAAAGGTTATAAAGCACAAATACAGATTCTTCTGGAAATGGCATTGTATCATGGACAACAGCAAATTAAATCAGTTTTAAAAGCTCCTTTGTGTCTAGGCCTGAAGTCCTAGAATTAAGTATAACAACTATTGAGAAAACTAGGTTCAGAGACTACTGTGGTTTAAAGATAATTCTGTATGTACTGTCAACTACTGAAGCTAAGACACATCAGCATAAAACGTGAAAGGCTCCTGTAGGGATGGTTTTCTGACAAAGCAAGCTTACGCTGCAGTTAGGTATCTATGTGCACCAATCCATGCCTTGCACAGACTGGTTTCTTGCGGTTAGTCATTTCCCTCGCAGCACCAAAATGATTTATACAACCATTCCTTTGATCACTTCTAAAACTCAGGATCTGCACAAAAAATATCTTCTCCAAAAGATAACAATAGCTTCACCAAAATTCTCAAATAAAGATGAATTACAGAGCTAAAAGAAGAATATAAAGGGGAAGGCCATAAATACCTCTGTTATGGTACTAAGAGGTTTAACAAATGCAACTACAACTTTTTAGAAGCTAAAATGAACTAGAAACTGGTGTTTCTTTTGTTCTTTCACTTCAGTAACAGGAAGTGGTGAGCTGCAAACATTCGTAGAGCAAGCCTGGCGACATGGGCTACCACTTCCTGCCAAGCACACTTGCATGGCTAAGTACGAGCTACATTTTGGTTACAGTTAAATTTAAATTATGCCATGTAAAACCCTCCTATGACTATAGCATTTCAAAAGTAATTATTGACAGAAAGTTTCCTTTATCAATGAATTCTTATTTTGCGCAGTCACACACTGGCATACAAAAGTCTGAAAAGATACTTGGGTCTAATAAGGAAGAGTAATTTGCGAATCCAAGTTTGACTGCAAAGGCTCACACAGCTTTCACAGTTTTAAAATGCAATGTGCAATGCTGTTCTCTCCAGTAGGGAGAAAAAGCCCAGAAACATTTGGATATCCATCTGAAGCTAAGTTTTAGAAGCTTTTAGAAAACACAGACCCAGATTAATTCTTAGAATACAAAGGCTAACAGGATAATTATTTTTAACTACTAAAGCAGAGCTGCCACATGGAAGTCTGACACACTGGTATCTACCTAGCAAGTCAGTACATATTAGATAGGGATACAAGAGCATCTGTTGCAGGAATCACAAACCTGCAGTCTGCAAGGATGAAGTCCAAGTTGAGATCCCAACTGTGCATTGGTTAGGACCGTAATTGCTCGCATTTCCCTTGCAGCATGGGGTAAAAGTAGCTGAGGGCTTACTGCTCTTCAAAATCCTTTTCAGATCCTTCCTAACTATAGGCCAGGGATGCATTCTCTCTCCTCACTTTACTGAGGGTATTTTCTTCCATAGCTTCCAACAAAACTCTGTCAAAGAATACACTGAGCAGAGAATCTGCACGCTAAGAAAAAGTCAGTTTCATTAGTGCCACACAAAGACTTACAGAAAAAAACAGGAGAGCTGCATGCTGCCATATTTACCTTGCACCACTATGCAAAGCTAATAAAATTCACCAGCTAGGGTATACCATTGTCCAATACCACGTAGCCAAATATCAGAGGCCACGGGGACCAGCCTGACCTAGGCCTGTTTTGGTTTAAGCCAAGAAGCCATGTTTCACCCCACACTCTGAAAGCTCTTCTGCTACTACTTCTTCCAGCACTCTGCTCCCTAGTCACACGTTCCTTCTTGTTCCAGCCAACCTAGGCAGATTTTACCCATAATTAAGCTGTAATGCAATCATTTTAAAGAGACATTGGGAAATGTTCTGAAGAGCTGCATTACAATACTAAATATACAGGATTGCCCAGCAGGACATATTGAAAGGTTCCTTTTCCAGCTTTAGTACCAACGGTTTTCCACTACGAACCTTAACAAAAGCAGTCTGACACAATTCTTACAGGAATGTAAGGACAAGCTGAGCAGAGATGCAGAAACAGTTCATTTTGCTACTTTAGTTTTTAGAACAGTAGCTTACTCTCAAGGCATCACTGTTACTCTTTTGTTCTCCCCCCATCTGTGATTTTAACCCTGTAGTGGTCAAAGCTAGTATCTCACGTTTTTCAGTGCTATGGAATCAGTTCCGGCTAGGTCTCCACTACAACTTTTCCCTATACAATACCACTGGTTGGACTTACAGATTGTCTTGTTTCTTCTTTTAAACAAAATTCTGTTGCAGAAAATGCTACAGCACAGAGAAACCAAAGAAATCAAACCAAAGTATTCTGGCTGAAGCAAGTAAACTGTTAAAACAGTACCAGCAAATACTTCCTGAAGGTAAGGGTTTCTCTGGTCTTCAGTGTGCTTAGCAAGAACGTACTAGAAGGGCCCTGTCCTTGAATAATACAAGTAACGAAAGACAGAAAACACACACGTACACATTAACATTAATAAAAAAAAAAAAAAAAAAAAATCAGTTAGTAGCCACTGGCCAGCAAATATTAGAATTTTAATATTTACCTGTATTACACAGTTAAACAGTATTTTAAGTTAATTTTTCATGTGGCCTAACATTAGTTCACGGCAGCTGGACCTTACATGTGAGAAAGCTGTATGATCAGATGATAATTCCCCTTGATTTTAACTCTAGTTCATTTAATAGATTTCCCATTTCACTAAGTTCATAGAGTCTGTATATTTAATAACATTTTTCTGGTGCAGCTGTAGCAAGAAATCAGCCAGGAAATCGACCCCTTTCAGGATGCAAACAAATGTCAGTCTCTGATAGCGTACACTAGCCTGTATAACTACCACAGGAGAGTATTTCTCCTTCTCTGCCAAAGCAGTACTTTATTAAAAAAAAAAAGTACTCAATGTACCAGCATTTTAAATGGCTTAGTTGTTTTTTGTTTCGTTGGTTTTTTTCAATATAAAAGCCAAGGGAATTTTAAAAAGTGATTAAAAACAAAAAATTGGCAAAGAAGCTATGAAAAAATTAATACCTGATTTGCTTGCTAGAAAGAGTCTCATTTTAGACCCATCTATCAAAGAACGTAAAAAATGCACCACAGTATCAGATCTTGTTTATCAAACTAAAAATTAAAGAGATCTGTTTTGCATGACCTGCACATAATAAAATCCCCACCCTCTTAAAGAGGTTATCTTCCTACTTATCTAAATCTTACATTACTCTCTTGAAGTAAGAATGGAAGAAGTAAAATTAATTAGAAATAAAGGATTTTTCCAATGGGATTCCCTGATAAACAGAAACTTCGTGGCACTTATCACCATTGGACATAGGTCACAATAAAAAGCAATTCATTACAAGACAGGGAAAGGAGTCAAGGTACAAAGTCTTGTTACCCTTTTGAGCAATACGGCATCAGAACAACTGGAATTTATGCATCAACTTTCAAGATGGGCTTGCTCCAACTTCACAGCATTGGTCCCTTCCAATCCTACTGTGTTTATATGTGGGGTTGTGGGGGTTTTGATTTTTTCAGTGGGCAGAGCTAGAGAGGAAGAAAATTTTGCAACTTCTTTACTGCAAGACACAACACGCAAGAGTCTTCAAGATCTACAAAGGGAAAGGAAAACATTTTCCTGCAGTCACTCGGAGTTAAGGCTGAATTAAAAGTGTCTTGGAAGTGAGCAAGCAGATTTGTAACCTACCTTCAAAAAAAGGAAGTGAGAAGAGGCACATGATTGAAAATCAATACACTTCACCTTCAGTTTCTTGAATTCTGGGAAAGAATTACTTGGAAAATACTTCTCCCTATAGGCTTTGCTTCTTGTGAACAGGAAGCAACTGAGTTGCATAGATGAAAATCAGAACTAGTAAGCAGTAGTACTTCTATAGCACAGCTGTAATAGCTGGTATTGTTCTGCTGATTCTCCAAAGGATGGGCTTGAATTTGAGAGAGCTGTCACAAGCCTGTAATCTCCAAGATACTGCAGCAGTACGTGTTTCAAAATCAACTACTGCCAGTGCATTTGCTTTTCATTACACTTTGAAAAGTTGTAAGCAACCGATACTGAAGGACACTGAAGCCCTCATTTATACACCTTGCTCACCACAAGATGACAGACATGCAGATATCCGCACTGATCACACACACGAGCTTCGTGTGGACACACATGAACAGAGCTGAAGAGTTTCAACATCTTCGCAGCAGATTCCAAGCACAGACAGACCTATAGGACAACACTCTTCCCAAAACTTGTTCTTTTCCATATGCATCCAAGAGCTGAGGGACACCAATTTGTTCCCATATATTTTCCCCACAAGCCTACCCAGAGATTACTATTTTTTTTTTGTTCTCAGCAGTAGGTATTGCAGGGTTTGGATTAAATACACAACTCTGTTTTTTTAATGGTGTTTTTAAGGGAATATTTTCTTGAGCTACATCAGTATACTGTCTCAATCTGTAAAGGTAGACAAATGAAGCCTCAGAAATTTGCTTTTATGTTAGACCTCTCTTGAAGGATTTCAGTAAATGTAAGAAATGACCAAGTAGGAAACAAGATCAGCGTAAAAGGCAGGGTGGGGAACACTTGCAACACACCAGTGTGTCATACAGCCTCATGCAAAAGAGCAAAGTCTAATCATTTTGAACTTGAACATTTGGCTTTAGTCCCTAGTAACATCTGCAAGGCATTTTCAGATGATCTCAGCAATGTCTTGTATCACTATGTAAATTAAAGATGCAGTAGTCCTTTATTGCCATCATTCAAAGATACAGCACATTAACATGAAGCAACACACCAGGGTGAAGGTCAACATTTTTTAAAAGTTGTAAGATAAATTTATTTTAGAATTATACACAAGTGCAACGACTTTTATTCATCCTCTCACAACTTAAAGGGACAAAGCTGTATTCTATTCCTTCTGGACAACCCATAAGAATCCACAAAACATTACTAAATTCAGACTGGGCTGAATAGACTCCTTCAGGTTAACTGCCCTTTCTTTATCTTAATATTCACCCATACAAAGAATCTAATTCCAGTGTCCTACACAATGATACCCAGAGCAGTGTCTTGCACATCAAAAGATATTAATACCTGGGCCTGTGTGAACCTCATGAGGTTCAGCAAGGCCAAGTGCAAGGTCCTGCACCTGGGCTGGGGCAATCCCTGGTATCAATACAGGCTGGGGGATGAAAGGATTGAGTGCAGCCCTGAGGAGAAGGACTTGGGGGTACTGGTGGATGAAAAGCTGGACATGAGCCGGCAATGGGCTCTCACAGCCCAGAAAGCCAACCGTATCCTGGGCTGCATCAAAAGCAGCGTGGCCAGCAGGTCGAGGGAGGTGATTCTGCCCCTCTGCTCTGCTCTGGTGAGACCCCACCTGGAGTACTGCGTCCAGCTCTGGGGTCCTCAGCACAGGAAGGACATGGACCTGTTGGAGAGGGTCCAGATGAGGGCCACAAAAATGATCAGAGGGATGGAGCACCTCTCCTATGAGGAAAGGCTGAAAGAGCTGGGGTTGTTCAGCCTGGAGAAGAGAAGGCTGCGGGGAGACCTTATTGCAGCCTTTCAGTACTTAAAGGGGGCTTGTAAGAAAGATGGGGACAGACTTTTTAGCAGGGCCAGTAGCGACAGGACAAGGGGTAATGGTTTTAAACTAAAAGAGGATAGATTCAGACTAGGCATAAGGAAGAAATTTTTTACAATGAGGGTAGTGAAACACTGGAGCAGGTTGCCCAGAGAGGTGGTAGATTCCCCATCCTTGGAAACATTCAAGGCCAGGCTGGATGGGGCTCTGAGCAACCTGATCTAGTTGTAGATGTCCCTGCCAATTGCAGGGGGGATGGCCTAGATGACCTTTAAAGGTCCCTTCCATCCCAAAGCATTCTATGATTCTATGATGATTCTATGAATACAGTAAGGTTCTTAAAGTTTAAACACACTACACTGGCAAGATTAATACATACAAATGGCTAAGTAGGTACGGCAATAAAGAACGTGGGTGCCATGTGTATATATAACATAAAGCAGTTTCCTGCTCATAAGACCTTGAAACTTACTACCAAGATCAGATCAATGCTCATAACGCTAAGCAAACGGCCACTTCCTTCAGCATGTGTCTCCTCAGCTACGGTACAGCTACCACTCTAAGCTTTCTTAAGATAAACTAGTTTCTTTTTTAAAAAGAACAAGGTATTCAGAATACCAGAAGAACCCGCAGAGTAAAATTCTCTTTTGAGCATTTTGAATTCAGAACTTACAGATTGCTTTGAGCAGCCTTTGAATTGCATTATTTTGAACACGAAAAATACTCGATCCAAATTTGAAGACTATAAAACAACACAATAGTAGAAACTTATTACTGCTTGACATGAGTAGAATTACCATCTGTCACAACAGCCCAGCTTTAAAAGGGCTGGGTCCCTGCAGAGTGTCTTTTAGAGTTTACAACTTAAGTACTACAGCTCTATGAAAGTGCACAGAAATTAACCTATATCTACCTCTCATTCTATTTTGAATGTAAAATAAGCTACACTTGGTAACTCAGTTTCATCTAAAATAATTTTGAAACAGATTAAAATTGCACTACTGATACAGACAGCAAAGTGTGTTTATTTTAAGGATTATTTATAGACTGACTGTCTCTAAGAGGAATGCACTAACTTAGCTGCTTTGAGAACATATTCCTTTCAAGCCAACATGCAACTGGTGAGCAGCAAAGGTTAAAATCAGCCAACAGACTTGAGTTGAGGCTGCAGTTTCACAGCTAGCTGAAACTAGGGTAGGTGCTGCCACTGAAGAGTCATGACCAAATCCTTTTCTCTTTTGATCAGGTTAGTTTTCATCTGGGTGAGTTCCATAATTCAGTTTACCATCATCTGTAATGACAACTGATGGCGTAACTTAGAGAACAGGTACACACAGTCACAGCTCTCCTCCTTCGAGTAGCAGACCACAGACCCCGTTGAACCAATGACAAAATTAAAGCCCTAGTTAATACAGACCAAAAGGTGGCCCACAAGTAGCTTGCAAGCAGCTCCAGTGTGGATCCTACACCAGGACATCACCTGACCAGCTGCAGCTCCATGCTAGTACAGGAATCACTCTGTATTTCACGCTCCAACTATGGCTAGATATGGAACAGAAACAGCTGCAGCAATCTCCCAAGGACCCAGCCCCATACCCACTTAACCTGTAATGCAGCAATGAGAGATTTGTGCATCTGGCATCTACTTTGAAGCTCTTCTTTCCCTCAGGTCTCTGGGATGTTCAGCATATAGCTTTCTACTGCACAAGAAAAAAAAAAACAAAAAACACAAAAACTTTGCCACGTGTTTTAATGTGTAAGAACACCAGATTTTTCCCATTTAGAAGGTGGTTTAGGAATACAAATATTTGATTATTCTTTCCGAAGCCCAGTGCTTAATATGAGATGACATGTGATTACTCCTTATCAAAAGCATCATTTAATAGGTAAGACCAAAAAAAATTGAAAGTGGAACCCCCAACAGGAAAAGATGATCCTGAATCTCCTGCCTGTAAATCAGGTATGTTTTTGTAGATGTAGAAAACAGAAAATGCTGTCTTTAACCAAGATAACGCTAACTGAATATGGCTGTCAGGGGAAAAAAAAAAAAAAGCTCACTTCATCCAAAAGTTAGCATCTTAAGCATCCAAAAGGTCAAAAAAATGCTTTCTTAAAAAAGTCCTATGTAACCAATACTACCTTGCCACCGTGATTTAAAGTTCATCGTACACTATCCATATACTACACTTCAGTTGTAATGATGAGAACAGGCCAAAATGGTTAGGTTTGGTTTTGTTTAGTAATTTTTGGTCCAGATGAACCTATATGACTGTCCAGTGAGAAATGAAGATGCCACTTCTTTTTAAAAAAGCCTCTTAAAAATTTTAGGGCTCTCACTTGATCTGGATGTCTATACTGAACTGGTTATTCAGAGTAAAGAAATAAAGACTTTGGGGGCCATACCATTGTCTGTTTACAACAGAAGAGCTGCTACATGGAAAGCAAGCATACAGGGTGTCCCAGAATTCACAAAGCAAAGGAAGAACTGGTAAGTCATTGATCACTTAGAGATTAAAAATCCCTGCACAGTACAAACAATGCACTTTGTATCTTCTATTCCAGCACCACCTATGATAAGTACTGCATACATATCCTGTCAGCTGCAGATTTAAGACAGGTATGGAAGGCTTGTTGGGAACAGTTAGTGTGTACAGTGAAACACTGTTATAGCCCAACAACTTGGACTGCCAAGCACCTCCTTGAGAGATTCAGGGATATCAAGAGAGGGTCAGAGGCAGAGGAAAAAAAACACTTGAATTGGATAATGTTAGACAGAGCAGGTATAAATTATGTATGACCACTATAAAGATAGAAGTGATTAAAAAAGATGAGCAGTGATGAAATTTTTGAAAGTTTTGTAGGAATGCAGGAACACCCCACTCATTAAACGGATGAGAATTCAGAGGGTACAGACCTGCTGAGAATTCAGAGGGTACAGACCTGCTAAAACTGGAAGGAAAAGTACATAGAATATGGGTATCACCAGCAACATAAACAGAGATAACACCACAAGAAAAAAAAAGCACATCAACAATGGTAGTAAGACCATCCTTAGCTTTGTAACTGATACTCTGGCCAAAGGATCTTGGTTATCTATAAAGATCAAAATGTCTCATCCAGTAAGAATTATCTTTGTTAAGATAAATCATGTAATCTAGGAATTTCAGTTAGAGTCTGAAATATGGTTGTGTTTTAGAAGCAAGTGTGTAAAGTACCTAGTAAAGGAAAATCGGGCCAAAAGTCAAAGCAGAAGGTTTAAAGTTACTGAAGTTATTTTTAAAGATGGCACTCTCGACAGACTTTGGGAACATAATTTTTATCAGAGGCTTTTTTAAACTCGTGTTTTTACATGGGGGTAAGTATGTGGGGTTTTTTTTGTTTGGGAAGCAAAGGACATGAGGAAAGAAGGGCTGCTTTATTTAACGTCTTATGTGAATGACAAAATAGGCCTTTTTTTGAAAGATTTTTACTACCTAACTAACAGGCAAAACCATATAACTTATTAATGAAGGCCATACTTGTGTTTCTGGCACATAACAGTTTTCTTTTTCTACATTATGCAAGGTTCTTTTAATGGCCACTTCATCTCCTTTTCCTGCATTGCATATTCTAAATACTCCTCTCTAATCACTTCTGCTAAGCCAGAGAAGTTCTCCCAGCCAGCAGTTACTCTGACTTAGCTGTATCTTCCTCCTTCCTTCCATGCTTGGGTTAACACAGATACCTCACTTCATCTTTAATCCCATCAGAAGTCACACCATACAGACAAGATATTTTATTTCAGTAAAGGAAAGCTATTTCTCTCTGGCAGATGAAAGAAAGGAGGATTGGGGTGGGGCAGGGGGGCAGTGTATGTGTTCCCTGGCTGGCAGCCACTTTAGCTTTGCCCAATTTCTTAAATTCAGCCTGTTATTTCTGAGTTACAGATTTGGTGCCAGACTCCTATTAGTGACGAGTCTGCTTTACGCGTTCTTAGATTTTGCCATACATATAAGAGAATGCCACTGACATTCAGCATGAGTTTTTTTTTTCTCTGGTGCCCAAAGCAGTAGAGTCTGCACAGCAGCGGCCAAACTAATACAAATCATATTAAACTTGGTCAACTGTTTGTTCTCCCTAGCAGAAGAGAAGTCTTCTGAAACATGCAGTACTTTAGTTGCCTTTAAAACTACATGCAATCTAATCAAAAGTTTTGGCATCAAAATCAAAAGTAGCATCAAAATACATTTAAGAGGAAAGCTTACTATAAACAACAAGATTAAACTGATATTACATGCAATTATTGGTCAAAAATCCTTTAAGAGGCACTAAATTACATCCCACTGCAAACCCTGTTGGGACAGGAAGTTGCCGACTTGAGTTGCAAGTCTGGCAACTAAAAGCCTCTGGATCAACTCTGCTTGTACAAGAGTCTTACACTGTGCAACTCCATTGAAGTTACTATTATTCATAGTTCATTCACATTAGAAAAGGATCAGATCTATTTTATAAATCTACAGTCAGCTTGATGGACTGGGCACTTAAGGTACCATAACATCTGATTAAAGATAAAAAGGAATATAATATCCTTTGAATGACAAACAAACACCTAATTTCTATCATAAAACATGAAATAAAGCATCATTATAAAGACTGCATGTATTCTTCAGCACCTGTTACGCATTTCAGTTAAATGCTGAAATAAGTCAGTTCAAGATGTATTTCTACTAAAAGGATGCCCTATTGCAGAAGGACTAGGAAATCCTTCCAAAAAAGTAAATAAAAAAATTCCCAAACAAAAGCTGTATGTCTTCAATACCTCTCTCAAAGTCTGTATCAATCAATCAACACATTTGTTCCTACATTCATTCAATGTCAGTTTGTGTTCTTAACTTTGCATTCAAACCAAGTCACAAAAGCAGCTCTAAGCTGCCCTCCTGTCACTCAAATAACCAGATAGCACATAACCAAGATAGACCTCCATCTGCCAATTAGGAATAGGCATAAAACAGTTAGACATCTGTCATGCTGTTTCAGAGTAACATGCACCAAGAGAGCTGCAACAGCATTTTTAATAAAAGCCAAACAATTTCACTTACATTGTTGGCCTGTTGCAGAATACAGCAGGGTAACGCAATATCATCAGCAGATGAAAATCAAAGTCTAAGATGTCTTTTGTTACCAGCGAGGTGTTAGTATCAAATTAAAGTTTGCGTCTCTTGTGCCCTTAAATGCTTTTAACCTATGACGTCTCCAACTACAATGCTTTCTGATCAACATCAGGATAACGTCTTGCTGACCACTCATCACATACCATGAAAATGGAATAATTCTTCCGCTTTCGTATTTACCTCCATAATGCTGTCTGCCCCTTATTCCCATGTAAACCCTTGACTGCCTTCTCACACTGTACTGAAGAGATACCCAAGTCCCAGATCCTACAAACCTTGAACATGCACTTCCATTCTGTGGATAAGAATAATGGTGCCACCTGAGACACTTAAACTAGTCTCAGTCATTTCAAAGTCTTACTGACAATTCGTTTATTACAATGACCATTAATAAAGTACTACTGACAACGCCTTCCTGACTCTTCCCTCCCTTTGCTCATCTGTCATTGATGTGTGTTTTCATCTACAGCTCCTACCATATGGAGAAGTCCAAAAGAAATAGACTCAATGAGGATAGGGAATGCTGAAGCTTAATGGGAGGGTAGGGGAAAAAAAAAAAAAAACAAAAAAAACAACAAACCAATAACCAATCTTCTGTCTATCATACAAGTAACTGTGGGGAAGAAGAGTAGAAATATTCAGTGAGGCATAATTTGACTTGAGTACACTAAAACAACTTCCATTACACATTAGAGACATGGAAATTTCACTGCAAAAGGGAAGTTGATAATTTTGCTTGTCAAAGGATTTTCATCAGTGTTCAAAGGTCAGCATACACGTGCTTGATTGCTAGAGTGGCGTCCTATTTTGCAAGATGTAGGCTAAGGAAAAGTTAGTTCTGTAAAATCAACAAATTGTTTCAACTCTCAGATACAGTGCTATCTCATATGGGCAACTTCCTGCCAAATGCTGATATCATCTTGGATTAAAAAAATAAATATGACAAATTTTGTTTCAGAGTCAGCAGGCCTTTGTACTAAGTCAGAAATACTATCAGCTAAAAAATATGACTTTATTCTCATAGAAACCAGTTTAAACAAGAAGTTGAAAGGAATGCAAAGAATAAACCTTATTATTTGGGATGATAAACCCAGTCCAGTTTTACCAGACAGCACTACTTGAACAGCAAGTTAAGATAGTTAGAGACTGCTAAATTAATGCTTCTTATTCTTGTACGCCACACTGAAACTACTAGCAAAATGCACATGAGATACTCCAAGATAAGTTTTGCTTTAGGAGCTGTTGAAGTGTGAAAATGAGCTGACTCAACTGCATTTTACTTTCCATGTAGAACTGTGCAAAAGCAGAAGTTTCCACTCAGGAAGCAAACTAAACAACATAACCTTACATAACACATTCCTGTTGTAAAAAAAGTTTTATCCCATGTTAACAGTGAAAAGCTGATCCTCACTAGGGACCACAGCAGTATTATAACTTGTCAACCCTTTCAGAGATTTTCAAAACAGAGCTACAGAGCCCTATATAAAAAATTTAAAGTTGCTGAAGGCCAAGGACCTGCCTTGCCTAAAGCTGCTGAAGGGCAATCTCTGTTTTCACAGATTGAAAACACATCACTTAGAATAACCAAAAGGATCATCTGAGAGAAAGATTGCTGGTTCACTTCTCATAATGGGTAGCAAAGTTTGCTGAAGGTATTAGTTATGCCAGGCAGTTAAGACAAAGACAGAAAGACTCTTGCGCCAAGAGTCACCCAAAAAAAGAATTAAAAAAGTCTGGTAAATTATAAATATATATGCACTGCACGTTTATCCTACTTCTTATGCAACCATTGGCCACAGGACACCAGGCTAGAAGACCTTACTGTCTGAATCAGTACAACCATCATTATAGCATGACCAAAGTCTTGAGGAGAAAAGTCAAGCGACCATTTGCAAACCTTCAAGCAATCTACAAGGTTGTAGCCTCACAGGCATGTTTTGCATGACAGCAGAAGAGAAGGGAATCTGCAAAGTACAACACAAGTATATCACGCAAGATAACAAAGTAACTACAATTTGTTATTGACTCGCTTTTATAATATGAATGCTGAGGCTAAGTAAAACAAATATTCTATAATAAAGCAATATTTTCATAACCCCTTACTACTTTCTTTTTTTCCTTTTGGAAATTGTTTCCACTGCTCTGCTAATGACAAGACTGAAGTGGTTTAACCCCCGTTAAACTACTAAACAACAACAGGAGTAGGAAATTATAAGAAAGATATTTGGTGCTTAGACGTGATGTGGGCCCTTTCATCATGGCAACAATGTTTGCTTTAATTTCTGGATGTAGAAGCTGAGAAAAAAAAAGTTGGAACAGTTAGAAGTTTAACCCCATGTAGTTGAGAAAAACCTCTGAATGACTCACCTCACTCATGCATAGCATTCACATACATAAGATTAAACAATAAAATTTGATGTCAACACATCTCAAGCATATGCCTTCTCAGACTTCTACAGTTAAACCGACTCTGATCTTGTTAGCAGAGACACAGACCAGAGGAGAACTAGGGCACCACTAAGGGCACGTAATATTGCGTGTGCTAATTAAAATCATTGTGAATTGAACACACATCGTAACAGTAAGTGCCATCATATTGCAGAATCCACTTCTTGGAGAACATAGAAACAAAACAGCCTGGCATCTTATACTTCAGGAGGACTCAGTGTACCCAATTAGGAATGCTCATCTGGAGACCTTAAAACTTCAACTGGCAAGGGGGCTGTCTGGGAAAAGCATTGCATCCCTGCATCTCCCTCCACACCATGGTTAGCTATGCTTTATCGATCAAGGAAAAAAAAAAACCAAACCAACAGAATTGTTAAAAGTGGAATGCCCCTAAGCTCATCAGATGTATTAGTTACGATTGTAAAACCAACTAGTACTGAACAGCCAGCGTGCACTCACAGAGAGCGTGCACATGCACCAGTGCGTCTTCAAGAACAAACAGATCTACATAATTGACCTAAAAGTAATACAAGCAATACATGAGGAAGACAGAAAAAAAACCTAGTATTTTTATTTAAGCATACGTCAGCACTTTATGAACAGTTTCACTATTTCCTGCATTGTCAACTTTCCTGTTTGTAGGTCCTTTGCTAAAAAATAAAAGGGACTGGAAGAAACAAATTTTAAGAAGGAAAACGTAACTGTGAAATCACAAATAGTACCTATGGAATCAGAAGTATGCCTCAATTATTAGTAAGCTTCTTCAAGCTTAACAGTGCTGAAAATAAGACCCTTGTGAAAGCAAATATAAAGGAAGGAAATGAAAGCGAATCCTATATTTACTGAATAAAGTAAGAAAAAACAGCATCACATTCAGAATCCTCAAGACTTCAAAGTGAATCAATGACAAAAAGAAATATCAAGGGCTTAAGCAGTTCAAGAAATATCAAGAAAATGGTTGGAAGACAGACGCACCCATTTATGTTAGCTATCTCTTTAAAAATATAAAGAGGTATTTTGTATTCAGCACAGTACCAATGCAGGCTTTAAAAAAAAAAAAAAACCAAAACCAAAAACAAACCAACAAAACCCACAACTATACAGCATTTATTAATGTTTATTAAGCCTTTTATTCCACCACAGATACAGAAAAAATACCTTTTTAGGTAAGATGTCACTCAGGCCTTGATTAGCTGGTGTTACTGATACAGCATTTTGAAAATGGTTGCAAAGAGAAAAGGAATGTGCCATTTTAATTCTTCAGAAACATTTTTTTGAAATGCAGAAGATCTGTTTTTAAAGCGTTAGAAATGTCAGCCATACCTCATTCAGTCAACCACATCTGCCTAAATAAAAATGTTTCTTTCCTGTGCACCAAGTTCAACACAATAAAATTTCTGAAGAGGATACAGCATTTGGGTAACATAAAACAAGCCACACATTATTCCACCTTATCTTGAAATCAATTTCCTTCTAATAAAGAGTCTACTCATTCTCTTAGTGTTATTTTTCAAAGCTAGCATTAGTTTTGCCCTCCTAAATACTAGCAACCTCCACTGCAGTTTACCCCTTCATCCTGAAAACAGTGTACCTAATTTTATTTTTAAAGTCACCTCAGCTGTGAGTAGCTAACCATAAACCTCAAGTCTTGTCAGACTGATATTTCAATTCAGCAATATCTCAGTGAAGAACTTGAAAATTTTGCTTATGTTTAGTTCAGCAGGAAGTATTTTAAGACTGACAAATCTTACAGAAATATATGCCACAGCAGTCTGTTTTGATATATCGCATCTCATTGTCATTAAAAGAGGTTAGCTGAGCTTTAGAAACCCCTTTTCACCACTAAATTTACAACTAAACTCAACTTTTGTCAGGGAGGTTCCTCTATCTAGTCACTAAGGAGCTTCTCACTCTAGTCGTCTAAGGAGCTTAAACAGAACTACCCCAAATCTCAAAAACGTGAGCTACATGTGTATGACTGCACACATGCATTTGGAAGGGTTGAGAAAAGAAGAGAGAGTTAAGCTATCTGCCAAGAGCACTTCAGTGACCGTCACTACGCAGCTCAGCAGAAGCCACAGTTAGCTTAAGCAGCCCAAGCCCTCTTCCACTTTCCGAAAATGTATGTCTATAGACGAAACGGCCAACAACGAAAGAGCAAGAAAAACCGACAGAAAGATCATCCTGTAACGCATCCAGTGCGCCGTTCTGCATTTTGCGTAGGACTCGTTGCTGATGCAGCCCGGTACGCGCCATTGCCCGGGCAGCCCCGCAGGAACATCACTGCCGCTACCAGCAGAAGCGGCGGGCGAGCGGCCCAAAGGCTGCCCACAGCCGAGGCCGAGCCAACTGTTGCTGCCGCCGGGGCGCAGGCAGGCGCCGGGGCCGGCGGAGGACCGCTCGCATCCTGCGGCTCCCCGGCAGGGGCCGCGCCACCCAGCCGCCCTCCGGCCCTCCGCGCCGGGGACAGGCCCTTCCGCCGCGCGGCCTGCCCGCACCGGGGCCCCCGGCGGGCCCCCACCGCCTCACGGGGACGGCGGGAGCGGCGCTCCCGAGCGCGGGCGGGCCGGGCTCCCGCTCCCCCCGCGGCGGCCGGGGCACGGCGGCGGCGCCCCGGCGCTTCCTCCCACACGGGGCCCGTAACGGCCGCGCGGCTCCCGCCCACTCCCGCGCAGCGGCCGCGCACAGGCCGCCGAGCGCGGCCCCGGCCCCGGGCGGCGAGACGGGCGGCGCCCCCCCGTCCCTCCCGCCCGGCCGGCGGCTCCTCTCCCGGCGGGAGGGCCCCGGCCAGGACCCCTGTCGCCCCCGGGATGGCGGCAGCGGCGGCCAGCCCCGGCCCCTCACCGATGGTGGAGATGAAGGTGGTGTTGAAGGCGTCCTCGCTGAAGCGGAAGAGCAGGCAGGTCTTGCCCACGCCCGAGTCCCCGATCAGCAGCAGCTTGAACAGGTAGTCGTAGGTCTTCGCCATCTTCCCGCGGGCTCGGGCTCGCCGCCGCAGCAGGAGGGGGAGACCGAGGGAGGGAGGGAGGGAGGGAAGGAGCGAAGCGCCGCCCCGCCCCGCCCGGCGCCCACTTACGGGCGGCAGCACCGCCCGCGTCACGGCGCGCCGGAAGCGCCCCGGGCCCGACGGGAGATGCAGGCTGCGGAGCGGGGCCCCTGCCGCCGGCCGGAGCCGCCTCGGGGAGCGCGGGGCGCTGCCGCCGTCTCTGAGCCTCTCCCAGCTGGGAGCCTTGGACGCGAAGGCTGCGGCCGGCGCGGCCGTCGGGCGCGGACGCCGCGCGCTGTGCAGCGGCCGCCTCGCTGGCGTCGCCGGCCCGCAGCGGCGAGAGCGCCCGGCCCCGGCCCCGCGTCTGCCTTCCCCTTCCCTGCCGTGCCGGGGACCCGGCAGGCAGCGCCTGGCCCCGGCGAGCCGAGCGCGCTGCCAGACACCTCTCTGGGTCTTCCCATGTGAACACAGATGTAATCTCTGAGTTTTGAAAACCTCCAGGCAGTGACGCCAAGGAGGTTAGCTCAAACCATTTGGTCTGAGAGCTTGCCTTCTTGGTGCTCGAAGGGCAGCAGGTGCAGGAGTTCTCTAGAGAGAACCACACGCGTCCTGAGTTTAATGACACTGGGAGAACTGCTATCACTGAGCGATCGGATGGCCTCATTCCACAAGGGACTGGGCTAGCTTCTCTTTGGAAACGAGCTAGATTTGTAAATAGAGTCATGTATTTATCTGCTCAAGTGACACAATAAATAATGGCATAATACCGCACATGACCAATAAGCATGGGTGAAGTGTGAGCGCATATGTGGCCTCAAATGTTACGTGTTGCTTTGGGAGTGTCAAGCAAGGAATAAACTTGTTCACACAACAGAAAAATTATTTTCACAGTCTCCAGTAGCACTAAAACCGTGGGTATTCTACAACCATGTGGCTGTTCTAGAGCACTTCGATAAACACTTTTCCTTGTCTTTTTCCACTGATGATTATCTCTGGGTGTGAGGCAGCCTCATTATATATTCATTATGCTGTGTTCCTCACAGGGTGTCACAAGGCACTATAAAAATAAATAGCATTACTGAAACACTTTAAAATGACAGCAAAGAGCTATTGCTTTAATTTAATTTTAAAATTGTAGCCTTTAGACAAGCTATAAACAGAAATCTCTTAACACTATAAATCACTACAACGGTTCTCACTTCCCTCTTAGGAAAACAAAGGAAAAAGAGCCATTTTCCCCAAATCATTCATTAAGGGATTGTCATCCTGCAAGGATGGGATTGGGGGGTGCAGATGTGATTCAACCGCCCCTAACAGCAGTCCAGAGATACCTGCTCACAAGTGTCTCCCACCTGCAGCCAGATCAATTACTTATAACCCAGCCTACAACTGTAAAAGCTCCTTTCTCACTTTTTTTTTGGTGTTAATTTGGCAAATATATATGCTGAGTTCTATACAGAATCAAACAAAATTAGTTTTGAATACTAAAGCTCTGTCATACGTGGTTAGCCTCCATATTCCAAGCACACAAAAAATCACTCCATGACATTAACCTACAATTTGATGGGTGAAATAGGGCTAAACTAGTCTAACGCCTGGCTACTGCTGTATTTGTGCAAAGTATTCTGAGGAATCACTCCAAACAAATACGTTCAGCCATTATAAACCTTGAAAAAGCAAAAGCTACTCTGCTCCCAGTTATCAATTATTCCAAATCTTCCTTGTTAAGGGTCTCAGTTTGGTGGTGTTCCTGGCCAATGATGTCTGTGATAACAAACCATCAAAAATCCAACGATAGATCTGATGTAAATCTCTGTACAAGGGGAATTCAGTAAGAGGTTGTCATGAATGCTAACGTACTAAATAAATTCAGTAAGAGCTTGCCATGAATGCTAATCCAGTTAATTGTATCAAAATGTAATTTTATATCATAGATGCTGTGTCATGATTCAAGTAAAAATTTAATTGTTTGTTTGATTGAGACCTCTGGGAGACCAGGATATCACCTGATAGAGCAGAATCAAGGCAGCTAAACAAGGATGGGGGGAATTGCTGGTTCTTTTTTTTTTTTTTTTTTTTTTTACACACTTGGAGATCTCTGCCCAGTTCAGGGTGGAACTTGGAAACACAGCTGCTTGGTTCATTTTTGTACTGTATAATCAGCAGTTGAGCGGTTTAGTTGTTGTTAAGATGGGTTGTTACAATAATTATTATAAGATTTAAGTTTATAAATGATAATGGCAACCTTCAATGGCATTGAAGCAGTCAAACCAAATTGGTTAATTATTTCAGACTAGCATGAATAATCAGATTATAGGAAAGATGCAAATGAAAAACTGATCTCTGAAGCATTTCCCTGTATCTGTATTTTCAGAGACGTGAGTTGCTATGTACTGTAATTATGGCCATACTGAAGATTACTACACAATCGTATTTCAGCATTGAAGAGAGTAATTCTGGGGTTAATATTCACTCTTGAGTTTTATGGAACAAATAGGCTTCCATATGTCTCTGGAGCAATATGTTTGCGATTGCCATCTGTTACTCAAGAGTAGTTTTATAGAAAAATAATGCAAATTACTTCCCTCTTTAATTACACTGGTGCTTTGCAATATTGCGTTCTGTTCTGATTTGGAAAAGTGCCAGTTTGCCAGATTCAAGGGACAGATGTTTACTTAACCATGAACTTTAAAAACAAGATATAAAAATTGAGTTAGTTACATTTTTTTATTTTCTACAATATGGAAAAACTGTACTTGTACAATTGTATACCTTCCAATATGTTAGTAAAACTTTGAGGAGTACTGTCAAAGCTGTTAAGGCTCAATAACCAAGCCGCTACGATACCTGTTCCATGAAACTACTTTGAAGCCCAGTCTTTGTTATTGCACTAAATTGGAAAAGGCAACATTTGTTTTCTATTGCATTACAGTCAAATAGATCAACTACAATTAAACATTTAATTTTTTCTGACATGGGAGAACCACTGAGGGGAACACTGAACATGTAGGAAATAGAACATGTTTGATACTATGGTTTACCTTTTGTCACTACATAAAAGCAGACAGCACCGTAACAGTGTGATGCTGATTTGTACATTTCAAAAAAGTAGAATTTTAAAACCTTTTGCAACCCCTAAATGACCGCCCTAACAGTTTTGCCTGAATACCATGGTTGACTCATCCAATAAACAGATGTTGAGTCTCAACCAAGATACGGCAAAATTCAATTAGTCACTGAGGTGTGTGTAAAGTGCATCTGTTAAAGCACTCGGTTTAAGAAAGGCACTAATATGAATAGCAAAATGCAATTAGTCCCTCTATTCATATGCAATAAATTCAACAATCTTTACATAGACATTAAAAAACCCAGAAAATACTTGTGACTAGTTTACCAACACCTGCATTTTAAAGAATAAAACAGATTACATTGCTACTTCATTCCCACTCTCATTTTTACTTTCTCAAATGATAGACATCATTGCTTCTAGCTTTCAAAAATCCTTTTTTCCCCTCAGTTCAAAGGTGAGACCGGTTAAGTAAAAAGAGAACTGTGTGAAAGTCTGTCTTTAATCAAGCTCTTCTGTTCAATGCATATGCAATTGTAGAAAATTCTACATCTTAATTGTTTAAGTACAAGGTTTCAAAAAAACCAGTAGAGTTTAAAACATGTTGGTTGAACCAGGGTCCTGTTATTTTGGCACTAATTGGAATCCACAGGTCCAAGTCCTACAGAAGATATTCTTATGAGGCAGTCTTGCCCCGAATGACACCTAACCACAAATCATTAACATGAGCTTTGCTCCTCAGCTTTTGGACTCTGCTAGCTAATATAATAATATTTTTGATGTATATCTTTAACAACTCCGGTTTTGGCAGATGCCTCTGCAATTTATTACTGTTTGATGACCATCATGTGACACTCCTTTAAAAAAAAAGTCACTTATTCCCCAGTTCCAGTAAATATGTCTTTCACTGCAGGTAGATACTTCTATGCTCATTCTACACTTTGTCTTACTGCATTTGGTATGTTGATATGTCCTGCTTTTAAGTCCTAGTTTTAAGAAGATCAATGCATAGGTTTAATTTTTTTGGTCTTTACAAAGAACAGTACTATCCTTTACTCTAGTGATCTAAATGTATGAATTTTCCATATGTATATGCTGCAGAACTTTATATAGAAGAGGTTAAATCAAGTCATTATTGGAAAACAAAGACTTAAAATATGTATGTTCAATTCCAGAACGGAAAAGCACTGTAAGACTCTTATCTGTAAGTTCCATTAATTTCAAGGTTTGCTATTACAGTAGTGCTAAAAGTGGACCTTCTTCAAGCGTCAGTGGTAATCTAAACTATCTCAGCATAAGCATATTTAAACGAAATGACTACATGCCATGCTTTACACCGTTGATTTATAATCAATTAAAATTATAATACTTAATTCTGCCGTACAGGCAAAACCACAGGAAGACTGCATTCCAGATCAAACATACCGCTTGAAGTGAAGCTACTTATTTTGAGTGCAGCTTAGAGCTCTTTAGTGTATTGAAATCTAAACAGTCTTAATGATAGTACTAGAGAGACACCCATCCGCATCTTAGTATTCTAGACAAACCACTATAAGCATTATTAGGGTGACTTTGTTTTTTTAAGATCAGTCAGTACTTCCTCAGTGACCCAGGCAGTTTAAACAAGGTTTTGTAGTAACCCCCCCAAAAAGCCTGTATTCTCGCAACATCAGATAGCAAATCTAAGGACCCACCCAAACACAGCTGCAGAAGGCCACAAGTGGAGCAGAAGAGAGCAGCGCTGGGTGTCAGCGGGCTCCTGGCAGGGAGGGCTTGCTGGCTGACCAGCCCAGCAGGAGACCACCACAATGCCTGTCGTCAGAGACACAGATTCAGCTTTTAAACCGCAAGAGACTGCCACTCGCAATGCAGAAAAAAAACCCCAACTGTCATTATGTTGTTTTTAAACATCTCCAGATCAGCTTTTGGAAATTTTCTGTTGTCATTCTAGCAGACAGATAATGTTTCTTGTTCGTTTCTCTAAAATGAGATCAAAGTCTTTGTTTGCTGGGAGAAGGCTGGAAATGGGAAGTCCTTCTCTCAGACCTGAATCTCTCTCTGTCTGTGTAGGCCACGCCACTGTGGTTCGGACTGCATTTCTCTCCTCATTAACTCGCAACTTAAACTCAGTGCTGCGTTTCTGTTTTCTGAAGAGTATACTTTAAAGCTTTTTTTAGCTTCAATCATAAGATTGAAGGTAATGCATTAGAATTGACTCATTCAGCAGGTCACTGAACTACAAGCAGTTATGAAAAGGAAATGAATCTCCAAGTAAAACCAAAATAGAGAACTAAACAGAGGAATGTCCGAAACACATCCTGTTTTCAGATCATCCTGTGTGCCCCTCCTTCCACAGAAACCAATTTTTTAATGTAAACTGTGACGCTAAAGTTGTCCTCAAGCACTAGAGGCTCCTCGCAGGAAAGACATTTAAGCAGGGAACGCTAGGAGGAAGAGG
Source organism: Platalea leucorodia (assembly GCF_965183815.1). Taxonomy (NCBI): domain Eukaryota; kingdom Metazoa; phylum Chordata; class Aves; order Pelecaniformes; family Threskiornithidae; genus Platalea; species Platalea leucorodia. Next base: position 32,203,771 of record NC_138831.1, read on the forward strand.
TGAAGAAGGGCGGCACTTTAGAAGTTCTGGTTTTTTGTTGGTGGTGCCTTTTTTTTTTTTTTTTTACATTGTGAAGGTATTTTCTTAAACAAAGAAAAACAATTCTCCTTCAGATTCTGAATGAACAGGCTTAATAGATTCTCCCCTTTCCCTTCTGCTTGCAGATAAATACCATACATTTGAAAAGGACTGCAAGGTAATAGAAACAGCTAAGACTCAAGAACTGATTTCTGTGCTGTTAACTGTTTTATGTTCCTAACTTCTCAGGACAGCATGCAGAGGAAAGTGTGAGTCAGAGCCTTTCATATTAAATTCCCCATGATATAACAAGAAATACTTCCAAAATACCTCTATCTGTGTGTCACCACCACTCCAGCGCATAAGGAAAAAATGCTAACGTAGCATTACAATGTTACAAGACAATAGTTGCGATGGTGAGAAGAGGAAAACCAGTATAATGGCTTGGAGCACTACAACACATGGGTCTGTTCTTGCAGAATAACGTAGGGTTTTGGGGTGGGAAGAAAGTATTTTGAAAGTTGTGTACAGCGTCAGCACTGGAGAGGCCATCCCAGCTTTGAGAATATTGTTGTCGGAAAGATATGCCTCTATAAAACTTAAATCTTCGCTTGTGTTCAGGGCAAACTTTAAAAATAATTTTTGCTAAATGCATCAGTTCTCGCTTCAAAAAGGATGTGGCTCAGCACGCTGCCCACCGTACGTTTTGGAACTTTTCGTACGAAGCCATTTTCCTAAGGTCTATTTGTGCCACTTACTGGACTTCTAGTGAATTACACTTGTGCCGGGCTTGATTGAATTGACTCCAACAGTCTTTACAGATTATATTCGTGATTATTTTTATTGACTTATGGAAAAAACCACTCTTACTAAAAAAAATTAATGAAAAATGTTTTTTTTATTCCCACTATCTGCAATATTTTTGTTTCTCATAGGTTCTCTAAATCGGTTTAAACACATAAATGATAAGAGAAATTCTTCTGCATTTTTCTTTTTGACCAGGGTAGGAAACCGCAAAGGAATATGCACGTAGGTACAACTTCACGCCACGTGTCATTCGGTATGAAACGACACAGGGGCGACAATTTAGTCAGCATCTAATATAAAAGCAGATGGGACTTCTAGATTCCATTTATTACCTGAAAATACCCGTGTCATGTATAAATCTGTCGGAGGGGAAAGCGAGCAGATTTTTGGAAGAGAGAACTGCAGCCACCCCGGGACTCCGTCTTTCCCTGTGCTCCACCAGTTCCGAGGGGCCGGCAGAGGGCGCGTGGCGGCGCCGCCCTACCGCCAGCGCCGTCACAGGAGGTCGCGGGCCGCTTTTCCCTGCGCGTGCCATTCTGTCCGCGAGAAAGCAGCGGCGCCGCACCGTCACCTCGTACAAAAACCCTCTACAGGAGTTAACTGAACGCGCACGTACCCTCTGCACGGACTTCCTCACCGATTAACGGCAAACAGCTCAGGCTGCGTGCAGGGAACCGACAGGACGGCGCTGTGGCCACCCCCGCTCCGGACGGGCCGCTGCCCGCTCTCTGGAAGCCCGCCCGAAGGCGGGGCCCCGCCAGCCCCCGCCCCGCCCCGCCGGAACCCACCATAGACCCGAGTCCGCCGGGCGCCCAGAGCAGCTCGAGCTCCGCGCCGCCAGCGCGGCGCTGCCCTCGCGGCCGCCGGAAGCGCGCGGGGAAGGGGCGGGCCGGCGGCGGCGGCGCGGGGCGGCTCCGCGGCGCGGCTCCGCGGCAGACATGCCTGTGAGTTGTTTACCAGCGCCGGCCGGGCCGTTCCGCGGGGCGGAGACCGGGCCGGCGGCCGAGGGCCCGTCCCCGGGGGGCCGCTCCTGGCTGACGCCTGCCCTCGGGCCTCCTCGGGACGGGAGCCACCCCGGTACCGCGCTCCGCGGCCTTCGGGGCGGGACGGAGCGGACGCGCCCGTCTCCGGCCGCCGCCCCCCGAGGGACCGGGCGGCGCCGCGCCCCGTGCCCGGCGGGGACGGGCGGGCCAGCGCCGGCCGAGCGGGGAGCGGCTGCGGTCGCTCGGTCTTCCCGCCGCTCCCGCCTCGCTGGAGCGAGGTACCCCGGTACCTCGCCGGTTCCCCGCGGGCGGCTGCGAAGGCCCGAGAGGGGTCTCGCTGTCCCCGTCACCCTCCGCCCTGCCGGGGAGGGTGCCTCAGCGCTGCGGCCGTGCTCGGGAACAGACTGAAGGCGGCTTCGCGGCACCCAGTCTGTCCAAGGAGCCCGAGCGCCGTTTAACGTGCGGTGCCTCTTTCCTCTTGTCCTACCCAGCTGGCTAAAGACCTAGTGCATCCCTCCTTAGAGGACGAGAAGAGAAAGCACAAAAAGAAACGGCTTGTGCAGAGCCCAAACTCCTACTTTATGGATGTAAAATGTCCAGGTAAATATTTAAAATGTTTATCTGTTACAGAAGTAATAAAACTAATTTTGTATGCAGTTCATCTTTATAAGAGGTCTGGGTTTTTTTTGTTTTTTTTTTTTTTTTTTGTTTTTTTTTTTTTAATCTAAATGTGGTTTATCTGCTCTCTAGAGAAAAAAGTCTGTATATTGCTTTGGGTTTTTTTAACAATAAAAGTGTGTTCAACCTTTTTTCAAAAGTTAATTTAAGCAATCAGCTTTCTATTTTCTCTTCTGGAGGTCTGGCATGAGATTTTTTTGTTGTTGTTTTTCCTTTATGAAATCCTGGCAAGTAGGGAAAAAACCAAACCCCCAGATTTGCATGTATAAGAAGTAAGATAAAATGGATGCTTTAAAGCATTCATGGCACAAGTTTCAAACAGAAGACAACATTAGTTTCCTCTCTTTTTAAGTAACTTGGGTTGATTCTGGAAGAGCAACCAGAAAAACTTTCACAGGGATATACGCATGCATACTGGGACTTTACATAGAAAGTAAAACACATACAGCTGCCTTTTTCGCATGTTGCTATTAATACGTAAGCTGACATCTAGATCACATATACAGGGGTTATACTTAAGGTGTTGCCCATGTCCACTTTTCACAGATTTTCATTACTTTGGCTCAGAAACATCTGTATAACCAATTTCTCTTTTATGAACTAAACGATGGGATTTTCTAACACAATTACAGGAATATGCTCTACCAGTGAACAGCTTCTTTGATCAGCACAGCTACATCCATATCGAGGCACAGAAATTGTCAAGTGGTAACTTATCTCCTAGAAACTACTGCAGTACAAGAAGATTATAGCAGTAAGAAAATGCATAGACTTACTTACAATAGCGATCATCCTGACTAGAAGCAGGGAATTGTTGCTGTATTCAGATTTTCTTATTATCTTATTCTTTCTTAGTAGCTTAGATTTCTAAGAAGCTCCAAGACATTGTTTTCCATCTGAAAGTGAGGTAAATTTATTAAAACTGTTTGAAAGTAAAGTGCGGTTAGTTTTAAAAAATACATGGTTGAAGGCTAAGCCACTGATTTTTTTTTTTTTTTTTTTTTTTTTACTTTCTTCAAACTGGTGTACCTGCATGCATATACTAAGATATAGTTAAAGTCAACATAGGCCCATAGGTCATTGGTTATCTTCATTATTGTTGGATTAATTGGTTACTGAGTTTGAGGGATATACAGAGCAAACCAGGAGAGTTTCAATCGTGAGAGACTCCTAAGCACGAGGCACTGAAAATATCAGATGGCCTTATGCATCATTCAGTGTTGTTGGAAGTTGCCACCTGGTTACTGAAATGGATTGGGCTCCTTTCCCTGCAAAATCCACATAGTTAAAAACACATCAGCGTGGAAGTTCACATTCATGGTGGGAAAACAACATTTGCTATGGTTACATTTTAGCTGCTAGCAGTTTTTTGCAAACCAAGATTTATGCAGTTACTATTTGTGATTTAAACAAAGCAGGAATCTGTTATTCTGTCTAACAGGAGTTCTCTCTACCAACCAGTTCTCATCAGAGAGCTTTCTGAGGACCTTCCTCACAACATATATTCTGTCTCATCTTTCTGGTCCACACATGCTGAAAACGGAATCTATGCTCACCTTTATCTATTTGTCTTATTTTCTATATCCACAGCTAGATTAAATGCTTTACAACTTCTCTCTCTCCAAAAATTCCTCTTGGCTAATTAAAAATACTTTTCAAGGAAAAGAATGAAAGCAGTGAGAAGCCCTTTGTTTAAGGGCTCATGTACGAGAGTGATTTCATTCTTTCTTAAGTCATAGAATTTAGAAGCTGTAGACGAAGAGTTGCTGATGCCTCTTCTTGGATCTGGAATTAGTGAAGTTATTCTGTGCAAGTCTTCTCATTTAAATACGATGCTAGCTTTGTAGAATGCAACCAAGCACATGCCTTATGTGTACTAATTATTAAACAGAAAGCAAACACAGATTTGAACAGCAGTGTTTATATTCACAGCTGCCAGACTTTGTCAACAGCAATGTTCTACTAGTACAAGTTAAATATTTCTCTAGCTAGATGGGTTCTTCTGTTCAGCAGAGAATGCTAGTTCAGAACTCCTCGACTTTTTTGCAGGAGACATGCTACAGGGCTTGTCAGCCATCAGGCTGTGTTAATTTTCATATGGGGAGTCATAACAGTTTCAGTTAACTAACTTGCTTTCATATGCATGTTAGTAAAAGCAAGTACTTCACAATAACAATGTTTTGTTTTGTTTTACTTGGTATGCTGTGTAATGAAATACAGATCCATTTTTGGACCAGTGTGTTTAGAGTATCTGATTTGATTACACATACAATAAAAAAAAAATCATGCTAGAAGTACTCAACAGAAAGTTTAATACTGCTGTTTTCTAGGATGCTACAAGATCACCACTGTATTCAGCCATGCCCAGACAGTAGTTCTGTGTGTAGGATGCTCAACTGTCCTGTGTCAGCCTACTGGGGGGAAAGCCAGGCTCACAGAAGGTAAGGGGCAATGTTTAGCAGCCTAAACATTCCACTTACATAAATGCATTTATGTATTTATAGCCTGCAAATATTTTAGCTTTGATTTTGGAACTGATACTGGAACACTTATTTTGCAAATTGCTTAGAGTTGGCTAGTAAAAACATTGTTAATGGGCCCTGAATTGCCATTTTTTTTCTTCAGATTCTTGTTTTTAAATGGCTATACAGATATGCCAGGCAGCTAAGCAGCTCCATTGTGATCAAACACACTTGACTTTAGGTGCTTTGACTTGCCATTTCCTTTAGCCTACCTGTAATAAATACTGCCTATTTAATTCTGAGCTAAGTTTAGACCACTAAAAAGCACCATTGAAGGAGCAGGGTACTTTTGCCAGGCTAAAGCAATTCTGTGCCACTGCTAGTCGGTGGTGGCTTGCCTGTTTGTTTTTAAACAGTAGTACTGTAAGACGGTTCCCTGGCTCATGTTACTTAATCAAAATTTGTTTTGTATAAATTATAAGGGAACAAATAACCACTGATAATTATATAGAGATAACTGGTATAGCACCAGTATTTTGAAATGCAACCCAATGGCTGGGGTATATGAAAAACACCGGAACCACTTGGGCGTTTAAAAAAAATTAAAGAACAAATCCAGATTTTATTCATGTTTTGTTTAAAGGGCAAAAGGTAAATATATATGCAAATTACATACAGTAGTGCTTATACCATGTGCTACTATATGGATGTAGTTTATATGAGGACAGAATACCTAAAGTAAGGCTGTTGAGCAGTTGAAAAGGTATCAACGCTCCTTGCAGCTGTTTCAGTTCAGGGTTTGTATCACTAAGGGATAGAACAGTAGACTGAAATTTTAAAAGGCATCTGGAAGAAAAGAAATAGTACACCTTAGCCTTATTTTGAGTTATACAACAGCCATGTTGTTCTGGTTGAGTTAGAGAAGACTCAAAGTGCTAAATCTTCATGTCTTGTGGTAAATGAAGTTTAAATTTATTGCATCAGTTTTCCTACTTAGGTTGGGTGGGCAATTTTCCAAGGCAGTCTAACCATTTAAGGACTATTCATCTCTATTCTCATGTGATTTCTTTACAGGCTGTTCATTTAGAAGAAAGCAACACTGAACACTTCAGCATGTCATTTTGGATTTGTGTTCCTGAAAGCCTTACCAGTTTAAAAATGCCTGTTAATACAACAATGTAATTACGGTTGATTTTGTAAAAATTACATGCTACTGCTGACTAATGAGCTGGAATCTCTTTTTCAATAAATGAAGTACAAGTTTTTCCTGCAAGTTTGCAGACAACTGAGCTGTATTTTTATAATTTTGCTTTTAAACAGTGTATTGTTAATTCGGTGGTGTCACTTAACATAAAAACCTTGGACTTGCTGCATCCTTCCCCTCGCTGCATCCTTCCTCTCATTAATCATCAACTACATCAGTGTAATGCATATGGTGACAGAAATTGCTGTAAGAATGCATTTTGTATGCTTTATTACTGCAGCTACCCTAACTGCAAGGGCTGCAAAGGCTAGGCAGATTTTAAATGGCTCATTTGCTTTTAACATTACTTTAAGTCCCTGCTTTCAACATTGCTTTAAGTCCCTTTACCATGTTGAGTAATGCGGCAATTAATAAAAATATAAAGTTACTCACTTATGTTCAGGTGTTTTTCTGGAATGCATGGATTTTTCCCTCCCTCTAATCTGGTCTCGAAACTGCATTTGGTATTCTATACTGAGATTTCTATACAAAAAAAAAAAAAAAAAAAAAAAAAGGAAAGGAGCCTTTTGCAAAACACTGAAAGCATTCAGTATAGAGAAGGCATATGGTATATAAGCAACCTCAAGTCAGCAAACTACACTAGCAGCTGTGAATGGTATCCAGTCATTAAAAAAAAAATAGTAGAGCAAAACCATGCATATTTTCAGTATTAAATACTGACATTAAATAATTACCTTTTTGCAATAAGGAAACAGGTTTTAGTTAGTTTTTAAAAGCCATCCCTTTCTAAATGGCTGTTAAAAGTGGGTATTTTTTTTTTAAACCAGGAAAAAACATTCAAAGTCTTACACGTACCTTATTTTACTAAATAATATCTCAAGTTATGTATCAACATCTCTTTCAAAGTATCAGATGTCTTGGTGAGCTAATTATTGTTGGGAATTTCTATTTAACCTGTATTCTTTTTATGACTTTTAAAACTTGCATGTTTCTAGTCGATTAAAAAAAAAAAAAAACAACCCCAAACCTGATATTACAATTCATTGCATTTGCAAGCTGTTTTATTTCAGTTAATTCAAACAGTGAACACTTATAATTACCAGATACAAAAAGTAGGTGTCTGATACAGAAATAGATGCACCAATTTAGTATACATGCCTTTTAAGAAAAGTACAGTTTTATGTCAGTGCCATACTGTGTTTTCACAATAAAGGTTAATTTAAGAGCAAGTTTATCATGAAAGCTGCTCTTAACTGACCAGTTTCCCACACTTAATGCCAGTCCATCAAATAACTGGTTTCAGAACAAAAATCAAAGTAGCAATATTAATTCACTTGTGACCTGAATACATGTGCTGAGGCCAGATTGATTACTAGTCTCCCATATCTCTGCCTTCTCTTCCTCCACCCACCCATGAGGTAAGAACTCATGATTAAGTGAATACCAAATCAGAGAAAGTCAGTGACCCACTTTGTTTCAGTACTGGAAGATGAAATTTAGACATCATAGCATCTCCAATACTGTACATGTGACAACAGAGGGTTTTTTTAAAAGCCTGAAGTTACGGGAGAGACAGTATAAAGAACATGGTATGCATACAAAAAGTTGGTGGCTAAACATAGTCTATGAGGGGAGTGAGACACTGTCATTAATATCTTGGTGTTAGAAATGCCTTAGACACTTCTTACCATTATTCACTTTCATACCTACTTCAACTATTGACGTTTATTAGTGTTTCGTCATATGCAGACAAGCATAATGGTAAGCCTACGCCTTCTACATTCTGAGTCTTCGTCTAAACCCAAACACAATGGTCAGTGAGTGAAACTTGTTTTCTCTCAAGTATGCAAAATGGTTTTCAAGGACAATAAATACCATTTGCAAAACAGATGCATCATACAAGAAAAGTATGTTATAAATCCTAAAATAACAGTGTTACTTTTCAGATTTTCTGTATTTAAAACATTGTATTTGGTCTATTTCGATTCATGTATTCTTCAAGATGAAAACAACTCAGAACTACTTACTCTTGTTCCCTATGTAAAACAGGCAATGACTTCTGCTCCTGCATGTTTACCCACCTAGCAGGTGCTCATGACTGAAAAAAAAAAAATGTTGCTATTGTAGATGACGCTCATCTCCAGTACTTCTGTATTTACTGGAACTGTCAAACAATAACAGAGACTTCAGTGGAAGAGTAGATAATTTATTGCCTGACCAAATGAAAGTTTGTTCAGAAAAGTTCTCTCTTGTCTCTACTGATTTGATATTCTTGAGATAAAGACAACCCATTATTACTGAATAAAAAAGTGAAGTTTTGGTGAGTGAACCAGAAAACCCAAGCAAATAGTTTAGGTGTAAGCTTTTACTGTTTTAAGGCACAAGAATGATTATAATTGTGAAGAGTACTAAATCAGTCCTACTAGCTTCAATTAAAAATGTAGGTAAAACACTGACACCTCAAAATACTATATTTCCTGGTTTGTCAGTCTTAAGTAATAAGCGTTATCATAGGCTTTCTGGGAACAGACATGACAGCATGTTGTTTCATCACAGGGCAGGTAACAACTATGACGTTAATACTAAAAGCACTATCTCGGGAAAGAGGCAGGTAAGAGTATCTTCCGCTAGCTGTTATCCAAGACATCTTGCTCCTTAAATTCAGAGAAGCAGAGCTGCTAAACAGTGCAGGACATAAGTATTCAAACCTTTCCTGAAGGATATTTTGTTTTGTCTTAGCCTGGAAATACTGTCTGATGTAACTGGAGGGGAAGTGGCATGGGGGTAAATCTTGGAGATCATGGAGATCTTCCATGTCATTATGGAATATATAAAATTAACATATTCAGATGTTATTGTATTTCTACAGTAAAATGGAAGATTAGAAAATGCTTTTGTGGAACTCTTATCACAATGTCTTGCTCAACCTTGTGCAAAAGTCACTCCTTGAGGCAGGTCTCCAAATGGAAAAAAGGATGGTTTTTAAATAAAAAAAAAACTCTCCAAGTCTCTGAGACTTCTACTACCGGCTTCAAGAATAGGTTTTAAATTCTATTGAGTTATTTCAGTTCCTAATTCCTATATGTAAAGGAATACCTACATTACAGAAATCAGTGCCACTTCTGGCTACCAAAGTTAGCATTCAAAAACAATGAGACAGTTTGACAGCTCACCATGTTGTGCTATTCAGGCATACTTGACTGTGGAAATAATACCCTTATTTCACAGTAAACTAGTTTCACACATTCTCTGTGTCCAATAAAAATGGAAGAGAGGACATCTAAATAACAAAAAGACTTTTACTTACATTACTCTAGCTTCATTCTTTTCTAATTCTTAACAACCCACAGCTCTGACAAAAGCATACTTCTGGTATAAATCTGCATTCTGGAGGTAGCTTCAAGATTGGGGTTTTGCTGGGGTTTTTTGCTTTTTAAGCAAGTAAGAAAAGTGCTATGTGAAAATATAAAAATCATCAGTAAAACCATTTTTCTTTAAAAAAGTAATACTGAACAGTTTTGGCAGACTGGAACCGTGAGAATAATGAATTACATCTTCGTGTGCTGAAATCAAGACGTGAAATTTTCCAAAATTTTAACATTTAAGATAGCTAATTTGTTGTTGTATTTCTCAGTGCAAGAAACCAATGCTAGTTTTTTTTAGTATTGGACAAGTGCTTGACTGGATGAGAAAAAAACCCTGCTAATATAATGATAATTTACACAGGTACTACAGGAAGTCAAATTTGACTGTTACATTCTCCTTTTCTGTAAGTTAGGAACTTCCCTGAGAGATGAATTCCAGTTACACATAAGTTTAGCACCACTAGCAGAATTAAGTGATTTTTGATGCTTTTTCTTCACATATTCTTAGTGATCTCAAAGTCCAATTACGACCTTCTCCGTTTGTTTTTCATGTTTCAGTACAGTGAATTCAGTTACACGTATCTCTTTTTTAAATCTATATATTATGCCCATTTTTCTTTATCAAATTCCCTTGCAATCTTTAAGGCAGTGCTGTTGAGCGAAACTGATTGCATATTACAGATAATACTAACAATTACTCCTCTAGGTGGTGCCACTAGCCCAGTATCTATAGCTTCAGAGTCCAGCTCTTCAGGTAGAATTAGGAGGACACTGCTTGCCCCCACTGCACCACCGGTATGAGATGCATAGTGTCTCTGCTGTCTGCAACAGCCATATTGTTGTTTCTTCTCTACTACAGCCCAAGCCATCGCGTATTTACCATCCCTGTCCCACGATACTTCGGTTTTTGGCACTGGGGTCCACATCATTGCAACTGTGTCTGGTTTGAGGTACCCAGGAAGAAGTTTGCCGTTAGTGTTTTTAAATTGTCCGGCTTGATAACTGTATAACAAGGCATTTCCAAATTTCAGAAGGTCACCTACTGACGACAGAAAGCCACCACCAGCCCATTTGTAAGAGTTGTCCACATACGGTGCGTTTACCAGCCGTCCCTTTTTGTTGTAAACATAACACCTAGAATTCAAGAAAATTCAACATGTCATTCTCAGATATTATGCACAACTATTTTAAGCTGCCCTACCTTGAAAGGGTAAACTGAACATGTATTAGCTTGTTCTCACCAAAACGTTAGAATTTTAAAAAATATTTTTTTTCTAAACTATATTTCTTGCAGAAAAATAAACAAGAGATTCAGACAGGAAAACAACAATTAAGGTGACTTCTTAGGTTAGAAGCTTAGTATCAGTAAAAGTACTAATCCTTCTACTTACTCTTGGGATATAGAAAGAGTAAAGCCAATATACAAATAAGAGATGTGACAGAAATCTATAGATCAGCCAGCACAGGATTTTTCTTAAATCTCTGCACTAAGGTGTTTAAGGAAGCGGAATCCTAAAACTACCCCACGATTATCAGACACTGAGCTGAAATTTCACTGAAGTCTTAGGTGACTGCTCTGAGACAGTAGTTTCCATTTATGATTTATTTCCCCCCACCACCCCATTACAGTTGCCATATACTACGACAACTGAATATTCTGTAACTACTAAGACAAGTGAGAAGCATGAAAGAGTCTTGCAAAACCTGTCATTAAAGTACAAATTAGAAACTACCAACCAGAATTGCAGAACGAACTATCAGGAACAACACAACAGGAGTGCAGACTGAATTATGCTTTTGAAAGAAACAGTCCAATCATGACTGGATTCATTTCATACAACATATGAAAAGGAATGTTGAATAACTATATAATCTGATGAGTTTCAGCCTTTGGCCTTTAGACCACAAGAGGTCCATGTGGAGAGCTGTGAAAAGGAACCACCAAAAAAAAAAAAAAAAAGGGTGGGTGGGCAGGGCAAGTCCACTATCAAACAGTACAGATACATTCCCTATCTAGTCTGCACTTAAATTGGAAAACTTTCAGGGAACTTCTGAAAGCCATAATACTGAAAATCAGAAGGTGAAGCAAAGGAAGAGAGACGAATGGAACCAAGACTACCATTAACTCTGCCAGTGACTTGATTATCTCAGTGTCCCTATAGTCAGCTTTTTGATCACAACAAAACCTATTACAAAGATGCTGAAATGCTTGACTTACACCTCTAAAAGACGTAGAATGGGAATTTTTAAACATTTTAATGTCAGTGAAATATAGTATAACCAAACTGTTAAAACAAATCACAACACGTCGATATGTTCTAGTTTGAGGCACCAAGCTAGCTATTTCTGGAAGCAAAACCATCACATTAGCATCTCAGTTTTGCTTAATAATAAGTAGCCCATAAAAAAAACTCCAAAACATTGTCTGTCCCAATTCTTTCATCCCTACCATATTTCAGTTTATAAAAGGTTTAATATACAGATATATATTTACAAGAACTTGACTGTAGAAGTTGATAATTTATAAGAACATCACTAGCATCCAGATCTACAGCCAGAAGAGCCTCTGAAAATTTGGAAGCAAAATAAATACCAGCACAAAGCATCTTGGAATACAGCACTAAAGCTATCCCTAAAATGTTACAAACTGCTTTGTGTGTGTGTGTATGTACACACACACAAACACACACACACATGCAGGCACTTTAAATATACACTTACATGTAAGTACTATAAACCTTGGATTCAACATGTTCATCACCATTTTCATTTTTTGAGAGCATTTTAGAAGCCAAACTTTTAATAAGTTTGAGTCTCATTTTCATGAGACTTTTTCCATAACCTGCCTTTGTGATTCAGTTAGAATTCTTCTCTTGCACCAAAATTTAACAGGTGAGTCAATGAATCAATTTCAGAGCCCAGACAGGTAGGTCAATAAAATAAAGACTGAAGAGAAAGACAAGAATTAACTTATCCACTATACTGGAATGGATTATCCATAAATTTCTCTGTTGTTCTGTTTGTTTGTTTGTTTTGTGTTTTTTTTTTTAAGTTAATAAAAATAAATCAATTGGTAAAGCATGTTCTGTGTTAAACAGAATTTCAATTCTGGTTAAAATTGATGCTACAATTTCATTTATTACAACCTTGTGCTATTGTGAGACTATTACAATTCCACGGAACTCTTAGCAAGTCAGTATATTAAGCAAACCAAGGTAACTATATATTCTAACATAATCTCCTAGTTACTCCTTTATTTTACTCTATTTACACGGCTTATTTGTACCCAAAATAAATGCAAACTACAAAGTCACCCCTGCCACTCCCTCCCATATATACTCTTATAACAGGAAATAATTATTTCCTATTCTGCAATTTTACATGCCAATTACAGAACCAATACCATAACGTTGACATAAAGTCAGTTACACAACTAACTTTTATATAACATAACCCATTTCATTTAGGAGCGGGGGGGGGGGGCAGGAAATGCACACATTCTTAATTAAGTTGGCTTAATAAAGATAGAAAGAGCAACAATTGGGGGGGGTGTAGAAGTTTACCTTGCTCTGTTATATACCATTGCTTCATTGTCATCTAGTACTGTTGATAGCATATCCAAATCACGAAACATTTTTAGCATATAATCTGTAAATTTTTGTCCTGAAACTCTCTCCACAACAGCGCTTAAGAGAGTAAAGCCATATGTTGAATACAAGAACTGACTACCTTGAAGAAACACAATGAGAAAGGGGAAAAAAAGAAGTTAGCCTCATGATGCTTAAATGGAATCGAAAGGATAAAATTTTAGTAATCACATATGCAAATAAAACTATATATAGCAACAAATAATCAATTAGAAGACCCACCCACCCACCTCCATTTTAATATGATGTGAATCACGAGCTTATGCTACTGGACCCTAGGAATTTCTGTACAGCAGCAGACACAGATGCTTGCTAAGTGCAGGTAGCTCTGAGAACAGTGCTAAAAAAAATTTCAAGGACCTGCACGTACAGCCAGGTTTCATGCCAAGATGTGAAGACTGACATTTAACATCATTTCTACAAGATTTTCCATACTAGTTCTAAAAAGGATGCCTGGATTTGGAAAGCTGAAGCAAACCATAAAATTACTTCTTAAGAGATGCTCACCTACTGCGACTTGTGTGTCTGTACCCTAGAGATGGAAAAACAAGGGAAGTACTCGCTTGCTGTGGTTTAACACCGGTCAGCAACTAAGCACCACACAGCCGCTCACTCACCCCGACCCCTGGCAGTGGGATGGGGGAGAGAATCACAGGGTGGGGTGGAGTAAAACCCGTGGGCTGAGGTAAAGACAGTTTAATGGGACAGCAGAGGAAGATAATAAATAATAATAATAATAATAATAATAATAATAATAATAATAATAATAATAATTATTATCATTAATTATTATTAATTATATTAATAATATTATTAATAATAATAATTATTAATAATTATTAATTATTAATAATTATATATAATTAATATATAAATATTATTATATATAAATATTATTTAATATATAATTAGTATATAATTAATATATAATATTATTAATATTATTGATATTAATAATTTATTATTATTATTATTATTATTATTATTATTATTATTATTATTATTATTATTATTATTATTATTATACAAAACAAGTGATGCACATTTCAATTGCTCACCACCCGCCGACCAATGCCCTGCCCATCCCCGGGCAGCAATTGCCGCCCGTGCCAACTCCCCCAGCTTATATACTGAGCATGACATCATATGGTATGGAACAGCCCTTTGGCCAGTCTGGGTCAGCTGTCCTGGCTGTGCCCCCTCCCAGCTTCTTATGCACCTGGCAGAGCATGGGAAGCTAAAAAGTCCTTGACTCGTGTAAGCACTACTTAGCAACAACTAAAATACCAGCATACCATCAACACTATTCTCACACTAAATCCAAAACACAGCACTATAACCAGCTACTAGGAAGAAAACTAACTCTATCCCAGCCAAAATCAGGATATTGCTCAAGGTTTTCAAAGGACTCGATCACTTTTATCGTGGTGTTTCTAGTTCTAGTTTTCTAGTTCTAGAATATCCTGAAAGATTATATGAACACTAACATGCATACTATTTAAGACAATATAATTTATTTACAAAACATTTCATCTTTTTAAATCTCATTCTTGCACTGATGCCTTTTACGAAACATCTACATATCAAGCAACTGCTGAACTGCCTACAGTCAAGACAGATCTCTTGCTTGAAATGGTTCCTAGAACTCTCCAAGATAGTAAGTGGTTAACTTCTCCCCCTTCCTACCCCTCTCCCCTTAAATGCACATTATTTACTCTTTATCAGCAATGTGTATCATTTGCCTGTTAACCTAACTCATTGAGAACTTACACCTGAAGTTCCTCAAAGTCCTCTCTAAAATTAACTTAAATAATTCCAACAATAAATAACCTCAACAATTCTGTGATTCTCTGGTCTTTCTGTAGAATTTTTTAGCTCTGGTTTAGTGCCTCACTAATACTTTTTGCTTTGGGTTCATATCTAGGCCCACAGCATGAATACAGCAAGTTGGTATCCACTTACAAAATACTTTGTAGGTACAAATTTGTTACCAAAACTATAATCTGCTTTAGCATTTATAAACTCAGTAACTGGTACATTTCATAGCACTCACTGCATTACTTAGAGCTCCTGGGAGAAAAGTCTTATTTCTACCTGAGGTCCCACTTTCTCTTCTCCCCTGCATTATCTGGGACTCTTTGTATTACCTTTTAAGTCTTGGCTACATCACATTTTGAACTTCCTCGATTATGGTGCAGATGCACCATTAGAAGGTACCTATACAAGCATAATTCTTTAAGTCAGTAGATTGGTAAAGGTATCTATACAATACTGTTATCTAGAATTGAACAGATAAAATCCTGATCAGTTCAGTCTTCAAAAGTTACGTCAGTTTTAAGACAAGTACATGACCAGATGGTTTGTGCAGAACAGCCCAAATACTTCTCTGCTGAGCTTTTAATGGGGCACAAGAATAAAAAAAAGGGGAGGGAGCAGAACAAAACACCCCCCCTCCACACACACAAACACTCTTTACTGGACTCTACTATCCTCACTGCATGTAAAACAATCCAAAACAAAAATTTCACCAGAAGAGCACATTTTGGTCTAAACGAGTAGAAACTCACCTGGTTTAAAGAATAAAGGATCATTTTTAAATATCTTCAGTGATTCAATCACGCTTTCAAATTTTTCCTTCAAATAATACTCTTCTTGCTCAAATTCCTTGTCTCTCCTGCCAGGTTTTGAATTTCGGCTTTTTACCTCACCTTCGTGTTCTTTCCTCGGTTTGACAGAATCACTCTTTTCAATCCCTTTGCCTTCTTTTTCTTTTTGTTCTTTATCCTGATAGGGTTTTGTCAGTTTAAACGCTCTGTTTGCCTTTTCCTTTTCTTCCTTTACTTTTGTAATATCTTTTTCATAGTGACGAATCCCACTCAAGTGTGAAACTAACAGTCTTGTAGTAATAGCGACCTAGGTAGCAAGGACAATATTTAAATGTGAGCACTCTTCATTAAAGATATGATGCACACTAAATCACCAGAAAAGTAAAATTCAACATGACGAGGAAGAGACAAAGATATAAGACCTTTTAAATATCGTGTATTAAACCCAGTTAAAATATATACATACTTATGTGCACACTACACACTTGATATAAAACTGAAGATCCAAATTTCCAGCATTGCTTTTTGCTTTTTCGAGCAGCAAACATCAGTATTTGTCTAAAAGATTTTTGGTGTTTTACAGGAATAGGTCCAGATACAGGGACCTGTACACATATGGCTGTGCGATGACAGGAATGAAAATCCAAAAAAGTGTTACCAATAAACAATTACATACCTTTTCACCCTCGTAGACTTTTTCTGGAAATTCAGGGACATACTTCTGCACTGGAGCATCTAAATCCAGTTTCCCCTCTTCCCACAATTTAGCAACAGCCATCATTGTAAGACACTTGCTAATACTAGCAATTCGCATGATCGTCTCTGGCTTACATACTACACGATTCTCTACATCAGCATAACCCAAACCTTTAAGAAAATAAAAACACTGTGGTAAATATTTTGCACAG
Organism: Platalea leucorodia; assembly: GCF_965183815.1. Taxonomy (NCBI): domain Eukaryota; kingdom Metazoa; phylum Chordata; class Aves; order Pelecaniformes; family Threskiornithidae; genus Platalea; species Platalea leucorodia. The sequence continues at coordinate 32,220,449 of NC_138831.1, forward strand.
AGACATGCTGAATTAATTATTTGCAATGAACTAGATTTACTGGCTCTTTAAAATGTTTTTCCTCTAGCTAAACCAGGACATAAAGCATTGGACTATCCCTGCTCCTGCTTCAGTTAAGTTAATAACATTTTAATGTAGTAGGAACAGTTAATCAAAGCCCATTATATGGCCAATGGCATCCCAAGTTACTGATTAAGACTACAAAACAAACCTAATGATAAATGAGCTTGAAAATTAAGCCAAAATTTATGCTCCTGAGGTCAAATATTCAATGTAGAAAAACTAAAGAGACCAAAATCTAGACTGTAAAATAACTGACCAATGGTCACAAATTTTATTGTTCCGAATCAATGGTTGAAACAGTAAAGGGTCTTATTTTACCGATACAGAAATTGAGAAATAACTCACAAACCCACAGCAATTACCTAAGCCGTAAAGCTTCACAAAACAGTTATGTTTCAACATCACTCAGCATGACTTTTATTTAAAGACAGCTTAATAGTCTCCATACCAGTGTTTTCCTATGTCACCAACCCACAAGTCTAATAGCAAGAACTGGAATTAATAAAGCATTATCAAGCTCCCATACTAGTCTTCAGTTTGAGCTAGGTTTGAAGAAACTGTGCAAGTGATGTGGCAGCATAAAAAGCTATGAAATGCAGTAATGACATATTTGCAGTTTTCAGTACAAGCAAGGCCTGCAAGCAATGCACGTCTGTCTGTATAAAACTGTAGTCTGAGAATGAACTACTCAGAAAAAAAAACCTTGCCAAAATACAAGAAATAAAACAGATGACATGTCAGTTGCCCAAGATCCTTTCTTTTATGTAAAGTTGCTACTCAAGTGCTTGCATGGTGCTTGTGAACACAGATGCTGTACCCATCAGTGAAAATACCTTCCAAATCTCAAATCACTCCCATCAGTTTAGCAAGAAAGCAGGTTTAGTACCATGGTCACAGAATGCATGCAACTTACACCTGTTCCTATTTTTTCCCCCCATGAAGAAGGGAGGAGGACAACAAAATGAGCCAGATGCCTACTAGAGCAATGCTACCCACCTCCCAGCTGCCTTACTCAAGGCAATGTTGTTCTTTATATCCATATGCAGCAGGGTACAGAAAGCTCTGCCATGGTTTATGCTCCCACATGTAGTTGTCTTGCTACTGGATCTGGCAGTCCTGATGATAAACCACAACCCTGGCACTAGTTCCCTCAGGCACTTTCCTGCATGTCAAGGAAGTGATTCTGCTGAAGTCTTATCTTCTGCTTTGATTGCTAGGTAATTTGAGACCAGAAAAAGCTATCCGATTTGAGAAAGTTTGTGATTAAGTTTCTAGCACAATTTTCTTATTAGGCCACATTACAAAAGGTATCAGAGGCTCTCCAACTCACTTCTGTCATGATGAAAGAGAAATGAAAACCTATAATCAGCTGTATACATATATAAAAGTTAATGCAACAACAGACTATCAGAAAAAAGTTAGCAACAATCTTACTTACAAACTTTTTTTTTTTTCAAATTCTGTAACACATTAATGAAATACGTTGCCATCCACTACTACCATTTAAGTTGTCCAAAAAAACCAAAATGCATTATGAAAATATTTCTGAAAAAAAGACACACAGTTTGGTGTTTTTTTTAAATAAACATCAAATGCCTACATGGTATGAGCAGTACTAACAGACTGTATTTAAAACTAAGCTGTGTAACTAGAAAAATCACTTGCAATTTCTGGAAGGATGACACCTGTTAAATCTCAGTACCTTCTCAGTAAAAATCTATACCTCAGCCCACAAATGGGAGACAGATCACCAAATGTGAGCCATTCTTACTCTGACTATTAAGTAAGTTCCTGTGGGGAGAACAGTTCTTTACCTCCTATATACAATTCTACCAGACCACTGTACAGCTGTATGCCTAGAGTGTAAGAAAATTCAAAGACCGATCTGACAAATTAATGAAAGAAAGGTTCTTAAACATAACTATTGAGATACACGGGCACATTCAGGAAGTTAATGAATTATCAATTCCTGGAAATTATTGAAGTTTACCAAGGAAAGTATCACTTCACACTCCCTAGGTACCTGTTTCTGGCCACTGTCCACAGACGGGACATCAAGTGGATGCAATCCCAGACTGATAAGTGTGTCCGAATTGTTCGTTTTTAAAACGTTCATTGCTTCCCAACAGCATGCACAACTACTACTCCCACATACCAACCTTCTGACCAGACTTCCTTTCCATCTACAGAGACTCCAACTAGTATACCTGGGATTCCTGCTTCATCCTGTCAAAAAAATGGACAGAAGACATTAAGAAGGATCTTTACAGTTAAAAAACACCTGCTCCCAAACCCTAAAAAAGCAAAACCAATCCTACAAATGCACCTGCATATTGGTGTCACATTACAGTTGAAATTTTGTTAAATACTAGTTGGGCTGAACTGGTATAAACTGCTTTCGAAAAGCTGACATTTTAATCCAGCAACTGGGAAAAATATACCTAACAACAACAATAATAATTTAAATAAAATAATTTATTTAATAATTAAATTAGCAATCGGGGCATGCAAGAAAAACTGAATAGAAACAAAACATTACAGAATTAACATGCAACACGCAAACTGCATCATCTATTAGCAAGGAGAATTTCAAAGGAGCTTCAGTCAGATTTTCAAAGTAACTACAACGTGCTTTTTAAACACCCCCCGGCCCGCCTCTCTCCTTCCCACAGCCTTTAAGGCCCTCCCGTGTTCCCAGACGCCCCATCCTACACCGTACTTCCACCAGCTCCCCGCATCGAGCTCTGCCCGGCCTGAGCTTCCCAAGGACCGACAGCCTTCCCTGACGCGACATTCAGAAGAAAAATAATGACGTTCCGTGAGACGGCGCCGTGACGTTCAGCGATTCACCTGCGATCGCGAGCGGGAGCCCCGCGACGCCCCGCCGCAGCTGCGGGCCGGGCCGAGGCCCCGAGCGCCCGCGGCGGGGCAGGACGGGGCGGGCCGCGGCAGCGGCTCCTCAGGTGAGGGCCGGCGGCTCGGGGGGAGCCCCGGAGCTCGGCAGGGTTCGCCCCCCTCCTCCAGGCGCGGGGCGGCTCCTCACAGCGCGGCGCCCAAAAAACGCTCCCCCGCCCCCCCCCCCCCCCCCCAACGCTTGGCCGAAATCTCTTGCAGCGACCGCGAAGTCCGCGGGAAGGAGATACGAGCCCACCTCCCCCCTCACGGAGGCGAGGGCCGGTTCGCACAGCGCCAGACACGGGGTGAGACCCCCGGCTCCCCTTCAGCCCCGCTCGCTCAGCACCTTAATCCTCCGCAGCAGGTCCCTGCTCCTCTCGATGGCCGCGCCGAAGCCCCGAGGGGGCGGCAGCGGACTCGCCTCCGCCTCCTGCCCGCCGTCAGCCTCACAGCCCGCCGGCGTCGGTACCTTCACCCCCAGCGCCAGCCCCAGCGCCAGCCCCCAGCCCCAGGGCCGCGCCCCGGCAGCGCCGCCCCCTCGCCGGGGCGCCGGGGGCCGCCCGGGGGCCGCCGCGCGCCGCAGGGCCCGCGCCAGGCCGTACATGGCTGCGCCGCGCCGCGCCGCCTCGGCACCGCCTCACCGAGCGCCCGCCAGGCAGCTCCAGCCGCTCCCGAGCGCTCGCTCGGCCGAGCTCCGAGCCAATCGAGCGAGGGCAGCCGCTCGTCTCGCGGCGCAGCGTGGCTCCGCGCCCGGTGGCGGCGGGGCCGGGGCCGGGGCCGGGGCCGGGGCCGGGGCCGGGGCCGGGGCCGGGGCCGGGGAGGCAGGCGCGGCCTCGGAGCCGCTGGGGGCGAGCGGAGCCCCAGCAGGGCCTGGCAGGCCGGGCTGCGCTTCCCGGCGCCCCGCGGCGCCTCTCCTGAGGGGCGGCGGCGGGAGGCTCCCGGCACGCCGGCCTCGGGAAGCGGCGGCGAGGCGGAGAGCGCAGCCCGCCCTTCCGCAGACCGGATTGACCGCGGGGGGAACACGGGCTCCACCCGGCGAGCCGCCGGCCGCTGCCGTGGCCCGCGCCCCGCCCCGTAACTGCCCGCTGCACAGCAAATGGTTGCAGGGTCGAATGAAAAAAGCCTGCGGCTGAGTGTACGGCAGGCAGCAGCCAAGCAGGGCAAGGCGGGGAACACCAAGATAAAACCTTTTAGCTGCAAGATGAGCGCATTTCATCTACATTAGTCAGGAATTACTTACAAACGTTGAATTTTCCAACGCTGGTTTTAGAGTCAAGCTCCAGCCTAGAGCAGTGCCGATGGCACAGCAAGCATTTGCTCACAGGAATAATTTTTCCATGTAGTTGCTCTCCTTATACAGAGCCTACAGAGAGACGACAATGCCCTCCAACTGATGCCTTTAAACTATCTCAAAACCCTCCACATACTTGGTTTCCAATAAACTTTTAATAGCTGTCTTAAATGATTTGAATGTTGACTGAGCAGCAAAGAGACTGAAGAGTGACCAAATAGTGATAATATTGCTCAAGGCGGCAGAAGGAAAGAAGAATTTTCAGTGCATCGGCGGATTCAGATTGGCAGGTAGGCAGCATGTCAGCTAGATCCAAGTCCCATCCAAGGATACATCCAATAGCTGGGACTCTTGTGAGCTTTGCCAGGCGGATGAGCCTGCAGATTTGGGATCCTCCCATCGGCCTTTTGTGACAATTAAAGAGACTGTATGTGCCTAACGCAAAGGCAAATCCAGAGCCACTCAGTGCTGTCAGCGGAATTGTTAGTCCACATGTCTAACTGGAGCATCAAAATATCTTCATTAGTATGAAGATACTCAGTCATTCTGTTCCTATATGTCATTACTGTGAAATTACTAATTGCAGTGATGCTAGAGCCAATGATGTTAGGTCGAAAGAAGGTTAAAAAAAGCCCTCATTAACAGTTCATTACAGTCTTTTTTTTTTAGCACTGTTATTGCTCTTCTTTTGGATTTCAGACTACCTAATCTAATAGTCCAAGTGCAACAGGGGAGGACAGGGAGGCACTAGTTTATATGAACCAAGCATGCCATGGTCCAAGATGAATAGAAAATTCTAGAGGCGATACCAAAAGCAGCAGAGCCCTTGGCACACTATGGAGAATGCATAGTGTCCAAACAGTTGAGAAATGTTCCTAGTAGCCTTTTTTTTAACTGTTCAGTCAGTCCTCTCAAGCAAATGCCTTAGGCTGGACTAAGGACCTTAATCCCTGCAAATCACAAATAGATTGACCAGGATGTATCATTACTTAGCAATGCAGAAATCTCCTTGTGCAGAAAGCCCACAGTGTCCAGTTTGATGGACTGTGGAGGGGTCTGCTATTTCTTTCTTGGAGATTTTCTGGGGTACTTAGACAATGACTTAAAACCCAATGTATACATGTTGAAGGATTCTTGAACAACAGCTAACAACCTTTAATAATAGCAACTCCACAAATGTTATAGATGTTGACAGAGAATATGACAGCTTAAAAAATGAAAAAAAAAGAGCCGTACTTGTAAGCAAAAGTGGGGAGTCTGTGCTTTTAGAACTCCGCATATGCTCTGCTAGGAGAAAATTTTGAGATGCTTACCTAGGGAGTTCAATCTCCTTCATGTCCGATGATCTCAAAAACTGCAGGATTTGGCAGGAAGTCAGGCCAAATAGCTTTCATGCGTGAATTCAAATGCAGACCAGATGCTACACTTTTCACTGCAGGCATTTATTTCTCATCAGTATTTTCTCAATAAAACTCGGTTGCTCATCACAGTACAACTTCATACCCAACTGGTGCAAGATGCTGTATTTACTGTCTTGTAACTCATTTTCACTGTGTTAAGCTGTCTCTGGAAGCATTTTGCAGCAGGATTCTCTGCATTCTTACATTAACCTGCTCAGTAGGAACACCCTTTAGCATGACACTTTTGAATGGGCCTAAGCTAGAAATGGATCTTGCCATTTTTCTCCGATTGCCTTAATGAAGAGCACAACATGGCCTGCTATTATCTGTTGTATCTTCCTGTAAGCTGCCAGTTTTGTTAACTTTGAGTCGAGATATCAGGCTTATAAGGTTTGAGAATTTTCTACTCCCACTGATAGCAAGAGAAAATGAGGACAGCAAGCACTAGGCTAATCCAATTCTAAATTTAACCAAAAACCCCAATGTTTTCCTTCCATCCTCATCCATCAGTCACTTAGAAGTATAGGCACGGGCTTTCAGCTGTAATCCATCTTCCTTATGTAACACAGCCAGAAAAGTCCATCTGGAGACCCCTCTGGCATGGTGGAAAAACTCCACATGGTTTAGCACTAAACCAGCTGATTTTTCCTCTGCTCTGCCTCCTTGCCAGGTTGTACTTACCAGATTTGAAAAGCCTGTGTGAAGAGATATGCCTTATTCAGATGATAAAGAATGGCGCGACACGATGGGTCTCTCAGCAAAGCAGGGCTGTGCTCACTCACCTCAATGTGGGCCACCTTTAGAGTCTCACCATCAAGAATCCTTTAAGGCTTTATAGCCTTCGAGTAAGACAAACAACAAAGGCTCAATAACACCAGACCTTAAAACAAAGTGATTATGTATCTTCCTAGTCATCTTGCTCTTGTAGTTGTACGCTACTGCATTCACTGGCTTTTGCATAATACTGTTACTGTGTGAGCTAGGGAACAACAACAAGGTGGGCAGTAGTTTTACACCGTTCTGCAGTGATGGAGCCCACCATCAAAAGGTGTAATATGCTCATTCTGCTGCTGGTGGTCAGCAGTACGTGGGAACACCAGCTATTTGCAAATCGTGAGGCTTCATCAGTATTTCCTGAAACACGACTCTTCAAAAAAAAAAAAAAAAATCTACAGGCATCTTGAAAACAACGTTGTCACTTCTGTCAGCCCTCCTCCATTTCTGCAAGTGCTTTTGTGGATCCTGATGTCTCAGCAATGTTTAACAGATGTTATTATGGTGGCTCCTGTTTGTAGGTCTGGACTTTGATCTCAGTATTTTTGCTATGATGATCTCATTTGCTTTTCTATCTCACCAATGTGGCAAAATTCTACAGTGACAAGCCCCTAAATTTAACATTTCCATTGACATTGAAAGGATGGGTTATGTTTTTAACAAACCACATCTAAGGTTTGAATGATAGGAAACAGGTGGTATCTATTAGTATTCCCCTGATAAAGGGCTAGTCAGTTCTCAAATCATGAGCCCCGCTCTGCTCTTTCACCCTATTAAATATCATTTATAACTGCCACAGACTGAAATTGAAGCTTGCAGGTTAAGTTTGTAGGAAGGGTCTTTTAAAAATTTAGGAAGTAGCAGTGTTAGGAAACTCCTTTGTTTTCTTTGTTTGGATTTACTGTGGAACAATGAAATGTTCCTCCAATTATTCCAACTGAATAATTCCAATAATTAAAGATTGTAACTTTTGTAAAGACTTCTGGATCTACTTATGTTGAATCTAATGGAAAATAATTAACAGACAAATGCTAAAATTGTCAAAAAGGACTGCAATTTATATTTGTGCTAAATAAAATGAAGAAAAATAGGAAAGCAGCAATTAAAAATATTATCTATGCTTGTATACATAGATATAGGAGAAACTGATGATGGAAAACACAAAGAGTAAAGGGATAATGATTCCCTTGATCCCACCTGATGTTTCTACCTCAGTACAGGAAAGATTTAAAAAAAACAAATTCTTTCTGAATTTGAAAAGAAGGCAAATAAAGGGAATGTTAGATGTAGAGAGAAATCAAGCTCTGCTTTCTCTCTCTCTTTTCAGAAGCAATTTCATTTATTTAAGAACCAAGATACAGAATTTTTATTCCCTTCTGGCTTGACACGTTTGTACAGTAGATGGCAGTAAGAAACCTTATCAGTTTAACCCGTTGTTAGCAAAAGGGGTGGTTCCACTGCAGTGGGATCTCTCTTGGTTGTCACAGTCTGACTGAACTGAGTTGTTATCAGATTCCTCACCCACATACATTTTTTATTCGGTCTTGGTCAGTATAGCAGTTCTCAGAGTATTATTATTTGCTTATCAAATAAGCTAACACCTGCATGATCACAGTGTATGTACCACTTCAGTAACAGTGCTAACCCTACCAATGCGCACCAGTAACATCCTATGCTAGGACAGTTAGGCCCAGCCAAAAACCAGGCATCCCTTCCCCAAAAGTTAAATAAATAGGTGCATACTCACAGCTTTATTTTAAGATTAAAATCTTCCCTGAGTTCGTTGGTGGTTTTTGTTTGTTTGTTTCATTTTGTTTTCTTTTTTCTAAACTAAGGTCAAGGGTGGGTGAATTCTCCAACAACTTAGCTGAGAAACATTAATCAGGAACAAATATTTAAACATGTAAGATGTCTGGATCAGGAGAAAAAGTAGCATTAAAAACAGTGGGTCTTTAGACACTGAGATCAACATGTTTATCACCAGCTCTGCTTGAACTATGAATCAGATATTTGTTAATCTTAGCTTCTTGAGGAGTTTAGTTAAACATGATGTGCTTTTTCTACTACACAGGAGCACCACTCCTGTTGTGGTCACACCAGCAGCACGGTCATGCCATGCCCATGTCCCATCACAAGTTAACAGACAGGGCAGCAGTGGTGGTCCTCAAGCTCAACTAGGACCCCCGCAGGGCTGGCCCTGCCCTCCAAGCAGCAGCTCATACCTGGAGACTTGTGCAGCACCACAGGCTGGCGACTTTGTATTTTTTTTTTTCCCTGACACACACACCATAAAAGGAACATAACTCTCCTTAATTTACTGCATTTTCCTGTGTACTCAGGATGTGTCACCTGGGGATTGTTTACTTTCGATAAAATAGAATATGAAAGAGTTTTATAGTGCCACATTGTTACTGCCGTAGTTTTTACAAGTTGCATGCAGTCTGACACAGTTCCTAGAAACAACAGGATGGGAGTTTGGGAAATACTTTCCACATCAGGGAAAGGAATGCTGAAAAGACCATGCTGTAGTTACAGACCAGCCAAAGGGTGCACATGTTTCTTTTTCTTCTTTGCAAAAACATTAGTTTTGAAACTCCAGTTTCTCAGTAGTGATTTCCTCATACTTTTAATTCAGGGCCTACTTTAAACCTCTTGGGACTCAGAGAAAAAATAATTGTCACCAGCTGAAAGTAAGTAATGAAGGAACATTTGTGAAATACATCAGTGTAAAAAAAAGAAAACCACCACCCCCACAAAAAAAAAAAAAAAAAAAAAACCAAAACAAACCACCAAACAAAACCGAACCAAACAACCCCATACAGAATTATTTCCTGTTTTTCCTGAAGTTATTCTCCAGGCAACAATCTCTTCTGGTAGAAAACTGAGCACAGAGAGGACTGAACAATTTTGTCCTGGAGAATGGCTTCACATGTATCATTAGAATTCAGTTGCTGTGTATAACCTTTTTACCCTCTCCAGCTTTTCTCCCCACTCAGTGGGTAAAGGTACAACATACCATGGGAAATGATGGCTTGTGTAACCACTACTCACACAATGCAATAGGTACCAGATAGCATCAGTGCCTTTGAGTTTTCCAAGTCCATCTTTTCAGACTGAAGCATGTTGCTTCAAAACGAAGTAACAAATCACAGAAGGTGTAAAACACCTAAAAGATTAAACATATTAACCATAAGGTATCATTCTGAAACTCATATGCCCAAAGATACAATTATGAAGTGCAGAGGTTAACCTCTCTTTCCACCCTTTCTCCCCAAAATATAAAGCTCAACAAAATGAACAAGTCCCACACAACTATGCATGAAGAAATGTGGCAGTGAGAACTCTGGCTGCCTGACACTGACTGACTTACTCGGCAGAGAAGCGGACCAGACAACTGCATTCAGTCATCCTGAAGTGCCAGGGTCAAGTGCCACCTCCACAGCAGGTGTCTAGAAGTCAGGAAGAAAAACAACAGGCACGTTTGCTTTGACAGATACATGCAGCAGCAGGAGGAACATCCCTGTGTGAAGAATACAGTCCTGATTTACATTTACTGTCTTTTATCTGTTCTTCTAGACAGAAGACTCTAGATCCTTCCCAGTATCTATTCTTCTAGTGATTTTTCCAAACCATTCAACATTATTTGGAGCTCCAGCATGTGTTTTTACCGATAACTATTGTCATAAGCAAATGCTTCTCTGCCGTTCACACCAAATACTCATCCAGCTATATGTGCATGGTGGTTGCCAGCCCATTTCCCACACACTCACTGCTATGACTATCCATTCTAGTGTGGTTTCACCTACCTGTGCTGTAATTACACCTTCATTTTGCTCTGCAGACACGTTCTGTGCCACTAAAAATGCTCTTCGTGAGAACTGAGCGCAGATAGCTTGAGAAACTGCACAGGCTAGTAAAAAACAGGAAAAGGCCTCTTATCAAATTAGTAACATCTCGGATGTTTGGGTGGAGACATTTGGCACTGGGCTTGCGTATTCTTACAGGAGTGAATCCATGCATGCTACAAACTCCATTCCTTTGCTTCGTATTATTGTTCCCAAGTCGAGGCATGTTTCAAAAGACCTTCTCTAAAGATGTGTAAGTGCACAATTACTTCATGCTATATGTATCAGTAAGAAGGGATTTTACTCTATCTCCTTTCCACACATGTAAAAATAAGAATAAATCAAGTTAATGGCATTTACACAGACTAAAACCATTTCCATGTTTTAGATGCTATATATACTTTCTGGTGTATAGCAGTGTATGTCAGGTACACATACATACACTTAACTTCCAGTTATACTTCAGTGTGATTAACATTACTCAGTAGAACAGTTTTACTACCTGCATACTCATCTTAATGTCTGCCACTCAGCTTGGATTCTTTTAATCCCTTCATCTCCAATAAAAACAATCTTGTAGTGAGATGGTAAGCAAGATACTGATACATGCCTCAGAAGAGAATCAAGCTCAAGGTGTACTGATGCTGAAGGGGAAGCTGTGCTCCATTTAATGGATGACGACATTTTTTCCAAGCGGTGTAATGAAAGCTAACAAGTTCCTGCTCGACTTGGTGCCTGTCAAATTTAAACAACAGGTGTGAGTAAAAAGCATTTCTTGTACAGACAGCTGGTGTTCTTGTAAATTCTCACACAGGAAAAAAAAAACAGAAACTAAGAGAAATCCCCATGTTGTCTGAGAAATGCATCTATAACTGAAACAAAGTGACACACTTAGTTTTGCTGTTCACACTACAGTGGAGAGAGTAATTTCTTCATTACTGTTTCAAAGGCAAAACAGACATGGGGAAAAGAGGAACTTGGAAAACAGATTTCAGACCTTTCTGGTTTTACTGTAGTTTAAATAAGGAGTCTGCAATCTCCCACCTTTAATACAGTATGCAGTTGTTCTACTCAGATCAAAAAGAACTGTTCAGCGCCTTTGAACATCAGTCGCTTTCTTTAGAAACTGAAATACAGCATTGCAATCCTCACCGGGGACAGCCATTTGTTTTTCAAACCTACATACCAAATGTCACAGCAGCTAAAGGCTCAGCAGCTTTGATGCAAGAGAGAACTTCTCATTGTGCAATGACTCTATAAAGCTCGATTCTACAACACTGAGACTTTGCTCTAATGGAACTGTTTGCTTGACTAAGGCGTAGTCAAACAGGCAGGCCGTAGTTGTATAGACTCTATATATGTGTATGCCCAAAGTTGTATATGCACTTGCATGGTTTGGTAAAATGACCTTCTTTAAAACAACTTAGCTAAAATGACACAAACCCCTATACAATCTGCACTCTAATTTAAACTTGGATTTTATTGATTTTCCTTAATTAAACCCAAACTGTTAATAGCAAGTGAATCACAAAAACAATGGATCCAGAGTAAACCCTTCCTATCAGCTCTTTTGCTAGCTGTAGTGTTCCTAATGCTAGCAGCACATACACTGATGGGGAAGCAGAGGGAGGAGTCAATAACCTAATTGCTCAAAATGGCAATAATCTCTGCTTCTCCTCCAGACAGAGACATATAGGCCCGTGTGTTTTTTACTTCAGTTTACAACGGTAAGTCTCAGCACAGAGCACCTCCCATGGATTAACAACCAGTTTGGGTCCCTTGGGCTGCCTCTCGTATCCACAATCCTTCCCACCCAGTTGTTAATCTCCAGGAAATAACTTGCACTCAGACATGGCTGCATGTGAATGTAATAAAAGCACACATACATTTGCTACATGTTTGCTAACTGCTGAAAAGCAGCAAAAAATGGTGGTTTTGTCTTTTTTTTTTTTTTTTAAAGTGTCATGATTTCCTGGTTAAGGTAATTGATAATAAAATCCTAATATAGAGAAATTTAACCCAGATTCTGACGGTGTGGTGAGAAACACTGAGAGAGAGGATTTTTATTAATTCTTACGGAAAAAGTTCCTGCACATTGTACTTTAAACCCAGATGAAGGGTGACAAAGATTTTGCTGCTACCTGGACTTTGCCAGCCACCTTCCTCTGTGGCAGAGGAATGCGGTGGCTGCAGGAACACAGGCGGAGGCTACAGGAGCCAGACAAGGCGTAACTACATGGTAGCATTTAGAGGGGGAGGAGTCATACTTCTGTAGATCACCTTCATGCTGTCTATACCCTCCCAACTGGCCTTTAGCCCTTGTGCGCAAGTCTATCTTATCACTCCCCTTTTAGCTGCTTTCTCGCCTAGTTCTTCTTCTAGATACATTTTTTTTTTCTGGACAGCCTGCACAAATTACATCACACCTTTAGCCTATTTTATAGTCTATGTGTGTACAATAAACAAATAAGGAAGTAGTACAGCAATCCAGATTAAGTGGAAAGAAGTCTGGCAGGCTCCTCCTTGCTGGCTACAGAAAACCATAATCCAGGAAAGATTTTGAAGCATTTTCCCAGGCTATTTCTCCAACTAGTACTGTTGTCAAGAGAAACATGCAAACTATTGGTGGACCTGCAAATAAATGCTCTATTTTTAAACTGGAAACTCACAGAGATCTCCCTGTTAGCATCAATATCCGTGTGTCCTAAGCAAGTTAAAACAACTTAGCAGAGCTTTGCAGTTGCACCTTCCTAATTATTCTTTCACAAATTCTACCGTAGAGACACCAGACCTGCATCATTTTCCTCAGTGGCATGGGCAACTATCACTAGCAGGTTTTATCCAAAGAAACACTGTTTGCCATGAGCTTTGGCTGAGACAGATCACACAGACACTTCCTTGACATTTCTGCTTGAATCTCAAGGCAAAAAATTGAAAACATCGATGAAAGGAATAATCCTGAGAAGCAGATCATGGTCAGATCCTGGAACAGAGGGCATTCAAAATACTTTGCAGGACCATGGCCCCAGACACATTTCATCCTTTTATATCCATGATCCATATATGCTTGCTGTACACAAATGAGAGAAATGTTCCCACAACCATGCATGCCAGTATGTTATGACATGTGGTACTGTCAGTTGCAGCTAGGTCTGCAAGACTTTTTTGTTTTGTTTTGGCTCTATTTTTTTTTTTTAATGAAAAAGATGCTGTTTAATCTTTATCCAGCCATTCCTCAAACGAGCAATGAGACAGGAAGAAACCAATGCTGAGGTGCCCTTAAAGGCCATAATATTCAAATCCAAAATACTATGCAAGGTCCTTTCATTTCAGTGCATTATGAGTCAAGAAATAACAAATGGGAAGGAATTTTTTTTGTGTGTCTGTAAGACTTCTATCTGCTTCTGTTTCCCATTGTTTCTGCTCTCATATAAATTATCTAACTGGGATATCTAGATTGCTCACTAAGCTGCTGTCATTGTGAGGGGTACCCTGCATTTATGCAATTCTCAGCAACAGCTTACAAATTGGCAAAGCTATTACTTACAGAAAACTAGATGGGTTCGCAACTGAAGCCAAGCAGATTATGCAAACTTGTACAGATTTTCCATACCTTGGAAAGAACACAACACACACTGAAGACAGTAAGCTACACAGCTCCCCTCTATTAAAAGGAACTATTCCTGTGTGCATTTTCGAAAAAAACCCCTCCATTAAGATAAAAAGCATTATCCTTATTTTCTCTACTGATTTGACCTTTTTGCTGCAATTCCCACTTACGCTTTCACTGATGCTCCAGCTTTATTATTTAAAAACTCAGAAATAACAATAAAAAAACAGCAAAATGAACACCTGAAGAAAAAATACTTTATTTTCCCAAGTGCTGAGCCATGTAAAAAGTATTCCCCCCGCCCCTTGTTTTTAAATGTTTTAGTTGGCTAATCACTTTCTTCTTTTGCTGCCACTAACAGACTACAGCAGTCAGACAGCCCAGTGTAACAGATATTCCTACAATATTAACAGTACAGCTAAGTTTGCCAACTTAACCCAGATTTTGAATAGCACCAATGACAGCAGGAATTGGTTAATATGCACAACACCTTACAGATTCAGATTTCTCTCAGGTGCTAGAGCTCTGAGAGGCACTGCTCTATAGGTGCAGGCTACTGCTTTAGCCTTGTTTCTTAAGGAAAAGGGACTTATATGTTTTTCTTATCTCTGTCTATCATCCCATTCAACAGCTCTTGAACTGATTGACTGGTTTTGACCACACAGAACTTTAAAAGGAAAATTATGTTTCTGCAAGTTTTGTGAAGGTAAGGAACCATTAAGATAGAACGAGCATGCCTATGAGCATCCTGATGGAAGGAAAGGCACACCCTGCAGCATGCCTTGCATATTATTAGACATCAGAGAAATCCCATGAGGGAGCAGGAGACAACACAAATGCCTCAGTATCTGGAAAAAAATTCATTGGAAGTTTACAACCAACCACGAGACATGAATCTGCAAGAAGGAAGGTTTTGCCAGTTCTGGTGTTCTCAGAACTACTCATTTCATTGAGAGAGGACAACTCACAAAACAGCCAAGACAATTACATAGCACGGCTGCACAATAATGGTATATTTCAAACTGCCAGATGTGTTTTTGCATTGAAGAAAAGGGTGAGTAGCTCTCCAAACCAAGACACACATCTTGAGGAATGCTGAATGATGCAGGGTTCTGTAATTTAACACATTTTTAGAGTTAACATTTTGGGCAAAGTAGCTGCAAGAGGGAGAAACTCCCATTTGTTTGGAATAGGGTTAAATCAGAGCCCAATTTATGTATTTTTACAAGTCAATGCTTTCTAGCTTTACTGAGTTTTGTCTGATTAGGCACTGCATGCAAAGAATCCATAATGGTTAGTGGCTTATGATATACTGCAGAAACAGATTTTCCTGCTCCAGCAAATACACCCATATGCCTATTTATGTGTCTGTTGCTAGTCAGCAAAAAAAGCCACTTGGCGTGATTTACCATTATGTTCACTGTTCCCTTCAGCTCTCCTTGGAACTGGAAAGCTTTTATTTACCTATTATGAAGTTTTATGGATTCATCTGCAACAGCGCACTTCTGGGAAGTCTACTCTACAAACACATTTTTTTCAGATTACTTCTTATCTCCTTGCTTGCACATGCTTGCCCTATTAATGGTGACATGATCTCATTAAGAGACATCAAAACCACAGCCTCCTCCTTACCCTTTCACACAGTAAGAGGTGAATTCAGATTCCCCGAACCACAAAGCAGTTTGTGGTCTCCTGGAAAGCAAGCAATTTTAAGCAGCAAACAAAAGGTCTGACCTCACTCAGACACATTGTTTAGGACTCAAGCACAGACCATGGGACCATAAAAGCAATCCAGTGAAGCAGGCAGCACACTCAGCTGTGTAAAACTCATGGCCAAGTGCCAGGAACTCCTCTGTTCAGCTCCCAGCATGGCCTCCGAGTCTCTGGGTGGCCTTGGGCCCTACCCTGCAAACTACCACCCAGCACAGCACTTCCTACTGGAAGCAGCCCTACTGACTCCAGCAGCACCACTCAAGGCCACGAGTGCATGGAGGCTTGAACTCTTGGAGCCCAATTACCTGGCATTTCATCCTTGTACTAAGGAAGGAGAAAGAGATTAAAATAACTTACCTCTGCACAACTGTTATTTGGAGCTTTAGACTGTCAGCCTCCGGTACAAGCTTGAGGCACTGCAGGAGCCTTGTAACATATATTTTGCTTCCCAAAAACACTTAAAGGGAAACGTGAAGCCAGGGATCTCATCCTTTCTATTCAGGATGACTTGGTAGCTGCCAATGAATCATTCAAAAGCTTGTAATATTACTAAGTTCTGCCCTTTCTAAAACAATCAAAAAAAGCCAGAGACTCACACCAGTACATCTTCCGACTCCCATTTAACCTGAAATTATTACGTATTACTTTACCCTTTCACCACTACACCAGCTGCTGAGAAAGTCAATTGCTTTCAGTTGCTTGCTAAGGGTCCTCTAATGGAGATCCTTTGATGATCTGCAAGGTTATCTACACCTGTCTCCTACCGAGCTCCTTGCTGCTAGAAGGATGGACAGCATCAACTTTCAGCAATATACTATAGAAAAAGAAGGAATAAGAATTATTTCTGAAGTTCTGAAGTTGCTCATTGACAGACCTCACAATTCAAATAAGATACCTACACATGTAGAAATTAGCAACCAGTAGTGAAAAGTTGGGTGAAAGGATCTCTCATGAACTTGACACATCATTTTGGAAGGTTTATCCCTGTATTGAAGTAAAGTAACACATATTGACAGGTAAGGTATACAAATACACGGCAGCGTTTCCAAGAGCATGGCCTTTAGGGCTCATTTCCTACAGAAACCTATGGGAGTTCTGCAATGATCTTGCTGAAAACAGTTATGGTCAACAATGAATAATTTTGGAAGGCTCTGTCCATTAGGGGATAGTTGCATTTTGCACCCATCTGGGAATACAATCAAGTGATGGTGACAGGTTCCTGCAATATGGCCACCAAAGGACCCCTCTTAGCAGCTGCAGATCCACATCAGTCCAAACCACTGCATTTTTATACATTAGCCTAACAGCACAGAAGAGACTGAAAGCCAGTGTGTTACCAGTGTATCCCAATGAGAGACAATGCACATGCGCACACTTTACACAGCGATACACAGAAAGCTAGTGTGATGAAAAACAAATCACAGGAGAGCAAAATTTAAAAAATGTCCTAAAATGTGCATTTTATTCCATATCATTATACAATGTTTACATACAGGTATACTTTTAAAACTGCTCAAAGAAAGTGTGAAAGAAAGTGAGGCGAACATCGGTTTATAAATTCCTCCCCCTCCCCCAAATCCACACAAATAAAATACATTTTAAAACAATCTCTTCCAAATTTATTTTTTCTCCTGAATTTATTGAATCTTTCATTTTAACATGAAAAATACAATCAAATGAATACTCAAGGTGAAATGCTGACCTACACTTCTGTATTGAGTTGCAGAACAATTTAAAACCTCCAGAAGCCTTCACTTTTCTCTGTTGCTTACATACCTTCATTCTATTGAATTAGAAGGCACAAAGTCCAAATCCTCACAGATCAATAGAATTCTGATAAAAATAAATTACTGTGCTGGACAACTCCTGACTTGTCTGATATCAAACAAGACTTCAGTAGAACCTTTTGTTCAAAATAGCACCATTTCCACCTGATCTCTCTTGAACATGAATCATTCTTGTTAAAAATTGTAGTTGGCACTTGAGGTGGGACACGTTCTGCCACAGCCAGGATTCTTCAAAAGACTAAGCATACTGAATTGCTGAACTCTCTACAAAGTGTAGGTAACATTTTTGCTGGGAAATGGCACATTTAAACCATAATGTAATATAGCTTAACCCGCATATGGCTTGCCCATTTTGGTGTTTCCCTGACCCCTGCCTGATAATTTAGCAGATGTTCTTGTGAATGTGGTGAAACTAAAATAAAGACATGTTTATGGGGTTTCACGGCAAGCAGGTGTAAAAATAATAAAACAAATAATGTGGTTGCTGCTAAGAAGGTTTTCACATGTTGTTTAACTCCAGTAAAGTTTGATCCAGCATCTGATGCATACTAAGGTTTTCTTCTTTGGCATGCGCCACTTTCTCTGTTGTGGGATTAGAAAATTAAAACATGAATAGCAGTTCTTTGGAAGCACCGATTCTCAGAACATGAGGACATGCAATCATCATTTCTACTGGAGGGTTTAGAAAGTTAAGAAATGTGCATGCTCATAAATACTGATGTCCCCAGACAATGCAACTAGAGAGAATTCCAAATTAATAAAACAAACGGCAAGTAATGCAAGTTAACTGTTTACAGCTGCATTTGTTAAGAAAATGCTCTGCCAACAGAGACGCAATTCTTGCATGTTCTGGAAGCTTTTTGCTTATAGGAATGTGGGATAGTGAATGGTTCTGTTCCCCCCCCCCCCCCCCCCCAAAGTAGGGCAATAAAGAAAATAATTAAGTTCTTTGCAGATCCGTACTTTAAGTTGCACGTAATTCAGAACTTGCAAAGAACAAAGCAATTGCAACCAATCTCTTCTTCAGTGAAGTGACCTTTAAGAAATGTATTTCTTCTAGAAAATCAATAAAATTGAAGTTAGTAGCTTTATGTTGCATGCACACTTTTATAGGACAGTCATTTAACACATTTATTTGATACAATAAATGAGCACAATGTTGTAGAGCTGCATCCTACCAGAATCCAGTAATAGTAACTTCATATTAATGCAAGCATACCTTTAAACTGACCAGGTATTTTGAGATGGAGCTCCCGGTCCTAGTTTTTTTTTGGGTTTTTTTTTTTGGTTTGGGTTTTTTTTTATGTCAAATGCAAGCCCAATTCATAGTAATACAAAATTAATGCATTAAAGTCTCCAGATAACAAAACAGCTATAAGTATGCTTTATGTTGGTTTTGAAATACAGAAATATGAATCCCGGTGAATATTTTTCTCTTGTCCATGTTCTAGTAAAAATCTCAGGGCCAATTCATGATGTCAGGTAAACCGAGTATCTCTCTACAAGGCAGGCTGTTAACTTTTTGGATACTGTTAGCTAAATGCTGTAGCTGTTTACTGAAGAGGAAAGGAGCTACTGCATAGCCAAAGAGCTTACTGCTCCTCCAAAGTAGGTGTGCATACAGATAATGAAAAGCCCCATCAGGAAGCATTTTCATATTTTTCCAACAGAAACTGAGAATTTCATCCATTAATTTATCACAGAATCAACAGCCTGAAAAAATCGATTTCTAGGTTTCTTGCTTACTTCTACATTTACTGATTCATTCTTAAGGAAATTTGCAATAAGCAGTTTTTAAATAAGTTAACAGTATAGTCACACTAAAGTTTAATCCTCATTCAATGCCAGCTTTAGTTCATTAGTTAGGCGACTGTTTTGCTCAAGTTGCTGGTAGAGTTGGTCTGTACAGGCAGCAAGCAGGTTAGAAGGGAAAAAAAGGCAGAATGAAGACAGATTAGACACAGAAAACAGTTAGGTAAGAGTTAATAAAGAAACTGGTCACACACAGACAGTTAAGTAACATACAGAGAAACATTTTACCTTTGTTTCTAGAACTCTAGTAATTAAATAGCTACTCCAAGGAACAGCTATTATAACCTATGAAGAACTGGCCAAGACTCCTGTTGTGGGGAACAGCTGTGAGACAGGTAAGTGGGAACAGAAATGGAAGAACTGCAGCTATATTCCTAGAAGAACCAAGTCCTGCTTTAATCTTCATGTACAATGTGCGGAAGACTTGTTTTATGAGTGTCATTTTAATTTGTAAACTATTTAAGATGTGGTGGAACCTCATCTGTCAGTGGAGGGAAAGCAATTGCATCACAACAAGGGTAACAGGAGATATGCTGGTAGCCAACTACCACTAGGTCTGACTCAGCCCATACTCCTTTCCTGGGGAATCTGACAGCTGAAATGTTTTCGTAGGGAAATGTACTTCTGTTACCGGTATCAACACACTTCGATACCTTTGAACTGTCCAGTTGTACTTCATAAGTAAACAAACCCAAACATTTGGCGAAAATGAAATGGAAGCATGAAAACCTGTGTTACTCAAATACAGCAAACGGAAAGGACAGTTCACGTTCACAGTCAAAGAGAACAGCCACAGCTATGTTGTCACAGTGTATTTATGAGAGTTGTCCTGCAGAGTGAAAGAACATTCTGTGATCGTTTTTAACTGTCTTGTTTTCTCAAATTGTCCGTATTCTTCTCAATAGCCTAGATCCAAATTGCACTCCTGACCTCTTGATCCCAGATTATTCTCCTACAGGAAATGACTGTTTCTGATTCTTTTCCACAAGCTTCCTAACAGCTTCCACAGAAATCCTCTTCCCCTGCAGACTCTGGACACAGCAGTGGCAAAGCTGTGCACTGAGCTGGTCTGTAGGACATGCTTCTGTGCTGAGTGGCAACTCCTCACAGCTTCCTCCCCAGCCCAAACTCCAACAGCCAGCCTAGTAAAACCTGGGCACATTTCAGAACTGATCCTGGACCAGTAACAACTGGGGCTTGTCTCTCTTATCAGGATAATGTCACATATATGTAGAAAAAACATCGAAACCTCAGAGTAACTAAACTTTCACTTTGTTTGGCAAAGTGTATTTAGTTGTTATTCAAACATGACAACATAATTTGAACTAAGAACTTGATGCTTACCTTCATCACAGAAAACTCTCTTTAACTGAGGCAGAGATTTACAGTATTTCTCAACATCCCAAATGAGACTAAAATCCCCAGGTAAAGCATGGAAAGCATTTACCGAGTGTACAGTCAGCCCTTGATTACCCACAGGCAGTCTGTCTAGGTTGCGATTTACCACAGAGGTAGAGCCAAGGGCTGGCTCTGTAGGCAGCCCCCTTAGGCCAAGCAGAGAGTTCAAGCTCCAGTGCAGACCCAGTGAGGCTCAGCCTCAGCACAGCAGAGAGCCCAGGCAAACGAGACGTCAGAGCCAGCCTTGCACTCCTGCCGACAAGCCTCATGTACATGACTAGCTACACATGGCCAGACCCTGCGGCATGTACAACATAATGCACAGCTCAGGTCCAGTGGTGACAAGGCTGCTGAAATACACTGCAGTGAGAAACCATAACAGCTCTGTGGAGTCAAGATCAGTGCATCAGGGCCAGCTAGGAATTCTGTACGCAGCTACCTGGCTATCTGTATTACATTGCCCATTTCCAGTACTTTGTCCAGCAATTCATCACCCTACGGTGCAGAGAGCTGATAATGCGTGTTTGAAGGAAAAGGGAAGATTTAAATACTGATGTTCAAAATTACTGGGTTAAAAATTACCGGGTTAAAAATTACCAGGTTCCTACATTGGATTTTGCTTTTTTACTTCTCTTAAGAAAAAACAGTATTGCAAAGAATTGAGGGGAAAAACAACACTGCTGACACAGTAAACCAAAACACACAATAGATTACAGGTTGGAGTTGCTGTAGCATAAGTTACTGTGGCTCAGTTGACAAGTGACAGCTGACCACATTCCCCATAACTCTTGCATTTGTGAAGTTAACCACGTTAGCTTTTTACAAATGGTCACCCCATTATATTTGGTTAACCTTCACACTAAATATTTTACTTTTCAGTTGCAATACACACAGTGTGTAAACCCACTTACTGTGTATCAATTGACGAATAGTTAAGTTATTGAACCTTATTATCTGGACTACCTGTGACTGCTGATACATATCCTGTACTTGGGCTTCTCCCCATATCCAGTAACATTAGGACGTGTGTCATGGGATAAAAACCTGGGATGAGACAGTTATCTGAGGATGGCAGGGGAGAAGACGATGCATCTATTTGCAAGCCTTATTGGGAAAACAGGTTTTGAGGAGGGGAGGAAATCTAGCCTAGACTGCACTGCTGAATAATCTTGAAGTTGAACAAGAAAGCCACATTTACATTATTCTACAAGCTAAAAAACTAAAACTCAGCTATGCTATGGTAAGTTTATTTAGCTGTGGTGACTTAGGAACTTTAGCAATATATACACTGACAGGCATAATCAGAAATCAATCCAGTTTAAACTGGATTCAGTTTAATGTGAACTGGAAAATAACTTCTTTCATTGTGAAGAAAATTAAGTTAAAATAATGCAATAAACTCTCTAGTTGCAAATAACAGTACAATAAAGCAAGGTGTCAGTATTTAATGCCTCATCCTTAATCAGGCACTGCCAAATCAGCTGAAAGCCAAAGGCTTTCAAATCTGAAATCTGTATGTTCCACTTTGCAGCAGAACCATTTCATTATTAGTGTAATGATGAGTTTTCCCACTCCAGTTCTGAAACATTTCTCATGAGTCTGCAATTCAAACGCACAAGTCTGAGCGAAGTGGGAGAGTGGAAAGCTACTGAAATCTCCCTGCTGAACTTCCAATCCTATCATGCCACTCAAGAGAAGTATATTGTTTAAAAAACAAAACAAAACAACAACAAAAAAGCAACCAAAAAAAAAAACCAACAAAAAAAGAGCAAGCTTTTGCTTACTCTTTACTGAGTAACTGAGGTGTGAAAGAGGGGAAAACTTTTTTGCAAGACATTTAAAGGACTATTTTTGGGTGAAAAAAAAGAATTCAAAGTTTTTGATATTGCCCCTTTAAATCTGTCTCAAATACTTGGGTTAATGAACAAACACATTTATATAAAGACAGGAAGTCTTCAGCATCAAGCTAGGGAAAATTTCAGACTTTAAAAGTGAAAAATCTGGTGTCAAGGACTTAACTGCTCTCTCAGCCATGCTCCCACGACCAAGTGACCCCAAAGAAGCAGTGTCCTTGCAGATTTTGGCCTAACAATAACAACTGAAAAAGTTCCCATCACATCTATTTGTAATTTTATCTGCATCAGATTTTGAGAAAGACTAAGATTGTAACTGGTCAGTTTTGACCTCAAAATACCAAGAGTAGTACTCTCATCCCATAGACTGTTATCACTGGCTTTGCATTGTCAACATTCAGGCAAAAGTGCAGGAAAAAATGGAAACACAAAAAATATTTAAATCCCTAATGGCAAAAGAAGCAGTTTTTATTAATAACTGAAATAGTTATTTAAATAAATAAAAGGCAAGGGAATAGCAAAAGGGATACAGCTGGGATGTTTATTTTACATTGAAAGATGTAGAGTTTCTGTACAGCAGAGCACAAACAGAGCATGTTCTGAGACAGGTGCTAGAGAAATAGAGTCAACTAAGCTAGAAGACAGGACAATGAACCCATGAAACATCCAAAGCTTGGAAAGATGTTTTATCCAACCCGATGAAGATGTCTTTGGAGAAGTGAAGCAAAGAAAGTTATCTGCATGAAAAGAAAAAGTGAGATAAGGTAGGAAATAAAAAAGGTGCAGTAAAGACTTCCAAAAAAGCAGCAACAGCATAGCAGAGCCCAGCATGCCAGGGCGACTGCTAGAGAAACACCACACCATGCTGGGACTGGAATGCTACAGTAACGTCCTCATGTACCAGTAGAGTATATTTTAAAGTCTGCTTTCCATTTAGAAATATCTCAGATTGAAGAAATACTGTAACCTCTGTACACAGAGGAGGAAAAAAGAAACCATTTGCTTGACAAGCCACTGAGCAAAAGCATATGTTGGGGGCTGGGGGGAATAAGTTAAATAAATAAATAAACAAACAAACAAACAAACAAAAATCAAAGCATACAAAGAAACAACATTAGATCTAACGGCCTTACTAAAGACTTGGGCGAGGGAGGGAAGTAATGAACAGATGTAGGGACGGAAAAAAAGAAAACAATTAATATGGGTGCATGCAAAATACATTTCAAGCTCTGAGCAAAGCTTACGCTTTTCTGGAAGCATGCTAGCTTTCAAAAAGAAATGCCAGGACTAAACATCACACCTCACAAGCACTTGAGAGCCACAACTCTTCCTCTTTCCCATGCCAACTGTAGAGGGTACATGCAAGTGAAAGGTATGAGCATGGGAAGGTGGATTTAGCACAGCTGACCTCTGTTCAGAGTTTTAAGTTGATGGAAGAAGAGTCAGTTCCTATCAAACACTGCACGGACTAGTCACACCTTACAACTGATCACTCTCCTGCTTTCCTGCCACCTTATACACTCTTTAGTTTTCTCTTTATGACTAAAGTTGATACTACTACATTTTTGATATATGCAAATTAAATTACTACTACCCTCCACAAAATACGCAGAAGCAACCTACAATTCAATTGTCACTTTTATGCGTTTAAATAACAAAGTATTTTAAATCAATTTCCACACTTGTAATTTAGTGATAACAGCTGAAATTTTCAGAGCAGTTAAGGGAATTTAGATAAACACTTTCCACTGTCATTAATAGAGAATACAGCTAAATCTAAATTGCTTTGAAAGTTTTACAGGAACTTTGCCAGAGAAAAACTGTGACAGCAGAAGAATACACTCTGAATGCAACACAAACCAAGGCAATTTTCTTTGGTAAACTGAACATGATGTGCCTGGTAGACAATGCTTGAACAGAGGTGAACTGAAAGGATAAACACAGAGCTACAAACCAAGGGCAACCACAAGACACAAGGATTGCAGATAGAGAATGAAAGAGTAAACAGAAGCTTATTACGCAGCTTACAAAATCACCATGAGTATTTACCAGGCTAGGCACAACACTCACCCACACTCTGCCACGGTAAAGAAATTGTTCATGGTATTTTGTACACCTAGTCTCGCTAAAGGAATGCGTCTCCCACTACAGAGGGAGTATAATTTCACAAGGCCGGAACCGCGCAATCAATGAGGGCAGGGAAGCAGGTGCAGGCACAAGCTGGGAAGACATTTACATGGAAGTCATATCGTTGAGAGCGTGGTCCAGCTCCTCACTGATGGCTTTGTACTTCAGTTTCTGAGCATATAACTCATCTAACATTCCCCCAAGGCAAGGCAGAGGTGTGCAAGGAAATGGAGTGTGATCACGGGATGGAAGGTGAAGGTGGTGGCATGGGATACCATCCAGAAGCCATAGGAAATGGGAAGAGTGCACAGAAAGAGGTGTTGCGACAGACAAAACAAAACAAAACTTTCAAAATTGGAGAATAATAAAAAAAGAAAATCAACAGTGAATAGTTTTATGCAACAAGTTCATTAACTGCACTGCCAGCGGGGCAACCTGTGATATAGAGAAAATGAAGGAAAGAAAGTGTACAAGGGTAGCAAAATCCATGTTTTGCTGCCCTGGATTTTTGTTTTAACACACATTAGGAGGGCACACAGGAGCTAGGCAGAAAAGATCCAGAAATGGGGCTCAAGAAGGATGTTACCATTTATTTTCTAACACTTTTTTTTTTTTTTTAAAGCCACTCTGGTTTGTGTGATGTCGTAAACTCAGTTTCTTACAGCAGTTTCTGTTCCTTCTAAACACTTATCTATCTACTCTGCTTCCTTCCTGAGTCAGTGATCAAAAGTTTTCAGCAGCTACCTAGGTATTTCATACCCTTTATGCAGAAGTTAGCTTGCTATGCCAACCAATCAAGCGCCTTAAAATCCTAGACTTAGTGTAATGCGTCTAAATAGTAAACTCTATGTAACTTCTAATTACAAAGCACTATTGAATTATTTTCTCCGGAGGGAGAAAGCACGTTCTACTATTCTACTGCAGTTCTGAAAGATCTATCAAAACCTTAAAACAAACTCTCTGAAGTTAAATAAGCTGTCCTTCTGATTATGTATACAATCCATTAGCCTTACTGATAAACAGCAACTGGTCTATGTCACAAAATGCCTATCCTGACCCATGCTTATCGCAGTAATAAATCAGGTTAGCTTGCTACATTCCTAATTATTACAAACATAACACAGCTCTTCATCAGCTTTTTAGTAAGATAATAATAATAATAATGATACTTATCATCTAATCATTTACCCTATAAATTTATATACCTCCAAGTAGGAAGAGTATAAAGCAAAAAAATGAAAGGAGTCTTGAGAACATGAGAGAAAAAGGAACAGGCAAGAGCAAAACACTGTTCGCCTGAAGCATTTAAGTTATCAATACATTTCAATTGGAAAACGTTTTGCCTATTTTACTCTTTAGGCAGACCCATTTATATATGCAGGACAAGTTAGGCGAGTAGAATTGGGTACTGAAAAAAAAAAACCAAAAACAAACAACAGGAGAATAAAAGATCTGTATTTCTATAGTAAGTGAAAAAAACAAAACCCCATACCTTCTAGGTCATCAATGCTCTTCTCCAGCTTGGTTACTGACCTCTCAGCAAATTCAGCACGGGTCTCAGCCTGAAGTCGAAACAAATACAGACTACTTTAGGAAATGCACACATTGTACTTACGAATGGAGGAGCAACAATTCAAATGAGGAAAAAAGTATAATGAGAGGAAGCAAATAATAAGGTGATACTAATTTTTAGGAGAAACATTTAACACTAAACCGTCTCCAAAATGACGTGTTCATCCTTAAAGCATCAAAGTAGTGTTTATATTAAAAGAATCAAAGTTGCATTGGAAGATCCGTTATAAAGAACAGCTCTAATTTTACCTCCTTCAGTTTGTCAGTCAGGACTTTAATCTCCTCTTCATATTTGTCTTCTTTCTGCGAGTACTGTAATTAGAAAGAGGATCATTGATATTAGACCAGGTATTCTATATATACCAAAAAATACCACATTTGAGACTCTCTTCTAATAGATCAACTGTATACAAGAAATGTGGGTATAACTAAACTAGTTCCACTTCATCCACAGTTTATTACAAGAGCCAAACTTCCCTTGAGTTATATTGCAGTGCTATATGGTAGGAACTTCGAGTAGAAATGAGTACTACAGTTTTAAAGAGGAGCGGCATTTGGAGAAATTTCATGGTAGCACACAAGTGCCACTTTGAGGGACATTCCATAAATAATATTTGATCCTGTCAGACTACTTAACAGAACGTGTGGTCAAATAGTACTGACCTATTTGGAATTAGAAGGAATGCTAGGTTCCAATGAGAGCCAAATAAAAATTGAGTAGTAAGTTCAATGGCCTTGCTGAAATGTGCAAAGTGATCAGCATGTAAAGAAAACCCCACAGACCAATCCAGATGACAACGTAAGGGACACTTTCTCACATAAGTCTCTAGCCTACCTTCTCAGCCTGAGCCTCCAGTGACTTCAGGTTGTTGGTCACAGTTTTCAACTCCTCTTCAAGCTCAGCACATTTGCTGTTATTTCGGAAGGAAGGCAGGAAAGGGGCGGATGGAAGATTCAGTCAAGCAAAAGAAACAGGAGAAAATAGGGGGAAAAGATAGAGAAAAATGAAAATAATTACAGAGCAAAAGAACGGCCTCAAAAGCAGCTGAATCCATCACAGATTGAAAGCAACTCTTTACGATGCCAAATTCCATTTCAAGTGTACATTAAGACGACGACCAGGCAGAAACTATCTACAGCCCTTGGTGTACACAAAAATATTTACATAGCCTTTACACATGAGACAGTTCAGCTTCTTTTTGGCTGCACAAGAGATCAGTTTTAAAGGTAAAAATGAATAAATAAACAAAAAAGAGACCAAAGAAAACCACCAAAGCAAGATGCAAAGAGAGTAAAGAGCATAGCGAGGACTTATTTGTTACTACTGAGTGAGCTAACCAGCTATGGAAGCTGAAAGACTTCGGTTGCAGTTAAACCTAAAAACTGTTTATTAGTATCAGTACCTTATCCTCTGCAGCCATTAATGCTTTCAAGGTTTGATCCATTATTCTTAACTGTTCTTCCAGCTGTCGGACTTGGCTGTTAGTGAACACATGAAATGCACAAAAGCCATTCACAAAATCAGTGTGCAGGTACAGCATGCAGTGACAAAACACACGCGCACACACATATGAACACATTTACTTTGGCGTCGACCATTTATTTCAACCATTAGAGTAAATGAGCAAAACATAGCTTTGAGCTGAACACACAGTGTACTGCCAATGTTTCATGCTGTTACAGTTGTCTTGTAGCACCTCACACACATCTTGGAGCAGTTTGACACTTACCTTTCTGAGAGTTCAGCACGTTCCTCAGCCCGCTCCAGGTCACTCTCAATGATCACAAGCTTACGAGCCACCTACAAGAAAAGTCAAGATGACAGTCAGGGATACTACGTTGCTGCAGCACACGTCACCTGTTTCTAGAACGTACAAAGCAGGGAGTTGGTCCTCTTTCCATTTTTTGGTCAACATGTGAGTTTTGATTATGTGACATCTTCATTATTCATTTGAGTCTTTGTTATCCGACATTTTTCAAGACCTCTCCTTCATTTACCCAAAGGCAACTTAAAAATATTTTTCTCTCTAAGAGACCAGGGATTACTCGCAACCATTTTAGTGCAAAGATCTGAGCACAGATCTCCTGCCACCTTGTCCCCTGAAGTATTTGGGTGCCCATTTTTCCTTCCACAGCTGCGAAGGGCAGTGTTTGTGATCTTTTGAACTTAAAAGGCAAAGGGAAAAAACCCCAAAGAATTACAGGCATAGCCTAAAGGGCTTTAGAAACAGATGACCTGCACTCAAGAACTGACCTCTTCATACTTGCGGTCAGCCTCTTCAGCAATGTGCTTAGCTTCTTTAAGCTGGATCTCTTGGATTTCCATCTTCTCTTCATCCTTCTGGGCTCTATTTTCAATGACCTTCATTCCTCTGAAAGACGTGAAAAACAGGAAATGCAAGGTTCAGGGCTTGCCAGTTTATCTCCAGCTCTACTGCTACTGGAGTGCAACTTTCAGACGGGTGTATTAAGGTGAACGAAGCATGTCAGATACTTGATTCTTCACATCGTAGATCTAGTCCTGTGTATTCACACTTCAGAAGTTCAAAGAAAAGAAGAATGTCTTAGGAAGAAAGAAAATTTAACTTGTTTAGCTCTTATCACAGTTCAGCTGCACTATTCTTTTTCATTTTAAGTTGAAGGAAAACCGATCTTATGGAAAGGTAAATAAAGGGTCTTGCTTCTAAAGACCAAATAAGATGACTAAAGACATCTGTGCTTTTACACTCATTGTGAAACAGCACATTACAACCCTTGCAGGACTGACAGGCATTATGTTTACGGGCCGAACAGATTCCCATGAGTTTTGCCATGTCAGAGCCCTAGAGCACTGAAGCTCTCTGTGCTCTGCATAAGCAAAATTTAACTCCTTCATAACAGGAAACATTGTGTATTGCCCCTTCCATGCATGTTTGACCCAAATTCTCTTAACTATTTCACGATGCACTGTGAGTCTCAGGCACTTTTCAACAGGCTGCATCATCAGTGAGGCAGAAATACATATGCAGAATACATTGCATTTTTTCCTAATAAAAGGTATTATCACAGATATAAAATACAATTTGTAGAAGTAAAAGAGAAAATCTTCCAAAGCCACAAATCTTGAGCTCCTAACTTATATTAAGTACTTGCGAAAACCACAGCCTAAATCTAAAGGAATTATCCTGCTCTCTCTCCTTTGCTCACCTTCATGTACCAATCTCACCAACTGGAGAATCAAAGCCTCTTCCAGCACTTTGCTATTCTCCAGGTGAGATTTTCTACCCACAGTGAAATCAAGAATCATCTGACAGCACAAGAGTACACATCACCCTCAAAAAGTTGTAATCCAAATAGAGAAGTCTGCGCTGGGCCAAGCAGTTTTCCTAGGATGTGGCATGCTACATCAAAAGCCCTACCCTACTTAAACCTTATCTTTAGAACTGAGACATGAAAAAGAATTCAAGCCTACACATTTTGGACATCCCCACAGACCAGCTGTAACTGAAGTCCATGTAGGCAAAGAAAGAGTGGATTACACGTGTTCAGAGACATAGGAGTGGCTTAATTTATTTCCCTAACCCACACCCTGGCAATTATCATCTTTGTCATAAGGGTAATGATCCATTCGAGAGTGGCCCCACCCACCTTTCACTCTCATCTGCGGCCTTCTCTGCCTCCTCCAGCTTCTGCAGAGCAGTAGCCAAGCGCTCCTGAGCCCGATCCAACTCTTCTTCAACCAGCTGGATGCGTCTGTTCAGAGAAGCTACTTCGCTCTCAGCCTAAGCACAGGAAGAACAGAAATTAACTCATAATAAGGCACGCATGAACTCTTGTAAAGGATTATCGTGCATACCTGCTAGTGCCATTTAACAGCACTTCAGTAATTTCTGACTTCATCCGCTAAAAAGCCCATACACAGAGATGTACATGCCCTCATTGAATTGTGAAGTTATTGCTTACAGAGGAAAGTGATTAATGCTTCCTTTAAATGAAGCACATTAAGGACTGCACAATTTGTACTAGAAAGAACTGCCCTGGAAGAATTACGCATCATTCCCCAAATATTTTCTGTTATTGTATTTGCGGACATTAACCAATTATAGTCTCTCCCCCCCCCTTTTTTTTAATCAAATCAACACAGACTAATTACCCAATTCTTCCATTATCCCAAATCATTTCTTTATGACCTTTCGCCACATTTTGATAAGACTTGTCCCAGTATTTCTTTGAGTTCCATAAGAAGGGTTCAGCATAAACATGCAAAAACTACACCTAGATCAGCATTTGCAATAAGACAGCTGACACAGAGAGAGCATGAGAACGTTTAAGAAACATCTGAATACTCACAAGTTCTGTTTACAGACAAGCTATGCAAGAACTGACAAAGAAGGCACCAGCAGAGGCTACCTGTCAGAAGGGCCCTAGTACAGACAACGATCGCTTAAAATATCTTCCCCCCTCCGTCATCCTCAAACTTCCCCGAGATTTGCCTCTCTTGCATTACCTGTTCACTTAATCTTCTGTGTAACAGTTGCAACTCATCTGCCTCTTATCATTACAAGCTTTTACTTCTGACATTCTCAAACCTACGCTTGCTTAAGTTGCAGAGTAAGTTCCATAACAGCCTTCTCATAGTAACCTCATTATTAAACTTTATTTCTTTCAAAAAGATATTAAGCACAAAATATACATAAAAAGGTCACTATTCTAAACAGTTCATTGCTTCCAAGAATAACAGTTACTCTTAATTAGTACTGAAAACGATCTTGTTATACATGAGGAAGTACACATTGAATTTCCTACGATGTCAGGGGTGGGGGGAACCGGGAAACCAACCCCCTATCAAAAGTATATACCAAAAGTACCAGTTGGGTACTTTTTCTTTAATTAAAAATTTAAGGAACTGTTATTTGTTGCTTTTACTAACCAGGGGCAGCTGGATACAGTTGGCCACAGCTAAAATTTTGTTGTACATAACACAAGTAAGAATAACTTACACACCAGATGAGTAAAACAACCTTTCATGTAACAATAACATTGCCCCACTAGAATGACTGGATGTAACACACAAACAGGGAAACAAATATATATTTGAACATTAACGAGTATTGGCAGCGAACATGTGGTACCAGGAGAAGAAGAGACTTCATCCTTAGAGATCCACATTAACCCACATATAAAATCTTTAGCTACATAATCAAGCAGTAGTACTCCAAACCTGTATTTTCAGATTTCTGGCTTTAAAGAGTAAGAAGTTGATCATTCTGATTTGAGAAAGAAAACCACCTTTCATAAATGTTACCCTTGGGAAATTTGTAATGTTACAAGTTAATCATTATCATGTCAAGACTCCTCATCGTGATAAGAGCACACAATATGCCTAGAAAACACAGGGTGACTAAAGTTCAAGCTTTTACTTCCTGCTCCAGTAACTCAATAAGGGTTTACCAACCAGCCTTATATGGCCCAAGTTATTCTACGGCAGAGCAGGACTTCTCTCCTTATATGGTAAGGAAGGAAAAAACCCTAGTGACATTAAGGGGCACTCCCACAGCTAACAGACGAACACAACCTTCTGCGTTTTTGCCACAGCACTTATACACCACATATTTTTACAATGAGCAATGACATGGATAAGTTACCATTGGGTGTTAATTATTACTGCTGTAAGAGAGATTCTATTTTGCAGAAGAAGGAAGAAAAATACATTCTGAAAATGTGATTACCAACAGACCCTTGAGATGCATGCACTGAAAACAGAAGAGACTCTTTTTTAAGGCAATGGCTGCTAGTCACAGTCTTGAAACTTTTAAAAATCTGGTTTAACAATCAAAAGCTGTAAGCTGTGATATGTTTTGGCCACAGCTTGTGCTTTTTCATTGTTCGTGTATCTGTACCTTGCACAGGAAGAAGAAAAAAAAAACCAAAGCAATCCTAGCTGATCACATGCCATACATGTAAGGCATTACACTAAGGGAAGGGTCAGATTCACACCTCAGCTTGCTTGCTGCAACGTTCTCAAAGCCTCTCTCCTCAAGCATGCAGAAATACAGCTGCAACAACAAAAAAAAAACCAGCACTGACCCCTCCAAACAAAAACCTAAATACCATGTAAATGTGCTCAGCAGAATTCCACATCATCCCCATAAACCAACTCCAGGGAAGGCACAAACACTAACCTTTAGGATCCTAAGCCCTATAGCAATGTGGCTGAGCTCCAGCGGGAAGACTCCACCAGCAAGCTGTAATCACTCCTCCAGTGCTATTCCTTCTGCCACAAAAGGTAACAACAAAGCTTCCCATTTTAATGGGAATCCCTTAATATGTTGTTTAGAACAATATGTCACTGAAAGTAGGAAAATTGGTGTCCTTTACTGCACAAAGCTTAGAAAACAAGTACAGTATTTTTTTAAGACAGAAACCCGTATGAAACAAGTTAATGACTGTGACATGATCCCTCACTGGATATGTGAAGTGATTTGCAAGAATGCAGTAGTTACACAAGCATAAGGAGCCATATTTTGGTCCTTGGGAAGATCACCTGCAAGTCATCGGAAGGCTCTTCCTTTGAACTTGCTGGCCAGAATGTGCAGAAAGCCCCATATTATAAGAAAATCCAATAATCACCATTTTTTCTATTGTAATAAACTACATGAATAAGGAATTTGTTCTTTTGCGTCACTTTTACGCAACCACTGAAGACGCTAAAACCGCTGCAAAGGACGCTGTACATTTTATAGCAGGAAACATTAAGTTACAGCTGCTAGAATTCCCCAAGGTCAGTGGCAAGGAAAAAAACAGCGCTATCACTATTTTGCCGTAAATGCTACCTGTAACTACATCTCCCTGCTACGTGAGTCTGTGCTGCTCACACCTGATCTTGTCTCTGCCTACTGTTCCTTTCCCATCTTAGCTAGGGGTTTTGACAAGCTAAACATACTACAGATGTATAGTGACAGAGGCTGTATGATCACATTGTTGTGGTGTTTTTGGGTACTGTGGGTAAGTACTCAGACATGGCCATCCCAGGTTCAGTCCCAAGTAGATAATCTTTTTAACAGTCACCATGCTGACTTCCCACAGCTGAACTCATTTGGATGGGATAAGCAACTAGCACTTGCAAAAAAAAAAAAAAAAAATCATAAAATCTCGCTCAGAACCTAATACAAAGCACCTAATACAAATCTCAAACATCGCGTCCAAATTCAACCTCATTGCAGCTCAGCGTTTTGCTGTTGGCCAGCAGACCTAGTGCTGTCTCCCTAACGCACCGCAGCTTCGCCGGCCCCACGCACCACTCGGGTTACCGAGCGGAGAGGACAGCACCCCCGGGCGCAGGCCGCTGTGACCCACTCTTCACCTGCGGCCCTGGGCCTGCCCGCCGGGAACAGCGGCCTCCACCCGCGGCGCGGGGCGGGCGGCGCCGCCGCCGCCGGCAGGTAACCATTTTGTCGGAGACGGCGGCGGAGGAAGCAGCCGCCTGGCCGCCGGCCGGAGAGCGGCGGGGGTCGGCCGCGCCCCGGGGCCCACGTCCGGCGCTCCCGCCCGCTCCCACCGGGCTGCGGCCCCCGAGCCGAGCTGGGCCGGGCCGGGCCGGGCCCGGCCGAGCCGAGCGAGCGGCCCTACCTCCTCCCGCAGGCTCCGCTCCTGGTCCACCTCCCGCTGCAGCTGGCCTGCGCGCTCCTCGGCGGCATCCGCCTGCTCCTGCAGGCTCCGGATCTTCCTCCGCACGGCCTCCAGCGAGCTCATCGCCGCCATACCCGCGCCTCGCCCGGGCTGCACTGCCTCCCTCCGCCCGCCCCAGCCCCGGAAGTCCCCCCGCGCCGCAACGCACCGCGCACCGGGGCGGGGCTGCCGGCACCGAGCTAGGAGCGGCGCGGCGCACCGCCGGGGCGGGCGCGGAGGCAGGCCCCGGGGAGAGGCCGGCCGTCCCCAGCCAGGAGAGGGCTCTGCGGCGGGGCCGGGCCGGGCGGGGCCGGGCCGTGGGGACCGGCGGCCGTCGCCAGGTGGGCGCCCTGGGGCGGCAGCGCCCCCTGGCGGCGCAGCGCGCGCGGACTCCCGCGGGCCGGGGCCGGGACCCGCCTTCCCCCCTAAACCGCCCCAGTAGGAGCGTAGTGAACGGACACCGAGCCACCCGCCCCGGCAGCTGCTGCTGCGCCTGGCCTAGCTCCTGAGAGCGGGGAGGGGAGAGGGAGCTCCGGCTGCCCCCTCCCAGGTGAGGTGGCTCCAGGGCTCAGGGGATGTGCCCGCTTTTGCGAGGTGAGTAATACCGGCGAGGTGAGGTTTCCTCATCCCCCTGTGTAAGGCGAGTCCAGCCCAGGGAGCCGGCGCTCCCGCCCCTGCCCGTGTCTTTCTCCTAAGGCTTGGAACTATCCAAACTAGTAGGGCAAATACTGGGTCAACTGCAATGCCCCAAAGATACTCTGCATCGCCAAAAGAAGACAGACATCCTTAAAACATCAGACATATTCCATGCATACTATTAAATACAGCATTTACCTTGATGAAAACAAGCCAGACACTTGCCTACCCTCTGCCTGAGGGATGACTGCAAATAAAATTGCCCCCAACTAGCTTCCAAACACTGTCTTCCAGCAAAGGGAAATAGCATTGGGATTGGTTAGGAAGATCTTTCAAAAAGGGAATCTAGTAGCATTTCTCCAGCCTTCATCCTAGGCGAGCTATTTCCAAATAGTCTGCATACTTTTCCTTATAAGGCATATCTCCCCTGGATCTATACGCGGTTCCTTTGAACAAGTTAAATAAACGTCCTGCTAGGGAGCTGCCTCTCATCTATGCAGCCATACACAGAAGACGACAGACATCTGATCCACATTATACACAGAACCCCTCTCTCCCGTTCCGATGCATGCTTATGTTTGTTAAGTTCTTGAGTTCTCTTTCAAAGCTATACAACTTAATTGCCATTCTGAAGTTAAACCTCTTTTATCCTTTGCTCATTTTAGAAGTAAAATATGATAAAAGCATGTTGTCTGTCATGCAAAGTTGGTTTTTGTAACATTTCCCCTTCTAAAAGTATCCTTCCTCTCCTTGAAATACTTTGCTTGCTTCATCTGTGGCAACTCCTCTTTTTATTATGGCTTTGAGCTTAATTTTTAAAGCTGAGTTATAGGAAAAGGACAGTCATCACTTTGGAAATACTGTGGTTTCACCTAATCCTGTAATTCAGACCTGAGATTTACTCAGAGAGAAATGGATTGTACAGCAGCAGCCATAAAGATCTGGACCTTAACTGCAGAGACAGTAAACTCGCATGGTTCCATGCATGCAATACGTTAAATGCATGTCAGGGGCAGACAGGTGGGTGGGATGAGGGCCTGGGAGAGGCACAAGCTCTTGCATTATTACCATATAAAGTGCTGAGCTATATATATCTCGCAGCTTGCTCCCAGGATCCCTGTCCTCTGAACTGCAAACCTAGCAAGTATCATCTTCCGGACAATTTTCTCTTACACAAGACTGAACTTTTCTTTGACAAGTGAAACAGTTC
This sequence comes from Platalea leucorodia, assembly GCF_965183815.1. Taxonomy (NCBI): domain Eukaryota; kingdom Metazoa; phylum Chordata; class Aves; order Pelecaniformes; family Threskiornithidae; genus Platalea; species Platalea leucorodia. The sequence goes on from NC_138831.1 coordinate 32,256,082, forward strand.
CAGTGAATTCCAGGAAAAAAAAACTAGGAGAGGATCTTTTATCTCAGGGACCAGTAAGTGAGCCAAACTAGTATCTAGCAGCTGTTCTAAGGCATGCATGACTAGGAACAGCTCTCTTGAAGACAGAACTAGCAGCCCTTGCTCTTCTGGATCTCCCTCTCTTGGATCTACTTGCTAATAACTCTCTGATCAACTGATTCTGCTTCACTATCAAGATAGTGGTGTTGCAGCTTAAGCCCTTTTCCCCATCACCTCAACGGACAATCCACCCTTTCTTTACTTTCACATCTACAGCGGCAAGTACACAGGAAAAGCACGTGTCAAGTGAGCAGAAACCCAATCAAATGCCTCTGATTGATAGTGTGCAAACCTCATGCAAGGAGGCAGTGCTGTGTTTCCCACCTCCCTACCCAGGAGGTGCCTGGACCCTGCCCTCAGCAAAGCTTTGGAGGGCTGCTGGGTAGGAGTCCTGGCTGTCCTGTGCAGAGGGAGTGTGTCGTTCTGTACTGGGGTGGTGGTGAAAGGGATGGGGGTAACTTACATCTGTGGCCTTTTTGTCAGCCAGTTCCAACTTTTCCTGTGCATCTTTAAGGGACTCGGAGTATTTGTCCAGCTCATCCTCAGTGCCCTTCAGCTTCTTTTGTAGAGCCACCAGCTCGTCCTCCAGCTGTGATACGGGTGGAAAGTGGTGGAGAGGGGAGGGCGGGCAGGAAAAGGTGCAGCAGGCAACGTGATCGTGCAAAGGGAGAAGTGCGAGTGCAGAAGAGACAGAAAAGGACAGACGGACAGAGAGAAAGAGAAGGAGAGACAGTTAGATTCTCTTTGCTTGCGACAAGGGCACGATACCTTGGCAGCATTCTCCTCTGCGGAGAGGAGGCTATCCTCAGACTTGTGTAGCTCTTCCAGCACTTGGTCCCTTGCATCCTCCGTCACATGCAATTGCTTTTCCAATTGCACAATGTCATCCTCTAACTAGGTGCACAAGAGGAAATACAACGCACAAATATGTTTCTCCCTAGGCTTAGAAAAGTGGGAAATTAATTTTTAAATCCCTCTCCCTTCCTCCCTCCTCCTTCAGGATCTCCCAGAAACATGCAACCAATGTGCCCCCCTCTCCCAAACAAATAAAGCCCTAGGTGTAAAGGAGAGGGAGTGGAGAAGGCCAGGGAAAAAATGGGACACACATCTGGAAGCGGGGGGGGGGGGGGGGGGGGGGCAGCTGGAATCGGACAAGTCTGCTGGGTGGTGCTGGAGGGGGAGAACACAGCTTTAAATGTCCTTTGCCAAATCACAGCATGTCCGTCCATGGCTAACCAGGTGTTCGAGGCAGCCTCTCCCAGCCGGGCCCCTACAACAAAGGCACAGAGGCCATGCGGCTGTCCCAGGGCCCCGCGCCCCAGCTGGGGTGCTGGGGGTGGGGGGGAACGACCTCCTGCCGGGCCCCCGGGAAGCTCCAGCCAGGGGCTGCCAGGGTGAAGCTCTGCCTTAGGAAAAGTTCAACCAGTTCTGCTGGAGGGGGGTGGGGGGGGAGGGAAGAGGGAGGGGGAATACAACAAGGTACATTGGGAAAAAAAAGGAAAGAGAGAGAGGAGCCGTCTGGAAAGACTTGCGCCCCAGCGCTGGCCGCGCCCGGGCCCTCGGTGCAGACCTGCTTGCTTCTCTCCTCCGCTGCCTTCTTGTCTGCTTCGGCTTGCTCGGCTCTGTCCAAGGCATTCTCCTTGTCCAGCTTCAGCATCTGCATCTTCTTCTTGATGGCATCCATGGCGGCGGTGGGCTAGGGCGCGTCCCCGCGCGAATTGCACCCGAAAGCAAAACTTGAAAAGCTGCGGGACAGCCCCGAGTCCGAGAGCAGCCGCGGCCCGCGAGGGAGCGGCGCGGAGCGGCGGGGAGCTGCGGGGCGGCGGGGCTGATCCGTGCGGGACGGGGCGCCGGCGGAGTGCAAGCGGCGGGCAGGGAGCGCCTCACAGATATGTACGTTCCCAGGGGGCTGACTGCATTCCTCAAGACATCCAATACTTTTTTGGAAAGGGCTTTTTTTTTTTTTTCCTCCCTCCTCCGTTCGTCCCTACCCCTTTCCCTCTCTCACTCCCCCCCGGCTTTTTTCGGAGGCTCAGCGCTCCCATTCGCTGCTGCCTGCCATTTGACCGTAGATATGACTATATATGGGATGCGATGGGCGAGGTAAGGCGGGGGAGCAATTTGTTCCCATTTCCAAATAGGCAGGACGGGACGTTTCGCTGCTACTCCTGGGAAGAAGGAGGAAAAAAAAAAAAAAAAGGGCAGCAAGCCGGAGCCCGGGGAGCGGAGGAGGCGGCCGCGCAGGCTGCTCGGGGCGGGCAGGGCGTCTGGGTGACACCAGCCCCGTGCCGGCGCCGTCCCCACCCGTGGAAATCAATCTGTTTTACAGCAGGAGGGTGGCGGAGCCGGCCGCGCGAGGCGGCCGCGGAACACGCGGGGCTGCGGGGGGGCAGCTGGAGGGGCAGTAAGGGGTTAACGGCATGCACGTACGGAATGAATGCGTTTTAAGACCTTCCCCCCGGCAGCCAGAAGCAGGGGAGGGGGAGGAAGAGGGGGCGGCGGCGGCATCTCTGCCGAACAGTCGGGCTGCAGCAAGTGCGGGCGGCGGGGTGCTGGGCCGGCCCGTACAGCGCCGAGCACGAAGACCAGACCAGACCAGACCAGACTTTGGCCGGGCGGGCAGGGCTGCGGACAGGACAGGGCAGGTCGTCCGCCGGGACCCGCACCGAGGGGGAACGGGCTGAGGTGCGACCCAGACCCCCGCGGCGGGTGACCATCGGGGGCAGCGGAGGGCTCTCCCCTCCTCCCCAGGCGGTGCCGGGGCAGAGCAGAGCGACCGGCGGCTGCCAACGCTTCCCACGTCTACCGCCCTCCTCTGCGGTACCTCGCTGGGACTTCGGGCTCTGCAGGGAGAGGTGCCTCGTTGCTGCTCATGCAAGGGGTGCAAACACTGAACTGAAAAGGCAGAGGAGAGTTACAACGCGCCTCAACTGGGAGAGTGGCGGGTCGGCTTCCCTCCTGGGGGTAGCCGGAGCGGCGAGGAATGGAGCCCAGGAGAAGCTGGGACAGAGAGACTTGCTGGAGAGGCGGCCCGCGCTCTCCGCCTGCAGCACCAGCGAGAAACAGGCAGCAGAGAGACAATTAACAAAACATATAATTAAGTCGAGACCTATTTTCACTTCTGGCGGGTCTCTCACAGTCTCATCAGCACAGTGAGCAAGACACAACATGCTCCGTCCCCACAACGCACGCTCCCTTGTCAGTGCAGAAAGTACACAGACGTGCATGAGCCCCACAGGATTTGGGTTGCACAAAGAGAAAATTAAGCAGCCTCTTTGTCTGCGCTCAGTACTTGCAGCAGAAAATTCCTCCCTGGTGCTGTCACTGCATCAGCTGAACTGATGTTACTTTACAGCAGGAGGGAATGTCGTACGGCTTCCAGCCACTGTACTGGCCAGGGCAATACGGGATGGATTTGCAAAGCAGGCCTTGGAGGCCAGCTCCTGGAGAGCTTAAACAAGCTGCACCATAAGGCTTCAGCTCTATGAGACAGCGAAGCCCCTGATCAGGGTTCAGACCAACAATTATCTTCCCCTACTCCTGAGAAAGGCCATACTCTGAATTCAGCTATGAACTATACAAGGTTCAGAGAGGCTTGCAACTAGGTGCAGGGATTCATGGGCATTGCTACTAGAGAGCACACAAGACCACTAGCAAAGTAGAAGCTTTCCATATGCCTACTTAGAGAAAAGATGATTTCACACTGCATTTGTTTATCTCTGCATTGGTTTAATAACCAAACTCCTATAATAGTTAAATAATAGTAATAATAGTAAAAATTATGAAGTAAAATGTTTCTAGAGGGTAAAATTTTCTCTTTTCTATACAATATTATTCATTCATCCCTATCAGTTCCAAAAAGATACTATCTAAACCCATCAAAATATAAACAGCATTGCACTGTCACAGAATGTTTAAAAACACCAGACAACAGAGTATTGAAAAAGTCTGCAGATTTAGTCACAGCCAACTCTCAAGTGTTTTTCTCTTTGCACTTATCTTGCTTTTACAATATAGCAAATTAGAGCAGATTAGGGCCTTTCTGAAGTAAGTACAGTGAATATTTAAAAGACACCTAGTTACATATAACAACTTGACTGCATTATGAAATGTATCGGTCTGTTTTGTTCCTAGTTTAGGAGCACTTACTCCTCCGCCACAAAAAAATCCTTAAAAAGTGTAGAGTATCATGGCTGGGAATTCACTGAGGCAGCTCTTCTGGCTTTGGGGAAAGCAAATGTCTTGCGAAATTAAACAAACAGTATCCTGTCTGGCTAATTTGGGAGTGGTGCTGATAGGCTCTTAAAGAATTCCTGTGCAGCTCCATTTTTCTAAAAGAATGTTAGCCATGACATGGGAGCCTCTGGGATACGTGAGAAAGTATGAGATATGGGGAGAAGGAAAGGAACTCAAAGCTTTTTAAAAAAATACCTGGAGGATGCTATCACCTCCACAGAAAAACAAAATCTTGAGGTTCCACTTACATGAAAATGTCCAATTAATAAGCTTTGTTTATATCAAGATGACTCTGTATCCATGGGGCTGAACTGGCTGATGGTGATTAAAATTTTTTTTTTCCTCGTAGAGAGAATATGGAAAGTAAAGACGTGTAAACATGCTTGCTATACCTTTCATTAATGATTTCAATTGCTTGGAAATTTCTGTTCCAGCTGGCTAAGAAAGATAGGCTTGGAAATCAAATAGCTTGTATAGTCCCTCCCTCTTTAATTGATATGTGAAGAAAGACTGGATCCAAATTATTTTTGCATACTGAAAAAAGAAGGCAGCACAAACTTTGCTTTTCTGACATAATACCAATTCTGTAACTGTTATCTTTTTTTTTGTTTTCACCACAGCGGCTATCTCATCTCTCTCATTGACAAGTGGTGCAGGAACTCCCTAGCAGCAGTTTTACTTGCTTCTGGGGAGTACCTACTGCAGTCGTTTTGAATTCTGTTAGTTTAATCAGGCTCTTTAGAAAATCAAGACAGCCAACACAAAAAAACAGAGAAGGATATACTGGTTTTGAAATTTACTGCTCCTCCTATGAGTTGCACTTCAGGCTTACTGACAATATGGTATAGTTTCCCAGAGCAAGGCTGGAACCTGTTTATATCATGATGTTTCTGTCATGTCATATACCCCTTGACATAGACAGAAATTTGCCTTGAGAAGGACCTCCTTTTTTGTGCAGGTATTGGGCTGATCAAAGGGAGTTCACACTGTTGATTCTGGTAACAGACAAAAGGGTAGGTGGATGTATTCATCTGGAAAAACTTCAAACATTCCCTTGGAGTTGTTTTTCCTTTTCTTTTTTCTTCTTCTTCTTCTTCTCTCTTTTTTTTTTTTTTTTTTTTTAAAAGAATATGCAGGAAATGACACCTAACTTTATACTACAACTGGTTCTGCCAGTTCTATGAAAACATGCCTCTTAAAAGATGATTAAGGATTCAAATTAGGTCAATCAGAGTGAACTCATAGGCCTGTATGTGTAATTTGAAAAGTGGAGTGTTCCCTCATAGGGAGGCAAATAAAAATAAAATACAAACTAATTTCTCAAAGGTCTCCGAGACCTCTGCAGCCCTTGTAAAACTGGAAGGTTCATTTTGGACAAAGGGAGCAGCAACATGAGTGTGGCATATCATCAAAAACCAGGAAATTGAAAACATCCGTATTCACTTGGAAAACAAATAAAACAATAGATACTGATGAAATTAGGCAAGTTTTACCAGTACAGTTAGTGTATTTTATCCTGTAAGGATCTCTGACAGCTTTGTACTAAGGGAGCTGAGGGACAATATTTCTAAGAGAAACATATAACTGGCAAAACTTCCCCGGAGGGAACTGGTCATATACGCTCCAGCCATAAGGCAAGAGAAGGCCCTAAAATAGAAGGTAGGAATCCTGACAGTCAGTTCTCTGCACAGCTCAGTAGGCAGCAAATGAGTACAGAAATACCCTTGAACATGCCAGTCATGCTTAATAAATACATGCTGTAACTCTGTAAAAGGTTTTCTGAAACATTTGTAAGGTAATGGTGAAGAGCATTTTAGCTTTTATAACTAAGAACTATGGGATGACTTGTTGGAAAATAAAACTTTAAATTCTTCTAAAATGATTTTTATAGTTTTCCTCTTCAGAACTAATATGTTTCTGTCCGGTTTGTCATTCAAGAAATTTGTGAACTCCTTAAGGGTAAAAGTATTTATAGTACAGTCTTCTGCACCTGCCCTGATCTATAATCCAAGGGTCTACTCAGATACCACACCAAATGCTAAGAAGCTCATGACCTAACTCATGACCTAAGATCTTAAAATAGCTCTGAGAAGGTCTTTTTTTTTTTTTTTTTTTCTTTTTTGCTTGCAAGACTCCTTTCACCTTAATTACACTACTATTATTCACTACTTTTCAGCTGAGCAAACATGTCTCCCAAGGTTTTGTATTGTGTTTCCTTTTTAAATCTGATTTGCTTTAGCTGGTAGTTACGAATTACTAAAGTAATTCTCTGAAAAAATAAAGAAAAAACAAGTAATGGAAAGACAAAAAAAAAATCACTTTTGGCAAGATGTTTTCCCACATCCTTTTTTTTATAGCTTCAGAGAGTTTTAGGCCAAAAAAGATAAATAGATCATTTAAAACTGTTTTCTTGTATTTATACATTGTTGGATTTATGTTCCACTCGGTGAAGTCTCTATTGAAGTAACTTACTTGAATTTCACTACAGTAATCTGGTGTTTAAAAAAATAGTCTTGCAAAAAACCACCCAGTCCACTTTGATTTAAAGCATGCTATTGTGAAAGAGAAAAGAAGAATGCTGAAGAGGACAAGTAACAGAAAAAGGCAAGTAATATGTAATGTGGGGGAAAGAAAAAAGAGACACTAAAATCAAGTGTACCCAAACACCAAACTGCAAAGAACTGTGAATCAACAAATCCAAAAGGAAGTGACTCTCTCCTGGTCAAAGAGCCCAGTCAGAACCTTACACTGCTGCAGAAATTGCATTAACTTTTCTGGATCTCCTCTGATTTATACTATGCCAAATGATATCAGACCCAGTTCTACTGAATGCAAGGTGAGAAAAAAGTTGTAGAAGGACCCGCTGTCCTGGACAACAAGAAGGCCTATACCTTCAAAAGACACAGTTCCATCCTTGCTAAGCAGTTCATTTGCCAATGCTTTGAGCTATATATAGACAAATACACTATCGTTGTAACATCTACTGCCACATCTACACGATTACAAGCTGTACTGAAGTATAGCTTTGCAGTTTTGTTGGGGATTCTTTTTTTTTCCTGGCAGAACAAAGAACAGTTACCATTACGTATCCTTAACAGATTTATGTTACTGATGTTATTGGTACAGCAACATACGATGACATTAAATAGTGGAACAGAGCAGGAATGGAAAAAAGGAGACAAGAAACCTAGTGATATTTCTGATGTCCACCCCTTCACACAACAGTACAGAGGGAGATGATGTAGAGACATATCAGGGCAGACAGCTGTTTCCCTTCTCTTGGCTGCAACTGAGAAAACTGAAAGTGTTTTAGGAATGTCCTGAAATCACACAGTAGAGTTCATAGCAGGGAATGTACAGCAGTAGCAACTCTGGCAGCACAAAAAGCTAGAAAAGAAAAAGGTGCTCCAGAAAGTGAATCAGCAGGAGCTTCTGGGTGCTCCTCTCCTGCCAGGAATTAGTTTTTGTTTTGTGGAGGTTCTCAGTTGTCACACAACAAGGCATCAATCTGAATTTGGACAGGATGTAGGAAAATAATGTCCACGTTCATGCAGCCTAAATTCAACCTACCTGCTGGGAAGATCCTGAGAGCCTAACTGACTGTGCTTTTAAATAGTGTAAATTTTTGTCCACAGCTAACCCTATCAGGTCTGGCTGAAGTTTTCTTATCGCCATCAAGACTATACCCACCAGGGAACACAAAAAAAAAAACCCAACAAAAACCCCAACCTTTTAAAAAGAAAAGAAAAATTCTCTACTGAAACCTAGAGAAGTTTTTTGCTCTGATCTGTTCTGAGGCTTTTTTCTGGGACAGAGAAAGGGAAGAAAGATACATTCAGCCTTATTTTAAAAACAATCATTCATCATGTAGCAGAACAAATACTACTTTATCCCCTTCACTTCAGGCCTTATATTTGCGCAGCCTGAAACTCGCTGCCATAGCAAGACAACTGTGAAAGTGTTTAGTCTCAGTTCAGAAAATAGGAGTGTAGCCCAGGTGCTAACTCTATCCTTCCAACATCTATCTCCATAACCTTAGCTTGTTCTTTCCTATCCTCCCTGATAGCAAACATGCATTTCATATCACTGAGATCTTTGAGCTGGCAACTTGTCATGTCATTAACGTGACAGATGAGATTCAGGAATACTAAACACAATAAGTCCAATCCACTGGAATAACAAATACATATTAATCTGTCCTCTCATTAGTTCCTTATCCTTTTTCTTTGTAACTCTGAAACCTTTCACTAATTACTTGGCACTTAATGCTTTTCTAGTTAGAGAATTTACTTGATGTTCCCATTAGTCTTCACGCTATTTTTGCTATGGGAAGCTGTTTGGACAGAATTCACGGGTCTGTATACTTTACATTTACGCACTCCTCCCTGCCTGAATGAAATAGAAAAAATAAATTCCACATCATTTTCCTGGAATTAATCCTGATTTGAGTGTACTTCCTCAGCCCTCAGAAGACGTACTTTTATGTCCCAATGTAAGAACCAAATTACCAGATGCAAAGGGAGTATCTGAAATAACAAGTTGTCAAATTCCATGAAGAATACAATTTTTCTTCAGAGAAAAATGATTTTTGAGTTAGTTAAAATTCTCTCACATACCATGATGCCAAAATGAACAGTTTTCCATTTGCTTGGGAAAGCTACACAAGAATGTTGGATACAAGACTGCATTGGGATTACCATACAACAGCCCTTGGGTAACAGCAGAGAACAGCCTCTGCACACCCATCGCAAAGGTACTCTAACAGTTAATGCAGTATATCACAACATGCATATTTCAGCAAGCAGATGGCAGTTTCAAGCATTAAGATCATTGCAGATCATTAGAGCTCGCAGCTCCTTTTCATTCTGAAGGTAAAATGGCCTCTGTATTTCAAATTTCCAGATCAGTTTTACCAAGCAACACATTGCTTTGAAACCTGTCTAGAACCTGGTGTCACACCTCTCCCAGCTAATCACTGGCACTGTAACAACAGTTAGCAAAACAGCAGCTTGCAGGTGCCAACAATAAAACTGTTTGAAGCGGTAATCCTCTGCATGTCAATGTGTTTAACGTCCATGTCAACCATCCCATGGTCTGCATGAATTGTTAATCAAGTAGAATTGAAACCTGGCACTCCAATGGCATAGCTGCTACAGCTGGATAACAGGCTAGGAGCCAGCCAGAAGCTAAAGTTTCATGAGAAGCTATTTTAACATTCATTTGTCTACCGGGACAATAAGCTTAGCAAACAATTGGACTTCTACTAGAGCCTTCTGCCGGAGTGACTCCTGAAAGTTCATGGCTGAAGTTAACATTTTACAAAAAATCAACTGCACACTTTTCCAGTGCAGGCAACAGTGAGCTGAACCAGAGGCACAATTCCCCAGTGGCCTTTTTGCAGAAGTATCACTTTGTTGATTACAATTTCACTTCAGCTGTTTATGAGAAAGGATGATAATTTCTAATAAAGGCTGCATGACTTTATGTTCTACTTCTGACACCAGCATATCAAACACAAATCCTGATGAAGCTGAAGGCTGCTCACAGCTTTTCTTCTTTAGCGTGCAGCTCTAGAGTAAAGGCTTACAAAAATACAACTGCTGTGAGTTAGTGAGATTCAGATATTCTGGACTCATTCATCCAGGCTATAGAGATGAGGGGGGCTGCACATTCTGACTCATTTCGTCACTGAAGGAATGAGGTTCTGCATGCCAACAGCTACTCCTAAAGACCTTGTTGAAAACTGACAACTGCTACAGGTCTAAGCTGTGTAAAACAGAGGCAGTTTTGGGGTCCCTAACAAGCTGCCGGTTCAACTTTTGTATAAGCAGCTTTTAGTTTTTGCTATTGCCCCCGATAGCCTGAATGGTTTTCAAGGCAAGATCTGGCCAGCATTTGCTTACCTGCTCCCACTTCTATTAATAAAACTGGTAACATTCAGCAGCTATAACACATGTGCACACTGATGCCAAGTAAACACTAAGGAAAAAAGGGTGAGTTTTTAAACATTTTACTAATATATTTGAATTTGAGTGTATAACTGGTAAGTTGTATTTTAAGATCTGTTGGTTTGCTGAAATAAATCATGTCAGAAGTTGGGGTTCATGCTGAGCAGCTAAACCTTAACTTGCATTAGAAAAGCAATCTGCCATGCTTTTGTCAGGGCTGATGCACGAACCAGAATTGTTTCACACATTATTTTCCTTGCAAAGGCAGGGCATTAATTTCACTCTGTTGCTCTCCACGACCACTCAAATCAGAAGAGTACATTGTACACATCACGCATGAGCCCTTCTTGGTCACACCAAGCACTTTCCAAATTACTTTGCTGTAAAGCAAGATCTAGGTGCCTGTTTCTATAATACTCCAGGATATAAATGCATTTCCTGTACTCAAGGCAATGATATATTTAAAACTTACTGGTATTGTTATTATTTATTTTTTCCCTTCCCACAGCATCACTTATTACCAGGTTCACTTTGCAGGTCCTTTGGGCATGTACGTATCATATAATGAGCACCCTGTAAAAATCCCCAAGCAAGTGTTAAACAAGTTAGTGTCAGAACTGAAAGAAATCTAGCTGCATTAGTACACAAAGGTATACAGGTTAATCAGCACTTACAGCACTGCCAGGACCAAACTCTGCTTAGTATCTCTGCATGATATTATGCTGCTCCATGTAGAATCAGCAGCTTGCTTGGAGCTAAAGCTGGGATTGCTAATATGGGGCTCTTCTCTGCAGAGTAGACCTGACCACTGTTTTCTCTAGTTAAACACAGTATCTGCAGGACCTCCTCTGTTCTGCAAAATACAACTGCAGGATAGATGTATAGGAAAAATACCTAGTTCTGGCTGTTGAGTGCTCTACAAACAGGGAAGATAATATACTCCTGCACCATACATTAAAAATAGAAATAATAAAAGATAACTTGGTCTGAAATGTTATGTATGGGATATTTCATTTTAGTGAAAAATATATTTTAAAACAAAAACAATGGGATCCTTCTGCCTCCAATCTGAGGTAAATTAATTCTCAGTATTAGTGTAGGAGCTTGGTGTTGAGAATAAGTTCTTTGTATTTCTTTTTATCCTTTTTGAACTTTGTATGACTTTAAATTTCACTCCTTCCTGCACGCAGTTTATTTTGTTTAACAACTGGTTTTCAAAGCACGAAGACCTTAAGCTCTAAAGAATTCTGACAAAATGGTTGGGGTAGAATGTCACTCATATCCCCCCCCCCCCCCAATAATTTATTCAATAAGTGACAATGCCAAGCTTCATAAGAGCTTTGAATCTTGTTGTTTAAATTTAAATATGGTAAACTAAGGACAAATGTAACTGTTTTGATGGATTGGATTCTAATACTATTGCATAGTTTTCTTAATTAAAAGAGAAGTTTTATAAAAGCTGATGTAACATTGCAGGGCTCAGAAGGAAGGAAGGAACCCTATTCTAAGGCAGAGCTTGTCACTGATTCCCAGTTGGTGCCTTTGCCATGTCACTTACCTGCCTTGTGCCTCTGGTCCTCAGCCTATATACTGTGAAAAAACTGGTTAAAAAACTGCTATTTGTGAAGCACTGTGAGAACTGTACAGACACTAAGTATATTGCCATCTTCCACTACACTGCTTGTTATTAAGGATATATCCTAATTATTTCTAGCAATCTATACAGCACATCTTAGCATCAGTATCAAGGGAAGAAGGAAAAAAAATTACTAAAAAATTAAAAACATCAACATGAAGTATCATTAAAATCACTGGAACTAGAAACCGTATGGAATCACACCAGTTCCTTTAACAGAATCTTGTCTTCAAGATAATACAGCTGGTGACACGAGGCTTAGACTAACAAGGCATTAGACTACCAGGCCAGACTCTGGTCAGCTTTGCCACAGACTATCTGAGCATCTCTGACAAAGCAAACCTACTCACTCTGGGTCTTGCTAAAACAGGGATTTACAGTACTGCTCTTCCTCTTTTATGATTCAAATATGAGCACTCATCCCTCAGTGCATTTGTTTTCTCAGATATTAGGGCAACAGAACTGCATTTTGTACCACAGACAGCATAACAGTAATAAGTAATACTGTAAGTTCACAGGCAATGTATGAAGCGAAACTCAGATCCAGAATAGCAGATTCTTTGTTACCTCATGGCATATTTTTTGTTTGAACTAACAAAAAATCTCAGGGTTTATGTTACTCAGTACTGGAATTCAGCATAGAACCTACACTGCTTGTTTTTAAAGCAAAACTAGACACTCAAGATAAAAAGAAAAATGAACAAGTCATTGAGTGATTTTCTCTGCCAGCCAAGTGTTTTGCAGCTCACAAAATCTTGAGTGAACCCTCCATTTGGGGTTTCTTAATTTATAAGTAAGAAAATTCCCTAATTTTCTTTTACTTAATCTCTCTATAAATTAAGAAGATATTTTCTTAACATTCTAAACATTCTCTCTCGTCCTCTTCTGAGTTCCCTTATTATTTTAAATTAAGTCATGAAGCATTTGCTATGTAAAACCCAAAATTTTTCTTCCCCAGACTAGCAGAAATTTGGCAGTAGAAACATGGCTGCAAGAGCGCTGGGACTAGATCAATTTCTGCTGCTACTGTCTTCACAATAGGTCATTTACTCCAGAAATAGCTGAAAACCTATCTGTTGGAAGACAGTTATGATGACTGGGGAAAGGCGACGACTTTCAGGACATCATGGGGTGCTTAATTTGTATTACACATGGGCATAGAAAGCACTCACTGAGGACAGAATATATAACCAAGATGTAATTTTCCAGAAGTTCCGAAAGAAACCCTCAACTGCTATCAAAAGTCAATAGGCATAACCAGTTACAGGCTTTTGCAAATACCTAACTGAATGAAGGAAAACCGAGGAAGAATAAACTTACAACTATGCTTTTATCTGTCCCTATCATAGGCTGTGATAAAGTGCAAAAACATAACAACATGAAATAGGTTTGCTGAAGAGAGGCAGAATAGGGGCAAGGTAGGAGGCAGAGTCCTGTGGCCCCTGTTAGTTTCCTAAATATTCCCTTTGAAACCAGAACTATGTTAGGAATCTCTACCTTCAAAAACACAAAGTCTTTTTCCTATTTAAAAATGGCCAAATGGATTAAATTCAAATTTAGGGGAAAAAAAAATCCTGGACTGCATCTTTTAAAGCCAAGTTTCTGCCTGGAACAAATTTTTGTGGTTGCATATTAATCCTCTAAAACCAGCATAGAAATGTTGACAGCTGTAATAGTTATTCATACTGGTCCTTTACTTCCACAAAGGTGCTAAAATCTTGTATTTAATTATCCACGCCTAATTATCATGCCAAAATTTAAATAAATAAATAAATACCCACTCCATTATTTTTCAAGAAAAAGATCCAGGATCTGTCTGTAACACCAGCATGGGCGATCTTTGGCCACAGACCCCCAAGCTCTTCATCAGTACAATGCAAAAATGAAGGACTGGATGAAACCCTTTTGGCTTCAGAGACACTGGTGGCACAGAGACATCTTGTTCCGCTGGGAGCCAGCTGCTCCCAGTAGAAAAGGGGCCTCACTGCTCTATTTCTGCCTTTGAAAATCTGCACATGACGTAATTCAGCATACTGCATTTACAGGTGTTGACTACATCTGCCACAGAAGCTTGTGGTATATGAATTAGCCAAAAATACTGCTGAAAACAATGGTTCAGCAGAATAAAGGACTCTAAGACACTGCAAGTTTTGCATTTGAAAAACCTAATGTAAGTCCATTTTAGCCTGTAGCTGGTGGGGCCAGATGACATTTGATTATCAGCGGAGAGTTCTCCAATGAGAACATGACAGTTCCCTTGAGAACAGCTGATGCAGAGTTCTTTTTAGATGAGGTTTTGGTGTACATCACTAGAACTGCTTTAAGATATGCGACTTATCTACTATGCTGCCATTTAACTACACTGACTGGTAAAACAAGGTATTTCTTTACTTATCACATGTGGCTTAAGGTTGGAAACAGGAAAATGAGCATACAGTGTTAAAACTATCATGCAAGCAGGTTTAATAAAACAACGTGGAGGGCCAGGAGTCTTTTGTTCTTTATTATTAATTAGTTTCAAAGCACACCCAAAGGAGCAGGGGATGCAGAGCTTGCAGGGAGGAACCACATCAGTGTCCATTAATTATGGAGATAGGAATTTCCAGATTTCAGGCTGAGCTGATACGAGAAAGCAGGAGCAGGATGGGGTAGGGATACACCAAAGGCAGATTTCAACTGGAAGCCATCTCGGATGTTAATGGATAGTTGGACCAAACCAAATTAAACAGCTTCCAGCAGAAAACCAGTAATGGTAAGTTAATTTTTTTCTGAACACAAGCTATAGACAATGCAGTGAGGGTTAAAGATTCAATACCTTAGATGTTATAATTCCTGATTATAGAGTACAATAGAATATATGCTATTTTAACTTATCTTTGTCAACACAGAGCAGTTAGGGTAAAACACAACCAAACCAAAAATTAAGCATCCCTCTCTGGTGGAACTGTAACTAAACTTTTTGCAGAGGCATTCACCACAGGATAGTGCAATTGAAATCTGAAAGGTCTGCAGGAATATATGCGTTACTACAAAGTAAAACTGTTTTCTTCCTGTTTTACATTGTTATTTTAATATCACCAATATTCTACAACATTATGAAAGATCCTTACTATTTTTTTTCCCACCCTGCTGGAAATTTGAAAATCTGTATTTTTTTTTGTCCAATTTGATTAACTTTTTTTGCTTTGAAACTTTTCTACAGAACAAAAAATTCTGGAACAGGATTCCTGTTGACAAACAGGCTAACAATGACGACGTGTTCCAGTTTGACTGTGAAGGGAGAAATCATTAAAACAGAATTTTAGAAAACAGATTAAAAAATGAGGAAGCTCAAAGAATACTGATTCTAAAAATATGAAAGTATTCTGATTCATAATCCTAAATTCGGAATGATTAAAAGCCCTTAGATTCAGGTACTTCAACAATGACAACTTATTCACAGGAATCATCAGAAATTGTTAAAGATATCCCAGTTAAAGGTTCTCACCTGTAATTTTAACTGGGTAGAAATGAGAAAAGTAGACAGACTAACATCAGGCAAATTCTTTACTTTTCAGAGAGAAGTAATGTACTTTGGAAAAAATGTTCTGAATTTCACCTATTAATAACCAAGTATAACTGCTCATGGGGGCTAGTTGTTCGACAGTTCTGTTAAAATCTCTATTCATTGGGCTGAGGTTAGAAAGGTTAACACTCAGGTGGAAAAGAAAATAATTACAATATTAAAAAGGTTATTTGAAAGTGAAAGGGGCACCTTCACCTGTGTTAGTGGCTTCAGTTCTGGTGAGCAAGTGGGCAAAAGCAAAGCTGAGGAGAGAGACTGGTTGGGGAACAAGATGAAGGAAAGGAAAGACTTCTCTTTGGAAAAAAGCATGGATGAAGGGAACATAACCATTTATTTTAGAAAGGAGACTAACAACAATTAGGCTATATAAAAATAATAAATGGTGCAGGAAAAAAAAAGATGGGAATTTCTTTTTGGCTACTCTCATGTTACAAGAAAAATGAGACATTCAGTAAGGAGCTGGAAGACAGACATTTTAAAATGGATGAAAAGAAAACTTGGACAAAACATGGTTAATCCATGAAACTTACTGCTGCAGATAAAATTGAGGCTAATACTTCAGCAGATACATATTAGGACCAGTTATGAGATCATCAGGAATCCAAACACCGTGGGAATTCTGCACAGCACATTTTTTTACCCCTCCATGCTGCCCCTTTCCCCCCTCCAAAGAAACAAAAGCAAAGCAAAGACTCAAATAGAATATAAAGTCCCATGCTTCAGGGAGGAAAATCAGTAATTAAGAAGAAATCTAAAACATAGGCAGGTTATGTCAGAATTCTACTTTACAGATTTTGGGTATATTCTTTGAAACATCTGGCTCTGGCTATAGAGACAGACTTCTGGACTACATTCCTCTGAGCTAGCATGGCAAGTTTAGCTTTTGCCTTTATATTGTGTGTATTTTGCTTTTCTGCCTCCCTATCTTTTAGAGACACAGTCAAAGCTTCCTGTGTTTACGGAATGTCTGCAAAAACCGCTAGTTTTTTGGGTGGGGAAAACTGACCACAAGTGCTGAATTTTCAGAGGTTGTCTCAAAATTCATCTTATGATTAAAACCAGGCTTTGGGAACAGAAATCTCTCTCTTCCTTCCCCAAGATCAGTGTGTCGATTTAAATGCATGCATTTTTTAAAAGGAAGATGAGTGGCATTTTTTTTTTACATAAAGGAAAAATAGAGGAACTTTTTTTTTTTCATAGTAGCAAGAACTTGGATTGTGTCAGCTTTGAACTTTGCAAGTTCTGTTTCATTTGTGTTTGGATCTCAGTTGGGCATCTTCTCCCACTGTGCACACACATGCAAATAATCTTCAGCATTTTCTGTGGCGAAGGAGAAATAGCAAGCAAAAACCCAAACACCCTCCCACTCTGCCCAAAATACTCACTAACTCTTTCACCAGTCCTTTGAAAAAGAACCACCACACCAGCTTGGTTCTCTCCCTTTCTTATACCCTCTGACCAGAGAAGTGAGAATCGAGTGAAGTCAGGAATAGCATTTGCTAGAACCACAGTCCACCATCCTCAGCAAAAAACCAGGAGCACCAGTGCTGCAATGATTCCCACCCAGTGGATAACCCCTCAAAACCAGAGTGAGCTGGTATTCACTACAGCAAGCCCTAGCAAGGCAATGCTGTTAGCCTTACTGTGGAACTGAGGAGCTGAGGCGCAGAAAAGCAAAACCACTTACCTACTGTAGAAATTCCCCTGAGAAGGGTCTTATACTCTGTTCTCCTAAATATGAAAATAGTGATCCAGTTGCTGGAACATCTCTTCCTGGAAGTTCTATTCACTCCCTACCTTGCTTTCATGACTTCTTTATTTAGCTGAAGGCTCCAGCCAGATACAGAAAAACACCATGTAATATTGAAAAAAATGAATCACTCCTCTTTCCTTTGTACTTTTTTTTTTATGTAGTGGGAAAGAAAAAAAAAGAAAAAAGAGAGAAGCCATTTTTCTTTGTAAAGACTTGACAATACAAAGCTCAGCAGAGAACTGCTGTAGGACAAATTCTGATGAGGCCATGAGTCCAGTAGCTTTCTTTCCTTATGACAGCTGATCACATAACAAATCTCAACTAGATGCTGCCCACTGTATTTCTTTCTCATTGCAATGAAGATGTGTATTGGACTCGTAGGGAACGGCACTACAAACTAAATTTATAGGGACAAACATTGGCCAGGTTGGATGGGGCTTTCAGCAACCTGGTCGAGTGGAAGGTGTCCCTGCCCATGGCAGGGAGTTTGGAACTAGATGATCTTTAAGGTCCTTCCAACCCAAACAATTTATGATTCTATGATTCCTTCTCTCCTTTTTCTCAGAGAGATTTGCTTATCCAAAACAGAGCTAAGAGCGGGCACTTGCCATTTGGCAGTTGATGGGCTGCACAATTTAACTCAGAAAGTGAAGAACATGTTCAACTGAAACTGTAGAGGAATTTTAGGTAGGAAGAACATAGTTACACTGGACTTCAGCTAGAAGACAGGAGTTACCAGCACTTCCAAAAAGTAGTAGGTAGCTTGTACTACAAGAGATATTGGATGCAACATGAAACAGAAGTCTCTTAGAGCCTTCAGTAATGACATGCCAAAGAAGGAAGACGTAGCAATTTCAGCTTCACATTTGCTGTAGGCTCCGTTTTCCAACCATTGCTATTACTGTCTTTGTTTCTATAAAAACAGAAAAACATTAGAAGTGGTGGAGCATAATCAACGAAGCACAGAAAATTAGCAGCAATAGTAAAAACTCTGGAGCGGAAGCAGTCTAGTTCAATTGCTCGAAAACGGAAGAGAGCTTTAGCACATAAATCTCACCCTGAGGGTAAAGTAATCTCTGTAGGGCTCTCCTGCTAGGCTGGTCCCATATTCCCTTTAACAGTCTTGAAAAAAAGGTTGCAGAAGCCAAAAGTATCATTTGTTAGAAGCTAGGGTGAAAGCAACTTTGATTATAAAGAGTGGAGACAGGGAAAAAAATAAACTAAAATCAATCCTTCCGTTTTTCAAGTACTGCTTTTTAAAAAGTCAGTTTTACTAAACTCCAGACATTGCTCCCTTAGCAGACTGCCTGTGGAGCCATTCACTAACCAAGGGTATTTTGGAGCAGCTGGTTTCCTTTAATATGTGCATATATAAGAAATTGGTGTTACTCCCTCCCTTTCCCACTGCAACTTGTCTTTGAGCTATTCTCGAGTGCCTTGGCCAACTTAATTAGTTCAGTCAGGCCAGGCTCATTTCTCTGGCACCAGCATTTAACAGCTCTGGTCAGCAGACAGATATTTGGGGGTAGGTTTCATGTGGCTTAATTTTGAAATAATGAGAGAAAGGGAAATTAAAAAAAAAAAAAAAGAAAGAAAAGAAAAAACAGAAGGCTAGCCTGTGGAGGTGGTGCCATCCATCCATTTGAGATGTAAGTAGAATGTAGAGTGACTTGATCTCATACTTTACACTTTCACTCCTGCAATGCTAGAGCTAATGTGACAACTGACAGCAGTAAGGGCTGTGTTTTCTGCAATAACAAACTGCAGAGTAGCAGTTTAGTTGGAGATGTGGACAGAGAAAACAATTGTGGAACAGAATTCTTGGACTAAGGCATGCCAGTAGATGCAATGCTGTTTTTTTGAAAGGCATGAGTCCAATACAGTAATTCAACTGCATAAATTACCAATTTATTACATGAATTTTATTTCCCATTTATAATTATGTGAAAGGATGAGACGGAACACACCCTGAAGATCACAGATACTCCACAATGGCCATGCTATTTTACATGGAATATGTTCACATTCTGCGGTGATGGGCAGCTGCATAGGCCTCTAACAACTTAATCTTTTTTAACACCTTCCAGCCTTCATTCTTACAAACATATTTTTTAGAATACAGGTATTCTTTCAAATACTTGTGCTTCTGGAAAGCATAAGGACAGAATAATAGAATTCTATCTTTAAACTGATAGGTCTTCACAGTGGAAGACAGGTTAAAATAGTAAGAGATTATTCTTCTGGAACAATCATCAAGGGTAAGAGAGAGAAATCCATGAAAGAAGCACTAATGAAGAAGGGCTAGGAAACAAACAATAGGATACATTTCAGATGATAAATTTTTGAGATACTTCAATTAGATTATTCCCAAAGAAAAACTGTCTGGTAAACAAAATTATTGATAATTAGATTATCTCATGATAAGCTCCTGTTGAAAGAAACCAGTTCTGTAACACAATTAGCAATGAAAAGACAAGAATGATCCTCCCACCTGTGAACTAGACAGGTTCCACTGAATTTGTCTTCCAAATACAAAACTGTTTCCTTTTGACTGTTCTGAGGATGATACCATGTTTTCAAGCAATACAATTAATTTCTTGAAATATCAATGGGATTTTGTGCCAAATAGCTTTTAGTAACTGGTGGCTTGAGCAATACAAGATTCAAAATTAGGAAGCCACAATATACTAAAGACCTAATCAGAACATTCCTCTTCATCAAATATTCAAATGCAAAATTCTCTTTTAGGATTCAGAGATTTTTATGCCATACTGTTGTTGTCCTTAATCACAGAATTTAGTAGGCAGAATTAATTCAGAAGATTTCTCATTATTCTTAGGGTATATAAGGATAGTACAGAGCAAATACAATCAGAAGTTCTTTGCTTTGACATGGACTGCAGTACTGTCGGCCACTGGGATGCATAACAGGTAAGCCAAGCAGAAAGACAAAGGAGATAACAGTGGAGAATTTTGCTAGTAATCTGAAAGCACTTGGAGACCTTCAGGCACAGAGGTCTCTGTATAAAATAATAGGGTATTACATTCAAAGTACAAGCTACAAAAATGTGTGTATTTAAAATCCTGCTAGAATTGTTATGGTTTTACCCCTAGTGTCTTTTGAATACAGACTGTGTGATACAGTGTTCTATCAAAACATAAGACAGTTCAGATCTTGGAGGTGGAAAAACTTGCATTGTCCTGAACCACACCAGCTAATAAACTGTGTTTCTCACCACAGCTAGTACACCTGGAGGAGTGCAGCCTTCTTGTGGTTATATTGCATCATGCTGTGTGGGTGCATCCTTTGCACTGGACAGGCGGAACTTACGAAAGAGACAACAGGAGGCTTCGCAGCCAGCTGACAGTACAAAGCGAACAATGCCAGAGCTGGCACTCAGAGCTGTGCCCCAGGAGAATCTCCTGTTTCCACTACATTGATTTCCCTCAAGCCAAACCCACACTTTGATATCACTTTTTAACACCAGTAGGTTGAATAAAATGAACTTTAAGCACATGAATGCGGTAGCTGGTTAATTAATGCAGGCTACAGGACAGATAGCAAATTATAAGGCAAGCTACTGTTTCTCTAAATTGTGATCCAGATAGCCATAAATGAAGTTTCACGTGAGAAAGAAGAACAGTGAGAGGAAGACTTGGGACAAAATGCTGCACTTCCTGCCCCCCCCCTCCCCCCCCATCTAAAGTTAAGATCATAGGAGAAATCACTTGAAAAAAGCTCAGCGAATGTGCCAATTCTCTATGAATCAGGTATCGTAAATCAAAATGCTGTAAAATAGCATCTCCTGTAGAAATGTCACAGCTAGATAAGAAAGATATATCTTGCCTGAGGCTCTTTCTGGCTTAAGACTCTCTAGCAATCCCAGCACTTATGCAGTGATCCTATGAATTTCCCACAGCAGGCAGTGGGAATGACAAACATTCTTTTCAAGGCTATCCCCAGCAGTGGACCCCTCGTACAGACTGCTAAAAACAATCCCTTAATCCCCTCCACTCAGTGCTGACCTAAAGGAACAGAGGATCAAAACATAACCTCTGGAATGACCGTAGCTTGCTCTGTAACACCTAACCAAGGGTCAGAGATGTCAAACAGCTCCCTGCAGGCCCTTGCTGTTCTCGAAGGAATGTGCTCTTTATCAGATAAACAAGAAAGCTCCTTTAGAAGTATGTAACACATACATGAGCACCACTGATCATCTTCCTTATGAGATCTACACACAAAGCAGAAGGAAAATTACATGTATACAATCAACTTACCAAGGCCACATTTTTTTCAATGCTTACTGTCTGAATTTCATTCTCCAAATAATTTCTATAATTTCTCGATTTCCCAAAATGTAGCAGAAGACACTGAAACAGTAACTGCACAAATCCAGAGTTGAAAAAATAAAACATCTACAGTTTGCAGCAGCAGCAGACTGCTTAAATGTACTGTTCTCCATTTTTAAGCCTTAGAGGCATGGAATAAGGCCTAAAATACAAGTGCAGAGGACACAAGACCACAGAGAGCAATGCAGATTTCCTCCTGTTCCTTCATGCACAGGGTCAGAAGAGAGGGAGAGAATTTAAGCAGTTTTGTAAATATAATTAAAATGGTTCTGACAGAAGCCTCTGTTAAACTTGGTTGTCTTGAAGAAAGTTGATTCACTTTTAGGAAAACTACAAAGTAGCTACTTGATTAATTATCCCATTAATTATGTCTCTCTCTAAATTCAGTGACAGCAATAAAGGCACATGAATGTGGTGGCAAAAAACCGCTTTGCTTACTCCCTTTGAGGTATTTAACTTAACTTACAAGCTATTTATGGCTTTGAGGATAATCACTTATCTTCTGGCATAATTTTCTCTTAGGCTGTCAGGATTCCCTAGCTATCTACTTTCCTCAACAAGAGATTTTTTTTTTGCTGAAGACATAAACTAGAAAACCTGGATCTTTTGAACCAGTTATCAAGATTTTGATCTGTTTCAGATAGTTTATAGTATACAGAGCCTGTGACAAAGCTCACAGGTTATGAGCAATTACCGCACTAAAAAAATCCCATACCTGCACATGGAAGAACTCCTCAGTTTTCAAATTCCATTCCAAAATGGAATTTGTAGGTGGATAGAGGGACTCAGGGATGAGAGCATCAGAGAGACAGACAGAAGCAGAAGTTAATTCTGAAAAAAAAAAGAGGAATGGAAATAACATAACTGAAAAAAAAAATCTCAGGAGCATATCACTTTTCTATCGCTTATCATGTTAGTATGGAAGCACACTTTTACGGCAGTGTTTTTTAACCCATATTTCCCAGACCACTGGCAGTTTGGGGTAGACAGGAGAAGAAAGTCTGCAAAATAACTGGAAGAAAAAAAAACCAAACACAAACCAGAACATGCATATGCACATTGCCATAAATACTATAAATTACAGAACACTATAAATTACAGAAGAACAGTTCAAATTTAGCCTCATTTATATCACAGTGACAATGTGTGTGGTGTGTGAGAGAGTCCTTCTGTTGTTTTCCAAACTTGGCGGTCCTTGGACAAACAGAAAAACCTGCCGTAGAGCACCATTACATCCTAGGATTTGCCAGCATGGTGGGCAAATCCAGCTGAGTGTACCATGTACTCTTAGTACATAGTGTATGTGATGGCACAGCACATAGCTTGCTTTGTCAGTTCAAGGGAGCATAGAGCCATGCCATGACTCTGCTGCATCCCTGCAGAGGTGCCAGTCACCTACCTGCTTGATGTCAGTCTTTACTCAAGCCCTACACACAAAAGGCAACAATTGCTGTCTGGATCTGTCTGCTGTTTGCCAGAGGACAGACAGGCAGGTATTTCTTTCCCCAGCAACAGTGTCTGGTGTAACCAAGGAGATTCAAGCAAATTCACTATGATGCAAACTAAAGCTTTGGAGACAGAAGATCATGGAGGAGTCTTGTATACTGTTCATAGCTTACATATTCAGGAAACACAGAGACACAGTGTGGAACTCATTTCCACACAGTCCGGAGAGCAAACCTTTAAGGGTTCAAAAGCAACTAGACAAACTCATAGAGGAAAAAAAAAATCCATTGTTACTGAACACAAAAGCACTGTCTGTGATTAAGGTGACCCTTACACCACAGACTACTAGAGACTGGGGAAATACCTGGGGAGGGATCTCTGCAATTGTACCTTGTTCTTCCATTTTTTCCTAGGCATCCACTATGCTGGAGAGGACCCTAGGCTCAAGGTTGGAAGACTGTGGTCACTCTTTCACCATTATTACAGGAAACTGCAATTGCTGACCAGAAAAGCATTTATAGGCAAAGGACAACCCTGCTGGGGTCTAGGGAAAACGAGGAATGTCAGTATCTTTCGAAAGGAATTTCCTTTTCAGCTTTCACAAAGACTAAGGATAAAAGCAAGCTGTTAGTGGATTTGCAATCCTGCTGGGACATTTTTATGCCTTTATTAAAACAAGTACAGAGCCTCTTCAAAAATGGAAGGGGGCTTTATAATCACAATGAGCAAATGGTCATAGAACCTACCTTGGAAATAAAATACTTAAATCATCTAGAGAAGATTATTTCAGACGAAATCCAGAATATGAACTGGCAATAAAGAATGGAAGCCCAAAGCAGCTTGGCATCTAATTGTCTGCCATAAACCCAATATTCACAAAAGATCAAAGTGGGGGGTGGGGTGGGAAAGGTATAATTCTAAACTACAATACTAATCATCCCAAAATTCACCCTGGTGAGCCACCATTCTATTATTTACCCTATCTGCACCTTTGGCCACTGTTCCAATAAACCTTTGAGGAAGAGCTGTTATATAGCCTGGTACAGGAGAGTCTTGTCCTTGGCCAGTCTCTGGGCATCACTCTTATCCAGATTAGAGGAGGAACTGAACATTTCATTTTGAGGTAATGGTGCTTTATAAACTGTTTCCACAAATAACCAATGATAATGTAACACAGCATGAGCATTGCTAGATGCAAACTTCAGCATCAGATAAAGACCAAAATGCTGCAACAGCTCTATGAACATGATCAAATATTACATTATTGCACAAAAAAGGGTACCCCAGCCTTCCTGCTAATACTGGGAGAGAATGCTTAAGAATCCAGTTCTACCTGTTAAGTTGAAGGAGAATAATTTAACTGTCTCACGAAATGGGATGAGGTGGACAATTCTAATTCTAGTCCATAAGGAACAATAATGTACTATATATCATTATGCTACAGATTGATTGAATGAACAAATCAAAAAAACTGCAAGCTTTTCTTTCTCTCCAGCTCAGTTCACTAGCGGCTAAGCAATACACAAAATCTTCTCAGTACCAAATGTTTGGATCTCTTGATCTCTATTCAAAGGACAGGAGATTCATATAGTAGAAAGGGCAGACAAGCTATATTGGACACCTATAGCTATGAGGTTCACTACTAAAAGACAAAGGGATCAAGGGGAAGTTTCTGCCCTGTAGAATTTTATTGCTCTTCCATTGGGGTTTCTAGCAAAAGAAGCCAATCACAAAGGCTGCAGCAAAGCCTACAGCCTAGGACTTGTTCCATGCTCTTACTATCCCTATCCTGTTTATCCTAGCATAAAACTAGCAGAGATGAACTATATAAAACCAAGGGTAGCATGAGGTTTGTTCACTGCTCTGGCACATCCTGCTGTCTTCCAAGTATGGATACATTTGCAGTGACCCAAGAACCAGAAGCCAAGGAATATTAACCCAGACCCTGGAAAACTTTCAAGGCTTCCAGAGCAATTCTCTTTTCTATCACAGTCTGGTGTCAGAATTTGAAAACAGATCGCCATGCCCACTGGACTTAGGGTTTCCATTGGCAGAGCAGCAAATAGCACAGTCTACCTCCAAAAACCAACTTCTGGATCAGCTGACAGAACGCCAAAGGGAGCTTCTGCCTTAGACACTGTTGCTTCTGGAGATGCTGCAAGGTTCTGCAGACAGGCTGGGCCTGTATACCTGAAGTATTTGATAAGATTAAAGTCCAGAAAAGTAAGGCAAAGAAAGTTCCAAGTGCAATACCAACTAATCACAAAACTCAGCAATCTGAGATGAATCCTGACTGCTGATCATAAGCTGCTAGAATAAAGATGCCTGTGTTGCTCTTTCCTACCTGAATATATGCCAGTCTGAATTTACTGGAAGCCCTACTTTAAGGTCACATTTGCATCACAGCATTTATCTCAAGTCAGGTTGTTTCCTAAAGAAGCAGCTACCACTAGGCTCAACAGATACTACTTTCTGCCCTTAGTCATCTTGACCCACAACAAACAGAAGAAATTAAAATCTAGATCTTCCTCAGCAGCTCCCACATGCCACACCTTTCTGATGTCCATGTAAGTCCAAAACCAGCTAGCTTATTCACTCACCAACTGTGTTTTAAAGTGCTAAGGGACCTCAGAGATTATCAGGCCATTTCTTGGGACGTCTTGTTTGATGCACTGAAACGGACACTGCCTCTCTGGCAGGGAGGAAACCTCTGGGCTATGCTGCCATCATTGCTATGGCATCAGTTCCCACAAACACATCTGAGCTAGCTTGGTAGCACTGTTGCCATGGTGGTACAAAGCTAGCTGAAGACCACAGCTTATGTATTTAACCAGCTTCTTAAATGGATTTTACAGCCTATTTTGCCTTAGCTATACTACTCACAGCGGCAAAATAGCCTGTTTAAGGACAGAGGTATTAAACCTTCAGTCAGCGCCTTCCATTCTAATTATATTTTCTGCTCTAGTCTAGTCTCTGGAAGGAAATATCTCCAAGAAAGCCATTTTCTAGGCATTTTCTTTTCAAAATATAAAAAGCAGAGATGGAGAAGCAGAATCATGCTTAAAGCAGCTTAGAAGGAAATGCTGGGATCCCCAGAGGGGCTGGGAAACGTGGGTTTAGGATGAAAAGAAGCAAGCCAAGAGCTAGCTGGCTACTTCCAGCTTTCACACCATAAATCGTTACATTCCTTAATGGCCAGCCGGCTTTCACATGTAGAAAGAAACTGAATACAGTAGGATGTAGCAGACAAGATACAGCTTAGCCAAGGGCACACTGTGTCAGGGATCCTTTCGTACTCTAGCAACAGTGCAAAGAAAAAACTGGCACAAGGCCCAGCATCTCTGTAAATCAATACAGCTGTTTGTTTAAACCGAGTGGCTGGCAAGGATATCAAGCTTTGATTGTTGTAGCCATTTCCAAAAGGAAATTAATAACGTTTCAGGAGATGACAGCAACCCATGTAAGAACAAAAGAGTTCTTTCCAACTAAGTTTTTATGCATTATAGGGCATGCTTTCAGTTCACTGCTTGAAGCCCAATAATAGACAGTATCCATTATTAGCAGAATTGATTATTGTAAAACCCAACAGACAACAAGACAGATATTCCTCCCCAAGTGTTCCTGACAGCAGAAAGTTCCTAAATGTATTTGTAGTCATGAATGGCATGGGTTTAAGCTTCTTGGTAATGTGTGGGAATCAAATCCCTAGATTTAACTGCCACGTGTGTTAAAGACTGGCATGGACACGTGCTGCTGCAGTGATACATAATCCATTGGGTGAGAAGCCAGACTTGGCATGACTCTGGTCCAAGGTTCTCTCTGTGTACAGGGGTAACTGCAGCAAGAACACTAATTTTCTGCAATGTGATATCTTGCTCTAATCCATTTTTTCCCTTTGTGGCCATGGCAGGAGATACATAAATCTCTCTGTTACAAAAAAGTAGGAAAAACTGAGAGAGAAGGAGAATTTGCATCTTTAACTTTCCCTCGCACCCTATCCTGGATCACACAAATTCTGGTGCTATTTTTTTTTTTTTTAAAAGAGCCTGCTTTTCATTGTACAGGTGCTCCCTTTCTATCTATTTTCAAGGTTGTTATTAATTTGTTTAATAACCTTCTAAGAGGTGGAAACATATACTCTTAAAAAAAGCTACAACCTTTGACATTTTTAAGCTATGCTGTCACACTTCATTGGAAAGAATTTAAGATGACAGGGCAGGATAAATTTGACAACTTCAAGTGAGCACTGGGAATATGAGACTAAAGTCTCTTCTTTTTACACTGAGTAATAAAATTGCTTGACCATGGGTTAGACTCTCAGTTGGTGCAAGAGGATAACGTAGACATCACTTTGGCCCACTGTCAGGAAAATAACATGAACTTCTCTTTGAATATTTATAATTAGGTGCTAGGGGATTTCTGGTTTGAGCACCACCGAAAGATCAAGAGTGAGAAAGCGATAGATTGAGCAAGTATAAATTATTCTTTAGCCTGCATTTTGTTATAGCTGTTGCAGAAGTCACAGATTCCAACATATTAACATATTTTAAAAAAATCTGCTGACACACAGGAAGCCTTGCCTATGAATAAGGTAGCAGAACGGAGGTATTTTCACAAGAGGCCTCCTGAGCTGAAAGCAGGCAACATTAGGAAGGTAAGAACAATTACTATAATAGCCAGGGCCAATAATCTGCTCTATACAGACAGGATTCCTTTCATGCAGTGCTAACCCACTTGATTACAACCCATGACAACAATCTTGCTATTTTTAACTCTGGTTTTGCAAAGAAAAAACCTGTGTGGCTGAGGATTGCAGACTGCTAAAAGATGGAGATTTGTAGGGCACAACAGCTAAGAGGCAGCATTAGGAAGTTAAGTGTTTGGTAGGTCCGTCATTCGCTCCTGCACTTTCACATATTGCTGGAGCCTCTTGGACACAGTGATGATCCTAAAATTGGTCCTCCACTTCTCAGTAGAAGATACCTAACGCCTTAGATACAACTCAGAGACTCATGATGAGAGGTGCCAGAGAAGCAGTAGTTTGTTCTGCATTTTTTTCTATTACTGTAATGTTATTGGTAGAAATTTTGGACAATCAGTACAAACATTTTTCTTTGGCGTTTTAAGCCTGATTATAGCCATGGTAATCTAAGAGAGAAGGAGAGCACTGAAGACTTTCCCATAGGTAAGAGTGCTCCAGCTAGCAGCCTGCAGGACTCTCTCTAACCTCTCCCTTTCCCTTGCAGGAGCTCCTACATTCATGCTGATGGGCAGATGCCCTTTTGCACCTGTGCACAGCTAAGAATGTTGAACCATCAACCACTGCCTCAAATAGGCTGTAATTGAGGGCTGAATTCCATCATTATATGACTGTTCTGCCCTACATAACACATAGTCGGCAAACATAGGCACTCCGTACCACAAACAATCTTATGTTACATCTTGCCTTCTCCTCTAATGCTTCAGTCATGGATTAATCTTTGTTTCAAGAAAAGAAGACAGAACAGGAAATAAGGTCTACATTGCTTCAGGCACTACCTGAGCATGGACTCAAAATCACAGTGCTTACTTAAGTAAAGCCAAAGCTGTATCAACAAACAAAAAGAGATTAGAACATTAAGCGATTAAGAACAGAGATTCAGAATCTGATTTCAGATACCACAGCATCAATCTGGAAACGAGTGAGATTACTCCCTTACTTGGCTCCAAATAATAGTAACGCTAGTCAACGTAAACCTTGTTATGCTTCATGGTACAGAATGTAATACCTTCCCTGCCCAAAACAGTAATACATAATTAAGTACAATAATGCATAATTATGTTTTGTATTAGAGACAGGAAAGCAGCCTATACCTCTTCAGGGGTAGAAGTTATGTCCTGAAGAATCTGACTGCTGCTTTCAGAAGTCTACTCCCTCAGGAAAAATGTGCTTGTTCTGGTCTTTGGTGGGGCTGTTGCAATATTCTTAACCCTGTAATCAACAATGAAGTACAGACGTAACCTTACTGATGGTCTGAAGATATGGACTTCATGATATTGTCCTTATGATCAAGCACATGCAAAAAATCTGCTTCTCAATATCCTGAAAAGTACTTATGATCAACAAGAACAGAAATTATACATATGGTATCAGGAATACTGAGTGATCTTGGCCACTAAGACACTGAGTAGGTGTCATTTAACTTTTTCAACTCCTTTCCTGACACTGATTTTTCAGAACACGTCACACCTACCATGGAAGGGTACTTCTGTTACACCTAGTGACAGGGGCACTGTACAACTCAGGGAAAGATCACATCACTCCAACCACTTCAGTCTCTGAAGTCCAAATCTCAGGATCTGACTAGCATGGTCAAAACCATACTGTGACTACAAATCAATAGCATAAGGGTAATTCATAGATGAAGGACATTCATATTTCAGCATTTAGACAGTGCAGTGGCAGGAAATGTGTTACCCGCTCATCTTCGCATCGAAAAAAGCACATTGCTTCCATTACAACAAACAGGAGAGAAAAAGAAGAGGCCTGGAACATTTTAATATACACATTCTTTAACTAAGGGACCAGAGGAAATTTTAGCCTGACTCTTCAGAAATCCAGTTCTAAAAGTAGCACGAGTATATCCATCTTGCTGTACACGTGTGTCTTTCTTACACTCAAATTTCTCTTCATGTTCATGCTGACTGAGGGTATGCTATGATCCCTGCAAGACATCTTGTAAGGACTGTTACACAAATAAGAGCAGAGAAGACTGTTAGTTCAATTCAAACATGTTTTCAGTGGAAACAAGTTCATTCTTACACCCATTGGGCAGCTGAAGTTAAGTACCGTAGCCAAGAGCAAAAGGATGCTATCGGCTTTTTAACTGTACAAAATGCTGCAGGGTTTGGCAAGCTCTCTGTTCCCATTTCTATCACACCTCTGTATGCTTTCTCAGTCTTTCATCACTTCAAAGCTGAATGCCAACAGTTACAATGTGAAACTCAGAAGAAGTCAACAAACATGGGAATTCAGAGGCATGGGCTGTGCACGCTATGCAAATTGCTATTTTCATAAGAAACATCAAGTAGGGGCCCTGCCTCCTTTCCCAGCAAAACAAGACAGCATTTTCAAAGGCAACAGGTGGAAACTTGGCTTTTGACAGCACAACTTTTTGAGGTACTACGGAACATGGGGAAGACTTGGGATATAATGTTGCTCTGCCTTCAGGAAATTCCCCCAGTGCTGAATGGCACACTGCTTGGGGGGTGGGGGGAGCTGGCTTAGCAAAATATTATTTCTGGATTCCACACTAATAGATGCATTAAAACTGCACAACTTGCAGAGCAGAAGTACTGGAGACATGCGCATCTGTATACTCTCTATCTTGAGAGACAGTGTATGGGAACTGTACAGA
Source organism: Platalea leucorodia (assembly GCF_965183815.1). Lineage (NCBI taxonomy): Eukaryota > Metazoa > Chordata > Aves > Pelecaniformes > Threskiornithidae > Platalea > Platalea leucorodia. Next base: position 32,286,490 of record NC_138831.1, read on the forward strand.
AATTGTAAAGATTGATTTTGAAAAAATGGAAAAATAGCTCATGTCACATTTACATAGTATAAAAAATAGCAGCATCTCACATTACTGTTTATGTAGAAGGTTGCTTAGATCTTCTAAACTTTAGAAAGAAAGAGTTAGGTGGAACAATTGATCGTAATTATGAAAAACACATTTCCTTGCTTATGAAACTAGTATTTCTCAACAGGAAGATTTTCAAATCTGGAGTTAGTTCTTGCACTGGCAACTGTGCTTTCTTTTTATATTTCCTGTAGTTGAAAAAAGAAAGCAGACTTCTCTAGCCCAGAGCACTTCTATCTCAACTACCATGCACTAGTGTGTTACGGCAATGTTTCTTGCAAAAAAAAGATTTTTTTTTTTTTATTAAACATTTTCATTGTGCTTTTAAAAAACCTGTTGATTTAAAAACAAAACAAAACACCACTGTTTATAATCCACTATCCCTTTATCTCCTACCCAACCCCTTTTACACGGGGCTACTTCCTAGGCTGTTTACTTGTAGTTCCCTTCATAAACCCAGGAAACAGAAAGAATCATGTTGAGCTAATGATCAACTAAGACTGATGCTTGTCCCCCAAACTCTCTAACAGTTGATCAATGATCAATACAAATGGTTGCATGGTTGCCCAGTTAGTAACACAAAAAAAAAAAAAAAAAAAGGTGGCTGAAGATTCTGTCAGATCCAGCCCATTCCTCAATCTATTCTGCAAGAAAGTTCTCGGGTCTCCAGTGCAACATAGCTCAGAAGTTATTTTGGATCTCAAAGAAACAACTGCAGCACTAAACTACAAAGAAACTACACTGTGACTTCTACTATCCTTTGATAGATGTTGTACTGAGCTCTGTAAAGCTACCTTGGTGCTTTGATATCTGGGCCATAATGTTTGGTGGTGGTTCTTTTTAACTACTTCTTCCAACATTATCACCTTTATCTTTCTAGATGAAATCTACTGCTTTTTCACTAATGTATCTAACTCAGTCTTCACACACAGACACTACCAACATGGTACTTGGAGGTGTCAAAGTCAAAGAGAGAAAAGAGAACTGTTTATATTTGTTGGCAGTATCTATGTTGGCAGTATCTATGTTCATGGTGCTTTAGGCTCTCTAATACAGGCAGCCACAAGAATAAAAGCTAGGAGCCTGGAAACAGAGCTGTAAATTCCACACTAACAGGTTTGGAAGGAAAGGACACAGGCAGCTTAGTCACATGTGTATAGTTACCTTCTTACTCACAGGTGAAATAATTGGATAGTTTTCTGGCTGAACATCCATCTGGTCACTATTAGAGAGCAATAAAGACACAAATACCAGCAAATGGCAAGGGAGATTACAGGATTCGGTAGCATGCATCAATAAATTTTAGAATTTGCACACACAGCAGCAATTTAGGTGATGCTGATGAAAGCTTTTTCCTACCACTTCATAATCATTCCAAGCACTTCTGGCTATTGCAGATCTAAACTACAATGCCTGCACAGGAAAAGATCCCTTACATGTAATGATATTCTGCCTCTTCTGCTGCTCTGGCTGGATATACTACTATCATCTTTCCAGTCTTCGCAAAATTTAATAGAGTCTCCATTTGCTAATCTGAAGGGTGGATAGAGTAAGCAACCTCAATTTATATGGCACATATAGACATCACAGGACTCCACCTGGCGTGTGAAATTACTTTTGTAAGCAGCACTGAGAAGAGTCACTAACACGCAGACATAGTCTAGGTTTTACGAAACACTGTGTAGTGTTAAAAGCATTTCCTTTTGTCCACAGTGAACAATAATCTGCAAGTCTATCACGTCTGGATATGAAATGCAGGGAGGCTTTTAGCCCTGGAGACCGAAACCCCTATGACAGTGTAACCATCCATATACCCACAAAGGCGGCCATTAGAACTGTGTGTGCAGTTTTCCATCAAACTGTCCAGCAAGAGCTTAAACTTTTAATCCCCTCTGTGGACACCACGTATGTGGCAAGGAACCAAATACTCCTTAGGTGACCAACACACTGCCAAAGAGTGGGCGGGGGGGGGGGAGAAAAACTGTCCTAGGGGACAAAAAAGAGAAAGAAAATATCAGCCAAGAGAAATCTGCTGAGTTGCAGCCAAAGTGGCTTTCAATTACAACAAAGCAGGGCTTTTTAAGAACTCATGTCCCAAGTTCCTTTCTTTCAAGAACATTGACATTTGCAAAAATATTATGCATGTCATATCTGAAGCAGTTGAGAGGATTAATTTTTCACTCAAAAATTTCATGTATGCATGGTTGCACAGAAGGCTTTCTATTTCAGAGCTATTAAACAACTAAATTTCTGATTATGCTACCTCTTAATCAACAGCCAGTCCCCATTGTAAGCAAATACCTGTAAAGAAGTCTTTTGTGTAATACAACCTGCTAAATTTATCAAGCTACTTTTGCTCTAGTAATATTGATCATTCCAGAAAGTGGACTTAATTTCTTAGGGACATGCTACCCATCCAGAGGGACCTGAACAAGCTCAAGAAGTGGACCCATGTGAACCTCATGAGGCTCAACAAGGCCAAGTGCAAGGTCCTGCACCTGGGCTGGGGCAATCCCTGGTATCAATACAGGCTGGGGGATTACAGGATTGAGAGCAGTCTGGCAGAAAAGGACTTGGGGGTATTGATGGATGAAAAGCTGGACATGAGCCGGCAATGGGCTCTCGCAGCTCAGAAAGCCAACCGTATCCTGGGCTGCATCAAAAGCAGCGTGGCCAGCAGGTCGAGGGAGGTGATTCTGCCCCTCTGCTCTGCTCTGGTGAGACCCCACCTGGAGTACTGCGTCCAGCTCTGGGGTGCTCAGTACAAGAAGGACATGGACCTGTTGGAGAGGGTCCAGAGGAGGGCCACAAAAAAGATCAGAGGGATGAAGCACCTCTCCTATGAGGGAAGGCTGAGAGAGCTGGGGTTGTTCAGCCTGGAGAAGAGAAGGCTGCGGGGAGACCTTATTGCAGCCTTTCAGTACTTAAAGGGGGCTTATAAAAAAAGTTGGTGACAGACTTTTTAGTAGGGCCTGTTGCAATAGGATAAGGAGTAATGGTTTTAAACCAAAAGAAGGTAGATTTAGACTAGGCATAAGGAAGAAATTTTTTACAATGAGGGTAGTGAAACACTGGAATGGATTGCCCAGAGAGGTGATAGATGCCCCATCCCTGGAAATGTTCGTGGTCAGGTTAGATGGGGCTCTGAGCAACCTGAGCTAGTTGAAGATGTCCCTGCTCATTGCAGGGGAGGGTGGACTAGATGACCTTTAGAGGTCCCTTCCAACCCAACCCATTCTATGATTCTATGCTGAAATATGGAGCTTAAAATGTTGTGGTAGCAGACATATCATGAATTAAGAGAAGCACCTGACAGGTTCTCCACTGAGGTGGTATCCAAGTTATCTTGATAAAAGCTAGAGGGCAGACACGATGGGGAAAAGACGGGTATAAGTCTATTGTGTCCTTCTTTCCCTGGACACATCCACCTTTTCTTCAGAGGCAGGAAGCCACTCTGTTTGATAGGCCTTTTGTTTCTGACAGAGCAGTCATGTTGGCTGACGCTCTGCGTACTGAACTTGGAGTCTCCCAAGCTAAAGACAAGAGCTACCGCAACCTGAACTAAGGAGCTAACGCTTTCTGGCTGGGGCTACAGCTGACTAATAACATTTTGTGGGTTGGGCACAGAGGGAGACTTACACTACAGGCTCACTGACAAGTTTCATTTGCCCAATTTTGGAGTTTACTGCTGGTAAATCTACATAAAAGAAATGTGCTGAAGAAAATTTCTGCCAAGTTGCTGTCAATCTGGGTAAAGCCAGAGCCCTTGCAATAAAACCTGAAGTTGGAGCAGGCAATGTACGTTCCATTCTGAAAGCCCTGTGAATTTTCTCTTTCGTCCTTCCAGCCCAGTTATACCACAGGCATTTATTTTAACAAGCAGCTTGAGATACACATTTAAAAAACTTATTTGCCTCAATCAAAAATTTTGGGATCAAGGCTTCTCATTTAATGCTGGGGAATGACTCATTGTGCCTTAAACGTCTGACCTGTTGAGGCATTATTTACTAAAGATTTGTAACTAGTAACACTAAATAAATACGCAATCAATCTTTTGCTCTGCAAACCCAGGGAGGGGTCTCAGATTTCCAGTAATTCCCCTTCACCCAGTTCTACATGCTCATCAGGTCTTTATTATTACAGCTCCAGGGATTCCACACATCCAGGCCCTGATAACAAGAGGATGAGTTAGTGATGAGACCAAAGGGAAGTGGAAGTGAGTATTCCAACATGCTTCTCTGCTTGGGGCTAACATTAATTCTAAAGACTTCGTACCAATTCAATCACGTTTTTAAACAGTATGGCTTTCAGCTAACTAACACATAGGTACCAGCATGCTAGTGATTCCCCTCCAGAAAGCTCTTCTACGGTCTGCCTGCTGGTCACAAATGCATTAATTGACAGGCAGTGTTTTGATCTCCTCTGATGCTTTTTCTATACTACTGGAGAACTCTAGGTCTAGGAAGGAGACACTGTATGTGCATCATTTGAAACCTGCTCTCCTCTAATGGTTTGCTAGATCTTCAGCCTGATGAGCTTAATTCTAAACACAATTGTTTTCAAGAGTTTCATCAATTGATTAGTATTTCCATAGGCTCTGTCAAAGCTGTATGGCAGGGATCCTGCCCTGGAATCAGTCATGTACTTTGCTCTCTGGGAAAATCTCCAGATGCCAGGGCTATAGATAACAGTAGTAAACTTTTAGACAAGGATCTTCCCCTTGCTTATCAATCTGTGCTTACAGAAGGCCAGGATCAACCCGAAATAATTTGCTTTGGTAGTCTGAATATGTTTGCACAATGCCTATTTACATTACACCTGGCTCATACCAACACAATGAGCTACTTACTTTAATTATGACTAAATGTATTACCAAGCTTGAAAGAATGTAGCTGTTAGAAATCAAGGAGGATCCCATAGCACTCCTCTGCTGAGAGCAATAAATTTTCCTCTGCAAAGCACCTGTACTTTTTTAAACTTCAAAACCCAGAGCCAGCCTGAACTAAGATAGGAAAAAGGGGATGTGCAACATGAAACCACTACAATTAGGCATTAGCAAACACCATTCACAAAGGCTTGTGAACTGGAAGGCTGACAGTCATTTTACTTGCCAGCTCAGCTTCTTAGCTTTCTTCCACAAAACCTAAAACTCATCTGCCAAAATCTTCTGTAAGGGTTATGTAATCTCCATCCAAACATAATCTATTTCCCGTAACAAACTTACAAAATACCAATAATACCTGAATATTTCAAAGGGAAGTACCTATTTCAATGCACGTAATAAATGAAAATACAGGTTCTAGACAAATAATTTGTGAGTTATGAATGCAATCTGTTTTGTAATTAGTGTCTCCCCATTAACAAGTGGCCTATGGTTTATTTGGTCCTCAATATATTTAAAAGGTTTGTCACCCAAAAATCTTAAGTGAAGGCTAACATAACAGCCCGTTACGTGTTTTTAATGAATAGATATTTGTGATGAAGTCAGAAAGCATACTTAATTCCTGAGTCTTTCTGTATATGGAGAAAGACAAAGTATATGATATGGCATCTATTGTATCTGGCACTGAACTGGGCTGCTGAAGATGTGGACTCCCTTCCTTACTTGACTGCATGCTTACAGATTGCATCACATCAGTTCTTTTGACTATTAAGTTTACTGATGTTTGCATAAGCTCCTTGAGGCAGGCCCTCTATACTCTGTGCTTCTACAGCCCTGAAGTAAAGGGTTCTCGCCTTTGTGATTGATTCCTCTGCAGATAACTGTAAAGAAAGTAACATATGACTAGTGACCTTGCGAAAATAAATCAAGGCAAGACTTGCAGAGTGTGTTTCTTCCTCTCATCTGTTTTTGAATGACTTCACATACCTGAAGGACAGATTCAGTGATGGACATACATTCTAAGACTCTCCAAGGAATAGAAGAAAGTGAACCCAGTTCTGATTCTCTAGATTATGGACTAGCTATGCACATGCACCTCTCCCTTCCACATCACACTCATGATAGATTTGTTTAACTTAATTTCTATGTTTTGCATTATCTGGGTTTTTATTTGTGTGAACCTATGCTATATGCATCCTAAATAAGAGCTGGCTGGATATATGGAAAAGAATTAATTGCATGAGATTATGGGGATATTGCTGATCCTCCTAAATTATCAGTCAAACTCCCCCAAAGAGGTGAATATTCCAATATCCTAATTTCTACAATTTCATAGAAAAAATAAATTGATGTTGGGTTTCTTTCCAGATTTTGAATTTACATGACACTTCCAAGATTTCTGCCATACGTAGTAATTTAAACAATCTTACCCTACCCCAGCCAAATCTGAGATTCTCACGCACTCCCATTACTCTAGGAGCCGGGTCCTATATTACTCCTGCGGTTGGATCTCACCAAAAATCATCCTGTAATGCATGACCCGTGCTCAAACTGAGCAAGCTGGCAGACCTGGTACAATAGGGGGAAACAGTCTATGTTTCAACTGTGTTCTTTACTGCTTACCAGTCACAACAGACTATGAATCTCTCAATACTGGTTTATTACCTACTGAAGAAATAAGAGTGTTGCACTGCTATTCCCACTGATTGTGAATGGAACCTAGACACAAAATTGGCATCCCAGAAACGAGCAGATTGTACATTTCCATGTCAGAGAGGGGACCTCTGACATATTCACAGCATGCAAGTGCATTATCCAACATCTCAATTTATTTTCTGCAATGTAATTGTTTGGGAGTTTTCGGTCATGGGAATTCTGCTGTTTGTCATTCCAAGCATGAAGGATATTAACCAAAGTAATCAGCTGAATGAGCTCAGAAATACAGGATGCTTTATCACATCAGAACCACATATTGCTGTTCTTACATCTCTCAGAAACAACAAACATTTGTCTGTGAACATTACAGGTGAAACACCAGTGGAGATTACCTTTTAAAAATTCTTGGACAGAGATCTGATAGGAATGTTTTAGTTTGTTATATTTATTGTTTTCATTTGTTAGGCATTTATTTTTTGGTTTGTTTATTTGTTTGTTTGTTTTTAAATAGAACGTGCTATGAGGTTTCATCTGTTTGCTCACTCTTCACTGAGGTCACAGACACAAACACTATGGTTAGACTTCAAAAGCAATAAAGCAGCATTGACTTTATTTCCTATGAACATGTCTGGAAATACATGGGGCAATTTCAGTTTTCTCTGCGAGTGTGAACTCTTGCCATTTTGCCACTCTGAACAAAACAGTTTGCTTTACCACCGCCCAACACACACAAGAAATCAAGTAGGGCAGAGATAATGTGCCAGAAGGACAAGAAGCAACCTACTTAAATACCTTATCCACTAAAGTCACAGCAGTGATCATGAGTACGTGAGTACATGATCACCAGCTCGCTCAACTTTACAGCTGCCTGATTTGCTATTGACTGAGCTGTTCTTGTACTAATAGGAAATGGTGTGGAAGGCGTGGAATAGCAGAAGCCTACTCGCTAAAAGAAAAAAGGAAAGAAAGGTAACTTTCAAAGGTGTGAAAGGAAAGCTTAAAGCCCCTTATCCATATTTATTCTTATCTCTGAGCAGTACTATTAGCTCATTTTATTAAGCATTAGCCTTGCTTGAAGCAGTGTAAATAAACAAGATCCTCAAACTGCATTAAGGCCAAAGTTTCATTAAATGATTTTATGAATCCTTATTTAATATCCTATTCTGCAAGGTGCAGGTGTAGCTGCCTTTCCTTGCAAAAACTTGTTGTCACCACATTCATCGTTTTCTGCAGTCCTTGCACCATTACTCTAGAGTCTAAGTATTAACTAATTACGAGTGTTACTGACTGTGATTTTTGTAATTACAGCCTTCAGTGTTTAAATTTTTAACCTGAACCGCAGTGTCTGAATCTGTCGTAATTTCTACTGCATGAAACAATTGTGGCTTTGTAGCATACTGCAGGATACAGTGCCACATTTGGTTGAGATTAATAAAACCAGGTATGTTTTCCTGGTTATCTTCATTCACCTGCAGGAATTACAACTTTTTCCACAGTTCTTACTGTCTTCCTTCCTGACTGCAGTGACTAACTCTACTCAGCATTTAAGGAGCACCATGAATGGCATTCCATGAAAAAAAAATCAATACCAGCACCTAAAATATTTGCCCAACAGATTTTTAAAAAAGGCCTCAGCAAAAGCAGTCCTCTAGACTTAGATGGAAAAATTTAAAAACTGTTGAGAATCAGGGAAGTCAGGGCCTCCCTCACCAAGTCTGTATTTTACTGCCCTTACTCAAATACGTCAAACTACATCAACTCCATAACTTTCTACTCATCAGCTGAACCATGGTGACTGCCTGTAGTATCTGGTCTTAGTCTACAGTACACAACTATACAATTTAACTTAAACATCGTACATTGGCCAGGTTTGATATTGACGAAGTCAACAGTTGCAGGGCAACTTGTCAACTTGCTGCAGCTTGATGGCAGAGCTAAGCCTTACATAGCAACTGGGGATGGGAGAGTTATCAGTCTCCCAAGAACAACTCTGAACTCTGTAGAAGCGGGCCTTAAATCAACTCTAATAATAGTAACAAAATAATACTAATAAAAACCAGTACAGAGCAGAATTCACTAAACCGGGTATCCATGGAATTGTGCTGACGCTGCTTCTTATGACTGTAGCATTTTATCCTCCAATTGGTACTACCAGCATCACCAGCACAAGAGGTTCATTCTCTTATTCTCTGCCAGGTACCCTTACTGCTCTGGAACTCACAAACCCAGACTCAGCTGGAAACTAACTTGATGCCAGATGCTCCACCATTCTGGCCTCCTTAAGAACTTTTGCGAATGGTATTTAAACTGTAAATGTAGAGTTTCTAGTGTCTTGCCTCGTGTAAAAACACACACACAACCCAAAAGCAAAAAAACCAAAACCTACAAATCCCCAAATACAAAACCTCAAAAAAGCTTTGTTGGAACATCTGAAAAAGCCGTATTTATTTTAACAACTATCATGTTGAATCAAAGTTTGTCTTACTGCATCTAATCAGTGCTACTTGTACCTCTGTGTTCAGAAAAGCAACTGACTGACGCGATACAGATGGCGGCACTGGGTACCAGCAGCATAAAATTTACATTCCAAATCCCTATGGAAGGGAGCTGTAGAAGTGTAGAGATACACTCCTCTCTCCATAGGCTGTCACAATGGAGATTTCAGGCTAGTTTCCAAACAGATACAATTAAGGTGTTCAGAGAGGGATCTCAGGAGCTTTTACGTGGTGTTTCAGTCCTTGTACAATTGCTCAGCAATCCTTTCTCTCTGACTAGTATTACATTCAGAATTTGTAATTAAAATATCACAAGAACAGTTACAGCTAGTGGTTTACTGGTGTTTCATTATTTCCAGCAGAGTTTCTCTACTGCATAGCATGAACTGAAAGCTTCCATAAATTACCTGAAAAGTGAGAGTGGGCAGATTTTTACCTCATACATATTGTACAGAGAGGTATACTTACCTACATCCATACTTACACATCATAATTTTCTCGTGTATAACTGATGATTCTGTGAGATTTTTGTTCGTTTTTTGAAGAGCAGAAGGAAGAAATACTAGACATACTACAAGAAGGTCAGATACTTCTTCCTGTTGTACAGAACAAGGATCCCGGTCCCTTCAGCATTATTTGAAGGGTGACAACAAGGAAATTCACATCTAGCTCCTTAAATTCTTTCTGGATCTTGTTTCTAGCCTGAAAAGAACATTTTATATAGCTTTATTTTGCCTGTCTCTAAAGATCTTAAGGGACTGTTTCTACCACAATAGAATCAAAGTGACAGAAATTTCATAGCCCCAGCTCATCTTCTGTTTGTGAAGGGAGTCTCAAAACTATCTCGGATATTGTAGGATCATCAGATCTACTGTAACTGGCTCCCGCCTTTGACCTCATCAGTTACTCAGAAACTCCTGTCTGAACACCTTCCAGCTGGTTTTCATGCATGCATACAACTTTGTTTCCTGTGAAGTACAACGAATGCAATGCCCTCTTATCTTTGATTAGTAAGAGCGCTGCACACATGATCACAAAACAAGAAAAAAACCCAAGTGATACTATAGCTCTTTAGTCTTTAACATGGTCCTTATCTGCAGCTGTGCTAACTGGGTTTAGTTCCCCACAGTGTGAGATTTAGAAATACTTATTTCTTTTTTCATTGTTTGTTTAAGGATTGTCACTGTCTGCAATTCATAAATGCCAAAAGCCCCGTGTCAAGTTCTTCTTGCTTCTAACTTGCACCTAGGCATTGAAATTTGCTCCTGAAACTTTTGAAGAAAGGGAAGCTCCCAAAAAGCCACTTAAGCCCAGGAAGACGAGATTCTTATTGATCCCTTCTCCTGTTCCCCATCTCTGAGAGCTTGTTCATATGACACTGCTCTGAAAGACATAAAGCACCTACTCCACATGGTCTTTTACATTTGGCTAAGGCTGCTAGGACCCTGTGGAGGCTTCTGCTCCCACTGACTTCCATGCTTTTCTGGAGCTGGCAGTTAGAAGAATTGATTCTCTCACTCCTTCCCTTTTTCCTTCAGCCTTGAAACTGACTCTTTTGCAGGTATTTAAAAAACTGATGTGTTGCTTTTACATGACACTCCAATGCAGAGTCACATTTCATTACAGTAAAAAATTCTGGCAAAATCCAATGCACACAGCAAAATAAAGAGCATTGCACTGAATTCTTTTGGATGAAATGTTAATAATATTGAACTATTGAAATGAAATGGTTTGATACTTCTTGTTTCAAAACTAGCATTCTGCACTAGAGGTTAACAGAACACACCATCTAAAAAAAATTGAGATTGAACAAAGTGTTTCAATATATTTGTAAGTATCCTTCATCCTCTTTTCTCTCTAGCTTCTCAACAAAGCATTGTGGGGACAACACTACCGAACATAAGCCCAGATCCCTAGATATAAATGTGTCTTCATACTTCAAATGATAAACAGTCACAAACATATGAAAAAATATGTATTGCCACTTCAGCTACCTGCCAGCAGATGCACGTATACAATGTCAATTTTCCGCTCAGCAGTGCTTCAGACATCCTCCTCAGAACATTACGCTTATTTTTTAACCACTTCATGAGTATGTTTCTTTACTTCGTAATGCTCTGACATCTAAATTGTGAGCTACTCTGGAGCACAAATTGCTCTCCGAGTTACTCAATCCTGTTAAGGTTTTCTTAGCATGATTACAACAGGAGTTCAGGAACCAAAATGTCAAAGCATATGGAAGACTTACTTCTAGGGAAGGAAGTTACTACACCAGAATGATAAACATTTCTTACTGCATTCCTGAAGATGAAGCTAATCCATTGCTGAACGCTGGGGACACATTAAACACAACATGACTTGAAAAAATCCTGTTTTCAAAGCTGAAAAAAAAACGGGGCAAATTCTGGCAGATTCTATAAGACTTTAAAATCTATCATGACATGCAACTTTCTGTATCTTCTTCAGGGGAAAGGCAAGAATGGAGAACATTTCAAACTTTGTCCAAGCTACCTCTGTGCTTTGACCCTTTTTAACTTCGCTGATGCAGAAGCTGTAAAAAATCATCATTTCTTCTGGGAACATGTGCCTGCCTCAAGTTGACACTAGCAGATATAAATAGCTGTGAGCTGTATCGATAGCTATTTTCAGAATGGATAGTCAGGCATAGTGGTATTAATTCATGAGAGCAGGAAAGGGAGGCAGTGTAATTAGCCCAAATGAAATATGAGAAATCCTTCATGTAAGAAAGGCTGGACAATGTCTTGTAAGGACAAGCTAACCCATGCAGCTTCTCACAGTGAGGTAAGATCAACAAATCTGTCTGGAATCGCAGCTCTCTGACATCACCAGCTCTTTAAATCACAGTGAAATTCACAGAGAGAAAGGAAAATGCTGGCAATGCTTTGATGACATCCCTGAATATGACCTCCGCTTGTGACTTGCCTTCCCTAGAGGATATAGAGGACAAGACTCATACCCTTTTAAAAGGAAGAATGTTACCTTCCTATCCATGTTCTACATTTTTGCTTTCTCCCTTTAGACCTGACATATATAACTACTCCTGCTTGATGCATTACTGAAACAAACTCCCAAGCAGAGGTTCAGTAGCAGGCAGTATAAAGGCTGAAACTTCAAGAGAAGGCCTCGAGCTCCTTCCTCACATTCCCCTACTTCCTGTTTTCTTTTAGACAAGCAATGGCTGACTATGGCTCTGTATGTCCCAGTCAGAAGTTGGGAGCACACAGAAGTAAAAGGTCCTGAAAGATGAAAGCTAACTGAATGTGGCTGACTTGAGGTCTTAGATATGGTTTCTGAAGAGTTTTTATTTCATAATTATACTCCATTGCTTGTTACACAGTGATGCCTACACATGCTAGTTCAGAACTCAAAATCCCACATTATGGCTGGTGCTGCCTCAGCGTATGTGAGTGAGTTTCTGCTCCAAATACTGTTTTAGTTACAAATGAAAGAATCAAGCAGAGGTTTAGTGATAGTAGCATGCAAACACTAGCATTCTCATGCTATTCTTCACTTTTCTTTGCTATCAGTAAGTGCTGAAGCAGAAACAAGACTGAAAGAGGTAATTAGGAAGGTAAATCAAAAGGGAAAAATATGCTTGACATACTGCTGCTTCTGAAGCCTGACAAACAGAAAAGTAGTTTGACACAGCTGATGTCAACCCAATAAGCTGATATTCCTTGCTGTGTTCTACCTCCACTTGCTTTATTGGGAAGGGCAATAGGATGGAGGTGGTAGGGAGCCAAGAACAAATTCCCAATCCTAAGACCAGTTTTACATCAGTGTCAGCAGCCTTGAGAGCAGCCTGATGGTGCTAACTCCCCAGGTGTTGTAATCACAGAGGTAGAATGGAGATACCGTCTACCTCTCTTGCATTTCTCCCCAGACAGCAAATGTCAAGACATAGAGCCAACTATGCTGACTCTATGATGTCCACCAAGTATCTCTGGCATGTGGTAAGTTTGTGCTTTTTGATGTTTTCAAAGTATACAGCTGGAGCAGAAATGCGGTTTGTACATCATTGAAAGTGGTCTACGTATCTTCTCTGCTGACAGATATTGGACCTAAGGAATTCAAACTTGTTTACCCATCTATGTTAACAAGATTTCCTAAATTTTCTACAGATGCCTGTATTTTTATATCCACCTTTCACATTCTGCTTTACTCCAAGGTTGAAAACTGCAAAGCTGTTCTGTAGCTCCCTGTGTATTTCAGGGGCATGCTCTTTAACCTGCAGAAGCAACAAATGATGCAATACATTTTCTCTAAGGCCATCCCCAGAAAGCTGGAACAATTATGGAGCCATCTCTTCAGTCTGGATTTGTACAGCATTTAGCACTACACAGAGGTTCTCTCTAACACCCTTCATGCAAATTAATGAACTGTAGGAGAGCTAAAAAAGATGCAGGATACATTCCATGCAGTCTCTAGGCAGAAAACAGCTATAATATTTATGAAGTTTTCTGCATCTACCCAGCAAACCTAACAGAAGGTCACAGAACAGTTGGAAGTTTCTATCAATCAGGCATGGATTTCCTTTCGCAGAAGTAAAGGAAAAGCAGAATAGCACCTATCATCGTCTGACTGAACTTACAGTTTAGTCATGGAAATCAGAAGCTTTATTCTATTGTATATGAGTGATACAGAATATATTCTATATTCTATTCTAATACTCTGCACAGAATATTCTATTCTCTACCATATTCTATGGCAGTGGCCTAGTGAAGCTGTCAACTCTGTTCCCTCATGGCCACACAGCTGAGCTCAGAGAACCCTCTCTTACTTCCACATTCAGCCATAACTTGAAAAGATATACCAAGGAGGCCATTCAAAAGGTTCACTAGCCAGGGCAGGAAAAAGAAAAATCCTAACTACACACGATTTCCTAACCCTTTCCTCAGGGTCTACTTCCAAACCCCATATTCAGATCTAAACCAAGCCAATTCAGTGGGCAGAGCAACAAATTCCCTCATCTGCCCTTCCTGCCTAGGGAGCTGGAAGGAAAGGGGAACACCCTTCTCCTGATAACCTCAGCCCCAGCTTCCCCTCTGGGCTCACAGCTGAGCCCAGATAGGCCAGGCCATCAGCAGGAAGGGTAACTGCTTACTTGCCAGAACACCTTTAACTTGGCTGTAATATGACACAGAGCACACCGACTATTGGCTGTAAAGCCACTGGCTCAAATCCTGAGCAGGAAAACAAATGCATGAATACTACCTAGGAATTTTTGCTTAATCATTCAGCTATGTAGACACAGTATCCTTACAAGCAAACCATTCTGGACAGAGGAGAAAGAGAAGACTTAATACTCTTCTTTCCTAAAAACACAACTAGAGATGTTTCCTCTAGAAAAATAAACATTCTTGCCTCAAACTGGAACTTAATATAGTAATTTTTATCTTTTAAATGAATTTGTGTGGTTAACCTATAGCTTTGAAAGGAAACCTAATCCATATAAAGCTAGGAAAAATGTGAAACATAATCTAAGAACTTTTTCCAAAGCAAAGGCTAGATCAAAAGAGAGATTCTCCAGGACAGAAAGAGCCTGTGAGGAATCAGTGGTGATCCATAAAGCAGCTCAATTTGATTCATTATGTACATATCACAACAATACTTTGCAATTCTAACACAAGGATGAAGTGGCATTTTGCAAATTTTGACTAACTAATTTGAAAATACTTAAAGACAACACAGGCATGTTACAAACTGTGGGGTTTTGGTGTGTGTCGGGGGGGTTGTGGGTTTTGGGTTTTTTTAAATCAACTCTCCCAAACTAAAGAAAACTCTGGAAGCAAACTCGGGAGATCTGCTTTGCTGGCCCCAGTTTCAGATGGCTAGCATGCCCTCTGCTTTGTTTACATTTCATATAAAATAATGCATTTGAGAAGAAACTGAAGCTCTATGTGAAGAAAAAAGGGAAGAAGTGAGGGAACTACTTAATTACAAGACAGGATGAAAGAGTTGATTTATCCTGTTATACAGCCCTGAAGAAATCCCAGTATCATTACTATCTTAATTTACAGATATATATGATCCGAAACAAACCATGAATAACCAAACAAAAGTATTCCAAGCAAAAGACCCTGAAAACAACTCAAGTTCTTACAGCCAAAGTATAGAAGTGTCTCTGGAATCTGAGGTTTAATTTATGAGTTTATTACCATGCTATGAATTATTGCATACGCCTCCTGAAAAGAGGATAGACCTGTTACACCCCTAGTGATTGGATTTAGAAGTATAGCAGATTAGTAATCATTCAAATAGAGACTTGTCATGAACTATGCACAAACAGAAGCAGCTAATTTAGTACTGACACACCTTAAGAAAAATCTGTTCTGTGACTCACAGATGAACTATGATGCAACCCCAGCTGCTCTCCTCCCAATTCATAATGACAGTCTCAGGTATACTGCACGAAAAGAAAGTCTAGTATCTTGTTCCACTGTTACTTTTTCAATTCACCGTGGTTTATAATGGTAGTCTTGGAACAGCCTCAGGGCCCAAGAACAGGCTCTTACAGATGATGCTCTGTCTACAATAGGCTTTCTAGGATTTACAAGAATTTTGTCTTGTCTATCTGAGGAAATCAACTGGAATAGATATTTGAAAAGAGCAGTACCCTACATACACATTAAAATACATCAATTATCTTATCCTAGGATTTGAAGGACAGGAAGAATATCAGTCCAAGGAAGACTTAGAACAGGCTAACCAAGCATGATTGGTGGCAAGGGGGCTAATAATTTTTTGCTGTGTAGTTTTGCCCAACAGTTTTCACTTAAGATTCTTTTTCCCAGGAAAGCAGAATACACATACCTTACCTCCTCTATAAGTGTCAGCAATTCCAGTTGCTTGCGTGATTTCTGAAAGCCTCCCTATTTATCCTTCTCAACTTCCACAATACAGTATTAATGTGGTTTGAATTAGACCTTCCTGATAGCATTTAAAGTTCTTTTTGATGCAGAGCATGTCTTGCTGATTATATTTGAAAGACATCTTGTAATTTCTCTAAGCAGCATAATTGCGTTTTTGATTCATCCATTTGTTTATTGGAGTTTCGATCTATGCATAGAGTAATTGAACTAGTAAACAGTAAACTAAAGCATATGCCTGTCAGGATTTAAAGGCACCACTGTGCTCAGCAAATCTGCACTGCCTTTCTTTACTTGTTTAACATTTTAATAAATTGATAAAAACTGGTCTTCTACCTACAAGCTAACTCAAGGCTCTGAAAAGAAATATTTTGGAAATTTTGATCCAGTTTAGGTCCATGTCTGCCCAAGTCTTACTTTTCAGATGTGTCACAGATGTTAGGTATGACATTCTAGGTTCCCCTCTTTCCTCAGTGAGAGACCTCTGAAGCTGGTGCTCTACATGTACAGCAGCCAGGTCACCACACCAAGAAGAGAGACCACCACCACTCGTACCTTACTGCAGAGCCACATCCTTTGCACCAGCCCACTCACTTTTAGTAGGGTGGTTCAATTCCTAGTCTGGCAACAATGCTGCCTATCTTGGTAATTTTTCTGCTATCAGTAAGACTTACCTCCAGCTGGTAACCTTATGCCAATATTATGCACTCCCCTTTCCTTGGGATGTTTATCCTCTGCCATTGCTTGGAGAAGTAATCCACACTCCCTACAGGCTGAGGAAAACAGATCTTAAGTCACTGCTCCCTGATGGCAATTTTTGAAGATGTTGCTTAGCGTAGAACAAGATACACCAGTGAGCTGTGCACAGCACCAAATCTCAACAACTGACAATGGAGAAAGAGAACATCTCATTATCTTATCATTTTCTTTGAATTTGAGGTACGTCAGACCTCAAAGAAAGGGCTTCATTCCTAAAGAATAAATCAAGTGACTTGCCTGACAGCAGATTCTATGCTGCCCTTCCTCTACAAGAGTACTCCCAAGCTCACAAGCACACTCAATACAGGGTTGCATGCAGCCCATTCTGCTAACTCATTCTTGTCTTGCTTGGGACAATACGTTGGGAAGGATATTATGGGGCTGAGCCAACAGGCAGCCAACAGCCTGCTGTTATCAGCAATATACTTAAAGCTATCATCCAGATCCTCACCTCCCAGCACAAGTGAAAAGGGGCTGTTCAGCTGGCCACTTACTAAGGAGAGTAGTGTGAAGTGTACAACAGCAACGAGGATTCAGTTCCCTGAAGTCACAGTTTTGGGGTTTTGGTTTCATTTGTTTGTTTTTAAATAAGGGGCAAGGCAAGAACTGCAACCAGGCACAGCTTCTCTGAATACAGAGCACGTATCTGTGACCATGGTATAGTGGAAAGTGATGAGTGGGATGGGACAGCTTTCTGTTCAGGCCATCAGACATTTGCTTTTTAATTAACCATTTGTTAAGAAAGCTATTTTCTACTCTGACTCCACACACATTCAATCAGTAATAAAATCCTTCACTTGCCTTTAGCAAATTGACCTCAACCTTATATGGAATTTAAACAGCTCACAAAGAATGCAGTAAACCTCTTGCCCCTTCTCTGTTTGAGGCAACTGTTCTTTAAGTGCTTAGCAGAACGATGCTAGAGATCCTTTAAGAAATGCAGGAATTTCAAGCTCAAGCTACAGCCTGGTTTGTAACTAAGAAGGGAAAATTCAGTTCTACTGTCTAGGAATTTTTCCAAAAGTGCAATTTTTACAGTGCTAAATAAAACATGCTTTGAAATATTAAAAGGACATGACAATTTTAATCAGGGGTCCAGTACAATGAAGTTTCACGGTCTGTTTTCGCAGTACTAAGAAGATGATCTTGAACACCACTGGGTTAATCTGTTTCTGGGAAATAGATTGTAGGCTTCCTACACAGCCTGATGCAGCACATGGGTCTTGCATGCTGAATCTCACAGCAGCAAGATCAGGGGGCTGCTCACTCTAGGGACTTCCCCAGGAAATCCCTGACCACAGGATTCATTCTGCTAACAAATGGGGTCATCAGCAGGCTACACTTTTTGGGTTCACCTTTGGCAACTGTGGGGGTTACCAAGAAAACAGGCAATCTAAGTGCAGGAGCTGGCTGCAGGCTGGTTGGGCCCAGAAGAAGGACTTGGCAGGGCCAAGTACTGCCTGTTGCCAGGAAAGGGGATCCCATTTCACTGGTCTTTGCAAAAAGACCTGTGACAGCCCAGCTGTATGAGCACACTCTGAAAAAAAGTTAGGGCAGCCAACATTCTATCCAGACATTAAAACAGTTTTGACTACAAAAAGCTTAACCAAACAATTTATTTTCTTTTCTTTTTTTTTTCTCCCCTATATCAGAGATAGCTTTTGCAATGAAGTGACCTTTCAGAGCTGGATTCATCAATGCATTCACACAGACAGTCTAAGTAATCCTACGTTCACCCAGAACAACTTCTGCCTCAGCTTCACTGACAGGAGGAAGGTGTGGGTTAAGCAAGCCTGATTTAAACTAAATACTGAGTGTTTTCAGAAGGGCATCTCACAGTGGGGCTTATTTGGACTGCACATTCATAAGCAAACTAGAAGTACAAACGCTCAAGCCTTAGTTGCCAGATTAAAACTTCCATGTCAAAACAGGATGAAGCTGGAGGTAAAAAGCCCTATGCATTTATGTTCCAGAGCAAGAGATGCACTGCCTTGCATGACTGTTAAAGGATACGTGTGCTTGGTCTTTAGATACAAAACTTGTAAAAATGAAAGGAGGCATAGAAGAAGTCTTTATAAACTTGTGAGAAAAACATCCGCCTAAAGCCTCCCCTTTTCAGCTCTTTCTCACAACTAGTCTTTCAAATTGAAAATCTTTGCACTTTGACAGCCTGCCTATGAGACACTGCCCTGCTTTTCACCACCTTGCAGTGATTGGTATGTAGCAAAATGCAGCATGCTTGGCAGGTCTGTGGGAGAGAGAAGTCGTTTTATGGAGGAGGCTGGACACACTTATTTCGGATATGGCATTCTCTAAAGCTCCAAATTGTTTTGGAGATGGAAGAAAAAACTTCACCTCTTTGTGCAACTGTTTGCCCTCCAGGTAGATATCTGATAGGGAAAGGCTGCTCAAACAGTGGATAGAAGGAACAAAGTTCAGGTTTTCTGGCACCACAGACCAGTTCTTTGGTTCTGCCTACCTCTTGTTAAACAGGCATAGGCTTTTAGAACTCTGACTTATACTTAGGGGGCCACTCATACAGGAAAGGAAAGTAGAAGCTTAACAGAATTTGATTTCAAGGCTCTTCCAAAACAAACACTTTGTAAAGAACAAGACCCAGTGTAGAAAGGTACTTAGTATTGACTCAGGAATAGTTCCTCTCTCCCCTTGTCACATTCCAAGATAAGCGAAGGCACCCTGAACCAGAGGGGGCAATGCAAACTAGAAGATCCTAATCACTCCGAATCATTTGGAGAGAGTTCAGAGGGTGTGCAGAAAGGCTCTCTTGTGAGCTCTGTGTAACATTAAATTTCTATCCTATCAAAGCCCACCATCCACAGAAGACCAAAGCAGTGAAAAAGCTTAAACTACCACATCAGCAGCAGGCAGAGCTCCAGAACACCATATGACACAAGAAGGAAGCAGGCAAATAAACCAGCAAAAAAGTGCACTATATCTAGGGTAGGGATGGGCCAAAAAAAAAAAAAAAAAAAAAAAATTTGAGTCCTCCAAAGATTCTGACACTATCCCTCAAAAGATACTGTAATCACACAGATTTTCAGACTTATAAATCCTCAGACAAAAAGATCGATATTGTTTGTGGGGGGCACTTCTGTTAGGAGGTCAGCTCACATGCATGCTTCTCCTGTCAGAAGCCTGTGCTGTTCAGTCAATCTGATCTCACCAGGGAAGCTTGCAATCTTGTTCTTCAGGACTATGCTGCAAAGCAGAGGATGTGGAACTGCAACTCCCATTTCCCTAGCTCTCTGCAGGATGGGATCTCCAGGCCCAAGAACATCCATAGCATAGCGAAGTGCCTAAGCACAGAAAACCTCGGCTGGCTGGGGAGAAGGAAACACAGCAAGCCTCCAGCCTCTTAGACACCACAGCTCTAATGGGAGGCTGGCTGCACTGAGCTCTAACATCACAGGCAGAACACCATCATGATAGTATCAATGCTTTATTTTTGTGATTCTAAAATTGTAATTTTGAATTTGTTAGTACACACATTCAGAATCACAGTATTAGAGTGGTGTTAGCACCAGCACTGTTAAGCCAAGTAAAATCAGGAGACAGATAACCAGCCTAAAACTTGCTCCATCCAGCTAAATTACCTCTCATCTCCTTACAGAAGGCCTGTTCCAATGCCTACTGAAAGCTGCCAGTTTTTGCTGTGGCTTTGAAGGTTTTTTCAACATTTCAAAGCTTCCCAGGAAACCTTTATTAGAAATTTCTTAACGGAAATGGAAGCTGAAAGTAAGGTCCAAAACTCAAATCCAATTTTTAGAAAAAAACTCAGTGCTGGGTAACATTAAAAACTGGGGTATTTGCTTGGGGTCTGTTTGGGTCAGAACATGTTTGGCAAAGGAAAAAAAGAGATGAAGAAAAGGTGGCTTGTGCTTGGCTAAGACTTGGGGTTGGTTTAGGTGCACTCCTGGTTTCCGCACTTTTCTATTCCCCCCTCAAAAAAGTAAATTAATGTATCAAAGCCAGGGTGGCACTTCTGACAAAAATCACAGTTTAAATATAATACTGGAGGTGCTTCCACTGAACGATACCTAGCAAAAATGCCATTTCTACCCACAAAGGCTGCCAGTGCAAGCTGCTGCTCTGAATCCAAATCAGAGACTCTGTTTATTTCCCATGAAGTCACTGCTGAGGTTGCTTTAATTCTTTCATACAACGTCATTTTATTTAGAGTATGACATTTGGTGAATCATAAGATATTAACAGTATGAGTTCCTTAATGGAGAGAAGGTGTTAGATCAGTACTGGAACTGTTCTCGAAACCCAGCCCTTACCGAATGGAAAGAGCATGCGTATCAAATACAGTTAATGCTCTTCACTAAAATGCTGTAAGAAGTTAAACAATATGTATTTTCTTCCATTAAAACTCTTATCTTCCTACAGCTTTGATACGGTAACAAAGGAAGATAATAAGAGAACAAAAGGTGTCTTGAGTTTTTCTCTTCTAGGCTTTCTCTTTCAGGAAACTATGTATCTTCTGCCTTCAGAAAGCCACTCCTTTTTTCCTTATGATGTAACTAATGTGCAATAAGGAAAGAGACACCTGCCTCAGTAGGAGTCTGCGAAATTAGCTGAACTATTCCTTCCTCAACTAGATCAACACCTGTTAAGAGGGTGGAGAATTTCTGGTAGCCATAGCCACACTGTTACAGCTTGTTATCTGCTGGTACAGGGACCACAATCAAAGAGCAATGAGTTTCTTTCTGTAACAATTTCTGCTATGGTACAAATCCTGCACTGCTCACTCCTGAAGTATGCTTGTACTTCGAAGTCTGGGGACAGCGCACGTCAGTGCCCCTCCAGCATTTGGAGCGAGTGTGCAAGAAATTGCTCTGGCCTAGAGGTAACAGAACAAGTCATAGAGCAAGGAAAAAAGTCTTCCCCACAGCAATTCCAAGCAGAGACCAGAACTGCTCTGCTGGTGCACGGGGTAGGGATTTGTGACAGAAAAGAGCAATAAATATCCCATTTTCACATGGTAAACTAGGCAGCAGTAAACAGCTCTACATCTGAGAGACAATCTCACATTTTCCTTTTATTCTTACCTTCTGTATTTTGCCAGTTTGGTGTCTGCTACGCTCCTTCCTCAGGGGCCTGCGTTTGCTCTACTGTGAATAACAGGCATTGAGCCAGACAGGAGAGCAGCACCTTTTCCCTCTCACAGCAGCCTCCTGCAGTAGCTTTACAGAGCAGTGTGCTGCTGTTTCTTCATGCTCTTTATCCTGTTAAATTACATAAGAAATAAAGCCAGTCATGTATGGGATACCTTCATAATGCCCACAGTTCATCTTGTGCCCAGTGCATAGAATAGGGACCTGCCTAGACGCTTGTCTGGGCTTACAAAAAACTCCAGCATGCACTAACTTAGTAAGTCATCTCTGCCCCAGCAGCCCATAAAATTATTAACAGCACCTGCCACCACGTGCAAAAATCCCAGCATAGCGTTGTATAAATCAGAAACCTACCCTGATATGTCAGGCTGATGCATCTGGGCTGTTGGGCCAAAACCAGCCCTGCTCAGCGGCAGCCATTTTAGATGTACAGCCTCCATGAAGCGAGTGGGAAGGACTTTCTCCCATTTCTTCACAGGGGCACCCCAAATGCCTGGGGTGGAGGAGGAGCAGACAGGTCTGCCAGCCTGAAGGGCTCCTTCAAGAGCTGGAAACTGCATAGAAGGCCGGTCGGCGGGCGAGGAGCCAGCCGCGCCGCCTCGCCACAGGCCTGCCCCTCAGTGCCGGCGGGCCCCTCGGCGCATGCGGCGGAGAGGCTGCGCAGGCGGAGGCGGCCATCGCACAGCACGGAGGTGGGAGAGAGGTGCGATGGCCTCCAGGCCGGGCAGCCCGCGGGTCCGGCCTCCGCTTCCCCTCCTCCCGCTGCTGGCAGCCACACCGAGGGCTGCGGCGCGGAGGGGCACCAGGGCGTGAGGCGACTCTGGATCCCCTCGCGCTGCGTCCTCCTTTTTCTCCTGTGGTTTCTGCTCCGCCCCCACCCCGAAAAGGGAGGGAAAAGCGCCGAATCCAGTCAAGCAGGGATGCAAAAGGTGGGAGGAAATTGTGGCTCAGCAAAGACTGTCTGTCGCCTCACCAAAGGAAGAAAACGTCTGGGAGGAGAAGAGGTGTCAGACCGCTTTTGATTAAAGCTTGAAAAGAGGTTAGAGGAAGGTAACTGCTGCCAAATTCCCTTCCTCGCACCAGCAGAAGAAACTGTGCATTTGACCAAGGAGCCCCGGGAGGTCAGGTGCGCCATGCCTGTGGGCATCCAGGCCTCAGTGCCCTGCCTCGTGCCGTAACCGGAGCTTACCAGAGTCGGCACTGGGCATGCGTGCTCACCTTGGGCTCCACGGGCTGCGAGTAAACACCAAGGCGTTTACATGCCTGCCTGTATAGTGGGGGATGCAAAGACATTTACACAGAAAGGCCTGTGTGCCAAAACCCACAAAGGAAAGGGCAGTGAAAGTGCCATTTTGCTCAGCAACATGTGGGTTGTATTATATGGTATCAGCCACAAAATCTTGCTAATGTGTACAGATAAAGCAGACTATTGTGCTATTGTAAAGATCAGAGCTCAGTGGCACAGGGAGATTACGATTACGAAATGGCCCCACAGGCTTTGACTGCACTCCAGACACTCGCCCCAGAGGTTTGAAACATTATCAGTGCCATCCAAGTGCCCTGCCTCCATGCCAGCACTGGCATCCCCCACAACATGGAGAGCAGAAGAGGAGAGATGTCCTAGCACCTCAGCAGCTCCAGTATGTAATCCAGCTTAGTTCACCTCAAAAATGGAAGTTGATGGAGCAAAGACACCTACCTTTGCAAGGGAAGGGCTCAAGCACAGCCTGTTCCTTTCTAACGGCTCTGTCATGAGGGCAGTAAGCTTTGACAGATGGGCAGAGTGGACAGCAGGAACAATCATGGCTTACGAGGCTTTAGCGAGGTGTGTCCTTACCTTGCTTTAGTGAGATGAGTCAATGCTTGCCTGTCCAAGCCCCCAGTCAGGTAAAATATGCCAGGCCTTGCAAGGAGCAGAGCCAGAACCCAGCTCACCTGGAGTCACCTCTGAGACACTTAACCCTCAGGGAAATAACAGCTGAGGTAAGATTTTGAATACCAGACATAGAAAGCCCATGATGTGTTCTGTATAAACTTGAGACGGTGGCTATCAGCCTAGCTTTCTTCCCTTTCTCTGCTCTGGAGTAACTTACTTGACTGTGTCTGTTTCCTGTGAGATAGGATAAATCTCACTTTAAGGGTCCTGAACTTTCAGAGAGTTTTGAT
Organism: Platalea leucorodia; assembly: GCF_965183815.1. Classification (NCBI taxonomy): domain Eukaryota; kingdom Metazoa; phylum Chordata; class Aves; order Pelecaniformes; family Threskiornithidae; genus Platalea; species Platalea leucorodia. The sequence goes on from NC_138831.1 coordinate 32,310,554, forward strand.
CATGTGTGGCAGCTCAAAAAGTTGTACTTAAATCACCTGCTCATATCACAGCAATATAATGAACCACAAGTTTATATTCACCTAGTTGGCTAGCTTAGAAGGAACAGCAACAGCCCCTCAGAGTTGGTAGAATAGTCATTGAAACAATATCAGGTGTTTATCTGCTGCCCACTGTGCAAATCTGAGTAAAGACTTGTCTAATGTCAGGACCAACAAAAAAGAAAGCTTTTCTATAGTATGTTAGGGTTACTAAAAACAGTATCTGTGCAGAAGAGAATCGTTTTCTGGTATCTGTAGAATTACAGAATACAAAACCTCCTGCAAATGTAGGGTAGGCTAGAGTTTTAATGCCAAAATACAGAGATTTTTTTTTTCATTATTGAGTACAGTTTTACAAACAGTTGTGCCCAAACATTCCCACACACAATTTACTGACTGAAGTAAGAGAGGTAGTGTGACTTGCAGTGTCTTAAAAAATGAAGTTGTTAGAGTATTATCTGAAAATAGCAATACACTCACGTATTTCTCAAGTGAGGCAAGCAAACATCTCTAACTAGATAAGGGCCTATCAAGCTTCCACGTTCTCTCTTTTAGTGGCCTCAAAACCAGCACCACACAACGTGGTCAACCTTGCTCCATGCAAAACATAGTCCAGTGCTACGTGTACTACTTTTCTGTCACCATAGCATTGCTGCTCAGAGCCTCTGGGCCAAAGTTTGCATGGGGAGACAGGTCAGCTCCGCTTTTAAAAACCCTTGGATAGCCGCCTGTCTCACAGAAGCAAAGGGGCAGATTCAGCGAGAGTCTGAACAAGCTCTGGGAGGATCACAGGTTATGTATACAGCAGAGATAACAGACAAGGTGCCAGCAGATGGCACTCAAGAATGCGAGCATCACTCCTGGGCTCATCCGAGCTGCAACCCCACTGGTTGTGTGATGCACTATGAAGTACTTGCATGCAGGCTCTGACAAGCCCAGCATGTTTCTAGACTGAACTCATGCAAAGTGAAAAATAAGTGCTTTCAGTGTTTCACATCTTTCATCAGGGACCTAAATTCCTGTCTCCAGTTTAGGAAATGTTTCATATGCCCTGCATGTGACCAAAGCACTCTATAAAATAGCCTCTTTCTGGATTTAGATTAGGGCCAAGGTTTTTTGCTGCGTTACTGATAAGCGGAACGACTTCTTGTCTTTTTTTTGTTTGATTGTTTGTTCGTTTGTTCGTTTTGTTTTCTTGCCTCTTCCTTGGGTCCTGGCAGCTGGGTTAAGGAAATGGAACTTGAACAGTTACAGGTTAAGAGCTCTTTTTTAAAGGAAAGCTTTTGTCTCTAGCCTACTCTTCTTTACTAAGATCACTGCAGTAGCTTACTCCTACTGGCCTTAGGAAATGAGTCAATCATCTATAGCTTGATTTTAATTAACAACACTAGATAGGCTCTACTAGAATTTTACTATTGGAATCTAGGAAATGCTTGGAAGGAAAAATCTGGCTCTGCCTGTTTATGTTGCTGAGATTAACCCTCCTCAGGTCTATCGGCTAACCTTCTACTTGCAGGAGCTAAAGACTTCAGTTGATGTGGAGGATAAAGTTACATCTTAGAAGAGAGACTTTAAGTAAGGAAGGGAGTCTTGTTACTCTGTAATTCATGAACTTAGCCTCTCAGTTTGCTGACAAGAACTTTCTTCTATGATTTATACCTGGACTCCAGAGAATTAAGAAGGGTTTTTCCCTTCCTTTTTACACCATGACTGGGTTGAATATATCCAACATTCTTATACTCTGGAGTTTTCAGAGTGCCTGAGTCATACTTTTTGCCAGCATTTCTTTGGTCTAATATGGGCAGGTAAGAAAGAAGTCTGTCAATGCCAAAAGCATTTTCCAGAACTCTCCCTGTAAGGCTTCAGACTGAATATTAAAGTCTGGGCTGAAGTCCAGCGCACCGAATCCACAGAAGTTTCATAAGCTAAATGGAAGAATTAAACAACATTTCTGCAGTTTCAAGTGTATACATAACAGCATGGGACTGAATGTGGCATGCATCTGAAGCTCTTTGAAAGGGTCAAATGCAATTTCCAGTATAAATACAGTTGTACAGTGGTTAACAACATTTAAATTGTGTCTGCTGAAAGCTTGGCATACAAGTTAACATGACAGTATTTTTCATTTCGTCTCAAAAAATGGTTTAAATTGGTAATGCTGTTTCAAAATATTTTTGTGGTTTATTTTGTGGGTTTTTTGTTTGTTTAATAACCCATGAAAGTAGGGCTTAATTAGGAAGCTGACATTTGCATACTGATCTGTTCCTCCCTGAGAAAGCCAGAGAAGTGAGCTCTCCACACACGCACGCACGCAAGCACACAGCAGCTCTGGCTTCCAGCCCACTGTGATATTAGCCTGTACAAAAAAATTTATTGCTAGTTTCTAGAGATTTCACATGCCACTTATGAATGTCTTAATTATTTGGGTTTAATTACCACAGCTCCAGTTGGGATACACTTGTGGGTGGCTTTTCATCCAAACTGTGGAGCTGTCCTGATTGAGGGAACTGTTGTTCAAAAAAAGGGACTGAACTAATTAACAGAAAATTAAAATACATAGTTGAGAATGACACATCTATGATTATACTTAGGCTAATAGGTAAGATAGTGGCCTGGAAACACGTGCACTGAGATTCAACTCCAAATCCAGCTTTCTGCTTACCTTCTGACTTTTAGCAAGTCCTGGTGGTCTGAGTTTTCTTTTCCCCATCTCAGTTTTGGCTGGTAGTTCTGGTTAAACCAAAAGGATTTACTAGGGGTATTAAAAAAGTTTTTAAGCTCTTCTCTTAACATTGGTTTGTGCAGTATATATATGCTTGTATTATGCATTATGGCCCGTGCTTTGTGGCTCCAAGGCCCTTACAGTCAGATTGAGGATTGAATCAGCCTCTGTCCTGAAGACTTGACCTCTCTTGGAGACAGCTGATCCCTGTGGAGCCTCTAGAACACTGGAATGCTAACAGCAGTTTTGATTCAGTGTTGCACAGAGGCATTCAAAAGGAAGTTTGGGGCCTCTGTAACGTTCAGTTAGCTTTGTCTCTGCTACTTCTGCAGTCTTGACCTAATTTTTCTCTTACAGTGAGGGGCTTGGTTGAAGCAAAGGCAGTAGGTGAAACAGGAAATGGAGTGGGGAAGTAAAGAAAAAGCTGGAAAAGAGTGGAATCTCACTTGGCAGGTGAAGACTGAGGAAATACTAGATAGACATTGAAACATAGATATACTCTGGCCATAAGAATGGAGTTTTAGGACAGCAGTAAGAGCTTAGAGGACTCAAGTGGAGAATGTATCTATACTAAAAATCAGAAGCATTTAAGGTTAGGGTTGAAGGTTAACACTTCAGGGCTGTCATGTAGTCTGAGAAAAGACCAAACAAAAGAAGGGATGGCATGAGATACAACCAGCACAACTAGAGATACCAGCTGGGCCAATTAAGAGGCATGGAGAATAAAGCTGCAGCAATGGAAAGCAAACAGAGAAGACTGGATGCTGCTCCTGAAAGGGCAACCATCTCTCAGAATGTGTAACAACCATGATTGTTGCCATTAAAGGAATAAAAGCATCATTCTGAGGAAGAGCATAGAAGATCAGCAAAAGCTTCTGAAAAAGAGCAAAAGGTTTTGTAAGTCATATTGGATTCTGTAGAAGAGAAACAATACGTAGAAATGGGATGCAAGTTCTACATTAGCAGGAAAGGAGACCTGCAAGATAACTGTATGCATGTTTTCCCAAATGCAATTCCCATGCATAGTCAATAATCCACAGATGGATTGATCTTTAAGCATTTAGCCAAAATGTCACTTAAGGCAAATAGTAGCTTGACTGGAACTTGTAGTGGAGAAGAGGGGTGCAACACTTGATTAAGAAGCTGACTCTCCCTGGTCTAAATTTGAAATAAGCTCATTCTTTCCTAAGGTAGAAAAAGAAATCCAAGTCTTTCAGGATGTTTGCTTGAGGCAGAGTTTTGCCCTTGTTTTTATTTTACTTCCCTTCTGATCAGAAGTAGCTCCAGTTAAAATGCCTTAACGACAAGGGGAAAGTCTTCATTCTGATGTCACCAGCCATTTCATGCCAGGATGACTTCGTAGACTTCAGCTGAATTACTTCCAATTATGCTTGGGTAAATGACCTTAGAATTAGGCCCAGGGTGTCCGTGACTTCACACTTCTCCGGGATCCTGAAGATGCAGGGTTTTTATAATTGACGCAGACATGTGCAGAAGTTGGAGCATCCCTGGAGATCGCTCCCACTACAAAACAATTGCTATGGTAGAAAAAGAGTTTACAGACAGCCATGGTTCATTCCACCTGTGCATTCTCTGCTCTCTGAATGCTGAAAGGGTGCCTGCCTACATTAAAGCTGCTGTTGGCTGCATGCATAATTCAGTGTTTATTTTAACACAAGTGAAACGGCTACCACAAATGGCAACTCACACGATCATCAAAGTGAGCAAATGGCAAACATGCGCACGTAGGGGAACAGCATCCTTTGATGGAATTCAGTCTTAATGAGACAGCCAAGAGTCGCACAGCCCTCCGTCTCGCCTTTAGGATACCAGTGTGAGTGATAGGTCTTGGCAGGCAGCTTCTGAAGAGAGGCAGAAGCATCAGACTGAGCTCACAGCTGCAGTCAGTCCTGGCAGATACGATTTCATAGCCATACTTGGGATTTCACACTGGGTTGAGGTTCTGGCTGCTCTCTCAAGCTGAATAAGGAAGTGTGAGTGAACACTGTCTGGCGTTGCCCTTCTCATATTGGGAGTATTTGAAATCTCATCCTAGATAATGACAGGACAAGTCAAAACTGTAGCAAAATGTTGTGATGGAAATTTTCATTTTGACCACTTTCTTTCTCTTCCTATCTGGAATTACTTTTTTGAAGCTATTTCTCCATAGTAGTCTGAGTGGAAAAGCTGTAAATATCAAAGCAAGTTAGATTACATCTGAAGTTAAACAGGTATCCTCATAACCTGCTGTTGTGGAAAACTTCAGGGAAAGCAAGACTGCGGTCTTCTGTCATTAACCCCATTTATAAATTGCAGTCTCACACCTTCCCACATTTTCTTTTCCAATGTTAACTTCCCTTTTAAAGGACAGTGAATGTGCTCTTGTTCATGTAGCTAGGCACTAATGACAAATATTAACTCATTTATTTCTAACATCCCATTTCATGAGCTTTATATTTAATATGTCCCTTAATATGGAAATACTTTTATTCCTTCTGAAGGTTCATCTGGTATTCCTGTGACAAAGTTTAATCTTGGCATTCATTTTTGCATGCAATTAATCCATTTAATGAGTATTTTTATGAGAGATTGAAGAAACATTACTCTGAACTACCCATGTCAGTCCACACGAAGAGGTGGACATCTACACAATCTGCTGATCATGTCAAGGTGGAGTGCAAAGAAGCAATCAGAACACATAATTCTCTGCCAACCACATTCTTTGAATTTAGGTTTCCTCACCTTTGGAACTGGGAATCCTGCTACTTAGAACAGCTCCAACTATCTATCCTTGGGCTTGCTGCAGCTCATATTTTAAAGAACAGGGGACAGTAGCTGGCAAACTTAGCTGACTATAAAGCTACTGTAATATTTAGGAAATACTGTTTACTGATAGTGACAGGTTTCAGTGAAATGACACTGACTTGTGCTAGCTAGATACCCAACCCAATAAATCTAAAAGCATGACCGAGGGAAGCTATTTATATGTACATATACATATATATATGTGTGTGTGTGCACTGATAGTCAAGTACAATTGTATCTACATTAGCAAGTAGAGTGGTGTAAAAGTAACAACAGATTTGTAGAGCAAATCATTTGGTACTAAGGACCAGAGTTTGCCCTATATACACTTTAGGGAGTTTCATTTCAGACTTTCTCTAGTCTTGCGTCAACTGAATGCCTGTTTGTGGTCTGACCACGTCTTCTGCTTTCATCTAAAAGATACTCAGTTTGTGTGCCTCAAGGCCACACAACAATACAAACAAAAGCACAGGAAGTGAGGTTAACAGAGAGATTCACATCAAAACTACAATCCTGATCTAAATTAAAATGCTAATGAAGATACATGTTATGTCCCACCAGCAGTGCATAGTGCAAATGGGTGATGCAGTCAGCACTGTACCATTCTTCTGGTAACTGTTTGCAGAGAAACCTTCAGTACGATTAGATGTCAGTGATATCTTGTCTATATCAATCAGTAATTTCCCTTACTTACATGCAGCCTGACTTTTCCCTTGTGCTTAAATGTCATTTCAAGTTTATTGCTTGCTAGCACAGCTTTAAATCATGTTTAGCTTTCTTGTGGCACCTGAAGCTTGTAATACCACACCATAAATGCACTGTGCTGCCCATTGTCTGCAGAGCTGAGAAATTGTTTGCTTTCCAGTCTTTTTTATGAACAGTCTCTAAGTTGTTAGTCAGCTTGGTCAATCTCTATTTTCCACTGGCCTGTAAATTAGAAGGGAAAATAAAATATGCTAAGTTGAGGCTAAAATACCATGACATACTTCGCTGATTTACTAGGGAATAAACAAAGGACAGATCTTGCCTTTTATAGATGCAAGCTTCTCTGTGCCAGAGTCGTACAATCTGCCTTTGCCAAAGTTTCATTACACACAGTGTTTGTGGGCCTGTGGAATCACAACCTCAGTTAACTTCCATCAAAAAAATAAATCTGTGTTTAAGTACCTCACCAGAAGAATTTTTCCATCATGGGCAGGCTGTCATAAAGGAATCAACTGCAAAATAATATATTACCTATGAATACAGATGTTCTGCCTCTTCCCAAGAGGAAGTATATATATGTAGACGTTTCTGATCCGTCACAGCAAATACCTTGCTCCATCAATGTCAAGGGCAGTAGGATAAATTCTGATGCCCAGGGCTGGCCTGATTATTTAGAAAAGAACAATAAAATCCCAGATGTCAGAGCTGCCTGAATGCTACAACAGTCAGGATCCACAGCAGTCAGGAGTGGGAAGAGAGGGATCATCTGAAGTTACTTACCTTGTAAGCTCAGGACACCAGAAACGCAATGGTTTAGTCTTGTCAGCATTACTACTGAGCATCCTAATGCCATGTACTTAGGTGAACTTCATACACCAGGATGCCTGGTGTATGTCAGAATACCATAAACCCCTGTTTATTACTGCAATAGTTCCTGGGAATATTAAAAAAAAAAAAAAAAGTGAAAAAATAACTGATTCAATCACCTTTTGGCTAAAGATATGTATCAAAGAACAGATTATTCCTGCTGTACATAGCAACTCAGAATTAAGGGATTTTTTGCTCCATTTGGCAAACACTTCTCCCTCTTATCACCGCTCTGCTTCAGATGCAGATAGAACTGAGGCTGTGGTTTAAATTCAACTATCCAAGCTTCCCAAGCACAACACAGGCATTGCCAAAACCTTCAGCTGACAGAGTCTTCCAGGACAGGCAGAGAATTTTTAGGCAATCTGAGTAGCTCTTTTTTCAAATGCCTCTTTCCCAGCTCCCCATATAGTCATTTGGTGGCTACCACTAGCTACTGAAGAGGACTGAGGTTTGGCTGTTCAAAAAGCAAGCGGTAACAGTAAGCAGGATCTGGCAGACAGCAAGATGATGTAAGTTTTGGAGTGCTTCTTTCTGGCCACTGGAATGAGCTAGAGAAAGGAGCTTTAATCAAAAGCCACTAGTCTGGAGCTATTTTAAAGCTGCCTCGGCAGCTCACCTGGCAACAACCTTACACACATGCCTTATTATTGCAAAACATATTATCCTACTGTGCACTGATTGTGAGCACAAAATTATAGTGATAACTATCACTGTTGGATTTCTACTGCTGAGGCAAGAGCACAACTAGAATGTTAGCTGTGGAGGTATTAATGAAATCATTGGGTGTATGCTCTTTGAGCTATCAAAAAAAGATTATCTGATTTATAGAATTCCAAGATATTCCTGAATCTAGAAGAATTTAGTTCTCCAAACTATGGTTTTAAGATATACAGGCCCCATTACTTAAAATGAGAATCCTGGCTGCATTGCTAGTAAAGCTGAACAGTAGCGTTTAACACGTATTTAACTTTCCACATCAGTCACATGATTTCACCCAACCTTGGGCTTACTGGTTATAGGAATTTTACCCACTGAGAAGTTGCCTCCTGCCTTTGTTCACATCAGTTCCAGTGGAGTTTAAGGATATTGGATTCCCATGCAGGATAGGAGCCAAACGTTACAGGAACTTGTATAGCAACAGATGGTGGTGCAGATTGGTTGATTAAGTAGCCCCAAGCTCTGTCTGGCGTATGGACCTGAACGAGGAAAAAGATGGTTTTGCAGATTATTTGACATTTCTTGCAGGATAACACTGTGTTGCTGAGCTCATGGTTTATATTTACATGCCTGTTCCTGAGATCAGACATCCATACTTATCCAGAAATAGCCACTGACTTCTGACATTGGAAACTCAGTTTCAAGTCCCTGCACTATTGGAATCAGCCAGGAATTTGAAGCAATGTCTCCTACATCTGAACCGACTGCTCTAAATGCAGTGCCGTTGACTGTATCATTTAATTGTAACCTTGCAATGTCAAAGTAGTTGCTAACCACAAAGACAGAGTCCCAGCCTGGCAAATGACAATGTATGAGAAGGAGCGGGGGAACTGGAAGAAGATTAGGGACATGGTTTAGTGGTGGACTTGGCAGTGCTAGGTTAACGGTTGGACTTATGATCTTAAAGGTCTTTTCCAACCTAAACGATTCTATGATTCTAAGATGGTGATAAGCATAACTGTTATTAAAGAGCGTCAGAGCAAACCAGCTGCTTGGGAGGAAACTCTCTGTAGCTTTCAGTGCATTTCCAAAGGCATCAGCTGTGCTAACGGAGGGGTGCATTCGGTCAGTGCAGGAGGGCCTGAGGTTTGAATGTTGTGCTGTATCACAAGTTTTCATGGCTATATTTTCTCTGTTGTTGAAACTGCTTCTGCCTGTCAAATAAGCAGGAGTTACCAAATTTGGCCAGTTCCCCTGCAGTTTTGCTCTGAACTGCACTAACAATATGGGGACTTGAGCAGAGTTCATCTTTATATTTTCCAAAATCTGATTTACATTTTCCTTTTCTCTTTCAAGAGCAGGTACTAAAGGATTGATTCAGTGGGTCAGATCTCCAGGATGGCATAAACTAGCATGACCTGTGTTAAGGTGATTCTAAGGAAGCCATTTCAGTTTGCACTGGTTGAACATCTCGCCAAAAGTCTTACCCCAAAATGACCATTATTCCATTTTGGCACATTCACACTCCTGTGCTCCTCCAGATGACTAATGTTCGTGTGAGGAGTCAGGGAAAGGAAGAAAAAACCATCTGGCTACTTGCATTCAAAACTAGACATTCCTAACTTATTTATGTTCCCAAATCATCCATTCTTGCAGGGATGGGGAATTTTCCTTGCTTTGGATTCTTAACCTTGTGGTCCGGAAAATATTGTCTAAAAATTAAAAAGCAGGGAACCAGGAATGTCATGGCTTCTTGCTTATTGATACTGGGCTACGTAGATCCCCTAGTCCTGCAGAAGGCACATATATCTCAGCAGAGGAAACATGCAGACAATCAGTAGCCTGTAACATTTACAACTAGCATATTAGATAGCTGCTGTCCCCAGTAACACATTTGAAGCACTTGACACCAGCGAGTGCCAGACAAAGTGTTACTGAGCTGTGGATGATAAGCCTATCATCTTCAACAGCAATAACTGCTGTAACTTACCCAACACATTCCCATACCAATTAGCATCTTAACTGCACACACATTGCCTAAAGGATCTAGGGAATTTGGCAAGGGATTAGTTTAGATAACCTGGCATTATTTTTATCGTGATCCTACCAGTGTTGTATATTCCCTCTCTAAAGATATGCTTAACAGTGTTGTCTGGTAGGGAGCAAGCTTCAGTTTGTTACTGTTGCCTCCAGGTTAAGTTTTTAAATCTTGGCAAGTAGAAATAGGGACGCTTCTGAGTTATACAGCAATCTGTTCCCTCACACTGACCTGGTAGACATCTAGCATGCTGTAGAAATGCTTCCAGCATAGTTGCCTAGCTAGAGTGGCACTGAGCTGGGATGTCCTTTTCAATCCTGTTTACCTGCTACTTGTAGTAGCAGTTTTCAATCCTGTTTATCTGTAGAGATAAAAACATGAGTACAAATTAGAGGCTGCTTTGAACTCCTTCAGAAAATATGGACAAACATTAAACAAAAAGGCAAGTCGACTGTCCAGCGTGGTTCACTGGGATTCCTCTTCTGCAGGAGAATCGGTTGGTGTCATTCCAAGTTAGATTCACATTCACATCCCTGCAAAGCTCTCTAGGAACTAGAACAGTGTAAGATCAAAGCACCTCTCAGTCTTTAGTGCATTTGGTCTTGCCATCTATCTCTGTGAGGTTTATGTGCAATTATCTCATTTTACAGATGGGGTACAAAGTGTAGAGGCTAAAAGACTGGACTGAGGAAGTCTGTGGGAGGATGAGGTATCGAACTGGCTAACACCATCTCCTGGGTGAGACACCATCTCCAGTGTGGAACTGGAGGTTTGCCTTTATCACTGCAGCAGACTCTGAAAGGAGACAACGAGAGTCCCTGCTGACAGTGAATGCATCTTCGTGAACACATAAAGGGAAGGAATGAAGGGAATTGTATGGGATGGTTTACAGCTTTGTTCAGTTTGTTTATGGTACTGTGATAAGATGTTAGTAGAGAAAAGCAAGTCTCTTTGGGAAACCTAAAAAGAATGCAGCTCCTCTCCCTGCCATGGGGGGCTCTGAAACCCCTTGGGATGAAAAATCTTCGTTCAAGCTGAAGGATATTTATTGATTAAAAATAATAGCTGATGCTTTTTCAATGCCTTTGATTCTAACACACTTTACACACTAGAACTGCTGTGCTAGAAGTGATACTTCTGACATGCCGACACTTGAAGAGCTCCATGCAGAGCGGCATGCCACGCCACTGTTGCTGAGGGGAGGAAATGTGGTGAGAATTAAGAATGCAATTATTCAGCTTGGAATTTTGCCAGAATACAAAGAACATCACCCAGCTTCTCACAAAAAAAGAAACTCATTAGATCTTTAGTTACAAAATATGGAAAGATTAAAAAATCTTAACACAATAAGCTTTTAATGCTTCAAGGCAAGGACTGGGAATTTTCTCAGAACTCAATAGCTGTTATCAAGACTCATTCAAATTTATTGTCGTACTTTCAGAAGTGCTACCCTATGACACCTCTAGGCCAAGATACAGCGTATCCCTCAATCACAGACACCACCCCTTTGTTTCTTGCAAAGGCAGAAGAGTATCCAAGTCTTATGTATGACAGGCAGTCTGCTTCTGTCCTCTTCCCCTTCAAAGCCTGTAGGCATGTCAGAGTCTCCTGGCAGAGCTGCATGGAGCTGCGGAGCACATCCTGGAGTGTCTGTATCCGACTGGGTAGTGCAGGGCCAGACCAGACTGCTCACAGCTCTGTCACTGACTCTGCCTTCAGTCTGGGAACTGACTGTTTGAAATTGAAGACTTCTGCACTGGTGCACGATGTTACTGGAAATTTCCCAACCCTGTGGACATTTCTATGTAAAGAAGCATAACCTGGTTTCAGATCTATCCATGTATCTATCTAAATAACAAGGCAATCTTACAAATGTCTCTTTCATTGAAGTGGCAGGTTAAAACTTATAGATGGCCACAAAACTGAACATTGCTATGAGATGACAGGATAACATGCGTCACCTTTTCTATGGTGAAATAAGAATTCCTTTGTCTACAGTCAGCCTTGCCCTGTGCCTGAAGAGACCACTCTGTGTAGTTTTTGTTTAATTTAAAGAAAACCAAACCAACTAAATGAGAAACCCCAGCCCTTCAAACAGTGCTTTTATAGGCCCAGTGCATCTCTTTAAGGGTGCAGAATCTTATTGGAAAGCTACACCCTAGCATCAGACTACATCAGCTACTTTTGGAAGCAGGAGGCTTTCAAAACTGCTCTGGGGTAGAAAGGCAAAGACAGACATTAACTTTTTCATCTGCACAGTTCTTATGAGGGCCAAAACTCTTCAGGTGTAACACTGAAGCTACCAGTGCTGCCTTGTTGTTTTGACTCAGCCAAGGGAACTCCTGTTGCAAAAAGTTAGCAGCGTGGATGGGAACAATGTTAAAGTGCTGTTCTCCTTCCTTGTGAATCACAAATGACAGCACAGAACCCATCCCAAAAGAAGGAAAAGAGTCAAACGTGCTTACTTACAATGTTTACCTCATTGAGAAATCACCAAAAGATTTCTTTGTCTTCTGAAACATATGGAATTGGCTGCTGCCTGAGGTGTGACACCAGCCTGCACTGAGGAGACACCAGGCTTGATTGAGGTGTGCAGTTCCAGAGGACTGAGAAGGGTTTGCATCCTAATGGGAGTATAGTCCCAGACAGGGACTCCTTTCCCAGTGCTGTACCCTGGAGCAAGAGCATTGAGACATAACTCTTCATGGTCAAAATCTCTCCCATTCTTTCAGGAAAATACTGGACTTTTATTCACTTAGAAAAATCCAGCTGGGGCCCCTGGGAACTACAGCCACTAGAAATGTGGCTGGTATGAATACTGGCAAGTAGACATTTATTTCTAAAGCTGAGCATGACTTTTAAAGAGACATCTCATGAAATTACTGAGGGAAATTACTTGGTCTATTAAGCACAAAAAATCTATGAGATTTTCTTAGTCTCTAGCTTTGTTTTCCATTAGATTTTAGGGGCAGATGATCAGATTTATATACACTTGCTACTTACTATTCTCTGCCCTGTCTCCATCACTTTACCCTTTTTAACATGGAAAGCTTTAAGACTGCTCTAGTTAAATTCTTAATTTTCTGCTTTCTTTATTGAGCACTTTAGGCCCACAATATGATGCTCTGTTTCCTAGCATACACCCTAATTTCCTCAGGGATTTGGTGATCCCAAGGAGTTGCTAGAAATGTATCCTCAAAACCGTTCAACGTGACATACTGCTGCTCCAGGCCTTCCCCTATGACAAGCTGCTCTTGTTGAGTAACACCCTCTTTTTTTTACACACCAAATTTACCTGGAAAGGAAGTCTAAACACTCAAATCAATGATGGAAAAAATTACAACACTTAAGAGTAGTTTAGCTGCACAAACTGCGAAGTATCTCAGGGCTCAGATAATTCAGAGATTACTATGCACTACTGTCATTTGGAGCAGCCCCTAAAAATGTTATGTATGCAAGGAAATATGATACAAACAAGTTCAAAGCTGAAAACTGAGAGAACATACTACCTAGGTGGGAGAGAAGTGCATCAAGACTGACTTCAGTTGTTTTGAAAGTTTTTTTTTCTGTTTCTTTTTCAAAACAGTCAACATCTCTTTAAAGCTGTTTGACAACTCTTAAGATTGAAAGCAGAGCTTTCTAAGGCACTTTTAGCAGCAGTCTGGGAATGCTAGCAGGATGCAAAAGCCTTCCCTACCACCAGAGAGGGACTATGAAGAGAAGTAGCCAAATATGGTACTGCTTCAGCATCCCAAAATGCCTTCACAGATACATGTCCCTGAGTAGCAGCAAGTTTTCATAACCACACACAAGAACTGGATTATAACAGAGAACCTTCTTGATGCTGCCTTTTTACTGCAAAAACTACAAGTAGTTGCCCTCCCCTGCACCCCCTCCCCCACCCCCTTTTTTTTTTAAATTAAGATAGTGGCTTGGAAAGCCCCAGTGTGATAGCCAGAGGAGGCTCCTTCAGCACTAGCGCAACTGAACCCCTGCCAGAGGCTCTGTCTGTTGGCACATATGAAGGAGCAAGTCTACACAGCCCTGCTTTTGGAAGGGTTTCAACAGCTTGTGCAGAGCTCCCTGGTGCTGCAGGATGACAATTGCTGACATCCAAGTTAGCAGTTCAAGGCCATTTGGAGTCATCAATGCTTCACTGTGGGCAGAGCAGATAAGTTAAATAAGGACAGAGGAGGTGTGTTGTGGGGGATTGCAGCCCTGATGATTCTGACAATGGAGAAAAGGGTTAACAATTTCATTTTTGTGTACAAATTGGATCTCTGCCTGCCTTATCACAACAATGATTTGTATATCAAAGAAGAATTATCCTGACAAGGAGGAGTACATAGACTTGGTGTTAGCTTCTTCCATTTGTAGAGCTGGATTTCTCACAGCAACGTAGCATAGAGGCACTCCAATTAGTCCTAAATGAGAGATTGGACACTAAAAGCAGTCATATGAAAAATAAAATACTTCTGAGGAAGACCTTCTCTTCTCTTTGTTACAGCTAATGCTGCAGGTTACTAAAACTGAGATACTTCCCCTATTTTGTTTCCTTTTCATGATGAGAGCTGTTGATTCTGAGCCAAACATAGCAAGAATGAGAAAAACTGTAACAGTTTAGATTGAACTTGGGGGAGGGGAAAAGGAAAGAAGCTTTCCATCATTTCACTTCCTGGGTCTCATGCCTCTGCGCAAGAGATTTTATTTCTGAATAGATTTTATTTTAAAAACTGTTTAAACAGAGCTGTCCACAACAATTTGAAAACTAAATAAAGAGAAATTATTTTGTTGACCATTCCTACAATGCAGTTGAGTGTTTTGTGCCAAAACAGGCGGTTTCCCCCAAATCCTACTTACCTTAGACTCCTGAAGAAGGATGCTTCTCTAATTTAAAACAAACCAACCAACCAACCTTTTCCCAGGTTATACAAAAAGTTCTCCACAAGTAGGTGAAATAATTTATTTTCCTATGTCCCCATGCCTGATGGGTACTAGTTCTACTTCTTGTGCTTCTGTGGATTTTAGAGATGTGGGTAGAACTTTTTCCACAAGAAAGGGGCAGGAATGGTGCCAAGCTGTGCTGCTGATAAGTTTAGGTAGGTGGTGTGCTGGATCTGAATTGTGGGCTATTCCAAGCTATGTTTAAAGAATGCAATGTTCATTGGTTGACCTACTTCACCTGAATGTCTTTAGGGGATATAAATAAAGAGGAAGCAAAATAAGTTAAAAGATAATCTAACAAGAGGCGAAATTAGCATTGACATTTATCCCATTTTTCAAATTATTATGTCATCATTTTTATTTAAGAACAGTTTAGAAGTGATGCCAAATTAACTTTTTGCCCAAGTTAACCCTAAATATCTCTCTCTCCTGAGAAAAATGAATGCCATTATCTACACTCAGTAAGAAAATGGAGAGAAAATTGCTAAGAGCCATGTAGCTCAATGGTAAAAGAAATTCAGCTCTCAGGGTTGAGGGCTATAGATCATTAATGGAAGTTTTGCACAATGAAATAGTGAAAGTACAATTTCTGTTTAGCAGTAGTGACAAGAAGTATGGGGGAAAGCTTGGCATATTAAGGCAGACGCATAAATTCCACCCAGCTCTTCATTCTTTTGTTTCCCAACATTTGTTGAATTCTTCCCACTTTCCATGGTTTATTTAAGAGCTCTTACAGATGTTTTAGATTTCTTCTAATCACAGTTAAGCACTACTTACATTGGTTTTTTTAAAAAAATATGCAATATATAATTTTATGTTAAGCTTTATTTTCCAAAGCCTATGCTCCCCTGCACCTTTTGTTCTCATGTTACCCATTATAAAAATGGGCTTGTTAACCAGAAATTATTCCACAAATATTTTCAAGCTTTGATCATTCTGTCTGTCTACAGGCATTTCATCTGTCTCTGTAGTACAAGGATGCTGTGTGGAATTGTGGTCACTAGTATATTTGCAGTTTCACACTTTGCCTGAAGAAAAACTGTGATACAGTTCAGCATTGCTTGCTGAAGAAGCGGTGAACAGTAGTTGTGGTGTGGAATCAGGTGATGGAGCACAAGCGGCAGCTTTTCTAGGCACTGGACCAGCTGACATTGCAAGACACAAATGGGAGAAATCAGAAACACTTCCTGGAGAAGAACACTCTTACTGCTTTCCACTGCATATCCCTACAGCTGGACAGTGCAAACAGCATCTGTGGCTGTGAGTTACCTATGCAGGAACATCGTACATCTCTGCACTCCGTGTCTAGGATGAAGACTCTGCAGGTTCCAGACCACCTTCGTGCCAGAGAGGTGCTAACAGATCAAAACAGCTTTGAGAGGAGGCAAGAAGCCTGGAGCAACATTAACAAAGCTCATTTGGCTTGTGAAGCTGAGCTGGACTGTGAGCAGCAGCTGGGAGAAAAACCCTCCAGAAATCCATCATATGATGATGTTTTCCTACTTTCTTCCTTCCTCCTTCCCTTCAGTCTCTCAGCTACTTTCAAGCAAAGCCAAGTTAAGTGGTCCTAAGCACCAGTATGCCAGAAACACCAGTTAGGACTGATAGAGCTTTTCTCTTACATGCAGTCCACAGGCAAGGAACAAATGGAAAATGAAAAAGCGAAGCTTCACCCAAGATCACTTCCTGAAACAACCACTTCCTCATCAACTCACCTGTCTCCTGTGGGCAAAGAGAGACTATGAACAGATGAATGTGAACAGGAAATGCTTTCTGGTCAAACACTCCCACAGTGATCAAGTGCAAAACAGCAGAAGTGCATCATTCACGCAGGCATACAGGAACTGTCAGCACCAGTAGGCACAGCTGGGTGAAGAGGAGCCCTGTAGAAGAGCTTGGGGAGAGCCTCCAAGCTCACAGTCATATCATCACCTGAGCAAGCGGAGAGAGAGCCTGAGATTGCACAGCACAACATATTTGGGTTTCTACAGTGACAGCACTTTTCTGCTATCAATAAGTTGAATCTTGTCTGTGACAGCGTTTTCTCAGTAGGTGGGAGGTTTCTTTAAATCCCAGGATCTGTTCCCTGGTGAAATGGTGCAATCCAATTGGAGAACAGAGCCATTGAATTGTCCTTTATGGTCTGGTACACAATCCAGAGAAAGCAGATACTGTTCTGTCCCTCAAGAGAAAGGACTCATGTACAGCACATACAGAGAACATACAGCACTTGCAAGGGAAGTTTTGCATGAAGTTTCAGCCATACTTGCACTCTGGAGCGCAGTTTGCATGTAGAGTGAGTGGCCATGTAAGAGAAGTTTCCCTGACATATTCTGGAGGCAAATAGGATCAAGGAAATCTTGACACTGATTTTTCTCCATTTAGCACAGGCCCATGTGTTAAGAAAGGTAAGCAGCAAAGCTAAGCTAGTAGCAAAGTCATCTGGGCTCTCCCTCAGCCATATCTCTCCATGGCTCCTGAAAGCAGCTGTTTTAAGTGATGTTTATGGAGGGGGGCGTGCTGCTAACTCATCCAAACGGTAGGCCTCCTGCAAACTTTTAAGAGGTCTGTGCTTGTAGCAGGCATAATTTTCCAGAGCTTGTTAAATGTTATTCTGGGCACTGGTCTATACCCCTGAGAAATTCCTTACTGAGCAGATTATAAGGGCAGCCAGTGACCCAATAACCTTCATTTTCCTGGGATGATGCAATGGCCGATTCATGCTCAGGAAGTACAGCGGGCTGAGCAGAACGTGAAATGAGCTGCTGAAATTCCCAAGTCAGCGTTTTGTTTCCATGCCATCGAGGGTAAGATTTCAAAGTGTAGAATGGTCCTTTAAGTTCTCTCTTTTATGAGGTCAGGCTAAATGCTTCCCTTTTATATATGAAGAGAGGGTGATCTTTGCCAGAGTCCATACTGGGTTTGCTCTTGTTTTGATTTCTGCTTTGGTTGAGAGCTCTGTGTAGCAGGAAATGCAGCTTTCAACAGCAGTTCAGGCTCTGCTGGAAAGTGGCCCCTGCAAGAAACAGACTCTCTGCTGCAACCACACTCTGTCTGCGGGTTCAGTCACTCAAATGCCCTTCCTTGTCCTCAACATCAAGACTCTATATTTGATTTTGGGCAGTGAATAACATGAAGGAAGGAATAAGAGAAAAAAAGCTCTGAAGAGTTGGCCAGGCTGTGAGAGAAGGGTAAAGATTTCAACATAAATCTGACTGTGAGGCAGTGAATGGCAGGTTATAAACACCTAGGATTGCGTGAGAGGAATCCTGTAAGATATTATATACCCCCATTTCCATCTTCTTGATTTAATCGACTACAGTTGACTTGACAAGAAAAAAAACTCCCAGCACAGTCTACAGGGATCTCCAGGAAAGCATTAGAAAGTGTATTGAAACTGGTAGATTGGGTGAAAGCACCGGAAAATGTTCTCTATTGGTAGTACTTGCAATAGCAGGGATATTAACTGGATGTACTAACACACTTGTACATGGGTTGGCTTGACTGCAGACACAAACAGGGACCTGAGGTCTGTACTAGAGAGAGTGCTTTTCAGGTACAGCAGCCAGCAGAAGTGGCTTAGACACTAACTCCAGCCACGTAGAGCCATAGTTGCATCTGACCTTACTGTATGTCTCACATGGTGTGTGCTTGAGAAGCATGTCACAGTGAAATACAGTCCTACTGGAGAAAACACAGCATTGTGCTGGAACACTGTTCCCAGAAAGCTCAGATCAGTTTCCACAGACTGCAGTAATCTGGGCAATTGTTTAGATTAAATGGTTCAGGCTGATTAACCTGTAACCCTAGCACGGGGTTCCCATCACAAAGTTCAGTAACACTTTGTAAGGGACAGAGACAAAAGGGCCCTGAGGCCAAACCCTTTACTGTGACTGTATAAGCCTGTTTCTCATTCTTGATGTCAAAAGCAGCTTGATTTCTACTCCCCTCTAGCCATACTTAAAGACTAGTCGAGAATTCCCTTCCTGCCTAAACTAATTCAGGACCAATACATTTCAATTCCTCTTATGTCAGCAATGTTGTGAATTTAAATAGCTACCCCCTCTCCCCCCCAAACCTGCACTTACCTTCTTGCTGTTTCTTATGCAGGGCAGCCATATCTGCTGCCAGACTCTTAAGCTTAAACAGAACACTTCTCCCTTTGGCTCCCAGGACAGATTCTCCTTTCCTTTTGATTTCAGAATTTCTGCCCTTTGAAATGCTGTACTTTGACAGCTCGAGATTTCTGATCAGAGAAGAGTTCCTGTAGGGAAAAAAAAAGTCATCAGGGCATTCAGAACTGGCACCTAGAATTAGTTCTGCGGGAACTAGCTGCTTTACAGAGCTCCCTGAGGCTCTGTGGAGGCAGGCAGGCTGAAGAGCTGCCAAGTGGGTTTTGAGCAAACAGATGCCTTTTTCTTTGAAAATCCAAATGAAACAACAGGAACTCACTGCTGATGGAAGGGGCTGGACATGAGACTGGACAAATACCGCTAATGCAGTAGAATTTTTTAGGGACCGTATAACACGTGTGGAAAAAAAGCTGCAGCAGGATGCAAGATTTCTCCTTAGGGCCACAACATTAAGAATAGTCTGTTCTCAGTCCAGAGGGAAATAGAATCAGAGGAATTTGATCACAAGTAGTGAACCAAAAAATGCTAGGCATTTTCTGGATGTCTGTGTTATTACAGGGACCAGCCAGGGATGAGTTATTTGTCTTTGAGCTATACAGCTGTTAAAGTTCTAAGAAATGAAGTCATGGCTTTCAACATGCCCTGGTTATAGCATGTATTTCTGTTTGAACTCTGACGGTGGCCTGGACTCTCAGAAATGCACGGATGTTTCAAAAGCCACCACCTACTTGTCTGCAAGATCAAAAGGGACCGAAGCAACATCTGAGTTTACCTAATTTTAAACATGATTCTCTAATTTGCCATCAATAGTGTTGCTGCAGGTCTGACTTACCCTTTCAACACTTCCATTTTTACTGTCAGAGAGCAACTACAGATAGTATAATCCCTGCTTGGAAGCAGATATCTGAAACAAGCCTCAAATAGTCTGCTTGCTCTCTGAATTTATGTATTTTTAGAGTTTTGCTAGGAATTTGAAGGTAACCCAGCATTTACCTGTTACAGGAAAAATACAAGTATAGCCCCCTCCAATCCTTATCCTGTTTCCCTTTTGCAACACAGTAGAGATGCAGCAATATCTTCCATTGTGTCTATAGAAGGGTGGGAAGCTGTTCTCTCATGTTTTGCTCCCCTGCTCTTGCTCACAGTGAATTTGTTTTTCTCCAGCACAGGATTTAGACTTGCCTGCGCTGTGGTGTTTGGCCAGCCCCATTTCCAGTACACATTCACGCATCTCCAAAACTGTGCTGGCATCTCAATTCCACTGCAATAATGTGACCCCCCAGACTTAGAGACACCTCTCTGCAAATCCCAAAGCCACTTCCTAACCTGTGCCTGCCTGTCCCAGAAGAAAAGAACAGGCAACCTTCTGTTCTATATCCAGCAGCTCTCCCTCCACTCAAAGGCAGTTAGTGTACTAGGAACCACCCAGCATGTTAAGCAGGTGTGGTGGGTTGACCCTGCCTGGACACCAGGTGCCCACCAAAGCCACCCTATCACTCCCCCTGGAGTGGGGGACAGGGAGAGAGGAGATACAATGAAAGGCTTGTGGGCCAAGATAAGGGCAGTTTAATGAAAGCAGAAGCAAAGGCCACGTGTGAAAAAGCAAAGGGAAAACAAAAATATTTTATTCTCTACTTCCCATCAGCAGTGATGTCCAGCCACTCCCCTGGGAAGCAGGGCCCCAGCACTTGTGGCAGTTGCTCCAGAGGACAAACACCGTACACGAATGGCCCCCCTTCCTCCTCCTTTCTCCTATCTTTTATTACTGAGCAGACGTCATATGGTATGGAATATCCCTTTGGTCAGTCTGGGGCAGCTGTCCTGGCTGTGCCCCCTCCAAAGGGACAAGCTTGATGCTGCGTGAGCACTGCTCAGCAGCAGCCAAAACACTGGTGTGTTATCAACACCCTTCCAGCTATCAACACAAAGCACAGCACTATGAGGGCTGCTATAGGGAAAATTAACTTCATCTCAGCCAGACCCAATACAGCAGGGAGGAAGGGTGTGAAACAGCAAAATAAAAGGGAATACATGTTATCTTAATTGGTGGACATTATGAATCTACTCATTATGAATCTACATGGGGACCAAACAGTGTGAACTCTGCTGCTAGCAAATACTTTTGAAAAAGGACTATAAGTTGAAGGTTCTCTTTTTAGTCGGTATTGCCCTTAAGATAGGGAAGAAGATCTGAATAGGCTCTGACCTTTTCCAAGGTTGGTGCACTGGCAGCCTGGTTTGTTTTACAAAGCATTTAGTCTAGGAGATAGTCAGCATATTTAGAGTTTTTCCAGTTCTAGAAGAGGAATCGGATACCCTTAAAGGGAAATTTTTGCATCTAGCCTCTTTTCAGATAAGAAGATCTTGTACAAACCAAAATATGAGTGATCTGGTCATGTAATAAAGAGCCACTCCCATGATTTGGAAGAGATCCGAGATGACTCCTGAACAGTCAAGAAACTAACCAGAAAATTCTCTCTGTGGCTTGAATTGCTGAGCTACAGGATCTGGAAGCATCACAGGCATGTCACAGCAGTGGTTTGGCTTGAGAATTTCCCTAAGTAGCCTCATTATCACCACCAAATGATACAGGATGGGAACTGGACTGCCAGCCAAGCACAACGGAATGACCAATGAAGCTGTTTTTCTGAGGTCTTTTTTTGAACTCAGATTTCACCCCCCCCCCCCCCGAGTTTTCGTATATGAAATCTCAGTAACATGGAGTCTCAGATCAGAAGAGATCAGCAATATATATGAGAGATCAGCAAGAACAGCAATGTGTTCATAGTAAAGTTCTCACTCACTTTCATTTTTCTGAGGCAAAAAGAAATATACTCAAAGTTATGCTGGCACACAAACATTTAGCTAAAATTGCTACTGATTCATGAAGCAAAAGTTCAGTCTAGGCTTGAAGAATATATCCAATTTGTTTCCCAACACTCCTCTGTTTGAAGTCATAACACAGGTATTCCTACAATGCCTGGGTTGCTTGAGCTTGCTAATTTTCAAATCGATTTAATAGAATGTGATTATTTGCATTTAGTGACCACACATATGAGGGGACAAATCCAGTTCCTGAACTGTAGCTTCATGAATTTAGGGACACTGTTCAGACCCCTGTTTTCTTCACAGAGAGACACGATTGTCACTAAACCTGCACATACTGAAACATACTGACTTTCGAGGAAAAGAGCCAACCATGAGCAGATGAAAGCAGGGATAAACCGATGGAGGCAAAACCAATAACCAAAAAGAGCGGAGAAATAAACATTCAGCTGAAGTCTCCAATGATTTAATGAGACAGAAGTTCAGTCTAGGCTTGAAGAATATACCCATTTTGTTTCCTAACACACCTCCATCTTAGGTCATAACTCAAATATTCCCACAGTGACTGTATTGCTTCAATTCACTAAATTTCAAATAACAATAAATAACAATCTTTAAGTTGTTAGTAAAGCAATGTGCTTTTCCCCTCAGTAAAATATTAAAAAATTGTCTCGAGTGTAAGCATTTAATATGCACTTGAGCTACTAGAGGTTTCACACCAACTTTGCCGTGCACACCACTTTTTTTTTTTTAATAGCTAACAATTTACACAAAAAAAGTTGAACTAAACATAATCTTCAGACTGGATCTTGAGAAACAGTGCTAGCATTTTAGAAATATAGTGTCATGTCAACTCATTAATTAAAAAATGCAAACAAAAGATGGATATTTAGAGGAGACAAAATACTCATGCTTATATAGCTGAAGGCAAAGAGTAAGTAATTGCAGACAGACCGGAATCATTAGTGTGGCGTTCTTAATGTCTAAGTCTCGCATAACTGCAGATGACTAAAGGCATCTCTGAGTAAATGTCAAAACTGTTTCTGTGGCTAAAAGTGTCACAGTAAAGGCTTCAATGCCTCAGGATTTTCATCATATTTTGCAGGAAGCTTTGGTAAAGAAGGAGGCTGATTTAAATAATCTGCAAGAGCTTTGTCCAAAGTATTAAAGCTGTCACTTCTCTCGTAGAAAAAGTCAGAGACAAACACTGTGTTAAGTCCTTACTTACTGGAAGAGAACTGAGGCTGGTGCCTTAACAGAAGTGGTTACAACATAAGGCAAAGCCAAGGCACTGAGCAGAGATTCTTGCAGATTAAATTCAACTCTGGAAGACAGGATGTTTGTCTAAAGCATTGGCAGTGAATGATGGTTGATCTTGGCACTACTCACAATCACTGTTTAAGTCCCTCTGCTATACAGTTACCGAAAAAGAATGCATTTGGTTTCTCTGGAACTGACAGAGTACAGAAACATTAATGCAAAAAATAACGTAGACCAGTTAGTAACTAGATGGGAATATAAATATTAACCCTTTCCTGGATATGTCTACTACTGGTCTATCTAGTTCTTGGATCACGGGAACTTGACTGGCTATTACATTCAGTGCAACCTGCTCTGCGGATTTGAACAAACCATCTCCCTGCAACATACTTTTGCCATCTGTAAAATAGGATTGACTCATTTGTAGTGCTTTATGAACCACAAATAAGACATAGTGTCTAAGAGCAGAGTATTGTTATTAATACTTGAAACCCGCTATGGTGATCTTGGGATGGATGTGATGGAGAAGGTGGTTCTAACTAGTAGCATGCAGTAAAGCATGTGGGCCATGCATTGTCTCTCTAAGTGTCCGAAACACTGTCATTTGGGAAATCCCTTAAGCATGGGCTTAATCCCATTTAGGTCAAGTTGAGGTAACTATATCGCAGACAGAGTATGAAGGACTACTTTTTTTTTTTTTTTTTTTTTTTAATACTGTAAGTATGTGCTACAGCAGTTGGTGAACTGGGGCATAAATATCTTTTCTGTTTCAGAAGCAAGGCTGATAAAACTATTATCTGGCAGTATGTTCTTAATAAAATGCAATGTATTTATTGTCAAACTGGAAAACGTACAAGACAGTACAAACACATATTTATAATATACCCACTGCCCCAGAATCTGACCATTCCTTCCAAGACTTAATCAGTTCAGTGACTTATGTTCCAGTAAATATTTTAATCAATAAATTAGAATACACAATGCAATTTGAATGCAAAGATCATCAACTATTATACCGGAAGAAACTTCTATATTAACCTTTTTACTCGGTCAATTGCACCTTACAGAATACAAACAGCCACAGAGAGGGACTGACTTTGAACCATATGCAGAGAAGATGGAGCACAATACAGGCAATTATTCTAAAACAAAAGGATTATACTAACAGCCTAGAAAGTACTGAATATTCATCTGTGTGGGATTGAAGATTTCAACCAGTATTATTAAATTCAGCACTTTAAGAGCAAGAACTGTGTTAAGAAAATAACCAGCAACATTATCTCACTGTCCTAATGCAGTATCGTTTCCACAGACTTCAAAATGCTTCTGAGACTGCTTGATTAGGTACCATGAGTGAATTTTCATCTTCAAATATTCTGAACTTCTGAACTTAATGTTCCATGTATATTTTTAATAAAGAGACTTTGACTTTATAGCAATACCAGTTATGGGTACACATGCCAAAAGAAACCCTCTTCACCTGGGATAAACCCTCACAGTGGACATTTTAGGATGCTAAGAAGTCACCAGCCCCTACTATCCATTTTTAAAATAAATAAATATACTTAAAAAAAATAACCAGTGGGGAAACAAAATCACATTTGTTATATAAGCTTTACATTATCCAAATTAGTCATGGATAAACTCCATATACTAGTATTTCTCCTGCCACACTAGACATAACCTACTGACTTGCACAGATGGAAAACTTAGTGTCTATATTGTTAAAAGATGCTCAAGGAAGAAAGAGTCCAGCTCTCATAAACGCTCAGAACAAAAGAGGAAGGCAAAAGCAAAGGAACTTGTAAAGAAAGATAAGGTCAAAAGGGATCCGAGCATGTCAAACACTGTGGTTTAGTTGTCGAGTCTTTAGGCATTACTGAGCAAGCACAAGAATTATCTTCCCGAGAGTCTCTCAAGCAGTGCCTAGAATGTTTTCAACAAATTAAAATCGTGCTGCAGAGAAAATAAGAGCAGTCGGCAAACTCGCCAAATGCTTTTTTCTAGTTGTTTAAAATATCTATTTTGAAAGACTTTAATAGATATTTTAAAATATTTTAGCCTAAAATACGCCTAGGGCCTCTATAGCCCCCATTTAAATATTCAGCTAACCAACCCTAAAAGAGGAGCTTCTCCAATCTCGTTTCTGTCATGGAGAACACATAGAAGAAAGCTACCGTATAATCAGAGACATGACATAGACCTCTGGTGATGGATCCACTTGATAAGCGCCCAGAATGCCAAAAAGATCCCACTTTGACATGAATGCAGTCATGCCAGAAACAGCCCCTGCTGGTAGCAACATCAAACTAGTTATAACGCAACTGATCAGTGGCAAGATTTCTGGCATAGATTTCATATGGAGACTTGAAGTAGCCTAACTTTACGTATATAACACAGATTTATATCTGACATGGAAAAACGTTGAACAAAATGGAAATTGTAACATACGTAAAAGCAAAACTAACCTTCCCCCCAAAAAACCCACCACCACCCAGCATCCAACACCCTTGAATAACTGGCGTTTGACTTCTGTATATATTTATGTGTGGTTAACATGCGCTTTATTTTAAGGATATTGAATGGTCACTGACATATATCATAAAGTAAGCATTCATAGTTTTGTCTATGCAGCAGAGCTTTAAATAGAACATTCTCCTCTGTCACCTGGGAATTCTGCCTTTTCCCAGCCTTGCAGATAGGCACAACCTCTGCCTTGTTTTGCTTAATGATCAAAATGATCCTTTGCATGACAACCACTGCAAAACAAGTCACAAATACCTACATGCAGGAAAAAAAAGGAATTCCTTCAAGGGCTTATTGCTGGTGAAGACAAAAATAAAATACATTATTTATTTATTTTTGTGGCCAGATATATACTATACATAATGGTGTGGCAGCATAACTACAAACTCCTTTGTGCCTTTCTTGGGGTTAAAACTTTAACAGGAAGGGAAGACATTAAAGTGAGAGTTCAACCCCTTAGAAACTCCAGCACATAATTACAAAACTGTCTTGAACAGAAAGTTCTTCCACTGCAACAAAGTGTACTAATTTGAGAGAAAAACAGAAGGGTCTACTGCTTTATTATTTTTAAAAAGTTAAAAAAGTGACAAAATTGCACTTATTTGTAGCTCAATAAATGACAGATAATAATCTTTAGGCAAAATGAATCATGTTGTCAGATATGAACAATGAATGGGTATAGCATTTCCACACTCTAGGACACGGGGTTGCTTCAGCCTGCCCCTTGAACTGGGCCACGTCTCATTTAGATCAATTCTCTTGTTGTTAAATTTCTCTGGTGCTGAAACATTGCAGCCCAAAACTCTTGTGCAGTATCTGCTTTAGGCAGTGGCTAGGCAGGTTACACAAGAGTTTGGCACAATATTTACCATGTCTTCTGGAGACCTCTCCGTAGCTCGCATGTGGAAGGCTGAAAACAGCAATATACAAAGTTCACGACTGTTAAGTTTGCTGGCTCCAACTAGTAAGTATCGGATTCAGGGGCCTAACCTGATACCAGGCAGTTGACATAGGGGATACTCTGCCAGAATTATTGGAACTACCAGCCACTGAAGAAATGAATGCTGCTTCTGTTGTGCCTCAGTACCAGGTCCTCCTTCTGCCCAGCGCTGACCGAAGCAGCCCGAGTTTGACAGCGCGCCCTCCCGACCACTGTGATGAAAGTAGGGATGTCGCCTCTTGGGCTGAAGTACACCCGTATGGCTCTACCCAGTGCTGCGTGCACTTAGCAACAGTCGCTCAAGGATCTCTGCATTGCTCTCCACCGAACGATGCACTGTGCCCAAGGACAGAGTTCATACATTAAAGGAAGAGCAGCTCATGAGCCAGATCCAGCCTGTGCATCTGTCTACCTCCGAACTAATTTATCAGACTTCATTGAAGGTACTACTGTCAGGCAAAACACCAATTTGTAACAGACTTGTAGTCTACATGACCAAACAGTTTCTGCATTTCACATCATAAACTTTGCACCACAGAGATGTGTTGTTCCATTAATGTAAACAACCACAATATGTTTAATGTATACTGCTGTGAATATGGAAAAGCAGGTTTCAGGAATCATGACAGTTATGGGCAGATAACTCTTTGTTAATCATGATGCAGTTACATAAGGACAAAACTTTTACAGTATAAGGCATTAAAAAAAAAAAAATCCCAAACCAGAGATTAAAAAAAATGCAGGGAAGATAAATGTAGTGATGGCACATGCCATACTCCTGGGGTGAGTATCTTACCAGTTTGGACTGATTAAAAGCAAAAATGTGCTCATCAGCTAAACATATTTATGTTGAAGAGGTTTCTAGATTATGTATTCATCCCTTCATTAGGAATTAAGTAATGAAGATGCAGCAAATCAAAGGAAAAGGGACAGATGAAACAA
This sequence comes from Platalea leucorodia, assembly GCF_965183815.1. Lineage (NCBI taxonomy): Eukaryota > Metazoa > Chordata > Aves > Pelecaniformes > Threskiornithidae > Platalea > Platalea leucorodia. Next base: position 32,337,961 of record NC_138831.1, read on the forward strand.
GAGTCTAGCCTTCAATTTTTGTTTTAAAACTTTTCTTACTTTGAGGCTTCTGATGTAGAAGAGTTTAGACAAATGATAAAATGTTCAAATTATTTTCCAAATGGTTGGGGAAACAACACTAGACTATTTGTACACAAGCAACTTTGAGGCATTTTGCTTTTAATTTGCATACAACTCCTTAAAGTGAATTCCACATGAAGAAGGGTGAGTTACAACAGAGCTCGTTTACCATTTCACAAGCTAACAGAACAAAGTAAACATCAGTCCTCCTTATTAAGTAGCTTCCATCCCTTACTCCAACTTGTCACTTCCTGCTGCAAGTCTCCATGCCAAATGAATGCATGGACTAGTTCCAAACTCCACAGACGTTCGCATGTGGACTTCAGTGGTACCGCAATTTGTAACAGCAAGAAAAAATTGAACTAGAAAGACTGTAGAAGAGCTTATATTCTCTTAATGTTTCCCAAATGAAGACCCAAAATTCAGAGTAAACAAATACTTCAGTTGTTCAGCTCAGCTACTCATCTGACTGTGGTTCCTCTATGGAGCACATAGCTAAGGAGAAAAAAGAACAATACTTTCTGTCAAATAAGAGGGGGCATTAAATCGGAAATAGAGAGGTCTCAAAATAACTGTGCTAAAATGGACTTCCCAAACAAATTAATCTGAAACACAATTTGAGCATGCTCTTTCCTTCTACTTACTGATAAAGTTTTCTAGCTATACAATTTCCGTACATAGTTGCTTGCATTTGACCAGGCTTTTGGCTTCTTTCAAACTGGCAAATACCATCCTGATCAAAATATATTACAACAGTATTATACCTACAATAAAATACTGGCATGGTGCAAAGGACAGCATCATCTTTCTTCGTGCTTTAATGAGACCAAATAATAGGTTAAACATAGGTTGAAAGGGAAGCAGTAACAAATCTGTCTTGCAGATCTTTCCGAAAAAGAGATGGGAATGTGAGGCTATCCAGGTAAAAAAAGAAAAAGGGCCATAAGCTGCAAAGAAGCTAGACCTACCAACAGTAGCAGAAAACCCCTATCGCTAGAGCTGTCTTTATTTAGGTCTTACAGCAATAAACACCAACTTAGCCTTCTGCCTAAAAATTTACAGGAAGCCTTTTTTTTTTGTGTACAAATTCTTAACATCGAGATTCTGTGTCACTGCTCACAGTGAGTTGAGTGAAAAAAAATCAAATCAATTGTGCTGAAGTGGAAAATTACAGAACTTGGAATTGCATGTCTCTGCTAGTAAGGGTTTGCATATGCACACAAGCCTACACATCACAGCACATCTGTCGATGCCAGTGATTCCATTTGGGATTTGCCAGTTTCTTCCTCTCATGACTGCGGATTCTCCAGCAACTCTACCGAGTCTGAAATATGTCAGTACCAGAGAAGAGACTCTAACAATAAAAATCTTTGTACACTTTAATATTTATTAATTCTCCAGTCATTTTTTTGCTATATATTTAACAATAGTGTGACAAAATTCCTGATAATTATATCTCATGCAGGTAACTTAAATGAGGAGTTAGCACTATCTAAACTGGTAAACCTACCACTAGGGGGGTTACTTCTGAGTCTACAAGACAAGTATTTCTGCAACAATGACAACTAGGTGGGTATGCATATAACATAACAGGCTCAGCTGAATGCACTTGGCAGGTATCTAAATGACAGCACAGCCTTCAAAAGGACTGGAGTGGCAACATCCTTCAACCTAAATAGACTTGACATTATTGTTTAAGAGGGCTTGAGTGGAGTTGGAGGCATGTTGGAAATTGTTGTTAGGAGAGATGGTGTGTCTGTAGTTAGTCAAATAGTTTAGCTTTTGCTAGTTAAGTTGCTGTGATTTGTGTTCTGTCTTTGACAGGCTAAAATGTGCTACTCACTCTACCCATATTGCTATTGTTTAGGTCACAACAGAGATATTGAGAGCATACCGTACCTTTCTGCAGCTGAAGACAAAGATTGCTGACAGACTGCTGCTATTCCTTCTCTGCAATTCCTTGGTGAGTACATTTTCATCAATATCAACTATGAAAACAAACTCCCTAGAGTCCAGATTTTTAAAAAATATATTACAGGAAAAGTCTACTTGTAAATCACTTATTCTTTTCTCCTACAATACCCACAGGTTTCAAAACAAAATAATTATAAATGAAATTATTAAAAGAATAACAAGAGTCATGATAGTCTTTTGTTGTACTGGGCATTTCCCTTTTTTAACTAACATACATTCTAACAGAAATCCCACAGTACGAACCAGATAACTTCAATTAAAAAACAAATTGCAAACTATTCAGTCCAATGTTAGAGCATGTGTATGTGTGTATAATACTGTAAAAGTAGTCACACATTAGAGGTATATAATTGAAACAGCATTTTCCTTCATGAACCTGCTATTATTGAGGCAGTGACAAGGTTTCGATTTCTTTGTTTTCCGAGCTCTTTAAAGAATGGCTATTGCCACATTTTGTAAACCTAAATACTGTACAAGCAGAAGCTTGTTGGTATCAGGTAAGGAGTAATACTACTAGTGCAAACAGGTGCAGAGACAATTCCTCCAGTTTTGGGGTGAACCAGCTATATAACACTGAAAGAGGACAGGCATCTTCTTCAGACCCACACTCGTGTGTTTCTCCACTCAGACATACGTCCTTCTCCGTCTTGGTCTTCTTTTTACATGGGTAGTTGGGGGAGAACCACTAGCTTGTGTGATATTTATCATATGAAAGATTTCTTGACTCTTTTCCTATTAATATTATGAATGTTTTATAACAAGTCAAGGAACGATAAATACCTCAAGCATCAGGAAAGTGACAATAATACTGACTTAGTATCTTTAGTAAAAAGTAAAACATTCTCTCCTGAGATATAAGTCAAGGAAGGAACAGGAATGATGAACCTAACACTGTACCATTATTTGATCATCATGCACCTCAGCTGACCAGATGAGAAAGAACAAGTGTTTATTGCCCTCTGCTCATCCAAAGCTATGACAGGCAGTTTATTTAGGTAAGTGCTTGGCATACCAGAATGTTGTCAGAGCAGTTCTCACTGTACTGTCCCCCTTTTAGCTTACTTCTTTTAAAGAAAAGAGGAAAAAAAAAAAAAAAAAAAGAGAGAAAAAAAAGGAAAATAAAAAAGAAGAAAATCTCAGCAGGTTAACCCTCATCTTCTCTCAGCTCTGTGGGTAGAAATTTGTATTGCTGTTGGCGGATCTGAGCCAGTTTTTTCCTTGCCTCTTCCAGCTCTCTTTCCTTCTTCAGCATTTCTTCTTGGGCTGCAATGATCTAGAAAACAGAAGCACAAATTATGACAGCAAGGAATACTGTCTGTAAACCAAGATTTCTTTCTCTATGACACCAGTCACAGCTAGTCCTTGAGCATTCTCCAGAGAAGCACCACATTTCAATGACTTTGGCAGGAACTGCTCAAATTTTTCGAGGTTCCAGGAGTATGCCATTAAGAACAGTATTATATTCCCACTTGTTTCTTAAAGAGTGCTAAAACCAATCAAGCAAAGAAAGTACCAGCATAGTTTTACCGTACATCCCTGACAGATTTTATAGTGCTGTGCTTCCCCAGCATTCATCGGGGTGAGGGGTTAGCACACGTAGGATAAGCACCATGTCTTAACATAATGTTTGACTGACAGTAAAATTGAACACTCATTACTGCAGTTATCCACAGTATTCCCCTGCATCTCAAAATGCCAAAGGAAAAATGACAGTACTACAGACATGCAGAAATGATAAATTTCAATATCTTATATAAGTAGTGACCACAGTATATGGTGTTCCTCATTCATAACAGCGAATCCAGAAGTTGGTACAACCTCAAAGCCTTGGAATCTATTTTTAAATATTGTTATTAGTTCCCCATATTTATTATGGTCACAGTAACAAAACATCATCAGTTCTTATCTCTCACTCTCTACTTCTTTGATTATATACATACAAAATTAGTGTTCCATTAAGATTTGGGAATATTTAAAGTACATAAGAGAAGTTTGCAAGAACCATTAACTTCATCAGAACAAAAATAAATATTGGACAATGGTAACTGCTATTATGATAAATGCTCCGTGAAGAAGTGTAGACATCTTACAGCATATCACTTTGCTGTTATGTCAGTTGTCACCTAACAGGAAGGCATCAAGTAATTTATCATAGATTTCTACATAGATTTGTCAAGCTTGCAATGCAGCAGATGGACATTGTAACACTATGCTACATTTCTGTGACAGTTTTTCTGGGCTTTACTTCTTGGGTGATTGTACCAACCTGAGCAATGCCACCCACAAACTTTGTTTTGACCACAACGTCGTCATCCTCTGCTTTCCCAAATGCTGCTTTTTGGGCTGCCCTGACAAGATTGTCTGATGCTCGCTTGACAGCATTTCCTGCAGCCTTTGAAAAAGACAAAAGAAATTTAGTAATAACAAAAATGCGTAACTAACACTGATTCATCAGAGCATCAAAACTAAAACACCTTTGCTTTACCACACAGGAAAGGTATGTTTTGTTTTGTTTCTCCCAGTGAAAAGCAAATTAATCTTTCAAAATCAATCGTACAAAGGAACACAATTCCTTTATTTAGGAAGCTGGAAGTTGGCAAAGTCACAAATGAGACTTTTTCCCCTACAGTTTGAAAAAAAAAAAACCAGTGGATGAAATTGCAAGTTATGTTATGCACAACACTGATTTTTTTTTTTTTTTTTTTTTTTTTTGAGGAAGAAGAACAGAAAATGAAAGCTAGCATATAAAGAAACATTTTAAGGCAATGAAGTTTTTAAATGAATGGACTTTCATCAGGGCAAATTAGCCACTTACACAGCCATCATTATCTCACATTTAAACTCTTATTTCCTTAAAAATTCTCAGATTTCTAAAGATAAACAGTCAAACATTTGTAATACAACTTTGTTGTCTAAACTGAGTAGCATCAGCAACTGTGCATCAAAAAGAAAAAGGTAACGAAGCTACCCGCATTCTAACGTTGACAAAGCTGTCTTTGCTATACTATAATACATTTTGGCAGTAGAGATTCCACACCGCATGCTCAGTAATGACCGTATCCACAGGCACTGGTTTAATGGATACAGAGGAGGATACCAGAGGAGTGGCCTTGGAATCTCCTACTGTGATCCCCACGGAGATGAGTGGAAGAGTCCTTGTCACAAACAAAATGCAAACCACTCTTCTACTAAAGCTAAAAGATGGAGTTGGCACCTTTTTTGAAGCACTAAGCTCTTGAAGACCATTGGCTAGGAAATACCCTGTGCAGACAGGTGACGGTAGGTAGTATAGGGCTCAGCATCGTAAAATCTGGCACTGAATTTGCTCCAGCGTATTAAGAGCTGGTGAAAGTGGTGGAAAGCTGGCTCTGGGAGAAGAGTGGTCTATGATTTAGTGGGTACTGCACATGGAGGTGTAAATGAGATCTTTGATATACCACTGGCAGTCCTTTAAATTATTTATTTTTATTATAAATAATAAAAATAAAAAGGCCCAGGTAAGGCTTTGTCGGATAGTTTGTATTTTAAATTGGTTGATACACCAAAATTTGACCTATGCCTCCTCCTTCTTGGCTCTTACTGGAATCCTCCTCCTTTCCACCCCTTTATCTGTTCATCAATGTCAGGACAGAGGCAGGAAAAGAAACTTCTGGGCTGATGTGGACTTAGCACTAAGAGGGGTCACAGGTCACTCGTTCTGAGGGACTGACTGGTGGAGCTAGCTATATGTTTTCTACTCAGTTATACATACAAATACTGAAAAGTGGGCTCCTAAATGTATTTCAAGTGCTTTAGCAAAGAAACAACTTTAGAGAATGGGACAGAGCACCATTCAAAGATGTTTCCACCTCCTGAGCAAGAGGAACACCTAGATCACTTGTTACCATGGGTAAGTCTTGAGTGCACAGTAGAATGCTATAGAGAGGTATCTTAATTGTGAAGAATTTAGTTGAGATACCACAAGCAACATGTTTTCAACACTCCTGCAGTAACATAGCCTGGTCAAAGTGACATGAATTTATCACTACTCAAACTGACTTCTGTAACGCTGCACAGCATTACTTTGTACCAGGTACTCTCAAGAGCAACTGAATACTTCATTAAGAGAAGGATGTGAATGGTTAAATCTTGCTAGAATGCCTGCACTGGGAAGGTGCCTATCCTGTAAATGAAATTTGAGATCTGTATTCTACAGAAGTGGATTTGTATGTCATTCAGCTGTTCATACTGTGTGGATTTAAGCCAGCAGAAGCAGGTTGGGACAGACATAGGTACAGCTGTCCTAGCTTAATCTACTGCCCAAGAAGTGTTAATTAGACCCTATAAGTTTACATGGGGTCAAGGAGGACTGGATAAATTAAGAGGAGAAAACCACTGAGGGTTACTAAACACAGAATCTGCATCTGGCTTGCAAAGTTCCCGAGTTGAAAATGCTTGGAATCTGAGAACATAGTAGAGAATAGTATCACACATGCTTACCCTGTTCTTTCTTGCCTCTCTAAGCATTTCCTAGTGGCCACTGCTGGCATCAGGATATAGATTGGGCTTAATGAACTTTTCGTCTGATCCAGTAAGGCTGTTCCCATATTAAACCCTAAACCCTAGTATCTAACAGCAAATCAGTCAGCACCACTAATAAACAACATTAATGCTTTCACAATGTGCAGAAAAAGGGTAGGTACTTGCAGTGTTGTGACAGGCAGTGAGGGAGAACAGAAGCAGAGTTCTCTGTCCCGTGGCTCCCGATGTCCCCAGGTATCATGTGTGCTGAGCACACTGGTTCCCACACAGGCCAGTGGCCAAGACAGCCTGCTCTGACACGCTGGAGACACACCAGCACCAGGAGGGGACATGGACCAGCTCTGAGCCTGCCCCCCACCTCCTGCCAGTTCTATTCTGTATTTCCAGCTTCATGTCCCTTTCAACTTAACTCTCTTCCCACCTGAAATGACCCAGGGACAAATTATTTGAAATTTGCTCTGCTCAGTCTGGAGCTCATCCAAAGAGAACAGAAACATTTCCATCTGTTTCATTAAGTTTTGGAACAGACTCTGTAACAGTGCATTCCAAGTTAGCATTCATGGGAAATGCAGTTCAAATGTCTTCTCCCAAAGCTTGCAGTTGTTTGTGGGGTAGGAAAGAGAAAACTAGTACACTCAAACTCCTGAACCTAACCTATTGATTAAAGCTATGTGAAAACATTTGTGCTGGAGGCAAAGCCAGCTGAAAAGCCTCAGTACTTTTGGAAAATCCACCAGTAAAAATACCTGGTAGACATCAACTCACTGGTTTTGCTATGATAAAGGACATCATTTCCAAGTGCAAACTGCTTTTACCTTCATTATTCATTTTGGGACTAATATGAAGCTTGGTAAAGTGGCAAAGTTCAATTTCAATCCGAGCTTGGGCTCGTTTCCTTTTCACATTCCCTTCCAACTTTTCACATTCGATGTCTATTTAATAATATTTGCCTACAGTGACTGAGTACCCTGAACTTCCTGGCAGAGCTGAGAAAACACAGCCTCTAATACTTGATTTTGTTCCTGTTTCTATTGTTTGTTCTGCATTTAGAATTTCTTCAGACCCATCTTGGCAATTGGATATTAAAGTGCAGGTTGCATTACAGTCAGAACTATCTTCCAGTTACTGATACCTCCCCCACAGACCCTTGACAAAGTCAATCTATATGAATCCACTATAAAGCACTAAAGCCATCTTGTCCCTAGAGATAATATTAACATGCCACTGTTTTCTATAGAAACAGATTTTTCACACACTCATACATTTACTTTTTCCTCCTAAATATTTAACCCATTTGTCTGCTCTCAAAAAAATGCTCTTGTTCAGACAGATACTTAGTCATATGCATTTCTGCTGGACTTGATTCTACCTATCCACACATGAACTGTTATATTGAGCGTCCATTAGCATCATCTGTGCAAATAAGAGAAAAAGGGGAAATTTCACTATCACCAAACATACTCCATGTTGATGGTATGAAAAAAGGAGCTGAAATAGTTCTTACATTCAAGGCTGAGCCTGCAGGACAGGATGTCAGAGAAGGCTGTAGCCATTTTTAAAATGAACACCCTTAAACAAAACTTCTGGTAACATTATATTTTACCCATCGTAACACAGTGTTAATTCAGTAATAGTTCAGAGAAGCTCAACATGAAATGGATGTATAACATAAAAGGGAACCAGTTTCATGTAAAAAAGTTAAATCAGACTCTAGTTGAGATGTTGCATCAGCTTCTGTTCTTTTGTTTTTGTCTGAAAATGATTCTCCATTTCAGAAATGTTCTATCTACAATTGCTGTCTTTTGACTCCTAGAAAAAAAGGAAAACTGACCACAACCCAGGCTGGCATTTAGGTGAGTGCTTTGTTGAACATACGCATAATCTAGCGGAGGTCAGGAGAATACTCATGTGCAACCAAGTTAAGTGTGCTTACCTGTTTGCAAGCTCACTGGGAGTCTAACTGAATGCAGAATAATTGCAGAGAAACCAACTATACTCAGTCGCTATAAAAATGCATGTAATAAACATTCTCAGCTCATGTATTCCTGTGGCTTATTGTGAAAATGAATCTATCAATACTGCACCTAAACCAGGGCTTGGCACAAGCCAGTCAACATATGCATCTCTCAACATCTTTTAAAAATGAAGAATAAAACAAGCAGTGAAGTGAGCTGTAACTACTACTGAATAATGACAAATGCACAATCACTTCATCCTTGATGAATGCAAGTGCTCCAGAATCCCACAAGGAAGAAAAACCAAACAGAATTCTGAAAATTCAAGAAACTATTCCTAAAATTTGGGGTTTGTTCACGCAGTGCTAAAACAGCATCTATGTAGCACATCTATGGGTTTTCAGTAATTAAGAACACAAGTACCTGTAGCCTCCTCATGGCTTCAGAGTCATGATCAGCCTTCACTTTGCAAGCGACAAGCAACTGTGCTGTAGAAGCTGCCACTTGTTTGGCAGATGAGATGAGCTTCTCCTCACTAGCATGGCCTTGTACTGAGGCATTAGCTGCTTCACAGAGATTGCTGGTTGCAGCTGCCACCATTCGGGCCTAGGAGACAGTAAAAAAAAGTCACTGTGTATTCTCACAGGATATTATTTCTTCAGAGAAGGTGCTAGTTTTCCTTAAGTTACTCACAGCGGAGATAAGTCCCTGAGACCACTGTCCATCATCAGCTGCATTTGCAGGGATTGCTCCAACCTGAAAAAACAGTTCAGAGACAGCTTACAATGAAACAGAAAACACAATTGCTTTGTCTCAGATTTAGACAAACAGTAATCCACAAAAAAAGGAAACACCTGCACCTGTGACTGTGCCCAGCACATACAGGAGCAGAAAATCAAACTGAAAGTTAGTTGTCAGAGTAAATGTGCTTCCAGCACACATCTGCCTGCTCATGTAGCGTCCAACTTGCTATGCTGCTTAAATTGCCCCGTCCTTGGAACATGTGTAGAAGTCCCAGAGTAATGATTTTTGCAGCCAAGACTTCGGCCTAAGCAACAGTTGAAGCAGTAGTTCCTAATCTCCTGGCCTTTAAAATAACTTATTTCTGTTTCCACAACACATTTGGATTTACATAATTTCTGAATCTCTTCTGATTCTGGCACTATGGGAAGGTACAAAACAGAAAGCTCCACAGGGAAGCCCCCTAACTGCCTTCGTGCCTAATAATGGCATTTCAGGAAAGCAGCCCATTTTTCTGCATGGCTCACCCACCAAAATGTTCATGGCATCAGCAGTACGAGCAATAACCAGGAGACAGTTTTCCTCCCACATCAGATGAAAGTAATGAAACACAATTCTACAGTTGGTTGCCAGCCCCCCACCCCCAACTGCCTGGATCTGGGAGTTTTGGGGAGAGAAGCTGGAAGATGTGAAATGTAAACATGGTCCAGAAACTTGCTGTATTTTAAAAGAAATGGAAACAAGGATTCGTGCATAATGAGGATCCCAGGGATCGGAATTGAATCCTTACGTATAGCATCAACATAAACAGAAGATGTGTTCTCTCATAGCTATGGTGACACTTCTGTATAACTGAGAAATCAGTTGTACAAAAGAATACACTAGGTCCCTAGTTTCAAGGGTTTCTTGCCTAATCATCCCCAGAAAAAGTACTTTAAGTAGACCACAGATGCAGTTAGTGGTGTCTGAATTTTGTGTGTATATGCATGTGTGAGTGAGTGAATGAGTAAGGGGGTAGTGTGGAAGAAGACAGATCAGATCCAACTTCCCAGACTTCATCTATAGTGCAGAAGTGGAAACGGTTGCCTAACACCAAATTTATTCTTTGATAACAATACCACAGGGGAAAGTAGTTTCACTTAAAATTTCTTTAGCAAATCTTCAACTACAATATTGCACCAATTTGCCCTGTAAGATACTTTCACAGCCTTTACCAAGCAATGTTGGAAATTTATTTGGGACCAGAATGTGCCTGGTTTGCACACGTCGATGCAGTTGGGTATGAATTTCCCACTGCTTCCATACCAAATAAAAATGTCAGTGAGGAATCTAAGCCAATAGTCAGTACCATTTACTGTTCAGTACTGAAGTGATGGATGTGGAGCAGATCAAACTTGTCCTTCCCACCCATATGCCAGCCATGCTTTTCTGGGAGGCGTCCATACCACATGCCTCAGAACATTTCATACAGAAGTAAAACATTTCCCCCAATATCAATAACAAAATCTTCCCACCAGGTAGGTTGGAGCCATTCACTATGGGCAAGAATTTGGTCAGCTGTTTTAGAAGCCAGCTTCCTGTACTTCTGCCTGTCCTGGAGATACAGGCTACCACAGCAGTCAGAGGATGCTGTGACATTGTCATAGTGACAATTACCTAAGCACTAGTAATTAGTAAAGAAAGACGAGAAGGAAAATGGGTTAGGGCTTCATTATTTCAGAAGTATCTTAATGGCTTTATTTATTTGTGAGAAGTATCATAATGAGGGGACGTGCCAAAAACAAGTCCGAAGCTTGATGTTTCATTAAATTTTGATTTTGGTTGGGATTCATTTCTCCTCTCAAAGACCACAGTATTATTTGCAGATCCTCCAAGCAGGCAAGAAACTATCAGTAAAAGCCATTTGCTGCAAAAATTCCTGATCTTTCAGCAAGTTACTATAGAAGAGTGACGGATAAAGCGAAACGGCTAAATTCAGTAAAGCAGGCTGAACAGATCTGCTAATATGGCACTATATTTGACAGGTGTGCTTCGATTAGAACAGCAAGCTAAAGCTTTCCTCAGACAGACAGACAGATTAAAGTGGTTTTAGCAATTATCTGAACTTGGATGGAATAGGATGCAAGTGCTGTTAGCCTCACTCTGAAAGACACAAATACAAATGTAACTGTGGGAGCAAAGAAGCCAAAACTGCCTGAGGGAGATTTAGGGCTGGTACCAGGATAGAAATACATTCTGTATTATTCTGTATGACTTTACAGTGGTGGTGGTGAGGAAAGTAAAGCAAGCTGTATGTCATAATGGAACTACGTAAGAACAGGTCTTATCACATAAAAGCAGACTGCACAATAATCTAAGCAAAGCAAGTAGGTCAAAATTCTCATTTTTTGGACTGTCTCCACAGCCAGATTTCACAATGGGTATTAATAATATCTTGTTTTATGCATTATTGGTAAGTTACATAGCTACAGCTTATGGTGGGTCTTTTCAAACAGTTATATCACTATTGTTCTGAAACAAGTGCTCTGTTCTCCTGCTGGAACTAAAAGCACAAGCTCCCCAGGAATCCTAGCTGAAGTAGACAGCGTAGCACTTTTGTGACAGGATCCATGACACAGTCTGCTCAGAATAAAGAATTAGATGAAATTGGAAACCATAACTATACAACAACAATGATCCTGTAACAAATTGTTCTCACAGGCAACATATCTGCTTGATGTTCAGATTTTAAGTTTCAAAGTATATTAACCGGGAAAAAAACAGTGATAGATATGAAATGAATTACAAAGACCTCAATCCTGACCAGACCAAAAGGATGACACATGTTATAAGCACCCTTTCTCTTGGTCCCAACAATAATTACAAGCACGTCCACTTAAATGTACTGAATTTGCATGCAGGCCTGTGTCCCCATTGAATCAGACAAGAAAACATTGCGGGCACAATTAGTGAGGCCCTTTGCTATTCTGGTCCAGAATGGTATTGTATACTGTGACATTTGTTTTTGGATCCCCAAGCTGTCTTGTGGGGCTATACATTACCATCTTGAATCACAGATCTTTACGAAATGAAAAAGAAACCACAAACCACAAACACAAAAGCTCCCCACAGCTGAAACATCTGAAGAGCCAAACACTTGATTACACTTGTGAGGTTTAAGCATAATTGTTTGTTTTGTTTTTTTTAAAACAGAACCAGGCCTGGGCCATGTATTGTGATAAGCAATGAAAAGATTTACATTTTCATTAGTCATTCCTAAGCTCCTTTCCTACTGTTTTAATAGAGAACAGTTAAGAGACTAGATCCAATTTTGATACTTTCCCCCCTTACTGTTGCTGCTTCCCCTGTTTACCCACCTTTCCCTGTGCCACCAGCTCTCTCTGGGCTGCTGAAGCTGACTTCACAAGGGCACTGGTAGCAGCTGCAATGGATTTAGCTGCTTCCAGGATCTGTTCTTCGAAATCCAGAGTCTCATCTGCTTGCTATAACCAAGAAAGAACAATGTCACACATTATTCATCTGAAAGCAGTTGTATTTCCAAGATTGAGGACATATACAAAGTGAGACAAGCAGATTTTGGAACATATCAGTAAATTCAGTAAGACCTACAACATAATTTTCTGCAAAGGAGTTTCATGTGGACTAAAGCTGGGAGTCAAGATAAGTGAATTTAAATATTAAGTTGCTCTTGTGGCTGCTCACACATGAAACTGAGTATCACACAAGATACTTAAAGAATTGCCTTCAACTTTCTAATACATTACCTCCACTAGGGCTACTCAAAACTACATTCAGAAAAGTGCAGGTCTGAAAATAAATTCTTGTTTTTCCATATGTGTAGTGCTATAATACTGGCTTCCAGGATTGCTGAACTAGGTAGAGCATTTTCTAAATACTTAAAGACTTAAAGCATTAAAAAGAACAGTGATAAATGTATATTGTCTCATTCACCTGTACTAAGAAATGTAACATAGATACCAAGCAAGTGCATAGATTTAGCAGCTTTTGGTAAGAGCTGTCATTTCACAGAGAGTAGCACTGTGAAGCAGTCCAGTTTAGTCATCTTGGAGTTATGAAGTTCCAAAGGTCTGTCGTTTCTTGCTATTTAAAATGCAAATCTATTGTTCCATAAAACAACAACTTCCCTGACTTTCTAATCACTTAAATAAATACTGAAAACATTTATCCATTTAAGCATGCTTACTAGCTGCTGAACAGTTAACAAAATAGATAGAGATAAATGGTTATTGTTATTTTAAACAGAACCAGGCCTGGGCCATGTATTCTGATTGTTTTTTATACAAAGTAAGCCAACAGAATGTATTTTGTTTGTGATCAAATCACAAGCCTACCAGAATCCAATGCAGTATGACCAGTAGGGCTAGTGGATACAGCACCAGAACAGACCATCTTGTGAGACATGAGGCTTTTGAAATACAGGTTTCTTCCAACTTATGCAAGCACAGCATTCTTGTGTCAAATAGCTAACTTTAGGAACACCAGCTAAGTGGGCTTAGAGCTAGAAAACTGGGCACTTCATTTGCAAGTCTAAGTGCATCCATCTAAATTTAAGTCAGGTTTAGTTCCCCTGTTACTGCAATCTGATGAAATAGTAGTAAATTATAAAATAATAAAAGATAATTATGAGTAATTACAAATCATTGCAAAATGGCACATCAAGCAGTGCTCAGTCCTACAGCACTTCACATAACTGCCACATAACTAAAACAAAGTCCAGGAAATGAAACCGTAGCATCCATAGACACCAGAAAAACGGAATGATCTGAAAATAAAAACTGATGAAGTTGTTTGGCACTATAAAGTTTTTCTCACCTTTTAGGAAAAGCCACCTAATTCAAGGAAAAGTATTTGTCTTGCCTTGCTTTTGGGCTAATCCCATCAATTGAAGCATGTGTCTTTGTAATAGGAGTATAAGAAATTGCTTTGTAAAGTGAGCCAGTCATGTTCCACATGAATTTTTGGCAATGCTTGCAATGTAACATCATGACCATTATTATATCTAAGTGGTAACCACATTGGTCCTGAATTTATGCAACAGGCCTCAAGTCTTATTCATAAAACTCTTACTTCAATCATAACATGACAAAAACGAAGTGACTAAATGGAATTCTGTATAGTCACTATCAGATTTCTTTTCAGTATTAAAATAGATGCATTGTTGACTTTGATTTAAGTTGACTGAAGACTTAAACTGAAATATCAACAAAAGTACCACTGGATGATAGTCAATTTAAGAGACTGTTATTGCACTTTTACTTTTGTCCAAAGCTCCCTGTTATTGAGAGTTTTTAAATTTTCATTTCCAACATAACAAAATATATTATATGTATTATTTTTTATATGGCAGCTTTGTCAGGAATTCAAACTTAAGCGAGTGAGCATTTCAGTATCTGCTTATTTATTACAAAGGAGATGTCATTCTTTCATAAAGTTTAATAAAATGGCCATGGCCATACTCTGATCTATTAGGCAGCTGTGTATGTGCCCAGATGGTATTCAATTTGCAGAAAATCAGCCACGAAAAAGAGGCTGAAGAGAAGCAGTTGTTTGAACTCAGTTCAGCATAGTGAGTGGACTAAATATTGCACATAAGTGCTAAGCAAAAATGACTCTTTCAAAGGGAATACAGAGAAATCAAATCTTGCATTACTGAGAATGCTAGTGTACAATGGCTGGATTAACTCCCACCGTGAGCAGCAGGTAAAGCTCAGCAGGAAAACAGATAGCTAAACTTTAGTATCTCATCAGATAATAGGTTTGTTTTTTCCCCTGTGTACTAAATGAGTTTCTTTGCAATTATGTTGAAATTTGGATGGTGGGGAGAAGAAACCACATCCCAAGTTTCTCAAACTTCCAGACCCTACATTTCGTGTCGTCTCACAACTGCTTTTATTTCTGGGGGAAAAAAAAAGTTTCCTATTGACAGCTGATCCCTTCTGTGGAGAATTTATTTTTGAAGCAGCCTTACACAGCACTCAAACAGTGGAACTTGTGTTAAGTTTTCATCTTTTCTAACAAACCCTTGTTTTCTAGTCCTTCCCGGCAGTTTTCCCTTCAGCATTCTCAGGTATGACATCTAACTAAGTGCTGGATACTCATGTTTGAAATGGGGAAGTAGGCACAACGCTCAGTCAGTGCCGTGGCTGTGTTTACCTGTCTGTACTCTCCAAAGAGCATTCCTTAGCAATAAGGACATGCAGCAGTCCAAGACTGAACACAGCAAAACACCCTACAAGAGAAGTAATTCTTCTACCCATTCCCATCATTAAAGAGTGTGTCCTGAACTGTTCACACTCATCAACAGTACCCTCACAACATGTGTCAGTTCACAGCCTTCATGAACAAAGTTAGGAGCAATGATGTGATACATGACAGAATTTTTCACCTTGTAAGATTTTAGTTACTTGAGAGGGCTAAAGAAACCCAAGTCGTTTCTTTAGAAAACAAGATCTATGAGACAAGTGATTAGCTTCTCCTTCCTCAAGTAGCCCCAATAAAGATCAGCATCTCTTTTTCCACGAGCTTAAACTAATAAGCTGTTATTGACTATGTACAGGTATAAATGGATTGGAAAATGAAGTCACCAGAACAGACAAACCAAAATTATTAGGGTAGCTACAAAGTCTGTAGCATGAAATATCCTGAAAATATTGATCGTGCCATTAAAAAAAAATATATAATTTGAGATGTTTTTGTACTATATTTTAACCCATTTTCTATAGAATCTCCATTATTAGGGGTAGCATAAATAAAGTCAGAGTTAATAGGAGAACAAATGAGCCCCCAATCTCATTGCTAAACAGTAAAAAAAATTACAAAAGACAAACCATTTTATTTTGAAGCAGCTCCCATCTTCTATTTCATAAAGAGCAAACCAATATGGGTACGTTACTGCACTAAGCCATGGAAAACACAATAACCATTCCAGCGAAAGTCAGTTCTTGGCACAGCTGCTGCTCACTGTCATAAAAGGCCCTACACAACTTAAAAGTCCCTCCAAGAGCAACTGGATTGATAAAGGAGCCCTTCATGTATATATTTTAAATCAGATTAGATTAGGAGTCTGCAGGAAGTCTTCTAAACCTGCTTGTGAGTGAATGTACTCCTTCATATTGCCTTCTACTATGTTAAAACCCCCGGAGACAGGGCAGGACACTGTAGGAATATGTTTGATATATAGTTGGATTAAATAACAACCTAATATATCAAACATATCACACAGAGTCCTGCAGAAAAAGGCATCCAGGTTTGATTCATCTTGGGAAAAAAAAAGGAAAAAATGCTGAAAGCTAACAGCAGGGAACTCTTATTGACTACTAAAGACACTTGTGTTTGAAGGCAAAAGCCTGCATAGAAGCATGAAGAGCATACCAACAGAACAGGGTAGGTGCAGCAATGCTCTCTGCTGTTGTACCTCATCTACCGCACCCTTTTCCTTAAAAGTGTTCATTTCCAGTACTAATAAAGCATGTAGGTTTTATTAGACAAAATGTTTTTCTTCAAAAAATTACTAATTGGGGGGGGTTGTTATTTTTACAGCCAGTGGCATATTTGCATAACAGAAGGAATCTGTGGCTGTATTGCAAGACATTTGACCCTCCAAAAATGGAAAACAGAAAAAAAGAGTCCACGCTCGGGAAAAACATAATTGCATTTAAAGGAAATCTGACAGCCAAAACTTGCTTAATAAACAATAAAGATCTCATTGCTTCACAGATCATTCCCCACCTTGAACACTGCAATAAGAATACTGAACAGGTTTTGTGTTATGGGGAAGAGTTACAACACCTACTTAGGAGAGTCCTCAAAGTTCTTGCAAGACATAAGCTCAGAAGACAGACAGATATTAACAGGGTGTCAACAGGGCAGTGGACTAGCAGACTAAGCATTTTAGGAGCACATTCACCAGCAGCCAAATGACCAAGATTTAAAGCAAATAGAATACTCATCATACAATAAAACATGGGCAGCAGTGAGCAGGTCTATGTCTTATTAGAGATTGTTCTCTGGGATAAGGTGATTCCCAGTAGTGGAAAAATGAAGACATCTCATGCTATTGGTCTCAGTCTAAGATATCAAGGGGGTATGATAGGTGCAAAAATATGAAGAGAAAACAAGGTAAAGAAGAACTAAAAAAAGCTGAAAGTATCAAAAACAGTGGACAGTGGAACAAATGAGAAAAAGCCCTACCTTCAACTATTGTTTTTTCTCTTTAGAGGTAATAGACAAACTGGAACACACAAAGATGAAAATTTCAAGCCTAAATCAAATTACTCCCGCTCCCTGCCCCAACAACAGAAGCTTACCCAAAAAATAGACAATCAGCCATCAATTAATAATGATGAAGATGATGGATTTCCTGCAGGCAGATCATTCTAAAATTACCAACTAAGGACTTCTCTACAAGTTCACTTGATGATGATTACTCTTAATCAAAGCAGGATATTGGTCTAGCTGGACCAGCGGTCCATTCCGTTGTAGAAGATAGCTACTATTCCTGCATTTCATAGACTAAGCATAAGAAAAATCAATTGTATCAACCCCCTTACTTAGTCTAGGCAGTCACACTGCAACATTATGTATGGTGTCAAAGATGAGCATCAGAAAGCCAGAGCCTGTTCAAAGCAGGAAATCCTACTCTGGGAGGATACAAGCTACAAGTCTTCAGCAGAAAAAGTGGTATTTTGAGCCACTCTGTGATCTTCCTAGTACCTTTGATGAGTATTACAATCCACATTGTGAAAGGGATTAAACATCTAAAAAATGATGTAAAGGCTGTTTAAATCCCAAATTAAACAAACAGTTGGATATGAATTTTAGTTTCAGAAAATGACAAATAAACAGACCAATAAATCACAGGCAGACTGGATACTCAAATTAACATGTTAAATGAGGAGCAGGTGTGAGATCTGTATTCACTGGGAAATTACAATGACCCTGGAGTGGCTTAGATGTTGGAAGGAAACTGCTCCATGGTTACTAGGCAACACACATATGCTATTGTGCAGTGATCGTATAGAAAAGGTGATGGAGGACTCTTCCTCTCCTCAGACTCAGCCTGTGTCCTCTGTAGAATCTCATTATAAAGAACCATTTTTCTTTATAAACAAAATGGATGTACTTGTTAAAAAATGCAGGACAAAGAGCATGTCTTTTTCATGAGCTAATTTATTCCCATCACTAAGCAGGGGGGATGGGTAGGTGGGTGGGAAGTCCTCAAAGAGTGAAGCTATCGAGGACTATTTCATCTGATGTTCCTGAATGACAAAATACCACCCTGCACTGAAAACAATCATCCAACACTGAATGTTCTTGAGGCCCTACTTTTTAGAAAGACTTCTCATTAGCTTTACTTAGAAAACAGTTTTGCACCTACAAAGCAGCATAAACAGGGAAATAGATACACAGTCCTTTCCTGAAGTCAATTACACAGCCAAAGCATGATTTTCATTTTAAAGAAATGCAATTCTAGGCAACATGGTAATTTCTTCTAAAACCTGCTTGTTATTCCATACTAGGCAAAAGGTAGCAATTCTCTGTGGTCCAGTCTTGTGAGCTATGCATACAACCATAAGTAACAGCAGTTTCATATATTCCACACATGAAAATAGTTGGCTTAATTTTATGTAATATATTCAGAGACACGTTTGAAGTGACCTGGCAACATGCAACACTACTTGCTTTCATAATAAACTGTAATTTATTTTCCTTCAGGAAAATTAAATAGAAATGGTCATAGCACATATCTGATTTGACACTGAAGCAGCTACTCTTTTAGCATGGCATAAAATGTTATGTTTTTAATCTTAGAAAATCCTGAAGGTCTTTTGCATTCTGCTGAATCCCCTCTGTGTTGCTGCTGCTTTCTCCTGCTATACTACACACATTCAGATGAGAACAAAGGGTCTTCAAAGGAAAGCAAGCGAGAATGACTTTTCACATCAGTAAAATGTGTTTGGAAACAGAAAAGTAATTCATCAACAGTAATGATACTGTAACTCTTAAAAGCATTTCTAACATTTGGCTTTTCTTCCTTTGCTTGCTCATGCCTGGTGTTTGACTCACTCCCTGAAAAGCGCCTTTTTACCCTCTTCCTTCAGGGGTAAGTTCCATCCAGTGCAGTGTCTAGTGGCACTGAGACTGATGGAAGGTTTGATTGTTTATACCATTATCGTGGACAGTATCAAAGTATACACCGATATATGGGCTATATGAATCTTCTGCTTTATTAACTTCAAAGAAACAATGGGGATGGACACTCACCTTTGGCTTGGCTCTTGGTTTCAGCTGCTCTAACTTCTTTGCTGCAGCCTCAATTGATGCTGCAGCCCCTAGTAGCTCTGTCTCCGCAATGACTGTTGGGTCTTCTGGATCCACCCACTCTGTCCCTGAAATTAATGGAGATGAAGACAATAACTTCAGTGCCACTGTGAGCTGCCATTCAAACAGGGTGATTTACAATCACACTTCAAGTGTCAAATACGGAAGGCAGATCGTAGAAAGCTGATTTTAGTATTGTAATGGCACAAAAACACTGTAGTTTGTGAGAAAAATGTAAGTCAGAGTGAAAAAAAGTATTTAGCAGGATTATTGTGTTATGAAAGTAACTTAATTAAGAACTGTGTAAGCAAAGCAGCTTCAAAAAAGGATACTGTCCATACTGGGAACAAAAATAGCTGTCACTCAACTTTCGTTTAACAGAGCTCTTACTAAGATGGTTTCTAACTTGACCAAGTTGTAGGGTACATTGAGAAGCCTGACAGAATGGTAAAGAGGACATGTTATAGACAACAGATAATCATCCACAGCACACTTCTCAGTTTCTTTTTTGGCAGTAGTTAGAGATGAAGCTAGTATTGACTGAAGAAAGCATGCTTTTGGCAATGTGTTTCTAACAGCAATGTAGAGAAGGCCAAAGCAGTTTCTGTAACGTATCCGAAGGTCAACATTTTTTTTTTGGTTGAGTTTTTGGTATGTCTCTTGGCTCAAAGAAATTTTGTAGGTCCACAAAATGAATACTTGGCTGGGGGTGATCTCAGATTTTTTCAAGTTCTCAGTGCATTATTATTTTCAATTTCATAACATTATTCTCTGGATGACAAGATTCAGAAAGCATCCATGTTCTGGATTGAGGAAAGCAATGAAAGAGCCAAAAGGAAAATCAGGTGGAGAGAGGAAAGGAAACCAGAAAGAAAACTTCTAAGTTCATAACTACTAAGGGCAAGGGGAGGAAGTGGCGTCACAGATGGAAACAGAAAAGGACGGGAAGCCGCGTACACCAGGCAAAGGAAGACTAAGCTAGAATGAAAAAAACAAAGGAAAAAAAATCTCTTAAGGCTTTGTTAAACTTATTGAAACTGGATCAGAAAGTCTGGGTGACCCTAATATTAAAATATCAACTGAAACATTAATAATTATTAAGGAAGAGCGACTGGGGAGAAGGATACTGGCACTTTGCATCAGGAATAGCATAACCCATGTCTGATTTGTCAAACATCAATGGAAATAACCGTGAATGCTTATGGAACAACATCATTGCACCAGGTAAAGAATGAGGCAGTTTCTGCTATGGATGAGCAAATCATAGGAGAATACAAAATGACTGGCTCCTATTTATGATGTGCTGGGAGAAAGCTGAAGTACATGGTAGTATAATCCTAGTGACTTACGTTTCATGCTGCTTTTCTCTATATAGTACGTGTACGTGTATTTTATATCAAATATCAATACATTACCAAAGACAATTTCTCAGTTCAAATGGTGTACAAGGCGAAGGAATTCTATATTAAACTCTAATATTGGCAGATATGCAGGGAAAAAATATTTTTGATACAGGCAGCGTATATAAACAGTCAAAACCAAACTTGTAAAATGTAGCAGTTCCTCTTCATAAAAGGCATTTCACAAAGGTGAAAACATTTACATGCTGAATTGGTTAGGAGACAGAATTTTATCATGTATCTATAAATGAAAATTAGGAATGAAAACTGGGAATGGTTAAAAAACATTTTACTTTCCACAAAAAAAGCTTCTAAAGTGAATTAAAAAAAATCCCCTACAAGCAGTAAGTGAAAAAAGAAATAAACAGTGAATTTTTATTTTAATGAATATGAATTAAAATGCAAAAACTACAGGAAATGAATAAATGTCTCCAAAGATGAGGACAATGAAAAGATTTTTAAAAAGCATTTGGGGAATAGAAAAATTCCGATATTGGCTTGGCTTGTTAGCAAATGAAAACAGAAATTTTGAAACATAAGAAAGAGTGCAGAAAAGGCCAAAGAATTCAATAAATTTACCTGAACAGGGAAAAAGCATAATGTAGATCACTGTTATATAAAATAGAGTAACTGCATTGATACAAAGGCGGACGGGCACGGGACACACGACCATAAGAAAATAATAAGGGATTCCCATATATGAAAAGCGTTTAGTCAGGGTTCTTTTCCAAGGAATGTGTACTGATAAAAGCAGAAAATCACTGAGGAAAACCTTCAGTGTATATTACATATGAAAATGAGTAGAGTGTTCTCTGGCCTAGCTTAGGAAAGAGTGATTGAACAAATATGAATTTACTAGAGGCCTTTGGGGGGGGGGGGGGGGGGGGCAGAATTAAAAAAAAAAAAAAGTGATTACATTGCTTTATTCAAAATATTTTATTGTAGCATTCTATTACCTATGAGATTAGAATGCTCACATGCCTTTCTGATGGCTGTGAAGATTTCTTTAGACTAAAGTTCCCAGTAAATCCGGTGGTACATGTGCTTCAGCAGTAGTGGTCTAATATTTAAGACCACCTTTAATAGGCATTCATCTCATTTAAAATGTAGAATGTTAGAACTGTCATCCTAAGAGTTCACATGCATCACTGGATAAAAATTTTACTAAGGAAGTCAGTATCTGAGAAAAAATATCACTCATCTGTTGTAAGAGCAGTGAACTTCTGCTAAGCAACGGAATTCATCCCTTATTTGAGAGCTGAATTTATATTTGTCCACAAGTTGTTCAATTCTAAGAGTTCAGGAAATCATCCAGACCACAATTTTCTGAAGTCTCATTGTTTCATTAACGTCCTTCGTCAGGGCAGGACCCTGACAGAGGACTGTAAGCACTATAGACCTAAAATTGACATAATTGCTAGAGGCTGAGTATTAATTCAGTAAGATGATGCTATCCCCTTTTATTTGAAGTTGGAAAGCAACTATCACTGCAAAGCAAAGGACTTATTTTGACTGAACAAACATGAGTGTAAGGAAAGGAACCAGCCATCCAATTATAATTCAGCCACCAGTTCACGAGGAGTGATATTGTATTTTGTTTCTGCTACTGAGGCTCTTGAGTGCTCTGCTTGATGGTTCCATCTTCAAAGGCCATGTGATTTACAGATGACTTATGACCGATGACCGATGAAGTGGGAGAGGGTCAAATAGACATGTTTACCAGCACTGTGGACAAGTGATTACCAGCAGAGAAATTAAAAGAAAGGAAGTAGGTGGTACCAGGACACCTAGAACATACTAAAAGGGTTTTGTTAGTTTTCGGGTTTGTTTTAAACTACAAAAATGACAGATCATCATCTCTGGAGTAAAAAGCATGCCATACTGCTAGCCAGGCTGCCCAACTCACCTTTCATTGCTTCTGCTGATTGGATGAGCTCTGTAACAGCACCAGCAACCCGCTTGGAGAAAGAGGCCAACTGATGCTTTAGTTCTGGAGTTGGTTTTTGAAGGATCTGGAGAAAAAGATAAAATGTAATAATGCATATTAGTAAGGATTCCGGAGAACGCTGGAACATTCCCAGGGTACACTAGTGAAAGATTTATTTTATACAGCAACCTGCTGAGAGCAAACACGAGCCCAGTGAGAGAAATACAATTGTCAATGAATCACTAGGAGCAAAGGCGTACACTGCAATGTCTGATGCATACTAGGAAAGCGGCACTGCCTTGCATTTCTACAGGAACTCACAATATTGTCTGGAAGTTCTCAGTACTAAAACTAGAATTCTCCAAAACAGAGGCGCATGTGTGAGTATGTAGGAGGAATGTGCAGCTTTAGCACTTCATTCTCATATATTATAGTCATTATACTTATGCATCAGGCTTAGTCTTTCTAAACTCCTGGAGAGGAGCCGATTTTCTAGTATTAACAAACCGGCTGGTCACTATTTCTAAGAAATAGAATTAGAGAGTTCTGCAAGCTAGCGCTAGTTGCCTGTTCTGGAAAATATCAGCAATGGTGAACACAACGGAAATGCGAACCCTGGGCAAGACCCTTAAATAGAAGGGAAAGACGGACACCTCTGAACTGAATTTACATCAAGTATTAAACCGTGCTTCCTCAAATGGAAAACAGTCAGGCATTCAGACGGTGAAGTTGAATTCTTCCCCTGAACAACACTTGCGTTTTTAATTACCATATTGTAAGGAGAAAAAAGATTAAGTTCTGGAAATTCACATATACCCAAGAACTACTTCTGAGAGGAGAGTGACAGATATCTAGAGAGACTTAAGAGCAAAACAAGAGGTTGAGTCTTGAAAGTCACATTCAGGTGTGCATTTTCTTAATGGTTTCAGAAACTCCCCCACAAAGCAGCTCTGAAAACTAGGTGCACATTGAAAATACATTTTATCTTTTTGTAACTGTGTTTCCCATTTTGCAGTCAAATGCCTAACCCCTTACTTTGACAGAATAAGCTAAACTGAATTGTTCTCTTAACTTCGCCTGGTGAGAACTCTGCCACACGAGGAATTCTGTCTCTCTGGAACTGCCATGTCAATGTATGGTGGACTGGTCTCCTGCTTCCTAAGGATGATCTTTAGTCAACAAGTTTCCATAGTAAACAGAAGTATATTAATCCTCAATAGCTAAACAAACTGCAATGCTAACAAAACGTAACAACAAAGTTATAACCAAGGTTTATACACTGCATAATCCCTTAGTATGGCCGAAATTGAGCATTGAGCATCTCAAGGGTTATCTTCCCACACAACCAAAAATGTCCAAAAATACACGAATGTGGACAGGACTATAGCAAAGAATGACATTTTCTGCTCCAGCAACTATGACACTAGTGCTACCTATGACAGTCGTGACAATGTTGGAATTGAACAAACGGATGCAAATTTTAAAACTAGGCAGTTTACAAACTGCATTGTTTTACAGCCAATTTAGAACTCACAGCAGATTCTCATTCCCTGCAGAGTCACAGACAGGCATGGCATGAGAACAGCAGCAAAAGCTTCAGGCTCCCCCTCAACTCAGCATGCATCAATACTGACTGAGATGGAGCATATGAATATGTAGGAGGGCAGGTCAGTCTTCACCTTGCCAAGAATACAACTTGCAAGGTTTTTTATATGAATTTGTGCGTGCCCAACAGCTTTAATTAGCGTGTTCCCGCGCCCCACCTCTAGTCAGGTGATTAGAGGAATATTCCTTTGAGTGATCAAGTCAGTTTTGTGCCACTTGCCCAATGCAATCTCTGCACAAGTCAATACACTGGCTTAAGAAATCTTAGATATTGCATCTGACAACTCTTGCACCTAAAAAGTATCATCATCAAAGAAAGATGGCTGCTGAATAGTACTCCTTGGCATCCCTGTGTTGAGACACCCATGCAATCATCCCTAACCTGACTGAATTTACAATTGTATCACAAGGTGCCATGTGGACTAATTAGAGATTTCTAATCTGAGATGATCTGCGTTTCTGGAAGTTATAAATTAAATGAGATTGTAGCACAGGGGTTCTAAACTGCCAGAGTAACGGGGATCAGGAAGCAACAGGATTGTCTGATGCTGAAACCATCTTGCTATCGTTTTCATTTATCTGAGCAAACCAAACCTGAGCTAGAATGTTGAATTAGCAAGATTGTGTATGACAGGAGAACAGCTCAGGTAACCACAGAACAAGCAAACAGATCACTTGGATTACATCTAGACTGCGTCTCTGCCACAACTCCCAAGAGTCAGAACTCAGGGAAAAGGGGGCAAAAGTCCCTAGAGCAAAAAGTCAGTCATTTACTTGGTTCAACGCTCCTCCAAAAGTGATCTTTTTTTCATCTACTTTCCAGATCCTGTTTACATTTATGTCCTTTGTCTTTTCTGGCATATAGTCCTTTGTCTGTTCTGGCATATAGTTTGAAACAAGTACTATGACTAAGCTTGGGAGACCAAATCTGAAAAATTCCCCCAAATACTTCTAAACTAAAAACGGATCACACATCTAATGCTAAATTACTTACTGCTATGCAGCTCTAGGAATTACATTACCAAGTTCAATCTTTCTTGAATTATTTTCCCTGCTAGTGGCAAGCATAACTGTGACTTTGCTTCTATGTTATGCATATTTCAACAAGTTGATGTAAATGATTAGACATGCTGTATTCTCAGCAGTAAAGCTGACTTGGATTTGCTAATTTGTAGTGGTTGCAAGTTTCAGAGACTATGTCAGCCTAAAGCCACTTAAAAGAAATCTCTGGGCATCCATGAAGCTGACTGCTGATTTAAGTCACCTCCAGAAACTTCAGTATCTCACAAATGTTAGTTCAAACACACGTTATTCCTTCTTACAAATGTAATAGCAATAGAACAACAATATATTATGCGATAATTATGTATGGTCAAGAAAAGCCAACTGACAGCAGGATTCATGAGTTTGGATTGGAGTGGAGAAGTTTTATGCCGAGCTTTGGGGGTGTCATGTCTGGCATGAGTTGGAGAGCTCTTTGTGAGGCACTGCTGGCTTGGGATTTTGGGATGGCATTGAGTAGGTACCTCTTATTTTCCTGGAATCAGGACTGCAAAAGGCATGTAAAAGTGCTTTCATAAAGATCACGTAACCTCTTTGGTCTGGGGGACAGGAGTGTGCCTAATATATCTAATGCTTATAGTAGGCTTAAAAGAATACTGAAGTGTCTTATTTTAATTTCTTTGTCAGGGATCATTTTTAGGTCAGGACCTGTACTGCCTCCAGATCTGATCCAGAGTTCAGTCCCATTTAAGTACTTCTAGTCTTCCTTCTGTCTTGCAGTTTGAGCTGAAGTACTGAGTTTACTTTAGCTTGCTTTTCCTGAATAACAAAGCTGTTCATAATCTTGTGATGAACTGATAAAAATGTGTCACTAGCAGCCACTATAGAAAGAGATCAGAGAGACTATTCTCCTTGGAAGGGATCTGGTATGTGCATGCAGATGACTCCTTACCAGGAGAACATGTTCCAGGAGTTCCAAGTATCCCAGGGTACATTCTGTTCCAAAGCGCAGGGCTCTCTCTCGAACTTCTTCGCTCACATCTGGGTGATATGATGCTTGCTGAGGAGGCAAAACAACATTAGCATCCCAAAACTGCTCCCACAAGAGGAGGTCAACACAGAGAAGATAAGGGAAAGACAAGGGAAGAGATTTTTCATAATTTGCAAAAGACATTTAAGCTTGAGGGCCAGCCAGAGCTCCAGTTCAGAGAATGGCATTGGGAACACTATTCCTTTTATCAGCACATCCTCTCATCTGGGTGTGCATCTGCAGTCTTTCTTAGTGTTCTTCCTTAGGTATTGTCAGCAGTAGTTCTACTTCTTGCTGCCAGCTGACAACAAATAGAGAAACCCTTGGAGAACCATCTGAAGATACAGGAGGATTTGTGAATTCTCCTAATGAAAATATATCACTTGGAACGGGCTCTTGGATCGTGTGTGTATACTGTCCTACAGTGCAAAGGTTATGCTATGATGGCTCTTCTTTTTCACTAATACCAACAAAAATAAAAATTCTAAGTGTAGTTTTGCCACCTGTAAATGGCTGTTTACATCTTACAGGTTAGAAATGTGCTAAAACCATTTTTTTATTTTAAGCCTGTACAGCCTACCATCAAGGAATGAAAGCAGAAATGGTTTAGAGACCATCTGGTTTAGACACCAAAGCACTGGGCTGGCCCCAGAAGACTTTGGGCCAATCAGAGGTCAACCACCAGCCCAGTGCATGGGTCAAATGTGAGTCTCTCACTTTTCCTTCTCCATTCCGCAAGATAAAGATAATAGTTTGTTCCTTATAGAAAGCTTTGCAAATGGCTAATGATAAATGCTATGGAAGTGCAAGGATATCATTATTCTACATGAGAAGGAAAAAACCCAAACCAACCAATGAAGCCACCCACCCACAAAAAGCGTTAGCTGCTTTTTGTTATCTGGTAACACACTGCAAGTAAAAGCTTATTAATGGCTTCAGCTTGACAGAGGGATTTAACACAGCAATAGGCAGTGCTGGAACCATCTGCTTAAATACAGAGAAGCAGCAGCAGAGTCAGTTCTTTGACTTCTTAAGGATCTCCGCTAAATATAATGTCTGACATCTGACATAAGCCTGACTAATTCAACCATTTTATTTTTAATAAAAAGTGAAAACTGCAGCCTCTTCAAGCCTTGTATTTTCTAAAATAAACTTCTAGGGAACTTTTTTATTGAACAGAAGTGCTAGTTGTTGACAAATGAAACTTCCTAAAAATCTTAAAAATTAGCATTTTCTCTCACAGAACAGCTCCCTGCACCCCTGCAGCCTCATATCTGCCATTGGGATGGGGGATAATCTCACTGCTCACTTATTTTGAGCCCTTCCTGCAACCCTCAACAACCCGAGCAAGTGCTGTTGTCAGCTGGGCCTGGAGCTGATCTATGGACTCCCTCTGCTGGGAAGTTCAAGATCAGCAGAGCATGAAAATAGCTCTCACTAGCCACCTTCATCTCCACGTCGCGTCAACAAATAATCTGAAGTGAAAGGAGATGGGAGGAAACGGGATACGATTTTTCCCCATCTTCAGCATACTTCAAACAAGCTCCAGAAGCCCCAAAAATTCAGAACAGCTTATTTTTCATTTTCAAATAGGGCAGAAAGATCCCCCAGTGTTTCATATGAATACATTGTAAGCACCCTAATACGCCTCTTCTGCACTTAAATATTACTTTTAAACATGCAATTAGAGCAAACATCTGTAGAAGAGAAATATAAACTTCCTTTTATGCTTTGCATACGTAACCAAGACTGATAGCAGAATATTTTGGGAGCGTTTTTAAGGTTCAATGAGTCTTAAAACAAACCATATGCTTCACAACAGACTAAAGAGGTGATAAAGTCATTTTAGGAAGACATTTTTGTAATCCAGGTACATCCCAACAAAAATCTCACTACACCAGTTAGGACTCGCAACAGAAGTATTTACTTCTCCAGACTTGCACAGAAAGCCTGCCGAAGCATCTCAAACTGAAACATGTGTCCGAAGAACCAGGATAGACATTTATTTCCTCATGCCGCAGCTTCTGTTCACGTGCTTTCAAAACAGTAAGGCAGCAAGCACTACTTGACTCTAGTACTACAACTTCTAGCCCGTCAGCACTGATGAATAACTTGTGGAGGTAAAATGTACTGAAGTCAGAGTCAAAAAACCAGTGCTGTCTGAAGGAACCTGGAGAATTCACATAGTCCAACCTCCTGCCTAAAGCTGGGTCAACATTAAATTCAGACAAGATCACTTAGGTCTTTGAAAACCTTCAAAGATGGAGATTTCATATCCTCTTTAGGCCCCTGTCCCAATGCTTAATTATCCCCATAGTGGAATAATTGGAAGTTCCTATGTTTCAATTCTTGACCACTGTGTTTCGTTCCCCTGCCATGCACCTCAAGTAAACAGCCCAACACTGACTCCTCTCAGCAATCTCCCGGTACGTTTTAGAGGGCTGAGATGAGGTCCCCCCAAGCCATCTCTTCTCCAGGCTGAACAGGCAGTTCTTCAGCGTCTCCTCACAGGGCCTGTGCTCCAGCCCCAACCGTCTGGGTGGGCTCT
This sequence comes from Platalea leucorodia, assembly GCF_965183815.1. NCBI lineage: Eukaryota > Metazoa > Chordata > Aves > Pelecaniformes > Threskiornithidae > Platalea > Platalea leucorodia. Next base: position 32,367,065 of record NC_138831.1, read on the forward strand.
GCTGAGCTCGCTCCAGTTTAATCAGTTGCTTTCTTTTGGAGAGCCCAAAACTGGACACGGTATTCTAGATGCAGTCTAATGAGTGCTGAGAAAAGGTGAATAGTCATTTCCCTCAATCTATTGGCTATGTAATGATCTAAGTCATTACTCACTTCAATTATTTTTCTATGCTTTTGATGGACCTTTCGTACCTGTTTTCTTTCCCACAGCAATCATTAAAAATAGTGATATTATGCACAGGTTACTTACTGCATCGTCATTATTTTATACAAATAGGTAATAAAGACAGAAATTGTTATTATCTTAGGGCCCGATCTAACCTTTAGTAAATGTAATTACAGTGTTTCCACTGACTTTAATGCGAGTTGTCTTGGTTCATTATATCCTGCAGTATTCAACCTCACTGTCTTTTGAAATGGCATCTACTTATAAGCATAGAATTAGTAATGAGCACAGTAAATTCATGTATAGCAGAACAAGCACAAGCATATATATAACTGCTAATAAGTCAAATTCCTTATACTACTTGCCTTAGGCAGCTGGCATTGAAATAGAACTGAAATTTAAATTCCTGACACCAGGGAAGTCTGAGCTATGTTCTATACAATTCATAGAATCATAGAATTGTTAAGGTTGGAAAAGACCCTTAAGATCATCGAGTCCAACTGCTAACCTAGCACTGCCAAGTCCACCACTAAACCATGTCCTCGAGCACCACACCTATCCATTCTTTAAATACCTCCAGGGATGGAGACTCAACCACTTCCCTGGGCAGCCTGTTCCAATGCTTGACCACCCTTTCAGTGAAGAAATATTTCCTAATATCCAACCTAAACTTCCCCTGGCGCAGCTTGAGGCCATTTCCTCTTGTCCTATCGCTTGTTACTAGGGAGAAGAGACCAACCCCCACCTCGTTACAGCCTCCTTTCAGGTAGTTGTAGAGAGCAATAAGGTCTCCCCTCAGCCTCCTCTTCTCCAGACTAAACAACCCCAGCTCCCTCAGCCGCTCCTCATAAGACTTGTGCTCTAGACCCTTCACCAACTTTGTTGCCCTTCTTTGGACACGCTCCGGCACCTCGATGTCCTTCTTGGAGTGAGGGGCCCAAAACTGAACACAGTACTCGAGGTGCGGCCTCACCAGTGCCGAGTACAGGGGCACTATCACCTCCCTGGTCCTGCTGGCCACACTATTTCTGATCCAAGCCAGGATGCCATTGGCCCTGCTGGCCACACTATTCTTGAGACAGGCCAGGATGCCATTGGCCCTCTTGGCCACCTGAGCACACTGCTGGCTCATGTTCAGGAGGCTGTCAACCAACACCCCCAGGTCCTTTTCCGCCAGGCAGCTCTCCAGCCACTCCTCCCCCAGCCTGCAGCGTTGCATGGGGTTGTTGTGACCCAAGTGCAGGACCCGGCACTGAGCCTTGTTGAATCTCATACAGTTGGCCTCGGCCCAATGATCCAGCCTGTCCAGGTCCCTCTGCAGGGCCTTCCTGCCCTCCAGCAGATCGACACTTCCACCCAACTTGGTGTCATCTGCAAACTTACTGAGGGTGCACTCAATCCCCTCATCCAGACCATCAGTGAAGATGTTGAACAGGACCGGCCCCAACACTGAGCCCTGGGGAACACCACTACCATAGATTCTACCATAGATCACATACATGCACTTTTGTCTTAGCCCAAAGGACAACAAAATCTGATTATTTGTCAGTGCTTATTGTACAGACTAGCTTAATCACACTGGAAATCCCTCCAGCATTTGTCAAATATCACAAAAACCAAGTTGCACTGCATTGCACAGCTTTTATAGCATAGTAAGGCTAAGACTGCTGGTTCCTACCCCTAAAATTCAAGGCATGTGGCTTATCATAGAAATGCCATGTACAGTTGTGGTGGGTTGACCGTGGCTGGACACCAAGTGCCCACCAAAGGCGCTCTATCACTCTCCCTCTTCAGCTGCACAGGGGAGAGAAAATACAACAAACAGCTCGTGGGTCGAGACAAGGACAGGGAGAGATCATTCACCAATTACTGTCACAGGCAAAACAGACTTGACTTGGGGAAATTAGTTTAATTTATTACCAATAATATCAGAGTAGGGTAATAAGAAAATAAATCTAAACCTTAAAACACCTTGCCCCCACTCCTCCCTTCTTCCTGGGCTTAACTTTACTTCTGATTTCTCTACCTCCTCCCCACCCCAAGCAGCACAGGGGGATGAGGAATGGGGGTTGCGGTCAGTTCGTCACACGCTGTCTCTGCCGCTCCTTCCTCCTCAGGGGGAGGACTCCTCACACTCTTCCCCTGCTCCAGCATGGGGTCCATCCCACCAGAGACAGTTTTCCATGATCTTCTCCAATGTGAGTCCTTCCCATGGACTGCAGTTCTTCATGAACTGCTCCAGTGTGAGTCCCTTCCATGGGGTGCAGTCCTTCAGGAACAGACTGCTCCAGCACGGGTCCCCCACAGAGTCACCAGTCCTGCCAGCAAACCCGCTCCAGCCTGGGCTCCTCTCTCCACGGGACCACAGGTCCTGACAGGAGCCTGCTCCAGCATGGGCTTCCCACAGGGTCACAGCCTCCTTTGGGCATCCACCTGCTCCGGCGTGGGGTCCTCCACAGGCTGCAGGTGGATATCTGCTCCACCATTAACCACCACAGGCTGCAGGGGGACAGCCTGCCTCACCATGGTCGTCACCACAGGCTGCAGGGGAATCTCTGCTCCAGTGCCTGGAGCACCTCCTCCCCCTCCTTCTTCACTGACCTTGGTGTCTGCAGGGTTGTTCCTCTCACATATTCTCACTCCCCTCTCCGGCTGCAGTTGCTCAGGTTTTTTTTTTTTTTACACCTTCTTAAATATGTTATCCCAGAGGCTCTACTACCACCGCTGATTTGCTCAGCCTTGGCCAGCGGCAGGTCCGTCTTGGAGCTGGCTGGCATTGGCTCTATTGGACATAGAGGAAGCTTCTGGAATCTTCTCACAGAAGCCACCTCTGTAGCCTCCCCGCTACCAAAACCTTGCCATGCAAACCCAATACAACAGTAATCAATTTGTAGAAATTAATGGCATAAGATTTCTAAGTCTCTGAGCAAAATTTGGAGAAACAGGATTTCCTAAATAAAGCCTGGTACAAACTGTATATTTAAAAGCTTTGTTAAAGGACATGGCTATTTTGTCATACGTTTTAGATAGCGCATAAAATTAGTATACCTGGAGACTTTTATTCCTGTTTGCCCAATAACCGCTCTTGATTTTAGGAAAGCTAGACAAGATCAAACTAGATCTTACTCCTTGTCAGTGTATCATTACAGGTAAGTAAAATGATTCCCAGCCATATTACTTATGTATGTTGCTTTCTTTGTGAAGGTAATTCCCTGGGAGATCACAAATGCTTTTCTAGCATCCCAGACCTCCATTGTGCAGTTCGCAGGAAGTTTCATCCTGTCGGCTGCTTGCAATGCATGAGCCCCGAAACCATTAAATCAACTGGGAGCAAATGTAAATGTAAAAAGATGAATGCTCATAATTAAATGTTCAAAATTACGTATCGGGCTGTATATTGTGTATGTGAGTGTGTTTATAACATTTTTGGAAACACAGGATTCTGTTCCTGAGAATTTGCTGCCTGTTTGGAGAGATCAAAACAAAAATGTGTCTGCACAAGCCACTTCCAAATGAAAAAGGATGTTTAGTGCGCCTCAGCATCTGAATTCGTGCCTGAATTGATTTGTCAGAATGCTGCACAACTATGAACTGTTCTTAGCCTCCCTTAGAAGTTTCAATTAGCTGGATTGTACCTAAGACACATTAGGCTACGGTAGTTCTCATTTAAGTAGTACAATTGTTTGATTTTCCCATGCAAATTAGAGCTGCTTTGTTTTGTTGACCTTCTGAGTTTATGAAGCGGAGAGAACAGAATCAAAATTTGAAGCATGCAAAGTGGTCAAGAACTGTCAGACACTAAAAACCCTGTCAGAAAACTAAGTCAAAATAAAAAGTTTCATTCAATGGTTTTGTATAAATTCAGTTCTAAGTTATATTAGAACTCGCACTTTTGCATGAGGATCATTTTAAAAACAAAATTAACCCTTCCACTTGGGCAGTATTAGGCTAAAAATTAATCTGGGACTGATGTAGGCAGTTAGGATTTGACCAAATACTGAAAATCAGACACCTCTCGGAGAGCACTATTATTTTACTGTCATCTTCCATACATGTGAAGGCAAAAGTAAATAAATATAATTTACAGGCAAAGGCACTTTTGTGTTACTACTGAAGACCAAAAGGAATGAGATGTTTATAATCCTATTTTGTTTATTTATGCCTAGATCTTTTTTATCATCAGAACAAAGCCAAATGGCTTAATAGCCATTTATATGACACATACGTTCCCCTCAGCTTTTCAGGTCAGTTTTTGAAAGTTGTCTAGCTCAAACAAGTGTAGAAAACAGGGAAGCAATATTTTTAGTGCAAAGGTAAAACACATTTTTGATTAAGCACAGAAGAAATTGAGCAAACCGAAAGGTTTAGTTAGGGGGGAAAGGACTACTAAAAATAGACCTGAGTGATTCCTTTCACCATTCCTTTCACTGTTCCTAGAAATATTGAAATCATATTTGTGACCATAGGATTATTCGTATATTCTACTACTTGCACAGATTGTTTGTCTTCCAGTTTAATAGGAGACTGAAAACTAGGAAATTTCAGGTCAAGTAAAACTTCTCTTTTTCACAAAAAGAAAATAGTCAATATAGTGCTGCTTCTTTTTTTGTGCATAGCACAGAAAATCCTTTCTGAGAGACATGTTCCCTTAAAATTATCATAGCCATTAACTTTCTCATGTGAAAAGTAGAGCATTAATATAAAGAAACTGAACAGAAACTATAACATTCAAGGGATTTAGAGGCATATACACACACCAAAAAAAAGAAATCAGTCTTAGGCAAGGAAGTGAATCTTTACCTTACAAGCTGTTAGCATGTCAGCTACTGCTTTGCGGCTCAGATTTGCTGTAGCAATCACATCCTCCTGCCTGCATGAGTTCCCAGCTGCAACAGCTTTGGCAGTTGCCATGGTGATTCCTTTCGTCATCCGGATTGATTCTTCAGGTGATGATGTCTTTTCTGGAACCTCGCTTGACTGAAACACCTAAAAGTGAAAGCAGAAGGAAAGCCTGATACCATTCAAGTCAAAGCAGAACAATCATGAGAAAGAAACAGCAACTGGAAGCAGCCCTCGAACAGCAGGAAATTAGAAACATATTCTGAGTACTTGAATATCATTCTTGCTTGTCATAAGCCTGGTCCTGATAAGCCTGCTCACCTACAGACAGCAGAGGGAAACAATAAGCTGAGGGAAGCATACAAAAAAAGGTTAACCCATTCATCTCATCTGCCATTTAACTACCTGGATGACAGTTTGTTACACATAGCTGCTCAGAGTATTACAGAATCAAAAGAATTACTATTCCTTTAATTACGTTCTTTTTTTCATCCTGACTGCTGCTTAGGCTGGTCTACTCACATGAGGAGATCCTTCCCCTGCAAAGGCTGGGTGCTACCAAGCCCTTGTCGATAGCACAGTGCAGGACAGACTAAGAACATCACTAAAATATTCAAATGTCTCTTAGAAAAGTGGAGGTGGAGCGTTGTCTCTTACGCTATACTTAGTCTCCCTTAGAAACCTAAAAATATAATTTTGCAGGGTGAATCGTGTGAAAATAGTTCAAATTATGTGATGGTACACACTACTCTCATGAATACTGGAATACATGAACTGTATAGTAAGATGCAGGTAATAAGAGCTGGGCAACCTTACTTTTATCTTGCATTTCCTTTTCCCAAGCTTTAGTCTGTATTGGCTTGCCATTCTTTTACTGTGCAGGGCAATTCGGACGGCACAATTGATCAGGAGAGGTTTCTTGACTATACACTGTGCAACCTAAGCAGGCTAGTGGTTACAGAATGCAAATGTCTCGACAAAAATGAGCCTGGTCTATCCCATGCTCCCAGTTCATCAGTTTTTCACTTTCTCTCTCCAGAACTAGAAGTGATGTTAAAAAATAAAGTCTAGTTAAATATGTGAAGGACATCCCTCAGTGTTGCTCAGATTCAGTCCCTGGAGTTCCAAGTCAAGCTCAACGCATTTTCTTGAGCACATATGTGCCATCCTCGGTTCCTCTTGACCCTCTCCTAGTACTCCACTTTTCTCCCCATGAAAGAGACCACCACCACCACCACAGACCCATTCCTTAGCAATGCTGACAAAAGGAAAAGGAAGAGGAGGAACATTTCAAAGAGATACCAACCAGATTGAGAAAGCAGATGCCATAATGCACAATCCTTCAATGACAGATCTGGACAGGTTTTAGGGCAGAGTTATGGGAAGGAATGTAACTTAGCCAGGCCTTCATGAGGATACACAACAGTGACATGCGCTAGATATTGTACAGAACATTCCTGATCAGGTACTGAATCAGGAGTTTTTACTACTGCAGACACTGTATGAATTCCCAAAAACTCTATACAGATATTTAAAAAAAACAAAAATAAACAAGAGTTATTTCTTCATGACAACAGCAGCGCTCACACAATGAAAAACAGATGTTTTATGGAGAGTGCTTGACAAGGCAAAACTGTGCCAGTGCAACTACAGTGTAGAATTGCTAATCCACAGACTATACAACAAAATATTTTCTGCTGAAGACTGTGTCTATAGGTTTTTTATAAAAATGGACCGTAAGTAAAGGAAGGAAAAAAAATCAGGCTTCTTCACAAACACACAGATATTAATTTATGTCACTGACTAGTGTACTTGTAAAAAAAATAACTGAAAGTTTCAGCTGGAGGCTATACTTTTACATCTTAAAGAGGAAGGAAAACAACTGTCATGGTCTAACACCTAATTTGGGAGACAATTCCATTGCTGCTGTTAATTCCTGCTCAGAAAGAATATCAGATAGCAGTCTATGTATCACTGGTAGTATCATTTCATAATAACGGAAAAATAGAAAGAAGATTAAACTGCAAGTGCAATATGGCTATGATGCTGAGGAGACATTACCAAAGCCAGGATCAAAAAAAGGGAACAGCGTTGGACTCAGAAAAGAATATTTGTAGTGAAAGCATAACGTCTAAAGAACAAAGAAGCAGTTGCTTCCAGATTTGTACATGACGGTAGCATCTCAAATCTCAAAGTGGGGTCTAGTAACGTCTGAAAGTAGGTAGGCTGAAGGGGCATTGTAATTGTACTTTAAGAGATGATCTGCAACAGGCAGAGAGAACTAAATTGCATCCGATGCACTGTAAGGCAGTAAAGCATAGCTTGAGGAGGAGTGCCTGGGCAGGCTGGTTTGAGTGTAATAGTATACTTTCAAAAACTGCCATGTATGGCTATTTTGTTCTGTACCGTGAGTTCCTGTTTGATGTACTCAATTGTGGCTTCAAGAGCTCTTGTCCCTCGAGTAGCTTCATCTTCTACTGCTTTAACAGTCTTCAAAAGCGATGTGACATTTGTGACCATCACCTGAAGGAGAGAGAGGTGAAGACAAAAATATGTGATTCCTTCCTCCCATTTTTCAGAGACAGCAGGGTATGAAGCAAGGCAAATTAAACTAGGTAGCATTATTACTTCTAATAGGGCCTAAAAAGCTTCATGAACTGTACCTGTTATGGGACTAAATACCAACTCTCCAACTCTCCTGTTGGCCAGTTTCTGAAAGCAACCTGTAAGTTGCAGAAACGTAGCAGAACTAACTGCAGAGCGATGCAATCTTAAGTGTGAGTGTTCTGGCAAAAATTTTACAAAAAAATGGAAAATTCACAACATTTCCAGGGTAGGTCTCTTATACAGATTGATTATGTTAGTGTCTTTTCTTCTTGCACATCTTACACTCCAAGTTGAAAGAGATGTGAATCGAGGGATGGTATTTCTTTTTGAAATTTACCTAGTACCTTCTCCGCAATCAGATAAAACCCCAGGTAAGCAAGCAGCCAAACACCAGCCTCAAGCCCAAATGCAGATATAGAATCAGTGTTACTGTTCCCATTACAAACCCAAAAGCCCCGATGCAGAATAACCTAATCATCACTGCAATAACTGCGCCTTTTGTGTACGCCAGTAGGTTGAGATACAAATGACAGCTACAATGAAAAAAGGAGAGACAGAAAGGTCAACTTCTTGACAATTATGACTTAAAACACAGAGAGCTCTTCACAGCAGGAAGAGCCAAGAAGCCACTTTTCTTGACTAGATGGGTCATTTTCAATTAGCGCCTCAACAGTATACTGTTATCATGTGCTCTGAAAGGAAGAGAGGCACAGGTCTTACAGGTAAGCAACAGACAAGAGTGAGAAGAGCTTCCAGGCAAGCAAGAAGCTACCACGACACTCTCGTAATGTGAAAGCGGAAGTACCACCACCTGAATCTCCACATCTGCGAATATTTTGTAGACATAAAGCCACCAGATCTTCGTGAGGCAAATGACATAATACATCTCAGGTCCAGGGAAAATAAAGCACAAAGATATCACAGGTGTGGTGCGATCTGTGCAAGTTTTGAGTTTTGATACCTATGTACTTCCTAGAAAGATCTAGGAGAGAGGGGTCAGAAGTGCACAATATCCTACTAGAGAGTTATTGGAGGGGTTTTTTTCCCTCCCTCCCTCCCCTTCTCCCCCTCTTCCTCAAGCTGCAAGGTCTAAATAAGGAGACCACGTGCTTATCCTGAGCATATGTCACTGTTTAGAATGTAGTATTTAGGTACCATTTTATACCGGATAAATTTTAGTCTATAACATTATTAAAGGAGAACCTGCCCTCAGATATGGGTTTGCAAAAGAAAGAAGTTTCTCTTCAGAAAGAAGTTCTTTCATTAAAACCACAAGTCATCTGACTGCCTACAAAAACTGCTGGCTTCATGGAAACTCAACAGTGTCGTCTTATTTTTCTGTATCATCCCAGGGTGATAATGAAACAAAGAAAGAGATGAGATTTCAGGCAATCAAAATTGCTGAAATCCAAGCTTCGGATATCTATCAAGTGTGATTATGCAGATACTTTCAAATAAAATGTAAGAATAACGTTTTACCTTGGCAGCACCTTTCAGCTGGTACATAGATGGATCATCTGCTGGTTTGCTGGCAGCTCCTTTGGTAGCACCAATGAGATCAGAAAGGGCCTTTGCAACATCCTTGATAGCATTGATCAGGACAACCTATAGGAATGAGAAATACCTGTAAGCCTCAGGCAAGAAACACTAGCCTGGATGAGGGTGTGATTTTTAGAACACAGCTAAAAAAATCTACTACTGGTACACAAACAGTACCACCCTCCCTCTACCCCAGTAAAACACGTAATACTCTGGAAGAGGAAAAGCTGTGTTGACAGCTACAGTATTTCATACAACTGGTCAGAATCTATAAAAGCAACTATTTCCTGTGAAGAAATTGAAATGCTGATTGCAGGTAGGATTTTCTTCCTCTGAGCCTCCCTCTAGGAGGAGCTTTACTTTTCTCCATGTTCTTCACCCTTTGGGTGGAAGTGGGACGAGAGCAAGAAAACAGGTTGATTATAAGCTTACAGACTAATGCTACAGGTATATGTATTGGTATATGTACCAATTCTGAAATCATCTACTGAAAGATCAAATGTACTTGCTATGGCTAGGTGTTAGAGGGAGACGTTCTTTCAGGGAAGTGGAAGTTGAACCTCTGTAAGAGGCTATGCAGAATTAAATGCTGAATAACTTGGTTGGCCTTGAAGTCAGAAAAAGTAAAATCTGGACATACTGTCTCCTAAACCCAAACTCAAAGACAGAAGTCCTCGACAAAATACAGATACTACAACAGGCTTGTTAATTATTTTAGGGTATTATTGGAATAATTCTCTCCTCCAAATCCTTCTCCTTTGCGCTTTCCACTAGTAGAAATCAGATGTTTTTAGTATTTTGCTGGAATTCAGAAGAGTTCATTTTAAGGAAAATGTTGAAAGATGCATGCAAAATGAGAAAGCTCAGGGAAAAAAAAAGCATGGAACAATAACTTCTCAATAACCGCATTTCTGTAGCATTACAAATAATAAGAAAATACCCTCATTCCCTCATGTTTGTAGTTCACTGTAACTTAGATAGAAGTGAACTCTTTGCTTTTCCTGAGAAGTGTATTTAGCTTTTGGAAGCTCAGAAGCTCTTTGACCATAAAAATAAGAAAAGAACCTGAGACATAGGACAGACTGATGCGATTCTCTGTTGTCCAGCTGCCTATGTTGTGCAGCAACTTGCCGCATAAGACATCTGAAACTATTGCACCAGGTAAAGTAAGTGTTGCTGCTATGGAAAAATGTTGTATCGTGTATTAAAGCTATTAGAAATGCTCCACTTAGGACACATGATGCACCTACAATTTCGAACTGGCAATATAAAATTGCTCCAAAGAAATAATTACTTGTGTACAGCAGCTTTTATTCTAGAGTACTGTATTCTCAGCTTTTACATATAGAGAAAAACAATGTCTGATAGATGTTTTGCCAATGTTGCTAGTTTATGGAAATCTTTGTATTAAAAAAAAAAAAAAAAAGGTGCTTCTGGCAGTATTTTCCTAGAGAGGAACATCTCGGAAATTTAGTCCATGATACAGGCGAAGCAAAACAGAGCACACACCCCTTTCAGAGCATTATGCAAAACAGCAGGCTTTTTCAAACTAATTTGGTACCACCACAGGCACATCTGCAATACACTTGCCAACCTCCATTTCACCAAGATCCAAACAAACAACTGAAGAAATATTTGAGATAATCTACACTGAAGGCTGAAGTTACTGAGTTAAATGAAAAACAACTCAGATATAGCTGGAGAATGGCAAGAGCTTGTTAGCTTATACAAGTAACACATAGTGCGCAGCCCAGTTGTAAGCTGGATAAGTAAGCGCAAAGTCATGCAAGCTCTTTAGAACAAAAAAAGGGATGAGTCAGGGGTCCAATCACAACTTAGTAAAAACAAAACAAATACTTTGCCAAAAGCATCCCAGCTGGAACACACCCATGAAATAAAAGCAAAAGTGTTATACAAAGTTCTACTCAATGCTTTAACCTCTTGATTGTATTCTAAAAAAAGAGTGATGTCTGAGTAAACCCAGAAAAGTCCTAGAAGAGATGAACCCTATTGTGTTGCTTAAAAGCAGAACTCCCACAAAGTCTTATCAATTGAAAACGGTCTCTGGTCTCTTTAAAGAGTATGAGAAAAATCTTAAAACATCTCACCTGTGTTTCAGGATCATCAGATCCCAAGCTAGCCGCTCCCAATTTTACTACCTCAGCAAGCTGAGTGATGGTGTTAGCTGATGACTGAGCTGCTTGGGCCAGTTTGTCCTGACTCGAGGCAGCACCAGAAACCAACAATTTTGTATCTTCAACTAAAGCTTTTGCTGTTTTCAGGATATTTTCCCTGTAGCAAAAAAAGAGGAAGCAGGGAAGGAAGTGGAAAAGGAGAAGAGGAAAAAAACGTGGTTTTCATGTTATGGTGACTAACAGCTACATAAAAGAGCTGATGTAAATCATCATGCCAGTGTCCACTAGTGATAATACACCACAGGCCAGGCTGCAAGTAAAAAAAAACAAAAACAAAACAAAACAAAAAAAACAACACAGGATGACTATTAAAACAGTAGCATTATATTTTTGGGCTAGATGCATGGCAGTTTATTAAAATGACCCCATCTTGAAAAGAAATGAGGTAGGGCAGTAGCAGAAGAGAGCATTGCATTTTAACACCAAAAGAAAATCTGGCCGTGTTGTGAGGAAAAAGTAACAGCTGTCAAACTTCCACCTTAATCAGCACATTGTAAGGAAACTAAAAAAATTATTTGTGAGGAAGGCAGTAGCAAGAATGGCAAAAGGAACAGATAATGTGACCTAGTCAGGGTTCCCCCCCACCATATACATGTTTTGACATGTCAGCACAACAAATCCAAAGCAACATTTGGCTAAAAGAAGAAACCATTTTGAGTATGCACTTTACAAACGAGTCACATTAACTGAGAACTAGAACCATATTAATGTAAAATGTCAGCCTGGAAATTAATGACACCTGTACAAAAATCCCTGACTTTCAGTCCGCAGAATGGCAGCAACTTACACACCATTGCATCTTTCCTCTTTCTTGAGCAACTGGCAAAGTGGGAAATAAATGCTGGCCATGCAATGGTCGCGTAGGCCAACTAGGCTGCAAAGCAGTAAGTCAGTGTCTTGGCTGTGAAGCCCTAGGTTTCACTGCAAAGGAAGTAAGTCAGATGCTGCCAATCTCTTAACATGATGAAAAATGCTATGGGATTATTTTCTTGCAGATGCTACTTGAAGGGAAAATGGGCTTATCTCTGCCAAAGGGGAAAATGCGTGGCATAGCTGTGCCGCTTCCATCGCTGCTGTCCACAGCAGCATTAACCACAAGCATGATTTAGCAAGACAAACAGCCAGACAGTCAAGAACAGCTGTTGGAAAAAAGTATATAGAAGATTCCTCTTCAATGTCATGGACAGCTAATTTTCACAACTGCAACAACAGTACATGGTAGTCTATGCAACGAGACGGCTTGAATAAAAACATAAAAAAGCCAAAATAGTGCTACAGTTGCAGTCTTCCGTTGCTCTCGGTAGATGTTCCCCAGCTTTTAAAAATCCTTTCCTCACAGAAATAACTAAAGTGAAGTTTGCTGTCCTCTATTAATATCCCAATTTTCCTACTTCTCACTCCACTGCCTCATTCAATTTCATTCATGGGAATCTAGAAAGGTAAAAATTTATCTCCACATGCCGGTTGCTTCTGCCAGTTCCACTGTTCCCCTGTGAACACGCTCTTCCATCTTTTTCAGTTACACTGACCTGTGGTCTGCAAATGATTCGTTGTTCTCGGCGTTAAGGGTTCCTGCAGTAGCAAACATGATAGTGGTGTCTAGATCTGCAATTATCCCAGACACAGCACTAGCTGCAGTAATACAGGCTTGCGTGCCTTTGTTTCCTGCTTGAAGGGCAGATAAAACTAAGGAGACCTGGAAACAACATAAAGCAACAAGGTGGTCATCGAAAGAAAGCCTCATTATGGGAGGTTGAATTAAACGAGCTCTTTAACGTGACTGGAATCAACAATGGAAATTCATTCCGCAGTGCCATTTTGCAAACTTTAATAAACCTCTCCTTCCCCTTTCCCTTCTTTGCTCTCTGTGCAGTAGTCATTGTGACGAGTAAAGATTGTCTCAAATTAAAAGGGACTTCAGCTGGAAAGTCCGCTTTTCAGACAGAATGCAGCAATCTGTTCATCACAGGATGAAGCACATCAGTTAAAACTTCCTTGAAATACAGTCAGAGGTAACGTAGTGAACTTCTGCCAGGATAAATGTCAGAGCCAAGAGCTACTGCTTTTTCCCCTAATACACGCAAATAAACACCAGCCTCAAGCACCCCAGGAGGCATGTACAGTACACCAATATCAACTTTAACGTCAGCGAAAAAGAAAGTATAGACTCTTGGAATCCAGATACTAAATATTGTTATATTTATAGAAAATTATAGAAAGACAATATATGGCTTTATATCTAGCAACATTTTTGATCACTAAAAAAGCTAGAGATCTCCATTTCATCTAATTAACACTGTATGCTGACTTCTAATAGCACAGTTCTTCCTGAGGTTCTGTTCAGATTCAAAGTTGTCCCCAAACAGGTTGCCCCTGTGATTAATTATTACTCTCCTTATCAGCTTTAACTCTTCTTACAAGATACTGTTTACCCCTGCCTAAATTTAGAATTGCTGATATGCCTGGAGCACAACATGGTGGAAGATTTGTATAGCTGAGAACACACTAACACAGGCTGAACAAGTGATGTTTGGTGAAATTTAAAAGTAACTGACATTTGACTCTCCGTGTTCGTGCCCAAGAAAAGGAGAGAGAGGCCGTCAAAAAGGTTTAGCAAAGCTGAGCTACCCAGGCCATCTGTTTGAAGTGGACATTTCCAAAGACCAAGAAACCCCAGACAGTTTGAAGATGCAGTTCTAAGTGCATTAGCTTGGGCCAGTCTTAAAAGGGGAGGACATCACTACATGAAATCATGTGTCATCCACCAACCTCATCTTGGTAACTGCAGCCATCCACAGGGACTTATTATTTCCAAGGGAGTGCCTCATAAGGCACAAGCGCCATGTCATGTCTTAGGGATCAGTTTTGGACCAGTCTCCCTCTGGTATGAGGCTGAAGTTTTATTACGAGACATGAGCAACGGCTAATCATAGGCTAATCTAGCACATGAACTGCACTGAACACTTGAAGGAAAAGAACTTAGTGTAATTCAGCCAGTATTGTACTATAATGGGAAGTTAAAAAAAAAAAATTTCCTGAACCCAAACAATTTGACTGGTTTACTCCCTGGGAAAGCTCGGTAGACAAACACCGTGGGGCAATAAAGGGATGTCTTACCTTTTCTGTGACGGCACGAGCACATTCTATCAACTCCCTTTTGGTGTAGCTGTCTGTAGGGCAAATCTGGAGAGCTCCAGCTTTTTGCACAAGAAAGATACAGCCATGGCCAAGTTCTTGCACCCGAGTCCTGATCTGGAACCCTATCTAGATGGTAAAGGAGGTACAGGGAAAAAGGAAGCAAGAGGAAAGTGAATAAATAAATGTCATGCTGGTACATTGTGTCAGCACAAATGGAAACATGGTCACTCTGGTGAATCTTCATTACCAATATTCTGCCCATCGCTATACTCTCTGCAGAGATCAGAAAAAAAGGACAGATGTAATACCATCTATTCGTGTAGCATAACCCTATAAAAGGCTTACTGATGAAACAGGAGCACTAGTTAACTGGATCCCCGGGAAAGAGAAGGCATGAGGCGTGTACCCAAGTGAAGTGTACGTAATTCAAGCACACACAACTTCACCACATTGGAAGAATGCTACTTCATCTTCCAGAACTGTACCATCAGCATGAGCTGTATTCAAGGTATGTACGAGGGGCAAAAAGTACACATTTACTCTACGCTGCTGAATCTGGGTCAAAAAGTATATGACTCTCTTTGTTTGGTTTTGAATCTCACACAGACTCTCAACTCTCCAGAACTGACCACGTACATGCAGAGCACTGGAAAGTGGAAAATCCTGCTCTCACTGCTTCTGATTTGTTAATAATCCTACAGTATAAGCTGCACGGTCCCTGTTTAGAAACATGTGAGAGTTTTAGTACCTGTGTGTACTTAGGCATATAAGTGTGTATTGGGATTAATAAGTAAGCAGGAATCACAGCCATTAGTATCACAAATGGAATTATTTCAACTTCAGGCAGAAAGTAACGTGCAGAAATGGTAATTCAATTTAACAATATCAAACTGAACGCAAACCATTGCTTTCCACGTAGCTACTGAGCACAAAACATTCAAGGAGTCTGTCAGTGGTGGAACGTAATTACAAAGTCAAAAACTCTTTGAAGGTCTTTTATCTAGATAATCTGATACATATGGTGATGGTGAGATACCCTCTTACCCTATCTCAACAAAGCTTGTCTATGCTCCATAACGAGAGGCACGCAATGAGAAGAAGGGAGGTGAAAGGATTTCTGTAATTGTGCTCAAGAGAATACGCAGCAACTACTGTAACAGGTTAATGCAACTGAGGCGAATAGTCTGTATTCCTCTGTTAGCATGAGGCATGTAAGGCTGCATGGGGAACCCGCTTCTCCTGCGTTGCATTCTGACACTGAGATACGAAAGATGTCCCACCAGCAAGAGATACTTGTGCTCCTACTGGTTGCCTGCATCTCACTTTCAGGACGGGAAGTTATACTTGAAAATGCTTACAGGCAACATAAAAAAGCATATATATATTTGTAATTCATCAAAACATATGAGATTGAAGGAAAGCTGTATAGTAAATAATTAAGAGTTTTCTTTGTATTTGCAGGTTGTCTGTAAGTGAAAGCCCCAAGTAATTTAGGAGGTTCTGTCCCGGTCTACGGAATTGCCCACTATTATTGCAAGCTGTTTCTTTCTGAAGCTGGACTGAGGTTTTGACAAAAGGTTTCTGTTCTCGATTGGGTAATTCTTATAACAAGGCTTGTAGCAAAAAAGGGCCAAGAAGTAAAACGTTATGTCTTTTGCACAGTCCCTAAGTATTGTTAAAAATCTGCCAATTCATAGCACTCCTAGGAGAAAACTTGTTCTGTAGACAATTCACATGTATCAAGAGCAATGGAAGGGCCGAAGAGAAACAGAAGCGAAGCCAGTTTGAAGTTCTGAATGTTCACTGAAAACGTTTTGTAGTAAATCCCAATTCCTATCATTATACACCCGTGCATGTGAGCAGTGGTAAAACTGAGGTGTGTTATCTGTAAATACGTGCTCTGTAGTACCACGTGCAGCTCTGCCCTAACCTGTGAAGGCACAATGAATAGAGAGTATATTTGGAGGAAGGAAAGGTCGATATCAAAGACCAAAATAGATATCTCCACACAAACTATAAGAAGGAAACGGAACTTAGGACAAAATACATGTAAATAACTGTTGATATTCTAAGATTTCACAGCATTTTTAAGAGACACACAATTTCGCTATGCTCATTGGTTCCTTTCTGTCCAATGAAAACAAACTCAGTAGAGTTTTTGTCTGGCTGCATACAGTTTGTGTCTTAATGTCTGGTTTTAGCAAAAATAGAAGTAGATTGTAAAAAAGACAGATCTGTGTAGCCAAAGTACACCTTGGTTCACGTCACGGTTTCAATCGAGCGATAGCAGGCCAGATGAAATTCTTCTGGGAACAGATGTGCTGCCCTGTCCCACGTTTCAAGTGTCAGCGGGCCAGAGGTAGCACATCTGTTTGCCTATCAGACAGAGCACACATAGTATAGACAGTGCTTGCGCATAGAAGCGGCTAACAAAGCAAAGGCAGTGGAAACGCATTCACTGCATTCATTTTAGAATCATCGCAAAGACATTTGAAAGAAAACATATCACCCAACAGTTTGAAACCTATTATCTGTCTGATTGTAGAAGGGATGTATCACGTTTGGCAATGGCTGCAAGTGTGTTGCTGCAACCGAGCGAGGTGAACACCCCCTGTCACTTCGCTCTGTATTTGTTGTATTCTCTATGGTAAAAGAATACCCATGTTGACGCCACCGTGTACAGAGAATAAAGAGGTCTAAGAAACTGCAGACCTCCTCTGGTTCTGCTGTAGCTGCAGCCATTCGGCCCTGGAGAGCCAAATGCCCATAGTCATTGGTCATTTGTGATGCAAGTCCTCCCAACTCTTCCGGGTTAGTAACCGACTTAGTCATCTGAAAAAAGAACACAGGCAAGAGAAAAAGAAAAATGACAGGCATGAGAATAATTTGTTAATACACTCCAGCTTAGAAGCACACTCATTTGTTTGGCCACACTGATGAAACGGGGTAAACTGCTTGCCATGTAAGGGACCTGTCCTCCAGGAAGAATTCCATGAGAAAACTCAAGCAAACATGCTTTATTAGAGTCACGGTAACCAGGCACTCGCAAAACACACGGAGTAATCAAAGAGCAGCAGTTAGAGCTGGCAGTTCACTCTTTGACACAGCGGGGCGATGGGCCAGGTACACAGTTACCGATGGACCGGGTGGGGAAGCGGGTTTTGTGTGTCGCAGCCACCTTATTTTGTCAAAGGTGAGCTAGCCTACTTCAGTCTCAGCTGGTGCGGCATGGGAGCACGAAAATGGAAAAAATCTGAGGACTGGTGCAAAACATGTCTAAGATAGGGGAAGAGGACCAAGAAGAAATAGGTAGGACTACGCAGAATGCCTTGGTAGAACGTCAGCATAAATAACTGAATCTCTCTTTAGAAAAAGCCTACCTTTTAACAGAGATATTTCTTCTGTCTCCAATTTATGTTAATAAAAGCCATGGAATTCCATCCTGGGAGCAAAACTAGTTTTAGACAAGTTTATACTGTTTGCCAATAAACTGCAATGTCGTAATAGCAAAATCATCAACCTGTCTTGACTGCAACAGCAATCGATTTTGTAAAAAATCCTGTCTGTAGCATACACAAATGGTCCCCTTGCCTCTCTTAAAAACAAACAGGCAACAGAAGTACTCTTCAAAAGGCAAATGGGTTATGGTAAGCATTACTGTGAAACATGAGCTGAGAAAATCTCGATTCAACAAGTGTCCTTTTTTCTTTTGTTAAATCCAGGTGAATCACAGAAATGCAAGAAAAGAGCAATTTGCGATGTTGATCTGCGTTCATTCATAAGAATTACAGGGGTCTGGAAATACTGCTGTTATTTCTCAGGCTAAATGAAACACTAAGTGTGAAAGGGTAACCTGAAGTCATCAATAAACATAAGGTGGTATTTCAGTGACAATTAAACAGGCTGATGAAAAAGCACGTAGGTGAAATGTTTTCCTTCTTATTTCTCATAGAAAATGAGCCAAATGAAAAGTTTTTGTGCAGAAAAGCCACAACACAGTCCAGCACTCCTCCTGTAGAGGGCCACCCCTACAATCACACCACTAAGATCCAAGAGTTAAATTGACAAAATCATCACTTCCTTTGCTCCATTACCTCTAAAGAGATAAGGTTATTGAAAATTGGCATTATAAAGAGTTTCAACACTGTGCAAATCATTCCACATCCCTTATGTACGCAAAAGGGTTTGTACTTAGTTCTAAGCAAATATCTTACCATTTCCTGTGCTGTTACAGCAATGGCTTTAGAATATTTCACCACAGTAGTCTGATAATCAACAAATGTTCCCTTGGGATCTGGAGGCGTACCTTCATCCAACTGCAAGAAAGAGGAAAAAATACAGCCGAAATAAGGTCATAACCAATAGCATACTTTACACATAGTAATGAAATTGTATTATATAGTCATTTTTATAATGTCTTCTCTCCCAAAACATGCAAGTGAAGGCAACACACCCGGATGTATGAAGAAGCTTAGAAAAAACTTTAGCCCATGTTATGAGCATGGAAGATGCAGAAAATTTACAGCACAGTTTTTGAGCGTGAGGTCAACTTCTCACACAAGGTCAAACCACCTGTAGTTCTCGGCTAATGTAGAAAGGAAAGTGCAACAGTTATGAAACAAAATGTTCCTGCAAAAAGATAACGTAAGATTCCTTTATGTGGTAAAGGCTTCAATCCTGCACACCTTTAATTTGAGATAAGAAAACCCAATTATTTGGATTGAAGTAATTCACATTTTGCAACTATACGTTTCAGTAGAATACTTTACAAAGCATAGCAGAGAACTTCAGGCTTTGACATCTTCTTCTCTGAAAGTAGTTTGCTTCAAGGTTGGCCTGCTGATCATTTAGGTGACTAATGTGACAGATAAGTAGGAAGAGGAAGCAAAAATAAAAGGCCAGTTGACCTAAGATCGCAGTTAAATACCCGCGTGTTAGTGAATAAAAATATTTTGTAGTAATTCTACTGACAGGTGCCATGTACGTCGCTAATGCGATCACCATCGCCCACATCAGTTTAATTTCACAATCTGCAAAATCAAAGAATCTTTAGGTTTGCAGTCACAGTGTGTCAGTTACCAACCATCGCCGAAGAGAATCATCATCAGCTCTTCCAAACCCCTACAGTGTGGATTGACTTTCAAGGGCAAAATGAAAAGGGAGTCTGGACTTCTATGCTCACCTTGCTCATTGCCTCTGCTATTGAGTCTACCATTCCTCCAACCATGCCTACTTCACTTGCAGCTTCATTTAAGGTAACCATGATATCATCCACAGCCTCTTTCATCAGTTGAGCAGCCTCAGTGATTGCATCGTGAGTATGGGATGCCTGGAAGAGAAAAAAATGAGAATACAGAGATCATCAGAGAGCATTCCATGCACCAATCAAGGTGCGAATCAAAAGCGTAATTAATGAAGACAATACAATAACAGCTGTGAAAATCCCCTTTCAGGTCAAAAATGAAAACCTAAATCTAACAGCAATGTTGACAGAACAATCTTGCTTAGAGGAGAAAACACCATGTTGAATAGGAATTGCTTAAATAACAGGACCTTTTCTAGAAAAAATTATGAAAATTACTAGTATGTAACAGAAGCAACAAAGATAAGGAAAGGGAAAAATAACACCAAACAGCAAAACAGTCTCCTTATGTACCTAAACACGAGGAACAAGTGTCGCGTGCTGGCGGATGTATGTAAGGGCACGTGGAGCATGCCAGAGGAAAAAGAGCATTGTGAGCGGGCGGACCTACATAAGGGTGCGTGGAGCACGCCAGAGGAACAAGCATTGCATCCTGGCGGATCTACATAAGAGCACGCACAAGGAACAGGCGTCACGTGCATGAGGTAAAAGCGTCACACGCTGGCGGATCTATATCAGGGCACGTGAAGCACACCAGAGGAACAAGTGTCGCACGCATGAGGGAAAGCGTCCTGAGCCGGCGGATCTCTATAAGGGCACGCAGAGTGCACCAGAGGAACAGGCGTCACGTGCCGGTGGATCTGTATAAGGGTGCATGGAGTGCACCAGAGGAGAAAGCATTGTGCGCCGGTGGCTCTCTATAAGGGTGTGAGGAGCGATGACAAATTTGTGTAGTTGGCAGGATGGCAAGCAGTATCACTGATTATTTACAAAAGCATAGAACAAGTAAGAGTCTCAAATTCTCAGAAGAATGGGCTCGTGATAATTGGCATGACTGTGGAAGGACAGCTAAATATAGCCTGAGGATGTATAAAAGTTGGAAAAGGGAAAGGAATTATTTGCAAAATGCTAGGTATCTGTTTAGAAGCTGCTTATCAAGATAGGAAGAAAAACAATAAAAGGGAACAAGACCTAAAAGAAGAAATAGAAGGCAGAAAGGCAGCTAAATTAATACTGTCTTTGAAAATTGAACAGCTGCAGGAACAGTTACAGGAGGAAAAGGAGAAAAAAAGAAAATTAGAAGAAAGGGTCGAAATGATGCTTATGCATGCTCCTCATCCCCCTGACATTGTTCAGATCAGAAAATTAATTGCGTCCCCGGAAGAATGGGATGGTGATATTTGAGGTGATCCTGATGACTACGATGAGGGAAATGATGACCGTTTGTTCCCCTCAGATTCCTCTGAATATGAGGCTAGACCCGTCGTTAAAGCAGAATACATTCTGGTTCCAGTTGGCCCTCAATTGCAACTGGTGAAATTTCTAATAGATACGGGAGCACAAATTTCAGTATTAACACAACAGGATGCAGAGATGCTGGGTGTATGACCTGGACAGCGAAGAGTTAAAATTACTGCAGTGAATGGGGCAAGTGCTATTTGCCAAACTGTCACAGTTAATTTATGGCTCCCCAGCGAGAAGTGCATGTCATCTACTCACTTTGCAGTTAAAAAACACAATGAAAATATTTTGGGCTTTGATGTTTTGACGGGACAAAACTGGCACTTGCCAGATGGCAGCATGTGGTTCTTTGGTTCAAATAGTAACCTAAACCCGTACAAAAACTGGGAGGCTACAGTGCATGCACTCCGTGCCGCCCCTATACTCCTTGATTAAAAGGTTACTAATGTACTGCAAACACCTGATCTCTGTTGCGGCACGAAACGGGATTTCTGAACTAATAGCAGACTTAGAAAAGCGGAACGTTATTTCCAGAACCCACTCCCCATATAATTTACCTGTCTGGCCAGTCCGAAAGCCGGATGGGAGATGGCATCTGACAATCGATTATCAGCGCTTAAATGCCAACACAGCCCCGCTAATGGCTGCAGTACCTAATATTGCAACTTTAACAGCCACGCTACAAGCAGCCACACACCCATGGATGGCAGTGCTAGATGTGAAGGATATGTTCTTTATGGTCCCCTTGCAGGAAAAGGATGAGGAATTTGCTTTTACTTGGGAAGGTATACAATACACCTTTAACAGACTCCCACAGGGGTATAAACATTCATCTACGATTGCTCATGCTGCGCTTGCTGAACTCTTACAAACAGTCTCACTCCCTCAAGATGTGAAACTGTACTGATCTATAGATTATATCCTAATTGGAGGGACCTTCCCTGAAAAGGTGGGGGAAGCAGCAGCAGCAGCAGTGTGGCAAACACTACATAAAGCAGAAGTTGAAATTCCACCTGAAAAATGTCAGGGACCAAGTAGAGAAGTAAAATTTTTTGGTACTTGGTGGATTACAGGTAGTAGAGCAATCCCACCAGACACCCTGAGTAAAACAGAACAATTGCAGGTGCCCCAATCTAGGAAAGAATTACAACAACTTATGGGTACTTTAGGGTACCAGAGAAAACATGCACCTGGATTTTCTACCATTGCTTGCCCACTGTATTCACTTTTACAAAAAGGAAAACCATGGGAGTGGAACTCAGAACATGAAGAGGTCGTCAAAACTCTAATACAGGAATTAAAGACAGATCAGTAACTGACACCAGTACACCCCCGCGACCCTATTATCGCAGAATGGGGTTTTGCAGAACACGGTACATATTGCAATCTATTTCAGACCGGGCCGAGCAGGCCAAAAAGATCCAATGCTTAGCATGACTGCATTTAAAGAGACAGAACAGAGATATTCCACGAGGGAAAAGGGACTTTTGTTTTTAGTTCAAGCAGTTAAACAAGTTGAGCCACTAAGGGGTAACCTGTCCCAAAAACCCCCGCCGAGACTTGTATTGTTTTCCCTTTCCAGGAATGATACCAGGAATGATGCCAGCACACCTCTCCTGGAGATCAGGTTTACCATTGAAGGACTGCTTATCCTTGCCGGAGCAATCATCGTCAGCATGGACCAAATCTGGCTTATACGCCAACAAGCCCAACACACGGGGTGGTGATCCTCGCTTCCTTTATTTATGCTAATCAATATGGTAACTATAGTACATTCTGCACCATACATATTTCTCAGCTGTGGGTGCAATCTACTGCAACAGCAATTATAAGGGAAGGCAATGAGGGCACCTTGCCCACTGCACCTCCAGAGGTAATTTAGGATAATGTAACTCAATTTGAAAGGAAACTCCAATCCTGGTGGTGTGTAGTCAATTTTACCTATAAACCCGCCGATAGTAAAGCCACAGCTTTCATTCTAACAATACGCAATGCTTCGGTATACCCCATATACCCAACCATTGCACTGGGATTAAATCACAATGGCGAGTGGGCCCCCACCCATTGGGCCCTGTAGCAGGCAGGCCCCGTCTTTTAACTGGCTGGTGTCTCTAGGAGTGCATAGATATTTGCCATCAGACCCTGACTTTGTGTTCCTTGTGAGGATGCTGTGAGCCAGACTGGAATCCCGGCTTCGACAAGTGTTTCCACTCTCCCATGAGAGATGTCAGCAGAGCTGTCAATGGCATTTTCACTGCAAACGCATCCCTGAGCTGTGCAGTAGGTAGCTGCTGGTTTTTGTGCCCTGCCCCTCCTCTCTCCTCGTGCACCCGCCCTCTCCTCTCACCCATCTCTAATAATCCCTTAGTTACACATGGCAACTGTACCTTGGGGTTTCCTCCCCCTTCTTTGGCGGCGTACAACATCTGTAAGGCAGATTCTGCTAGCGTCTTGCTCTGGTCCAACACTGTCATCTGTTGCTGATGATCTAGTGTTTTGGATGCCACGCCAACTGCAGCTAAAACCAGGGGTTCGAAGTAACTTGCCAGCTGCGTTACCTAAAAAAGCCAGAACAAACACAGAAAGCAATTAAGCATGGAGTATCTGAAGATGCAGTTCTGCTAGCAGCTTCTGTTGCCATATTTTAGTCTTCAGAAATAACGTGGCATCAGTCTCTCTGTTTTCCTCAGTTTCTGATCTGATTTACACTTGTTCTGAGGAAACATCTGCTTTTGGTGATACATGTATTCTAAGAAAATAAGCAAATATTTTTATATGAATGAATATCTTTACAGTCTACCTGTCATCTGACACGTCTTCTACAAAACCACAACAGAATCATAGAATCACAGAATGGTTTGGGTTGGAAGGGACCTTAAAGATCATCTAGTTTCAACCCCCCTGCCAACAGCACTTGGTTCCTGTCAGAAATCCACGAGACTTTGCTTTTACAGTTTTTACGGGATGTGAAAACCCTGTACTGCTTTGGGCCGATTACTCCACAGAACATGCCCAAATAGCCCACTGTGGCACCATCTGGTACACCCGAAGCCTCAGAAATTCAAGCATGCATATGTTTGCAGGGGCTATAAGCAGCTTTCAAAGGCTAGCACTGGCAAGAAAAATAGCAGTGCTTCATGTGCAGGGAAAGATATTGTAAAGTTTACTCCATCTAAATGACTATGGATAGCTAAGAGCCAATAACATCTTAAGACTTAGTCAGACTTCTCTTTCTATTTTGTTTCTCAGAGGATTAAAGCCAAAAAAAAAACAAAAAAAAGAAAAGGAAAAAAACTCACACACACAAGGTCTTCTAAACTGTGTCAAAGTAAACAGCAGGAATGGTTTCTCCTGCATTCAGCAGGAAAAACAAGCTCAAGAAAAGTGCTGTTGGCTTCGGTCAACATTTACCTAACAAGCGGGAGGAGGAACGTGACTCCCTAACTACCTGTGTCTTCGCAGTCCTGGTTTGTTGTGTGCCTCAAAGGGCGAGGTAAACTGACAATTAAAACTGCAAACAGTTGAGACTTTATGAAATATTTCATAGTTATCCAAAGCTAAATGTAGTTACTTGGGTACAACTCTGGAAGAGCTCTCACATTAACAAAGTGATTCCTTTCCAGTATTAAATGCACCGACACAGAAAACTTTTATTTATTTTTCTCTCAAGAATATATTGTAGGATGAGGAATTACTATCTGAGAAACTACTAAAAACTTGTAATAACCACAGTAAATAATGCACACTTCTGGTACACCCTTTGTAACATTACATTTTTGGACAGAGATCTAATAAGCACAAGTTCTATCACACTTGCACTCCACATAACAGAGGGACACGTTGACACAACGCTTACGAGAGAACGTAAGATTGTTATAAGCCTTTCTTCCCCCTCAACCCCTAAAAATTTGAAGCAGGGGCTGAAACTCAGTGTAGTTCAAACCCGCTAATTTTTTCCTAATAAAGCTAACACTCCCTCTGTAATCAACGGAGACAGCGCACCTCCCTCTGAAGGTGGAAAGCAGGCACATCACACACTTCCTTTGAAACCACAGTTTAAACTGCCCTCTCCTCAGACTACAAAAGCTGCTTCAGGAGATGGGCCTCCATAGGCCAGAGGTGACCTCTGTGTGTATCCCACACTTCCCTCCTCGCTTTGTCATGAGTTGGCCAAGAAATGGAGTAGCATGCTTTATGCACAGACCTCAGATCAGGATAGGATCTGACAAACCTTTGCCAGACTTCATCAACTGGCCAAATTCTGCTATATATACACACATTTGAACTATAATTCTGTGAACTGCCGAACGAGCCTGAAGTGTGATGGGCCCAAGGTCCTGCCATCACCTTTAACGCAGCACAAGAGCAGAAGAACCTACACATACGTACAGCTGCTGGCTGCAACAGCCAGAGGTAGGGAGACCTATAACGTTGCACTCTGCCCTTCCATTTTTGCTTTTCCCTCTCCTGTCTTCATTTGTCCTTTCTCTGTGAACCTGCCTCACCACAAACCTCAAGGAAAATATCCTTCCAATGGCCCAAAACAGAAACAGGTTTATTTGGTCTCAGCTCCAAGTATTTGGAAATCCCAGATCTTTCCTCCTTCCACAGGCTTTCTTCTGCTCTTTTGTAGGACGTGAAAAAGCTACTAAATCACAGTCTCCCCTAATGTCCAGCTGTCCGAGATTTCAAACACCTTTGCAATGGTAGGACAGTACCTTGTGCCCAAGCTGAGCTGCCTCTCCCCGAGCTGCAGTAGCTATGGGATCAATGAGGTGGCCAATTTCCTGGACAACCGATGTCAGCTGCTCCTGGAGAGCCTAATATAAAGAGAAATTGTCAGTTACTATCGCAGCTGTTCTTTTATCAAGTTGTACCATACCATAACAATCACCTTCAGAGCAACCAACATACTGAGAACGCTGTTCAAATGACCCACTATAGTAGGATGCAGAAATCCATGCTATTGGCTTGCTTTATGTACTTGCTCATTTCTTCTCCTTTACCCTGTTTCAACAACAGGAACCCCGAGATGGGCTTGCTCCTCTTCAGATTTATATGGCAAGTCTGGGGAGAGAGGGGGGCAGATGGCTCCTTCCTACTCCAGCTGATAGAAGCAAACCCGGGAGCAGGTGCCCTTTCTCATTGGAATGTGACAACCACCCCCAGCTATTCTTGCCCTGCCAAAGATTTAGGATCACTGCACCAATCAGAGAAGCAAGCAGAAGCCCCGATTTAAATATGAAGAAACATTCTTCAAAGCAGACAATACAGCACAAGAACAAAAAGCTCTGCTGTAGACTTTGAAGCTAGCAGGAGAAATTCACCTATAAGGAAAGACAAAGGAAAAATATGACATATCTGAGGGACAGAGATGTGGACTGACCTCCTGAATACCGTCTGTGAGACAGGAGCATAAGAAAAGCATATTACTGGGGTTGTCAAGACATCAATCATAGAATCATTAAGGTTGGAAAAGACCTCTGAGATCATTGAGCCCAACCTGTTAACCTAACTGCCAGGTCCACCTCTAAACCATGTCCCTAAGCACCATATCCACATGATTTTTGAACACTTCCAGGGACTGTGATTGCACCACTTCCCAGGGCAGTCTGTTCCACTCTCTCTGTGAAGAAATTTTTCTTAACATCTAATGTAAATCTCCCCTGGCGCAACTTGAGCCCATTTCCTCTCAACCTCGTTTCAGGTAGTTGTAGAGAGCAATAAGGTCTCCCCTCAGCCTCCTCTTCTCCAGACTAAACAACCCCAGCTCCCTCAGCCGCTCCTCACAAGACTTGTGCTCTAGGCCCTTCACCAGCTTCGTTGCCCTTCTCTGGACACGCTCTAGCACCTCAATGTCCTTCTTGGAGTGAGGGGCCCAAAACTGAACACAGTACTCGAGGTGCGGCCTCACCAGTGCCGAGTACAGGGGCACTATCACCTCCCTGGTCCTGCTGGCCACACTATTCTTGATACAGGCCAGGATGCCATTGGCCTTCTTGGCCACCTGGGCACACTGCTGGCTCATGTTCAGGCGGCTGTCAACCAACACCCCCAGGTCCTTTTCCACGAAGCAGCTCTCCAGCCACTCCTCCCCCAGCCTGTAGCGTTGCGTGGTGCTACACAGTGTTGCATCAATACTGGCTTTTAATTTAGAGCCACTTAATGTCTGGCCAGGCACTGCGATTTAGCTCTCATGAAAGGCAAGAGAAAATAAATACTATTTTCGCACTTTGTTACATTCCTGTACTGCTTTATAAATAACTGCCATTTTCACTAACGTTTATTTCAGTTTGACATGGTGTCCAAGATGACTTCATTATTTAAATAGAAAAGAATTGTATCTATGACATATTTCCTGTAATAACTTCTTTTGTATAGCTTCATTTAGTCCAAGATGTTTCTAGTATGCAGCGTTACAGCCCAAAGAAACCACTGGAATACACAAATAGATATTTTCAGTAATTTCAGGAAGTAATAGTACAAAAAGACACTAAATACCAAGCTGAGAATCTGGTCATGAGTTGCTGACTTTTCATAGGCAGTCTGGCACGATGGCCCTTCCTCAATTAGATAAAGGCTGAAATAGCACACAAGATTGGTCTACATTACCACAGGGTGGGGTGGCGGTGAAAGGAAGCTTTTTTAATGAGAACATACCAACATCAACTCCAGATTTCTCTTATTTAGTGACAAAATAGGCATCAAGAAAAATGACACAGACATTTACATCACCAGACTTCTAGTAATAGATTAGTTTCAGAAACATCCTGACTTCCACATGGCAAGGCACCAGAGAACACTATCGGTCGGTCACATCGGCACAGGAATTCAGAGTAATATGGGGGTGGTGGTTAAAAATAAGCACTTTCACCCCTGCTTTTGCCTGGTGATTCTGGTATCTTTCCCCAAGTGATACACTTTGGCCTGCACATGATTTTGCCTAGAAAGATTCCATTAAGAATACTTCTCCCAGGTAGATTGTGCCAAGTACTCGGCTCCAAATCTTCAAATGGAAAGAAAAGCAGCAGGGTAAGTGAGGCTGCACAGCATTACTCTGTTTGTTCCTGTGCTATCTCCCTTACCTCAACTGAGATGTCATCCCTGGTGGCCAGACTCTGACTGACAGCTGCAAGGGAGGCCTGCTCAATGTCTCTGATGCATCTGTTGATCCCATCAATGGAGAAATCACATTCTCGCTGGCCTGGGGCCTTGTCCCTGAAAGACAGAGATAGTAAGCCGCTCGTGGTGGGAAGGAGGCAGGCTCCTTCATGAATGCACACAAGCGTGCTTCATTACCTGACAATACATAAAGCACATGGGAGGAGAGCAACAAGGACAAAAGTTAGCTTTGTTCTACCTAGAGGACTTTGATGTATGTACAGAGTACTCTGCACACTTTCATACACACACACATATCGCTCCTCTCAGTGATTAGATAGAAAAAACCCCCTGTTGCCTCAGAAGAGAAGTGCAAATTCCACTGCTTCGGGACGGCCCGACTGGCCCAATAATGAAGGTCAACATGAAAACGCAACAGACACCAGGAAAAGATATTCACATTTCTGTACAGTGCAATCGACTGTCTCAGAAAACAATTCCTTAGGAATTAGGTGTTACATTCAGTACAAGGTATCTTTTAACAATGGTTAGTTTCTAAGTATTTTGTCCTGACATGCAGTTTGCTATGTCAGTACAATCGTTATCAAAGATCAACAAAACTGTAAACACTCCTTCGTTTACTGTTTTCATACCATTTTGATTTAATCAATATTAAGAGGTTAAGTATAGAACTACACTTTAAAATTTTCAATAAGAAAGGGGTAGACAGGTTTAGTCCAAAAAATAAAGACTATTCACTTCTTGCTACAGCATTCTTGCAACTAAACTGAGAACACTATAGTAAAGAACAGATAGCAAAGGTAATTTATACACCATCTGACCCACCTTAAAAAAAAAAAAAAAAAATGCTGTTTTCCACGTACTATATGTTGGTATGTGATCTGGATGGAGGTAATATTAGCCACAATTTTTTTTTTTATTCTACAGCATTCTCTATTACATTTACCTTAAACTGTATTGGAGGTGGAACCAGGGAAGGAGAACGGAATACAAACAAAGAACAACCTTATGCTGCAGAGTGCTGCAGTCATCAATTATGATTAAACACCCTGCATATCTGGGTAGATATTGTACATCACAGAATAAATAATTTCCATTAGTGGAAAATACCACAGTGCTTATGGCCACACAGTATTATTCTTTATGAGCCGCTGCTCAATTATTACGGCTTAAATGTGGACAGAAAAAAGTTACTACAAAAGACATACCTGATAGAGGTGATAAGACTTTTGATAGAATCTGAAACAGTATGGGAATGCCCGGCTAGTACAGACCACGTAGGGGGGTCTTTTGGATTGATAGCCAGAGAACGAGCAGTTTTGATCAATAAAGACGAGCTCTCCAACATTGTTTTAGCAGAAACTAGAATTGGTTCCTGTGCTCGCGATCCCTGTGGTCAGAAAGGCGTAAGAACACAAAGGACATTTAAATAATTATTTGAGTTCGTCCACACTTTCTGCTCCTAAAAATCTGTTTAATTAACAGCATTAAAATGGCATTATAATTTCTCGTATCATACTATTATATTCACAGATAGTCAACACGGAAATAGTACTAAAATCATCACAGTTCAACTGTTTTCTCTGTAACATACTTAAACACTTTTCAAGTTTAGAAAGGCACCATCCAGCTGAGAAACAGGAGAAAATAATGACACTTGTCTAATTGTAGACCTTGGAGATATGACTGAAAATAAACTTCATTTGTCACAAAACTTGCAAGATCCAACCAAGTGTGCTCTCTTCCCAGGAATTAGTTGGACTACAACACTCTAATTGAGTCATCATCTCCGTATTCATTTTATCACCAGTTATCTGGTAAACCCAGGTACCACAGGCCTGGCAGACAGGCTTACATTTCAGTTACAACCCCACAACTTTAAGATTGCAACAGTTACTGCATCATCTGATACTGCCGGCTGGAATGGAGGCTGCCAAAAGCAGGAAGGACCAGTTGGAGAGCCAGTAACGACACACAACCTCTACTTTGAAGCTTTTATGAAGCTTGAAGGTTCCCCCCCATTCCCCGCCCAGAAAAAACCCTTCATTAGTTACTTTAAATACTATTCTGTTGTAGTTACAGGGGTTGAGGATGGAGAACTCAGGAAAAAATACAGAAGGCCTACAGAAAGTTATTCTTCCCAGAACACCTGCTTCTTGTCACGACTGCATCATTTTTGGAAGCGAAAAACCTCAGCGAGGTCCCTTCAATCCTTTTCAGAACTAATTAGGTTCCATTTGTTAAAGCTGCTCTTGAGGGAAAAAGGGATATTTATTCCTTTATCACATGTAAGAAACCAGCTAACAAGACATGTGAGTCACCTGTACTATACGACTTTACTAACAGGAGACTGGCAGTGCTTACTGCAGCCTAACTATTTTTATCCTATTGGTGCAAAATTCAAGGTCAGAGGTTAAGCCAAAGACAGCAGAATGCCCTGTGAACACCCAGGAACACAGAGAGACGTTTCGGGGTCAGGTCTTTACCCTCACTTCCTCTCTCCTGACACATGATTAATTCAACATTTTCGACTTTTTGAGGGTAGAAGTGCAACATCCTGCCTTACCTCAGTACTGATCTGTGCTGGTACGCTGACAAATTCTGGATTTGAAGCAAATGCCGTCAGATTTTCCACAGCCTCTATCAAAGGTGCAGTAGCAATTCTGCACTTGTTGCGGTTCTCTTCAGAGAAATCACCATCCAGGGCCTGGAAATTAAATCATGATTGAATTCCGTCTGAATGGGTTTCTTTGCAAAATTGAAGGAAGATGGTTTAATTCTTCATAGTTTTAAACTGTTGTGTGCTTATGACATGTAGAAGTTCCTCCACAAATAAGGCTGGTGCGAAAAATGTGATCCTTTAAGCGTGTGTTTCTTTACTTAGCTGGTTATTGACCCTAAACTTAAAACTGCTGCTTTGCATCACAAGACTGAATAAAGATTTTCTATCATTGCACTCTGATGACTCTCATAAATTGTGTCTCAGCACCTCATGCTCCAAAGGGTGGAAGTGGCTAACAAGGTGGTTCTTTCCTATAGACTGATTAAAAAAAAAATTTTTTTTAAGCAAACCAAGAGTTTATTGCTCTCATTTTCACACGAGTCAACTGATCTCTTTCATAGTCTTATAGGAAATTCTTCAATATGAAGGACCTTCTGTGTAACGTAAGAGAACCTTCCAGTCCTAAGAGCATAATTATTTCAAAAGACTTTCAGTAGCAGACCAGCTAATGGCTTCCAGAAGGGTTTAGAATTGTGAGTCCTCTATGGCTTAACAAGTATTACTTCTGGTTGTATGAGGAAAGGCTACCTCCTGCCAAATTGAAGGCAGGTATCTGGAAAAGAAAAGATTACTACTAACATGAGACTATTAAACAGCAGCAACATAAACGGCTTCTGTTTCGTTCCCAGTATTATTTGTTTCTTTATGTCTTAAACCATACATACCATAGAAGATAAGAAGATATTTCTAACTGGTCTGATTCTGTCTCAACAGAAAAAAAAAACCAAACACAAAGGAAGAAGGAAGCACAATTAAGCAGCATTTGTACCTTGATAGTTTTAACCAGGTTAGCAGTGCTGTTTGCAACTTCCTTGGCAGACTGCACAAAGTGTCTCTTGGCAACAGGATTTGCTGTCTTTGATGAAGCAATGCGACAAGCATTGCACAAAGCAGAAGTATGTTTGGCCACAATTGTGGCAGCTGATAATACCTGTAAAAACAGATGGTACAAAACAAGCCGATTGTCAAAAGAGCATGGCAGTTACTACACTCTAGCTCCACAAAGTCGCAGTTCAAAGCCATGCAACAGTTTCAAACCAAAACTCCTTTGCTTGGTCACAAATAAAGTGAAGTCACGTGTCCTAACAATGACAGTCTCACTGCAATCCTCTGGAATCACCTGTGACGGGCTGCTTGCTGGATCTACCAAATTCTGGCAAGCCATCTGGATCGCTTGATTGGCTCTGGCAAATTGAATTGGGTCAACAAGACCTTGCTGACCAGCCTGACTGTTTGGATCTGAGATGCCAACGAGGTAAGCAGCCTAGAAATGGGGAAAGGAAGAAAACAATCCTAAGAAACAATGCTAAATCCATCTTGCTTCTTTGATAAGCTTGCCATATGTCATAGCACATGGTAGTCAGACATTATCCAGAAATCATACTGTGAAGTACTATTACCATTTTTTTCAGTAATAAATCTCCAGAATCATCTGAAACCAAGAAAACTTACCCTTACACTTGTGAAATTTATTTAGTCAAAACAAAACTCTCCACTGTTTAAGCAGCTGGTATCCCTGGAAACGCTATTTTTCACTTGCATAGCCAACGGAAAGAGCTTTAATGGTCACAAGCATCAGCAAATTATTTACTGGATTAGCCACAGTTGGAGGTGGTGAGGGTCTTTGTCAAGCCTGAGTAGAAATCCAATTCACAGCAAATGCACTACTGCTAGGTGTAGGACCCATCAAGTCTGCAGTTGCTGGTCTCAATGCAGCTCAAGATGTCTGATGGCCAAACTTACTCTCTTTCTCAATTAAATAAAAGTTTCACGCCTCTCAACAAGGAGGAATTGTCTGAACTGTCAAAATCGTATCTGAAGATTTCTTGATGAATTTCCATTACAGATACAATTATCTGTCACCTTGATATACCAGTAAGGCAACGCAGGGTTAGATGTGGAGCAGATTAAGTCCGTACTGAGACATTCCACATTTGGGGAAATCAAGAAGCAGCTTCCAGATGCAGAGCATGATCCCCCACAGCCAAATCCTTCACTGCAGAGGCTGTATCAGCTCTCAAGAGTTCAAGTCACCCAGTTATCAGATCAGCGAAACCACAGTGACAAGCTCCAGTGACCAGTGACTCTAATTTATTGTAGTAGCTTAAGAATTTTGGTTATTCCAAAAGTATCTGAACAGCTAAAACAGGTTGCTTATTATTTAAAATGTCTGCAATTAGTAGTTCTCTTTATGAATTTTTTATAAACTAAATCGAACATGATTCTTGCATTTTAACTGTGGCTGGTTTTTGTATGCTTGTCTATGATGTAATAGTTCAGAGCTTGAGCTGCAAACACAAATTCCATATGCTGTAGCTTTGACATTTGCTTTATTCTCAGAAAAGTTTCCTTCTTCATTTCCCTTCCTTATAAAATATGCATGTTATCGCACTCCGTTGCTTCTGCAATGTACAGCAGTGTATGTACAATTTCTGTGGATCTACACAGAGCACGCCCCGTATAAGGTCATCATTTGTTTGGCCACAAGGAAGTGAAGCTCAGATTTACACATGCACAACATGAGCTTTCTAAAAAAATACAAACATATACTTGCTTCACAGACTTCAGTAGCTTACCTGAGCTGCTGCCTCTGTGAGGCCACAAAGAGCCTTGGATGCAACTCCAACACATTCTCCAAAGACCAAAAGATCCCCAGTTTTTGCATTCTGGGAAATGCCCGCCATTGATTCTCCAAGAACCTCAGAAATTAAAAAACAAAGTTACCTTCCCAATATGCTTCCCTGCCACTCAAAGGCAAGTGATTCCTGGCCTTGAGCCAGTTCTGGCCCACAAACCTCTTTGACTTGGCTTCCAGAAATTTTAGCTAGTTAACGACTTCACTGAATTGGGCACATTCCTCTGTGTGGCTTAAGGGATACAGCATGCAGATCAACACTGAATTGACAGTGCTGAACATAAACAATATTACAGTGCAAATGACTACGAGGATACAGAATTAACCCTCATTATTTTTGCTATCATCCACTAGTCATCACAGCTAGCCTGGCACGGGGTACATTTCATGGATTGCAGAACATGACAACCAATCCCACAGCCGCTGTTGACACATCTGGGATCTTCCTTGCCCCCAAACTCACTGAAACTCAGTGGAAATGAAATTGCATCTAGTCTGCTGGAACCATCTGAACATCAGAATACACATTAATTCCCACAGTGTCTCCCACTGAATTTAGTTTATTTTCTTTTAAAATTCAAAATAAGATCTGACTGCAGTAGAGCATCAGATGCAAGATGACATGCACTTAACATGATTAAGCACTTTCTTTTTCTTTTAGAGAAGGAAGGATCTGAGACAATTCCAACACATCAAATAATAAGGACACCAAAAGCAAAGCTTCAAAGAAAGATGTGTAGCATGGTATGCTTAAAAATAAGAGATTTCACACAGATTTTCTGATGTGCTGGAATATCTAGACCGCTCAGACATTTCTCTAAGCTGTTTTGCACAAAACAATACAACAATATTTCACTGCTAAGCCTCCCATTTACGCTTTGGGCTGTTCTAACATAGCTACAGTTAGAATACATCATGAAAGTATGACATGCTGTCCAATACACAGGAGAGGAAGGGAGAGAGGCGGAAACTTTAACAGCATTGCATACCAGTCACTTAATTAAAAATTTCTTACTAAGGCAGTCCGCATTCTAAGTGACCAAAACCTGAAATTACCTGCAAGAGACCTATCTCAGGCTGAGTTGTATCTAGAAATGCAGCATACATTTTAGCTATAAACACTGTGCTGTGTTTCTAACATGCTTTGATATGCATGTGGAAACTTCCGATAATCAAAGCGCACTTTACAGTTGGCAGATAGGTGGGAAAAGGAAATTACCTTCGAGTTTTCCATTACGCCCTCAATACAATCAAAATATGAGAGATCGCTCACAGGTTCATTGGGGTTATCCAGCATTCCCTTAACTGTCTGAAATAACGAAAGATACTCTGATTATTGACAGAGCCTGAAATACTGAGCTGAGAAGAACATAGACCACCACAACTATCCTGCTTATACCAGTGTCATCTTATGACTTTGTCTCCAGCAAGCAAACAAAACTACACACTCACTGAGGGCTCACGTACAGATAAGCGTGCTACACCTTAAATGCTGCCCTACATTAACTGAACTGTGGTAACTATACATTTGTGCACTACAACTCTGTTGGCAGTATAGGCTAATGTGGTTTACCTTGTGTTTGTGATGAGTGATTTATGGCCAGTTAGTGATGCTCAGCTGACATGAGGTAATCTGGTTTTCTGTTAGTTGTCAACAGTCTAATACATGTTTTCAAGTAGTATTTAAAATTTCATAAATGGAATTACAAGAGGCATAGGAAAACCAGCTACCATTTGTTGAGCACTGTCTAGAGATACAAAGGGCTACCAAACTAAGCACAAGTCAACCACCTGCCTGCCTCTTACTACTGTCAACAGATTCCACCAACATAGCTCCCTCTGCCAGAAAACTACATATACTAGTTGGGTTTAATTTCTTTTTCTGAGGTGATTCTGATTCCTGGAAATAACAACGTGAAAGTCAGTCACATATTCATTGAGAAGAATCAATGCATTTAGATAACAAAACTTGTAAAAAGCTGTAAAATGCAGCAGACTAATTCTCTTATACATAAAAAAATCTGCAATATGCCTTTTTCCAAGTTTGGAGGAACACTATTTTCTGCCAAATATCAGGTAGAAAATACTTCTAATCTTTTTGATGAAAGTGAAATCAGTAATTATAGAAAGATACTGACATCTGTATCTGACATTTGCCTTCCACCTGAAGGAAATCTAGGCACGATTTCGAACTCTTAGACTTTTCTCATAACTAAACTCCTAACATTAAGATACACCTACAATATTTTTAACAGCTCAGCTATTGCTTTTTAAAAGCTATAGTCTAACTTAAAGCCTTGCAGCAATTAAACTGTGAGGACAAGGTGATGTGAGGAAGAAGTCATATCTAGAAAACAGTTGCCAGCTGCCTCTCGTCTCTTTCTCAGTTCTTGCAGACATTGCAGCAACTCTTCATTGTTGTGCTCAATCTTTAAATAGCAACTTGTAAAGCAAACACTGTTCCTGCAATACTTGCACTACTATGGAGACAGAAGCCCTTGGAACGTAAGGAAAGAGAACAGCAAAACACCAGCCAGCACAACTTCCTACTGACATATATTTGCTATTACTAGAACACCTTTGTTAATCCTTTCAGCTGAAATTCTGGGCAAGTTCAGCTATCTCATTGGAGGTCATACAGTAAGGTCCTCTCTAAACACAGTTTTCCAGAGCCTCCAGGGAATACTACAGAGCATACTGACAGTCTCAGAGCATACCGACAATCCAAGCTGAGACACACTCTTTCTACAGAAACAATACTTTTTAATACTTTTAAGAAGCCTTGGGGAGACTAGAAATAGTAGGTGACGGATTGGGGAAATGAAGGGAAGAGCTTAATCATTGTAAAGAGAAATTGAAAGTTAAGAATGCTTCACCCAAAATCTGACAGGTTCCTCAAGTCACTTTGATACCAGTCTCCGGTCTGGTTTCAGGACTGTGTGGTTTTGCCTCAGTTTCCCTTTTCTCAGAAATTAATCTAATTTCATACACCCTGGCTTTTCTTGCCAGCTGTCCCTCTTAGGCAAGTGTTTTCTGAAGTTCAGGATGCTACAGATCCTTCTGCCTTTCCTGGGCTCTGCTCGCAATCCATGCAAGCCATGCTATCGGCACAGAACCCTCTGCAATGGCTTCTTAAGGCTGTTCTGCCCTACATTTCTCCCCTAAGCTCTCAGTTTTCTGTGGTTCATTAGCCGGGAATTCTGACCTTTCACATCCCTGCTGTTTTGCAGATCTCTCCCCATTAGTCTTTCAGGAAGTCCTGAGAGAAATGGTGCTTCGTTCCCTGTGCTTGCTCCACCTCTACATTCTGCAGCAATTTCAGTCAGCCATTACGTTACAGCCCAATTTCCAGTTTTCTCTTTCTATTATTTGGACTTGCTGCCACTCCCTTTAACCAAGGGGAGAACACTTCTAAGCTCAAGAAGCTAAGAATTCAGAAGCACAAAGCAGCTCCTAGACAAACTCCTACCAATATTCTGGCATGACGACTGTGGACTTGCATATCACAAAAGCTCACAATATCCTGGAATGCACTGCAACGACGTATGTATCCTTTTGATATCAAGGGGTAGAAATAAAAAGCTTGAAGGTATTTTATGTTTTTCACACAGGCCAGATATCCCTCAATGTTCTGACCTTGACAGCAAACAAACATTTAGTTTAATTAAAAAGATACTATTTCCTACTACTGTAAGCGGCTGTCTCTGTGGTCAGTGCACAGCCTTAGAATTAGGTCTTTCAACTGACCTGCTACCCGCTATTTAGCCAGCCAAACATTTCACTCATGAACCAGAACATACCTTGCAAACACATGTCCTGACACACGTCGTATCAGCTTGGCTGTGACAAAGCACATACACAGCATCAATAATCTACACTAAGAAATGGCAGGGAGCAACAGGACAAAAGATGGTAAGCGTCATCCTAAAGTGGGATGTCAGTAACAACATTCTATAAGCAGAAAAACGCAACTCCCTCCAGTGCACTGCTGGTAGCAGGAATGTCCATCTTGTCATGATTCGTCCTTAATTCACAGTAAGTATGAATAATAAGGACTAAACTGTACCTTTTGAGGGGCAGGGAAGAGGAGATGGGGACAGGGCAGCAAATTTCATTCTGGCCAAAACTACAAGATGTTCACAGAGGTTCTATGCTTACCTCGTATGCAATTAAAACCCCTGCCACAGATATCAAGTGAGAAGACAGTGACAGCAGCTAATCGGACAAAGAAAACAAACATTTTGGGCCCATTTTTAGTCATAAGAACTTTTGAAATATAGTAATACCTCCAATTCTCTGAGCGCATTATCACATTCCTTCTGCCCGGGAGCTTGCTGGGTACATAGTGTGATGAGCTGGTTTATACTCTCAGTCACAGCTCTAGGGAGAGTAGAAGGGAAAAAAGGTGTATTTTAAAGTTAAACTATTTCTCTTATTAAAAATTTTGTTTCATTAACTGTACATTGCATAAAGATTTAAAACTTTGATGTTCTACTACATTTTTTTCTTTTCAGTGTTTGGGGATTAACTGTATGTTAAACACTTCACCTAGAGACCTCTCCATTAACAAGCTTCATAGGAGCAAAAACATTCTCACTAAAGCATTTGATAGTGATCCACACCTGAAAATCTAACCCTTCAGTGTGAACAGTTGAGAAGTTAGTCCAGAAGAAACAGAAGCTTCATCTCAAAGCAACAAGTGTATTGGGTGTCTGCACAAGGTTTTGGCTGCAGGGGTGGCCTCTGTAAGAGGAGGCCAGGGGCTGCCCCATGCTGGGCACAGCTGGTTCCAGACAGCTCCAAAAGACCCACCGCAGGACACAGCTGAGCCCAGCAGCCAAGGTGGTGGCACCTCTGGGAAAACATCGTTAAGAAAGGGCAAAACATCACATGGCAGCGGGCCAAGTTCAACCCACTACACTAGCACACCGACATAACTTAGTTGCTAAAAGGTATTTTAGTACTTCTCCAGGTCTGATAATTAACTGAATCATTTCTCAAGTAGCACCCCAGAGGTCTTAAAAGACACAGAAGCAAGTGGCCAGTATGTAAAAAAATGTTTGAATGTAAAGTTATACTATATACCCTTTGCTAGAAGCCTTGTGTCTTGTCTGACATAATGTATTACATGCACACACACACGCGTGCATATTCCTGCTATGTATTTCCAGTCTGTTATCAAGCTGGTTTTTTTCCTCTTTAACTAATCATTGATATTCTCTGAGTCAACATGCATCGGCTCCCTTAGGTTTAAATCCACAGAGAACAAGATATTTTTGCGTTACTTTTCTATGGGAGTTTACAGTTCTGGTGCTCTTGAGCACAGGCTGAATCTGACATACAATATAGTCATTATTTGTGTTTCTGATGAATGCACTGATATTAAGCAAAATTCGTCATAACTCCATTCATTTTAGACTAACCACCCAGGAAAGCAGGTTCTAGAAGAAGAGGCTTTGCAGGAGGGAGTAGAGGTCTGCCATTCATTGTTATTAATCAAAGATCATTTTCTATAGCTAGGCATGCTGTCACCAATTTGCAAAAACTTAGCTTGTATTGTGACATTATAGTGGAATGCAAGTATTTTGTGTTTTTTCCCATGGCAAATTCAAAAATGAGTGAAACTGGAGTGCATGGAGAACACGCTTTTCTCTGGCCTTGAACACTCTGTATGGCATTTGGATTATTTCCTCTTTAAGAAAACTGGCACTTGATAACATGACTGGTAACATCAATAGATGGTATCATACTGTTACGAAAGGAAACAGTATGTGCTTATTACATATACACCAAGTTTTATGTTTAATTCCAGGGCAAAAAAGAACGGAAACTAAAAGACATATTTGTTTAACTGAGACTCCTAGCTTTTTCAGTAACTTTGGTGTCTTTGTGGAGCCATTTCTCCCAACTTCCTCTGCCTTTTAGGACTGTTACATATATATGTCTTGTGGCCTGTCCGGCATACTGTATTATACACACGTAGTCCTGCCATGTACTTATATAGTCTGTTATCAAGTTTGGATTTTTTTCTTTAACTAATCATTGATATTCTCTGAATCAATGTATGTGTGTATATAAAAATATTTTTACAATTATTATCTGTCTCTGAAAAATAACATGCATGGCTTCACCAACATAACATCAATACAAATGATGGATTCTCAACTGCCTGAACATCAGTGACTTCTATACATCCAAAAAATGTCATTGCGCACAGACATATGAATAGATGGCAAAAATGGAAGGTTCTGTTCACTCCCAGAGAAGCTTCATGCAAAAATATCTTGCCCACTGTTGTTTTTAATCTAGAGAGACAATGCATGTTGACTCAGAGAATATCCGTAATGAAAGAAAAAACACCAAACCTGATAGTAGACTAGAACTGTCAGCTTTGTAGAGGATGCAATGCAGTCTCATGAATATCATTACTACACACCAGGTACCTGTATCCAGGAACACACCCAATGTACAAGCATTACTTTTAAAACTATTTAGAAGCAGTAGAACCAGGAAGGTGGCCCCTCAAACATGAACCACAAAGTGGAAGAGGACTGCTAAGACTCTAAAAGCCACATTTGTTTTCATCAAATACAGCATATAAATACTTGGATCCTTCAGGGAACTCAGCCACTGTTGCAGTCCTATGAGACTGTTGGAGGAAGTCAAGAAAAATGCCTCCACAAGGAGGCCAAAGCTACTGAAAAAGTTGGAGCGTCTATTATAGCTGGAACAAAAGGGAAAGAAAGGAAAGAAAATACAAGAAGATTAATCACAGTACCGCAGAAGATGAGAGAAAAATGAGAAGATAAGCCATCTTATAAACAGGAAGCAAAGGAAGCTGTGCCTCTTTTTTCATTTTCATGAGAAAAGAGAAAGTAAAAATACTTGACCCTGACCATATCATAGCAGGGAAAGAACAGAGCTCTGGCAAGCTTGTCACAAGCAGCCACAGAGGATTTGAGAAGGATCTCCCTAGCGTCTTAAACACAAATTGAGAATTGATACAGTATTTACTTTTCATGGTTATCTGATGTCTATGTAAAGTCTTATGCATGCAGACACACATGCACACGCTAACAGCATGGCAAAATAGAACATCTAAAGGCTCTGCATGGCTTGCCTCCCTTTTTTTATTACATGCCACTACAGAGGAAATACCAGCCTGGCAGAAACTAAAAACTAACTGGGCTTCACTGGGGACACTACCTTCCTCTATGCTCCAAACAGGAATGCTCCAAGCCTAAAGCAGAAATCTGTAGCAGTCTCATGCTGCGGCAACAACAAAAGCTCATGTAACTCCTTCACTTTTAAGCAGTGTGCCTTTCCTTACCTACAATTTTCCTAGAAGCTGTTTATTTCTGGGGAGACAAGATGGATGTCAGATTTTTTTTTTTTAAACAAATATGACAAAGTAAAGTAGCATAACTTCTTTAAGAAGTCCTTTATTAAAGGAGTGGATTTATTTAAAAAAAAAAAAAAGTTATTGCTATTAGAAAGGGATGATTCAAAGGTCCAGGACAAACATAAACTACATTATCCCCAAAGAAGTAACAGTCTTAACTTAGTTCCTCTCTAGGCTAAACTTTGTGGGTGTAAACGTTTTGGAAGACAGTAAGTCACATCCACACAATGTCAGACATTCACCTGATTTAATGTTGACATTTCTAGGTGTGATGTCTATCTGTCCTTCAGCAGTTCCCTTCCAGTTTGATATTTGAACATTCCGTTTACAAACTTAGAGAATTGAATAAAAAGTTAATTCGGAAAAAAAAAATTGTGAAAAGGATTTGACAAAGTGCAGGAGAGGCAATTATCCAGTCAAACACTGAAATGTGGTGTTATTTTTCACATAAACGCTGAACACCTTGACTGAGAAATAGGGTCCACAAGATGAAATTCAGGGCATGGCTGACAGAATCCTTAAAGTAAGGGTATCTTCCACCAAATAAACATAGCATCTAACCCCTTCAAGTGTTTTTGATCATACACACATACACACTGTTAGTGATAGGTAGCCACAACATGACTTTTAAGCACATTCTATAGAAGAGCATTATTCAGTTTCTTTTCTTTGTTAGGGATCGAGAGGCTTACTGTTAGCTACTGCCTTGTCAGAACACAGATGGTAAAAAAAAGTAGGTAACACACACTAGTCCCTTTCAAAAACCAGGCCAACTCTGCAATTGTTGGTTCTTATTTCCACCAAAGGTAACAAGTTATGCCAGTTAAGGAACTACTACAAAATAAGGAGTTTTCCTCCGGCCTGCTTTCATTTAAATAGAACTGCAGGTTCCAACCACTCAGTTAACTGTCAATAGCAGAATAATATATAAACACATTGTAAATATCACAGAGAAAAGCAAATATCTTAGGAAAACCTAAAGCATTCAACACATCCTTACCTTGCTGCTGCTGCTAAGAGGTTCTTGGCATTAGGAGCTCCAGGATCAACAGACAGAGACTTGGCAGCTAGTAACAGCTTGCTGGAAGCCATAGAGATGCTCTTGAGGTTACCTATTACTTGAATCTGGTCCTCTTTAGTCTGAAAAGCCACAGCAGCATAACATTAAGTGCAGAGTTTGCAATAAAGAGTGTGCTAAAACCACATTTGGAAACCCAGTTTGTTTATCCACCTGAAACCAGCGATATGCAGGGGACCATAGTCCGGAGAAGCACATGGACCAAAGCCTCTGTTCACCGGGACAGGTGCCTCTAGCTTCACTTACGTAACAGAAAAAGAAACCCATGTAACAAATAGCTTGGTTTCTAACAATGGCAGTATTCACAAATGAGCAAGGGAGAAACTTTACTACTTGTTGAACAATGCTTTTGTTGTCAAGACTCTCATGCGTCTCTGCCTGGCACAACTGATCCACATTATTCAGTGTACACTGTCAGTATTCTAGCATCCTCTGTGTAACCCACAGGCTCTCTAGCATCTAACTGGGATTACTCACACAGAAAGATCCCTCCAGAAAGTCCTCTATCCCAAGAAAATAAGTTTCTATAAGCCTACTTTGGTAAACATTCTGAATTGGATGTTTTATTACTTATTTTAAGCCATTGCTTGAAAAGGAAAACCTGCATATACATACAACTACAGGAAAGTACTGCATTATCACAGCAAATAGCTGTGACTAAATTCTTCTGTCAATGATTAACAGAAGTGAATCTGTTCCTTCTAACAGTCTGTTCAGGGTTTTATGTAAAGAGGTTGCATAGTACTCAGCTGATGTGAATAGCTTGTACTCTATATTTACATTCTGCTTCCTCCCTACCCCCCCATTTTTCTGCCCATCCAAAATACCTGGTGTTGCTTCTGTTCAGGCCAACTAACCAGAACAGACAGAAAGCATTCTCTTTTGAAAGATCATTCATTAATAACTAAGATGGTTATCATCCCCTATGTCAGCAGGATAAGCAAATTGGCAAGGGCCACAAGGGCTGGAATTCTCTTTTCAAGTAGCTGTTTGCAGTATCATTTCTACCTTTGCCTTCATTGAATTGCCCCAAACAAAACATTCTAAAAGCCAATGAGGCCTATGGCTAAAATGACAGTCAGGTACCTAACTTCTACTCAGTTTCAAAGAATCAGCTGATATTTGGTGCCTAACTCACTTCATGGATCTGGAACCTGAATGATTAAGTTTTGATGGAGAATAATCAGCAGTCATTGTCCGATCTCTCTACTCAGGTCTATCTACAAACCATCTGCTCTATAGAGACACTTCATAAATGACTTCAAAGGACTGGCACACTGAAGACTTTCTGCTAGTTTTCTTTCAGCAATCATTTCTTAGGTTTGCAAGTTCCTCCTACTAACTAGGGCAAAACAGCCTGCAGATTCTTTTTTCTGCAAGTCCTCCTAGCTCTCCTGGCACATGATCCTTTTTTATATGCTGACATTTGTTAAGTTAAATCATCTCCAAATGACCAATCAGTGTAATTCAGTACACCTAAACCCAGTAAGATAAAATGAAGGAGATCTCTTCAACTTCAAATGAGTACCTAGACTACCAGGAATAAGCTAGGTAATGCGTGACAACATTCCTGATTGTTACGAAGTTCATCAGTATAGAACTCTGCCAGATTTTAAATCACTAAACAGAAGTCCAAGTGCTTGCTGTCAGATCGATGGCATTTTAGCCAGCCCTCTTCAAATGCTTGCTCCACTCTATAGCAGGTCAACACCAGCACTCACCATAGAGCAATATGAAGTCTGGATTTGAAATGCGTCTTTTTCTCCCTCTACTTAAAGCACTTGAAAATTAGCAAAGAAAGGTGCTAAATTTTGAAAAGTGTTCACATAAATCATGCTCCATGGTAGTTCTGT
Organism: Platalea leucorodia; assembly: GCF_965183815.1. Lineage (NCBI taxonomy): Eukaryota > Metazoa > Chordata > Aves > Pelecaniformes > Threskiornithidae > Platalea > Platalea leucorodia. The sequence goes on from NC_138831.1 coordinate 32,411,024, forward strand.
CAAAATAGAAGCAACCCTTTCCATAAGCTCTGAGAGGTTCAGAACACCTTTGTACCTTCAGATACACAGCTCAAATAAGTTAGCAGCCCAAACTAGACAGTATGAAGTCATATTTCTGACTGGGCACAGGAACAATTACCAGTATCCTGCATAAAATGCAAATGCTGAGTTGAATTCACTCTGGATAACCAGTTATGGATGACTGCTTCATAACAAACATCAGCTGTCATATTTGGATAGGCTCACACTAGCATATTGTACTGTGCTACAGGATAACCAAGATACTGCACTGCAAGATACTATGCCCAAGATAACCCTTGGTCCCAATTAGCAAGATAAAAAACTTACTTGTGCTTGGCCAGCCATTTCAATACCAGCATCAAGAAATTCATCAAAATCATCGCTGAATTTTCCAGAGGCTGCAGCCAGTTCCCCACTTTGGCCCCGTGTAGCATGGACGACTTCTCCTGCTGACTGATTCAGGTCTGCTGCTGCCTGGTTCAGTTCACTCTGAGCTTCTTGAAATGACTTAGAACTTGGAGGTAGCTGTAAGAGACCAAGTGCCATATTTTATTGTCTATCACGTCACACCAGCCCTTCACAACTGGAAAGTTCAACACAATTCAAGAACACTATATGCAATACAGTTGTGAGCTTCACATACAAGCTAGAATGGAGTACTGCAACTGGACTGCTAGTGATTTAGTTCTGGATGCAGAATAGTCCAACTATGGGATAGCTATCAACCAGAAATCTATACAAGGACCTTAGTCTCACTGTTTCTTTCAGGGGACAGACAAGTACGTAAGCCTTTCAAGGGACAGAGATGACGATAGCTATTTTATGGTTCAACTACAAAATTCAAAGTGATGAACTCAGTGGCAAAAATTGGAGAATTTTAGTCTCCAAGTCACCATTCACTTCCACAAACAAGCTTTCCAGAAAACCACACCAGTATTGGCAGCTCTTCACAATGACTGTAAACTCCCAACCTGGTTTCACCAAAAGGCATTGCACAAACATATCAAAATACAATTCCTCCTTCATTCACAGGGTAGCAGGATCACTGATAGGTATAAAAAAAAGTTGTTCAAATCATATAACCTTCTGGCAAATTACCAGTGCACAAAGGGGTTTTTTTGACATGGATGCAGTTAAACAGAAATATAACAATTCTTCTCCTTGCACAAAATGACCATATATGCACCAAACATTTTTTGACTGACCACAATGCTCCTTAAACTGAACGGATGACTTCTAGCTAGGAGATGGATTATAATTTTCAAATTTTCATATTCTTCAAAATGTTGTCACAGTTGGCATTTTCAAAAAAACCACACTAATGGTGATCTACGAGAACAACTTTAATACTGCCTTCATAAGCCACAGATACATTTTACCTTTCCCATAAACTAGAACAACAGCACTTCAGCCAAAGTAGCAGCACGTAAAGTTGCACAATCTTAAACAAAACTTATTTGGAGTACACTTAGGGCACATTTACTACATAATAATTTGACAATGGGGAACCCAGATCTGCTTTTCAGTTCTCTGAAACTTATTTCTGTGTTAAAAGACATCTCACCGAATCAACAAGGAGCTTCTTGCTAGATTCCCCGATACTCTTCAAGGCCACATCCACATCCTTTTGTCCAGGCAGACAATTCACGCAGTTATTCAAGGAGTGAGACACTGCTTTTGCCACCTACAACACATAAGTAAACACATCCACACCGAGAAAAGCTTAAGTGATCATTTATCTAATAGGAGGCACATTCTATAGCCAACAATTCCTACATTCCGACTCCAAGACCATTTTTTGAGGCTTGTGACTTTCTTGATTTGCTCACCTGTAGTCTAGCAGTAGGCATTATTTATGCTCACCCATTTGACAGGACAGTGTTGGCAGGGCAGCTCTACAACTGCTCCTGGCACCTGGGATAAAGGCTGCAGCGCTACAGATAAGGGAATGCCCCTGAAGTTAACCTTATACTAATCACAGAAATCCTTTGCATGCTACTTTTTTGAGACAAAGTCCTGATTAAAACAAATGTCTCCCCATAAGATATTATTTAAAATACAGACCAATTATAGAACTTTTCAAACCAGTAAAAAAAGAACTCGTTACTCCTTAAAGTCTTCAAAGGCAGTGGTGCCACATATGTAGAAAACGTGCATTCACTTTTTGAATATAACGCAAATACAGATCCTTCATTTGACAGTGATCAGTTTAACAGTTGTTTCATTTTCGCAGTCAAGCAGCCTGCTCAAATATGTTGTGCGTAAAAGCACTTAACTCCATCTTTGTATAAGTTTATTTTTCTAAAAGATGACTAAAACGCCATACTTCGCACCATCTGCACTGTTTAACATAAGCACGATGTTACTATCTGAGAGTTGCTGGAAGGACTAGAAAGCTGACATTCCTTGCAGCCTTATTTTCTATTGTTCTCTCTCATTATTTAATGCTGTGTTTCACTGGGTGTTTGATAATTTATGTAGCTGCTCTAGTCGCAACTTACCTGGGCTAACCTCTGCTGACTCTCTGCATCCCCTGGTGCAGCCAGGGCCTGCTTCGCCTCCTGAATAAGCATAGCAGAGCCTTCCATGACATCCCTTGCTGAATCCAACATTGCATGTGCTGCCACAGGGTCTGTAGTAGATGCTGCAACCCCTCGCGCTGCCTGAGCCAAAGTCTTCAAAGCCTGAGCAGTTTCTCTGGCAGCAACTCCTATGTTCAGATTTCATCAAGGATTCTATTAGCGTCCTTGAAGACAATCTTTGCATTTTATGACAGATGAATTTGCAGGTAATGATCCCATTGCAAATGCAGTTTAAAAGAAAATCTTCAAACATGAGCACATTTAAAATACACAGCATCATTTGCCTAGAGAAATGCCTGTAGTGAAGCCATAAAGTAAATATTATACCCCAAAGACCACGTTCCAGGCACAGCTCTACATCAGTTTACTAAATCTTAGTAAAGCACTGAAAAAGAAGAAAATCTAAAACCTAGAAATGAGGAAAAACTCGTACTCTAAGCTATAGGGGAAAGTGATTGTCTGCAAGAATGGTGTACATGATTTCAGAGCCACAGTGTCTCTGCTGCTTACTGAAAATGCAACTTTGGATTTTTTTGAGAATAAAACCAGCAATAGTTTAAAGTTCAAGCAATTAAAAAAATTATAAGGGATCATTAGGGATGACAGAACTTGCTATAACCTAACATCACTGTGAGTACAAGCACATAAAAAATAACTGAATCAAGTCACAGAGAGGATGTAATGAAATTAATTTCTGTGATCTGTCTGGTCAACATATAGGACATTCATCATCTCTAGCACTAAGGTGTACAACTGTATGAATAATGGTCCCATTCTTCTATTTTTGAAATTTAATTCAGCCCTTAATGAAAACCAATATAAAATAGTCTCTTAAAAGACCTTAATTAGCATATAGTCTAGTCAACAACACATGCAATTAATATAGGTAGTATATTTTGAGTGATAACCTTAAAATCATGCTATTCCTACCAAAAGAAAGCTGTAGGAAAGGTTCATATTTGTACTATAAGACCTCTTGGTTATTCATATTTAGGCATTAAAAATAACTAGAATGTTCTAATACCCCTACTGGAAATATTTAGAAAGCTGGGACATCACAACCAAATACAACCCACGAAGTGGCCATGTTAGCATTTTAACACCAGTGCCTTTTAACATTTTCTCTTCTGATAAACTGAACATTTCTAAACACAGAAAATTTAGAAGATAATGAAAAGCAAGTGATATTATATCTCAAAATAAAGCCAAGCTAGGCAGAGAAACAGTACTGCCTACATTGCAGTTCCAACCTTTCTATTTGACAAACCACAGAGAGCTTTCTACATTATTAATTTAAAGAAAATTTCAGGAAAAATACACACAGGTTTTACTTCCTTTATTTAAAGTACCAGTAACCATCTTTTTAAGCTTGACTTAATTTATCAGAGCACCACAAAATAAAAAGGTCTGATTGTTTCGCTTTCAATTTGATGCTGCTTTCATCCTCTACAATGACTTTCAGTACAAAGTGAAAAGAAACTTACTGTGACAGTTGCAGACAAGAGGGAATTATTAAATAGTGAATATAAGCTGTAAAGAATTTTTATTATAGAGAAGCTGTAGAATGTCATAATACCTGCACACACTCAGGGCTTGCTTGAGCACACAACAGTTTTTCCATAACAAGGCAGTGTGAGATAGAAAGGAACTCATTGCTTTGTAGGATTTCCCAACCAAATAGCTCTTATAGCTTGATGTTAAGTGATATACTAGATTCAATTATTCGATTATTCGATATCAGCTGCAAGTATCTGTATTCCTTCGCCAGATACCCAGTGCTAACTTCTGCATAATTGTGATAGAAACACGAGCCATCTTAATGCAATTATATCTGCTTCAAATGAAAGCAACTAAGTTATGTAGCCCTGATGCAATTATATCCAATGAAGTGGTATTTGCCATAATGCATTTTATCAGTAATATTTAAAAAAAATCCTACAGTAGCATTTGCATCAACAGCTTTCATTTCTTACAGAAATAAGCAGACAGAATATTTTACCATCTAAGAGTAAACCTTTTTCCCGCCCCTGCAAGGAGCATTTTCCTTAATGTGGTTTTGGTTCCTAAAAGTACAGGTAGAAAAACAAATTGCAGAATCTGTGTGCCCACACTCCCTGTTGGCTTTAACTCAAACTATGAAAAGGTGATCAATGAGTTAGAGAGACTAGCTGCATTATACGTGTAAACTGGTAACATCTAGTAAGAGATGCAGTTTTAAACATCACCAAGCTATCCCAAGTATGTTTGCATCCTGTGCTTCAAAAAATATCCAAAGACCCTTTTAGCCTTCTGAAAGGACACAGCAACATTTCCAGTGGCACTGACCTTTAAATTGCATTACATCTTAGCTCTGTCCTTCACGGAGGTTGTGGCATGTATTTACAAAAACAACCGATGTCTCAATCTATTCTGATTATATAAAGACACGCAACAGATTGCAACACTATTCTTTTATGAAGCACATTATTTACTCTAGCAATTCCTAGTAACTTGCCACAAAATTCAGTATCAGCATTAAAAAAAAAAAAAAACAAAAACAAAAACAAAAAGAGAAGTGAGCCATTCCTTGATTTAAGCAGTCTGTGATAAGAAAACCTTCTATCAAGTATTCTGTGGAAAGCAGAGGTTTCGCAGAGACATTATGAATAAAACGCTACCTGTGTAATGCTCGTTGCCTTGAGCAGCACAAGTTAACAACTGGGCCATTGATGAACCAACTGCTTTGGATGTACTTCCCAGGTCCTGAGCGCATTTCTCAAGCTGTGAAAAAATGCAAAAGGACAAATTTCTTTGTTTAAGCTCAACTAAAACACACTTGTTTTTTAAACAGTATTTAAAAATTCCTCATTCCACAAAAAACAGGCTTTTACTTCAGCTACCGAACACACACACAGTTTCTCTGAAACCTGATTAGCATGTTTTCCCTGTCCAGGGTGAAATAAATTAACATATTAGATAATATGAACAACAAAACTATTTTATAATTAGCAATGTAAATCAATACCTCCATCTGAGAAGAAGTGTGGTTTTTTTTTTTTTTTCCAAATAAAACATTTCACTTTCTAAGCCTACCAGCACTGGTAGTCTTAGAACTATTGAGTTCTCGTCTTTGTCACTATTGAAAAGAAAATCTTTTTGACAAAAAAAAGACCGAAACATTACTGCTACTAAATTGTAAATTGTACAATAGAGAAGGAGGCTCTACAATCCTAAGAGTAACTCTGCTACAGAACATGCTTCTGGTGTAGCAGGAATATATAATGTTTTTAAGAGAATTAGTGCAAAATCCTATCAGTGTCATCATTATCCAAAGCCTCATGACTTGTTTTGCCTCCAATACTTAAAATTTTTAACAGCTAACTTTGATTGTTTTTAAATGAAGAACATCCTTCCTCAATTACAGTTTCTCCTGGGAGAGGTTTTAACTGTCCATCCACAGCTGCCATCTTCGCATCTTGCAGTTCATTTTTGAGTGTCTGGACTGTATTCAAAGCAGAATCGATTTCCATTGGGCCACACGCTTCATGAGCCTATTCAGAAATCAGATTAATATCACTGTTAGCCACTGTAAGCCAGTATCAGAAATACTAAATGTTTAAATATATAATCTCCCCCTCCCAAATTATTGCTCTCATGACTTTAGAGGCCATTGTGGGCACTTTAAGTGTTACACATCATGGATTCCAAACTCCTGCACAATATTCTTAGCTTGTGAATAGAATAACAGACTGTTAAGAGCCATCAGGGGAGTGAGATGCACTTAGCTTGTGTACACATACCTTCACACTAGGCAGACCAGGTACTGAGAAATAACTGCTGCAGTCTGGACTTCACCTTTGACAAATAGCCTAACTGCATTGTGATTAAAGTCACACGGAACCCTACATCAGTACCCAAGCTGGAAATTTTAATGTTAGCTCAGGTGTAGCCACCGATATGCTACAATCCTGGTTTTGGGCCTCAGTGTACACACAAAAAAGGAGCACACTTTCCACTGATACTTTTGTTTTTTAAACCCATACATAGTTTAGAAATCCATGCGTGAAACAGATAGCCTCTGCATCCCCGAATTTTAGTGATGATAGCTCCAGTTCACAATCACAATATTGACCACAGCAGTGCCATATCTGGGTTCTCCCCAGCTTGGCAGGTGCATGAGATACGGTCCCCTTTCCCTGCTCTCCTTCAAATATAACAGCAGCTCAGAGCTTTGATATGCTGCTCTGTGTATACCCTTCTCCTGTCTTTCTGGTATGGAAAGGGTAGCACAAATTTTTCAGTTTTCTTGCCACTTCTCCCTCCCCTTTCTATTATGACACAGAAGCCACCTAGGAATCTGAGCAAACCGCACAAAAAGCAACACTGAGCATGAGCCATTCCCTTGGGGGAGACACAGTGGGCCAAACAGGAGCAAGCCTGTGACCACCATCCAAGCCATCTTGCTTTAGCTGATCAAGACTAGTATTTGCCTACCTTCTGGGAGGCGGTTCGTAGCTCTGCTAAGCTGGTAGCAAGATTCTTCGCACACTGACTTAGCTGCATTGCTGCTGCTTGATCAGTCACAGTGGGGACCGCAGCTTTGGCAGATGCCACCATTTTACTTCCAGGCTGTTCAAAGAGCAGTGAACACAATTGGTTTTACTAGCTCATTTTCTTTAAGGAAGGCTTAAGGTTCAATAAATAAACTGCTTCCTCCATTCACACACTCATGACGTTTCTAGATCTTCTGTAATGACCATTTCGTGCACTTCCCTGCTCCTTAACCATACACCTTCTAGATCCCAGCCTTTTATTCATATGCTGCACCATGTCATAATTCCACATTTCAGTGTCCTCTGCAGCAGGACTCATTTGTGCTTTACTAGTACAAGGACTACTACAATGACATTGGTATCAATGTCTGCCTGAGGCATTTGAGTACTCATGTAGGCTACTTAAAAAATATTTAAATGTGCAGTTCTGCCATTCAGCATCCATGTGGTATGAGCAAGTCTGGGTGGCACAGATGGCAAATTTGTCTCAATGTTTCTAAATAGTAAACTCTGCCAAAATTCTATGAATTGAAAACTGTAATTCAAGCAATGACTCTTCACAGGGTTTGCTGCTAATACCATTAAAATACTTTGCTGATTCTCACCATCACACATACAGCCAGAGGGGAGATGAATCATTTTAATGACTCCAGAGGGTATCATATAGCAAAATACTCAAACAGAGAAAGAGCATTGTTTGCAATACCTCTGCTACATAGGACCATAAAGAAACTGCTAACAGCAACCAATGAACGGATTAATTTCCATTCTATATTTAATGCAGGACTAACTGGTGCCAAGTAATGATCACGTCATTACACAGAGAATTGGTTTCTTCTGTTTGTTTCTTGTAACATCAACAATAAACCCAGTAGTTTTGTTATCAATGCTCAGTTTTTTTGTTTTGTTTTTTTTTTTTTTTAAAGGTGCTTTGGAAGAAGCACAGAGTCAAATCTTGTGGTTTGTTCAAAACTTCAATGAAGATCCATTACATATGCAGGCTAGTATCTAAAAAACCATGGTAATATTCCCTTTTATTTGTGAAGAACTTTGGAGCCTATTCCTGCAATGCTAACTTTACTTTCACTAACAAAGGTGACAACAGCATCTCACACATTCACACCTCTGCTTAGAAAGATGCTGAGTTCTCTCCATTTTGTTATTTAAACTCTTTCCCAGAAGGCAAGTGCCACAGCAATGAATGTTTCTTCTCCATACACTTCAGTTGTCTTGTTAATTTTATCCTCAATTTTGGCAGTTTTCACTCCCCACAGATTCAACATACTTCAGCCATCTGACCCGAGGAACTAAATTCTCTTTAGCTATGGCTCGCACAGTCAGTGATGAACTTCTTTACATGGTTCTTAACAGTTTACTGCTTATTTATCACAAATAAAAACATACAGCACTAAAAAACGCTTTTTGCTCGGATGGAATCTACTGCAGTGATTGATTCACTTCACCTGAAGGAAGTTCTGGCTGGAATTTATTAGAGCAAGCTGGGCACTGAGGTCTTCTGCCTGAGCTTGACTTCCTCTTACACCCTGCACCAACTGAGGAATGTGGTCTGCAACATTCTATAATAAACAAAGGGAGAAGCTTTTAGTAGATAAATCAAAACTCTGAATCCTCTGACACTAAAGCAAGCCCTCTCCCCACTTGCCTTAAAGACAACCTGTAGTATTCACAGGTACAATACTCTTGTGCCTTCACAGAATTTGTTTAGGATTCCAGGGAACTGAATTAATACACGATAGGCTTTTTCAGAGACATTCTACTTTTACTTAAGAAATCTTTATTCAAGCTACTCATTAGTTTAAAGATCCTACAAGACAATCTAAGATTTCTCTGCAAAATTATGTGCACAAAGCATTTTGAATTACTTCCTCTGCATGTTCAAATGCCAGCAGTGGAGATGACAGATTTTTCAACAGAATGTCTTGCTTTCAGAATAACATTGTCTTTTACACACAAGCACCTCAGCCTACTTTTCCCTGACTTCTAACAATACAAACTTTATAGTACAGCCGGAGCATTCTGAAGTGTGTATTGCTAAAACTTTATTCCTGGACTGCCCAGATTCATGGTCCTTGTCCATCCATTTCACAATAACACTTACTTCAGCAATGCAATACTATTTTTTTTTTTAAAAGGTTAAAAAGTAGGTATCATATCTTCTCTGTTATCTAATAAATCATCATCAAGATCAAATTAGAATGAACTGCAAACAATACAGTGATTCAGCTTTTTTTTTAATTCATACTGAAATAGCAGGTGCCTACAACACAATCTTGAGATGTACTTGAGCTACCTTATTTAATTCCAACATTTCTTCAGAATACCACCATGACAACAAATAATTGCTGAATGTTAATGATTTAACGATGCCTTCTTTAATGGTTTTGTTCTCAGTCCCCACATAACTGTTCTTCCATCCAGAAGAAAACCCTTTTGCAGTCTATTGTCTTTTTCAATTTTTTGTTTAAATGCAGTTTCTTTAAAAACCCTGAAGCAACATTAGTCAGAGCTAGAAATTAAGCTGCCAAATGTAGCTTAAACACAAAAGAGAACAGCTTCTCACCAGGCTCTGAATTCTAGCATGGAACTATAAAAATGTGCTTGACTTCAGGCATACCTTGAAATATGTGGTCTTGGCAGCTTTAACTTCAAGCTAGGAATCATGTTAACCCCATAGTAAGGTCTATAACTTATTTTTTACAGTGACATTTAAGGCCCCAGCTGCTTGTAGGCTGAACATTGGAATAGCAGGATGAGTGTTGTTAGTTATATAACCAATTATATAACCCATACATTAAACAAGGATTTCACTCCATCATAGTATAAATCACTATTGCTACTCCATCCTTCATTGTGGAAAATTCAAGTTACCTTTATTCCACAGAAGACCTCAGACCCATTTCTCTGCATGTATCATTCAACGGCCTGTTTTGATGATGATACAGCTACTCATCTGCTGAAGAGCACACTCGCGTGCTGAACGCATGGGCAAGACTTCTTGGCAGTGTACAAATTTCTGAGCAACTGGAGCCCTCCACACAGTGCTTCTAGTATAGCTCTGCATATACAGTAGTGCTGACTGTTTTGCAGCAAAACTTTTACTTAAAGCACTTGCTTCAGGTGAATTGGTTGTTGCTGAACAGATACATGCTGAGGTATATAATAAGCCTGTCCATCCTTTCTAGCAAGGTGTTTGCAGGGGTATTTGTAACAGGCAAGTACCGCACTTACAGTAGCTAAGCTTTTCAAAGCTCTCCATACAGTAATGCCTGCAAACTATGGATAATACAGTAAATGAAGGTTCTCCAGAATCCATACAGATGAATGTATGTGGTGTTGGTTTTGTTTGTGGTTTTTTTTGTTTTTTTAAATCTTCTTTTGATGTTGCAACAGTATTATTATAGAAGGCGATCTTCAGTTCCCCATAAAGCAGAGTTATTTTTCAGTGGGTTGTGATATGTTTACCTTACAGCTCTGCACAAGTTGCTGGTGGGCTGCTGTGTTCTTATTTGAAACAGCTGCATTCTGAGAAGCTGCAATAGTCTGAGTAGCAGCAGCTGCAGCTTGTTTAGCTGCAATCTTTAGAGAAAAAGAAACAGAATTAAATCAGTGCTAAAAGTCTGAGTAATTCATATTATAGGTAACTTTGACAATAACATCTTTGACAGATTAATACATTATATCCCTTTATTAATTTGATTTGCCTTAAGGAAACTCAGAGAAGACCTTCTTCAAATATCTAGGAGTCTTATTATCAATGTCTCCTGATTACAAAATTAAAAATTCAACAATTTATCCAAGGTATTCCAACATGTTGTACAATACTTTCCTTTAATCGGCCCACTAAATACAACCAAGAATGAAGTTCATTCTCATCGTTACACATTTCACTCCTTTGTAAGGCAGTATTTGTTATAACAACAAAACAACAAATATCCTTTCTATAAAGCTTTCTTGCATGCAATTAGAAAATGGAGACATCAGCTTTTATTTCCTGAAATACTCCTGATTTTTTGTTCTACCCAGATACAGTAATTTAAATGCACTTCTGGAACATGATTACCTGCTTAGATCTCCTTGTTTGTCTAATCTCATTGCACTTAAATCAGACTACTGTAAAACCACAGTTGGAAACTAGGAACTACGAAAGGCTTCTTTTTTTAATCTGTCTTTTCTATATTTTAGCTGAGAATGGGAAGATCAAACCTTGTCTACAAGACAAACTTAAGAGATATTTTATCCTTAGTGCACAGTGAATTGCCTTTCTCCCCCTTGGCTGTGCTACCAGCTATGATGTATCTTTTCACTTTTGTTTCTGCTTCTTTGATTCTCTGAATAATTTAACAGTTTAATTGGATTGGTGCAATTCAACATATCTTTGTACGGAAATTTACATGAAACTCTGGCAGATACTCTAGCAAAACCACCAAAAGATATTGTGTGTAAATGACAGATCATACAGATAAATTAAAACAGTAATGAAGTAGTTTCAGCTCAGCTGTTTTAAACCTCATCTGTTTTAATTTTATGACTAAGCCACCATCAAATGCCTTCTGAGTCAAATTCTTACACCAGCTTACTACATCAGTGATACAAGTTGCTCAGTTTTGAGCATTATAGTATCATATGCTGGTATCTCCAATTCCAAGCCTTGTACTCTGGAACCAAGCTTACAGTGCTATCATCCTATGCTTAGCACTTTTCCCTGAAATAAGCATTTCTACTTGCTTGAAATTGTCTACAGATACTAATTATGAAAACAGAGTAAACTGAAAATTCAACAACATCTGGTTTCCAACCTCTAATCTGTTGACAATTTTCTTCTTGATGGCATTCTGTGCAGCAGCATTTGTAGCAACCCGCAGACCCTCTGCTGCTTCTCTCAGACGCTGCTGTTGATCCTCATTTTCAGGATTGGCTGCAGCTCCCTGCACAAAATTTCAGAGCAGAAAACATGGGCCTCAGTAAAAGTTCCTGGAGAAAATGTAGATGAATATCAAGGCTTTAGTTCCAGACAGTGTCTGCTACATCAGCCTTTATTTTCCTTACATTATCTTAACCAAAGTTAGAACAACATTAAAATGTTACAAGACTTTGAAGTGGAAAATTTATTGCTAGTGCAAGGTTGTTACTGTGTATGTTAGGTACTTTGAGGGAGGGAGTTGAACATTTGCTTCATATACTACTTTAGGTGCTTGGGAATAAAGCTTTTTTAAACTGCTTCTGCTATGATCTGTAATAATGTAGTTTGATTATATGAATGTAGGTTTTGAAAAAAACAGTTTTTAAAATTCTCAATTCAATATGCCTTTCAGTAACTGCAGTCCAGACCTGGAGATTTAACATAGTAGGTTTTCTCCATTTGAAGTCTGAGAAAGTACTGGAACGTCAAGGATATGCTCTGTGGCCAGGCGTATGGACCTTCTAGAGCCCTAGCAGAACGGCTGGCCCTGATCTGTAAAAATCATTCAAGTGCAGGATCTGGGAAACAATTCAAAGAACATATTCCTCCCTAGTGGATTTAAATAGGTTTCTAGCACAGAATGGAAAGAAAAGGTTAGATATTTGCCTCTTTTGTGAGAAGAAGGGGCTGAAGGGGAACAACACAGGCAAGATTCCCCAGGTGGAGGAAACTCTTCCTAAGACAAACAGAGGCAGAGCTGCTTTGTTAACGGCTTTTATAAGAGATTGCTATGGGTTTGTTGTCCCATTTGTATTGCTAGACTGGTTACGAGACTTTTCATCACAGTGGTTATGGCTGGTGGTAACTACCCTAGATGACTTGAGTCATGACCACCCTCCACACAGGTGAGCAGAGCAGTGCACAAAGGGTTTTTAAAACAAAATAACCCAGGTAACTAATAAATTGTTTTTCTGAATGTACCTAGTCATTAAATGCAGGACATTTACAGGGTAAGAAAAACCGTCTCTACTATCAGCCAGATCCCATCTATAATAGCCCACATACCATCTCTTCTTTGTGTATAGCCATACAATTTTAAGTTGACAGCTCATTTTCCTGGTACCTTTGCAGCTTCAACCATGCGGGCTGTAGAATCTGCCAGGAGCTTTGCAGCAGCTAGAAGCTTCTTAGAGTTGTCCATGTCGATTTCTGCTTCGGCATCTGACCTCATGGCATTGACAAGATCAGAAGTGGCTTGAGCCAGCACCCTGGCCTGCCGTACCATTTCACCTGTGGTATACAATTATATTTTTACTTTCCTTCTCTCTGCATTTCAGTTTCGGTTTCAAAAGTCATCTCAACAAGATGAAAATAAAGTTACATTTGCTGAATTATTCTTTTGACTTGAAAATGATACACAAGTAGTTCATAACTTAGAACCTTCATAAACAAAATCTTGGATTGCAACATAAATGAAGGAAACTGCTACAGCGGAGATTAAGAAAAAAGGTAGTATTTGCATTCTAGATAGCAAGACAACACCCCAAAATTAATACTTTAAGGTAATTTTGAATATACAGTTCAGGGAAACTCTTGGCTCAGTGAAGGCTAGTAATTTTGCTTTCAAATTACAGTCAAGATTTCTCCCCTTTAATAAAAATTACCCATCCTTCACCTATTCTTCTTTTGGGAAAGTTCTTTCGGGAATTAATTTACTTTATATTAGACAGAGATGAGAACTCTATCAAAAGAGACTCAGCACCAATTAGGTGGTTTTGGCCAAAAATAAGGTGTATATTTAAGACACTGGAGTCATGTTCTGGTCATGGTGAAGCACAGAGATGAAACAGCAATGTTTCTGAAGTGGATACATACCCTTTCCAGAGCAAATTCATTTGGTCACTGAAACGTACACGTGAACTCCTTCATAATAGACTTGAACCCATAAAGCCTTCGGCTTTCCTTAGGTTATCAAACCAAGTAAGATGTGTTTAGGTCTAAGGCCTAATTCTTTTCAAATGCTCTTAAAAAACCATGCTGAAGAAAACCAAAGCAGCATTTTTCTCATGTGATAAAGGTGACTTGTGGGCTTCAGAATTAACTGCCTTCTTGCCAGGCTCCTTTGGTCGGGCATAGGCAAAAAAAAATTTAAGTTTTCTAGTTGTTATCAACTATTTCCCAGTATGCAATTCTGCAACTAAAATTTTTACCAGTAATGGCTAACTCAGCTCCCAGTCCAAATATTCCACCTGAAAAAATCCCTTTAAACGCCCTTTCTTGCAGTATTAAGCCAGTAAATCAAACAGAAAGAATAACGCGCTTGGGCAATAATACAGCAGTCACAAGCCAGAGCCTCTTTGCTATTACAATTGTGACCGCAGGAGTGCAATGATAAGTCGGAAACACCGAATGGAATCTGAATGCCTTCTACTGAAAACTAAGTATTGCACAACAAGATATTTGACTGTGAACTGAAAATAAATGCTATCCAAGATCATCTCTTTTACTGCATCCTTCTGTACAGAAGCCGAATGATAAGTGGCAGCTAAACATAAAACTTGACATGCTTTCTTGTGCACATCTACAGTCATTAAATTCCTTAGGATAGCTACAGAGCATGAGAAAACTTTTTCCTCAGCTTTCAATTGGAAGACTAAGAGTGGTTTAGCAAATATTCCCGTGCATCTTTTAAAAAACTTCATCACTCAGATTTCTCATAAAGAAGATTCTAGGGTCCAAATACACTGAGAATTTCACTAATTACTTCCCTGCACATGTTCCTCTAGAAGAGTGCTGAACAGCTGAAATGACAGTTCCTTAAAAAGAGAAACATCTGAAAGTTTTACCTCTTAAACATAACAACTAAGATGACTCTACAAGGAAAGATCAGTTTGTTCATATCATCTGGAATGCGAATACAGCTGTGACTGAAATATTTACTTTCCTGGCCTTGTGTTTACTTTCCTGGCCTTGTGTTTATATGACACGAAAGAAAAGACCAAAACCATACTATTCACCATAACTGCTTTTAAAAACTGATCCCATTTTAAACTTTCTATGATTTGTCTTGATTTCAAGTTGATACTGCCCCTTCATGGTGTTCTACTTCATAACGTTTATAACTATTGAAATTTCACCATTCTAACTAATTTACTGGTTCTTTACTAAAAATTCATATTGGATTAGCTAAATGTTAAGCATCTCAAGTTTTGGTTGGTTCTAGAAGCTGCACATTTTAGAAATGCCTTAGGAAAAAGCACAAATAAGTTTCAAAATCTGTAACAAAATCTAAGCATAATAAAAATCAATCACTGGGAATTATTCACTCAGGTACCTGTCTTCGTATTTGGAGATGAGAAATTGCTATACAATTCTGTGAAGTGAAGCAGTGGTAGAAAACAGACAAAATACTATAATGATCCTTTAGCATGATATTGATTGTTTTCATAGAATATTCATTCTATCTAGCACACAGCTATGTGCATTTTGCTGATTTAATATTACAGGTTGCATGACGACCCATCACGACAGCACTAGCCTAGAAGCACACTTCAGAGAAAGCTTTTTACTTGGATTATTTGAAATGTGCAGGTCTCTAAATCATGGAAAGCTACTGTCCATTAGAGAAACTTACCAGCATCTCCCATTGAACTGAAAATACTCTCTGTGACACACATGATGGTATCCGTAGCCTGGTCATAGCGTCCAATGGGTTCTCCCCTGCTCGCAAACTGGCGGACATGCTGCAAGAGGTCATTCAGGGCTTGGCTGACAATGCTGGCAGCTGCACTGACCTGCTTCAGTAACTCAGCGTCATCTGTGGCAGCCTGGCAGGCCCTCACACAGTTCTCCACTGAACGGTCTACCAGTTTCCCTGCCTCAATCAGCTGTTCCTGACACACTGGAGAGCTGATGGTGGGACTCACAACCTGCATGGGGAAAGGACACAAAGCACTCAGAAAAAGGCTTATTTGCTGATTTCCTAGCTACTAACAAGTGAAACCACTACTACATTTTTAATCTTTAACTTACCTGGTTTTCCTAGACAGAAAACCCTGAAAGCGGGTACTTAAATAAGTAGCTTCAGACATCTAGATTAGGAATCTGGGCTCTGCATACCATTAATTCAATCTCAACTTAGATTCTGAGAATGGAGGCCCCCACCTTGTTTCATGCTTCTTCAGCAGCTACTGAACTGAGAAAACACTGGACAGTGGCTCTGGAGGGCAAGCATGGGCCAAACTCCTCCAGAGTAACTATGTCCACTGGCAGACCTCTGTACCCTGGGATTCCAAATAAAATGAAATCTTAATTGGACTTGGTCTTGTAAAGCCTTCTTATATCAGCCTTTTGTTTGTTTGTTTAAATAAAAGTAGTGCTTGACACAAGCCAAACAATGTTCTACTTCTGGAGCCACAAGATGAGTAATTAACCCTGTCATCTAGAGATTAGAAACAACCCCCCCCTATTTTGTTCAGACATATCCAGACAGCTTTTAGCAATGGGGAAAACTGTGCATATCTTATGAGGAAAACAGGATGCCACTAGGTGTCTTATGCCATATTGAAGAAATTCACAGGCAGTAAGAACATCAAGTCTAAATAATGAAAATTCATATACATGCATTACAAAAAGCCCTTGCAGCCAGAGAAATAAAGTAGAATATATTGAAAATTTAATACCTAATATTGGCTATTAATTTTAACAGAAGCCTTCTGGATGTTTCACAATAGTTGAATACCCATTTCCTTGCAAAAGATGACACTGCAGACTTCAAAAGCAGCATCCAAGTAGGAAATGCGAACTGTTTAATTTTTAAAATTAAATGAGTGTTTTATTTATTTATTTTAAGACAAAAAAGGCTGCAGAAGATGTAATGCTCCAGTTGCAGACTTCAGAATTTGAGGTCTGATTTCAACTTCTTTGTAATTTGTTTAGACTGAATATCAGTACTTGGCTAAAAGCAACGGATCTATTAAAATGAGTGGGCTATTGTAAATTAGTGCAATATATTTAAAATCAATGATCACCAACTTGATTTTATTTTCAGCAAGAATACCAACTTCTAGTTATTTAGCTTTAGATGAGGTGAACCCATCCTAACTCTAGGCTTTATTAGAAAACTTACATAGTCCCCCAGGCAAGCTGTGCTTCTTGAACTAAAATTTTTTGCTTTTTTATTTTATCGATATCAGTGATTCATCAGATGGGCTCTGTTATCTGTGGAACCTTGTCTGGAGATTACAGCAACACCTCACAGCCTCTGGGCTCCTGATTGCCACTGTTATGGGTGACAATTTATTAATCAACAACTTTGATATTGCATAAATCTAGAAATATGATATCAACACAGTATATTGCCTGAGACCATTGGAAATACAGAGAAGCACACACTTAAAACAATGCCTTGCCACCTCACCAACACTGCTAGCCTCACCTTCGCACAAGCCACAAGCTGGGAAGTAGAGAGTGCACACTGTGTAGCAGCAGCAATGACCCTGTTCTGCAGGACTGTATCCTCAGCGACCTGTGCTACATTCTTGGCCTTCAGCACTAACATGGCAGCAGCGTTTGCAACAGCTTTGGCCAGACTCATCAAAACATCCTGGTAAAATAAAAGGAAAACTCAGTCTTACGAACAAAAAAGTATATACTTTGTTTATATTAAGATCAAGTCTCCTGAAGGTAAGAAGTTCTCCTGTACCGAAACTTAAACATTTCATTTCGTGTAAAGCAGCAAACACGGCTATTACTCAGAAAACTTGACAGTCTTCTGTTCTCAGTACAACCATTTCTCGATTTACATTATCAAGTTACTGGACTGAACGAGTATGCACTGTCAAATTTTGAATTGACTCAGAGTCCATAAGAACAAATCTGTGTCCCAAATTGCAATGTGCTTATCTTCATTTCCTGAGAATATACTATTAGTACAAAATCATCTGGAGTTCACCACTAAACATGTGATAAATATCTGCAATAAGGATGACAACCTCAAGGAGCAAACTGCTGAGGACAGACAGTACTTGAGTTAATACTAAATTCAAGTACTTAATTGTGCTTAACAGTAATGACAACTGCCACTCCGTTTTTGAAAATGCCATTTCCAACCACAATATTTCCTTGTCCATGATGTAAATATAGCCCTATAAATTACTGCTCCAAAATATGACTCAAAACAGGTCTGAATTCCAGAACATTTTTTTCTCATACAAAAATAATTTAGTTAACTCTGAAACTGTGAAATTAAAACACACTCGTGTTAATTCCTGCAATGAAAAAGTTCAGAAAATTTCTTTCCATTTCCCCACTAAAAATGCTACATTCCGTATACTTCATTTTTTTAGTGGGATAGAGTCTTCTTAATGCCTGTACTGTTAAAATGACCTGGCTCTCCTGTAAAAAGATACTACAGATGCACTTATGCATAATTTTAACTTCAAAGCAGAAAGAAATCCTTGGATTTCAAAAATTAAGAACACTAGTTTTCATTTTGTTTTTAGGATATGAAGGCATGATAAACCCTCCCTCTCCTTACCCACCTTCTCCAACACTCCATAGCACTTATAGGAATGTTTAGGTTCTTTCTCTTACCCAAGAAAGAGAGGGTTGCAACACATACTCAACTAAGAATACAAATGAGAACTCTGATGAAACTTGCAGACAGATTTACTAGTGGATCTAGTGTTTAAAATGGCCTCTAAGTTATATTAGCAGACATCTTGCATACAGTGCACTCCAGAGGTCTATCTGTTGCTGTAAATTACTTCCCCTTGGTTCTGGTGCAAACCTGTTCTTGGCATTGAGAGAAAAAATCCAGACATGTTTTTAACAGAGCATTTAAGAAAAATGGTTTTAAATGGGTAATAGCTAACACTGTTATTAAGTCATACAGGCACTGTGATTTGATAATGGATAATACTAATCATCTTAAAGAAATTATGTTTGTAATACAATAATTTTCTTCTACTCAGTTTACCAAAAGGCTGTGTAAACTTTTGGTTTACATGCACACACACAGACACAGCAAACACTTATGTGAAAACCCACTATATTTACTGAGAAGAACTACTCGTTATTTATTAATAAACACTCATTCATTCTTCATAAATACATGGCATAATAGGTCATTAGCTTGCAAAGACAGTGAAACACAAGGAAGAGCAAGGACTGAAGTTGTCTGTGTGCATGTGCAAGTTTTAATACACTGTTTCCCACAAAATCCCTACGGCATTCAGAACAGTTGATTAAGACTACACATGTCCCCCTGGAAAACTCAGTTATAATCTTGCATCTGACACAGTGTACTTAGTGAAGATAGGCAGTTTTTAAAAATAAGTTGTTTGCCGTTCCTTATTTTCTGTGTCTGACTTGGCACTGTGCGATGTAACTTGCACTCTGCTGCAACTGAAGCAAATGAGAACTGTGATTCAAACATACCAAGTGTGACACAATGTCAAGAATTTTAGGGATCAACAGGTCATAGGGTATCTCAAATTAGCAGATCTCTGCACCTCCATGCCAAATTTTCCATCTGTAAAATGGAATGACAGTTCCACATCCTACAAGAAAGCTATAAAGGATATTATCTGTGCAACATGGAGGTACTGAAAGTCACCATAAAAGCCAGTGATGAACACAGTGGTGAAAGTAAAAAGCAGAGTATAATTTGAAAAGCAAGAGTCTGACCAGCATGCAAATAGCATGAGCCACGCATTTTAAACACTGAGGAGAGTACAGTGCAAACAGCTCTCCAAGAAGCAAGAAAGCATCTGTATGATACACAGAATGAAGTAGGGGTTCCTATGAAATCAGCACTCTGTGATTGTGTAATTAAAAACAATTTCATAATGGATTAACCTCAATTAGCATTGAGAAACATGAAATCTAGCATATCCTAACTGCACTTTGGGAAGCCTGGTTTTATGCAGTAGCCTCCTCATTAGAAAGCTGCACAGTTCTGACAGTGACAAGCAACCCCCGCATTACCTGGAATCTTTCATCTGTTTCATTCTCTCCAATTTGTCTCAGTAGCTCCCCGCTTGCTTGCCCAATGCTTCCAGCTGCAGTCAAAACTGTCTGTCGAGGCTGGAAAAATATAATCGTGAAATACATTAATTCAAAGAAAACAAGCTTTACTTGAATTTTAGATTTCTTCAAGGAACTTCTGCATTAGCATGCAATCAATATGGCTAAAAAAAAAAACCCTTACACAATAGAAATAGTTTGGAAAAATCTTTACTTTTCCACATGCACAACTGCACATCCATATTTCAGGGGTTTAATCTGAAGTGCTCCCAGAGAATGTGTAAAGAATTTTGAAGAACTTGAATAGACTTTGTTGTAATAACTCCAAGGATAATTAAGCATGGACAATGAATATGCCAACTGATCTGAAACATCAGGAGATTTCATGTTCTTCAAAACATAAATAGAAGAGATCTAAGGCAAACTGGCTGCAGACTCCAACTCATAACAAACTGATCAAAATAGTCTATCCTGGTCAGTACTACTGTCATTTCTGGAAAACTACAACAGAGGGATTAAACTCTCATTTTGTATGTAAAAGTAAACAAAGATAGTCAAGAAAAAAATCCTGAATTAGTATCTCTCCACTTCCTATTAAATTAAGTCATAGTACTGTTTGAAATTTGTTTCTAAAAGAGAATACAGTAACTAGATAAATTAACTATTTATTACACAAATCAATTAACTTCTGCGTATAACACAGAACATTCTAATATCAAGGTGCAAGACTTAAAAGCATAAAGACAGAGACAGATGAAGGAATAAGTAGTAGTCAAAAGAACTGCTTGCACAGGAGACATGTGGCACTGAGCAGGTGAGGCTTAGAAGCTAACATCTCAAAAAAGCCAAAGCCATGCACTTCAAAGAGGGAACCTAAGAAGTCTCCATCTAATCACCTCTCCTGAAGTAGGTTGCACAGCCTTCAGCAAGTCTGAGACAGCACTGGCCAATGTTCGAGCAGCTTTCAGGAGGTCTTCTCCACTTCCAACTTCATCATCCATGAGAGCAGCAAGCAGTTTCACACCTTTAGACATCTCAGTGAGGTTGGAAGAGATGGTTGTAATTGCACATCCCACAGCAGTGTAATCAGTGTCTACTGGGTCCCCTGTAGAGCAAATATTTTTTCATGATCAGAATGCTTTAGTGGTTAAAAGGGAAAAAGAGGCAGCTACCACAAGCTACACTCTTGTGAGAGACAGACATTTCAAGATAGCCAAGCAATGCCTACTAAGTAATTTCATTGCCACTTTAAAAAAAATTAAAGACTGTTATAATTTTTCCAATTTTTACGTATCTTCTTCCACAAGAATTTATCTTCTAATAGAATTTCTCTTCATTCAATGTAATTTTCTGAGAAGTCCACAGTTTCAGCTATCTTTCAATATTGAAAGAACCCAAGGTAATACAGTACTGACCCCTTTAAGCCACTCACAGCTCCTTCAACTTGTAATTTGCTGAAGAAAAAGCCACTGTCAATAAACACATCATCTCTCTCTAACAACTATCAGATCAATAATGCTTTTTTGTAGTAACCTTGCAAATACTCTCTACTTTACTTCGTTAAATAAGCAAGCTACATTTTATCTTCATCAATGGTCGTACCTTTAGTGTAAGAGGTAAATTGAAGATACAAAAATTGGGTTGGGAAGGACAGAAAGAAAGCTTGTTCCGCATGTCAATGCACTTAGCTATTGGGGTATTTTGAAGAAAATTTTTCTCCATTTTTCTCCCATACTCAGTCCCTATGTTACTTGAATTAGACTGATAAATAACTAGAAGACTGCAAGGAAATCCTTCCGTTTGAAATTTACCTGCTGTAAGGTTAACAACAGATGCAGTTCCTGCAGTAATAGCATCAACTTGAGAGTGTATTTCGTGTTTTGACTCATCAACCTTGTTCTGAACCCATACTCTTGATGCCTGAAGAGCAATAATAAAAACAAGAATTAAGGATTGCAGTGACGTCCTGTAAAAGGAGATACTATGTAAATCTCCGATTCCTTCATGAACCTTTAAAAGTGAAACAGAGGACAACAACCAAGCCCTTAAAGTGAAATATGAAAGTAAGGACTTTCTTTTGCTGAGTCATTTCCAACAGAATTGTTATCATATTTCAATAGCTGCCCTTTTAAGGTAAATGCCATAAACAGTGCACCCATGAAGGCTAAACACTCTTGACTGACAGTCCCCCATAAGCAATAGTCTCTTGATCTGTCCTCCTGCCCTAACCTGGATCAGGAACAACAGAATCATATTTTGTTTGTATTTTTCAAGTGTCTGGGAGGCAGTCACTGCCACCATAAATATCGCCCATAGTTTGTGTTTAATTATATATATGCACACGAAACAAATAGGATTCCAGACATGGTCATGCAAGGAAGTCACTACATCTTATCTCAGAAGACTGACTAGAGTGAATTGGAACACTGTACATGAATTCCTTAAAGGGAGCACAAAAGTTTTATCTCATTTTAAAAGCTTTAGCCACACCACTTCAGATCCAGGGACAATGACTAAACTGATCTGTAAACAACCCAAAGCAATAAGATCCATTTCTATGAGGAATTAGAAAAACTCACCATGTCCTGCCCCAGAGGTGGTAGGTTATCAACTTCACTGAGGTCAGCTTGTGCCTGTTGAACAGCATGCATACTGGTATTAATAGTCCCCATCAAGGCCTGCTGAGCTGAGGTCTGAAAGGCAAAACAACGAAACGTTCCAAATGGCACTTCAAGCAGATGTTACATATGCTGAGTGAGTGACAACAATCCAACAATCACACCAGGCCATTTCAAATAGCTAGGTTTTCCCTGGTGCAATGGAGAAAGAAAAGCTCTCTAACACTCCTCCCACGCAGTCTTGATTCTGCCTATGCCATTTTATACTCCTCTGTACTTGCACGCATTTATAAAATGGTGAACTTTCTCATATCAAACAATGCCCAATAGACACACACGAAAACACCAAGCTGTCTTATTGACTTGCATTCTAGGAACATGAACATGAAAACTGAATTTGCTTCTAGGATATCTTTATTGATTTCCTGGAACAGCCTACCAATGAAATAAAGGATGATTCTAAAATTAAATTGCCATCAATATGCATAAGCTAACAGAAAACTGAAGGGTTTTAGCCAGGGCAGGATGGCTACCTGTATTAGGTGTCTGCAGCAAGGTTTTGGCTGCAGGGGTGGCCTCTGTAAGGAGAGGCCAGGGGCTGCCCCATGCTGGGCACAGCTGGTTCCAGACAGCTCTAACAGACCCACTGCAGGACACAGCTGAGCCCAGCAGCCAAGGTGGTGGCACTTCTGGGAAAACATTGTTAAGAAAGGGCAAAACATCACATGGCAGTGAGGGGAAGAAAAAGTTCAAGAAACAGCCCTGCAAACCGGAATGTCTGAGAAGGACAGGGAGGAGGTGCTCCAGGCAGCAGAGCAGAGATTCCCCAGCAGCCTGCGGGAGAGACCGCAGTGGAGCAGGTATTTCCCTGCAGCCTGTGGAGAAGGCCATGCTGGTGCAGATATCCACCCTGCAGCCCACAGAGGACCCCACATTGCAGCAGGTGGATATTTCCCTGAAAGAAACTACAGCCTATGGAGAGCCCACGCTGGAGCAGGGTCCTGACAGAAACTGCAGCCCAGGGAGGACCCATGCTGGAGCAGGCTCTCCTGACAGGAACTGCAGCTCACAGGGGACCACACTGGAGTTGGTTTATCCTGAAGGACTGCAGCCCATAGGAAGGACCCATTCTGGAACAGCCAAGATCAACCCACTACACATACTACACTTCTAGTGGTATGTCATGATCTTAAGCATTGTTTATATTCTTTATGCCCTGTTTAGGCCTTTTGATAGTCTTTTATTTTAAATGAGAAAACTCAGCATCAGCTCTAAGTCTGCTAAAAAAAAATCTAAATTGTTGGGCTAGTGATAACCTAAATGTAAGCTTTTTCCTTAAAATTGCTTACTTTTACCAGTCCTTAAACCTTTTTTTCTGATCCCTGAATACTAGATTAACTACTTAGAAGTAAAGAGAAGGCTGGAAGAACCAGCTTTAAGGAAAATGGGAAATAAGTCAAAATGTGATACCCTAAATATTTCAGGGATCCTTAAAACTTATATTCAGTAGGACAGCCAGGAAGTCTCACTCAATATCCTCCTCCTGTAATATGTAATATGTATAACATGGTATTTCTGACTACTTGCAGCACAAACAAATTTCAAATGCAAGAAAAAGTTTCAAATACAAAACAAAGAGGTTCCTCACAAGCGGGGGCATATGTCCTCTGTGCATCTGACCAATTGTGACTTGTTGCTGGGGAGAAGGCATGATGCCAATGTTGAAAGTCTCTGGGCCACTGGACCCTGAACGCATAACAGCTGGTAGTGCCACAGAGCCATGCTCCACCTTCCCTGTTCGGTTGAACTGCTGCTGCAAGATGGTAGATCTAAAAAAACAAAACCAAAACCAAACAAACAAGAAAACCACAAAACCAAAAGCAAACAAACAAAAACGCAAAACAAAAAAGAAAAATCCAACACAGAGAGAATTAGTTAGCTCCTGCAAATCAAGTCCTGCCAGATATTCTTCCTTTAGGACTATAAATTGCATTTTACAACATCTGGAGAAGCTGGAAAAATTTACAGTCTTTTTTTCTAACTGTTTTCTAGCATATTAGAAAAAAATTAATTTGGGCCTTTTGGCAGATCAAATATTAATAGCACTAATGAGCAGGCACTAAGGAAAGAAGGCAATTTTTTGCTGTATGTGGTACAATGGCTTTACCCCTCTAAGATGCATGACAGGCAGAACCGGAACAAGATTTATATGGCATAACAACTGCTTCGTTTCAGTTGTATCATAGGCTGATCAATAGAAAATAGAAGCATGATCCCTGTGGAGATGCCTTTTGCAAGCAATCTTTAGATTTGGGATAAAAATTAACATTCTTTCTTCCCTCTTTATACACACATGCATACATAGTACTTGCTAATAATCTGGCAGCCTATCAGATAATGGGCTGGGAGGCAGGATGCTTTCAAGAATAATAAAGTTACTGTCATCCATGGTCATGAACCACTTTGCCACATATACTGCTCATATTTAAATACGGTTCAAGCTTTAACAGCTAGAAGCATTGACAGGAATTCTGGCTTTAACAACAACAACCTGCTGGGGAAAAAAGTAATTTCAATTGTGAAAAATCTTGTATTCATCTGTTACAAGTTTTGGGCTTCTCTGCACAGCGCTTAGCTAACAGTATATTCTGGAAGTGATTTGGAAAGGGCAATGTCAAAAGAAAGCACATCTGTACATCTGTAATCCATCAAAAGTTGAAATTTCATAAGGCCACATTAGATATCTAACAAGTCTATCTCCTACAAACCATATGTTTAACAATAAATCGAATAGACTTTTCACATACACACTGCTGACACTGCCATCCTTAGAGTTCCAAGAGGAGACTTGAGTGGCTCATTACAGCTTATAATGTCACAAACCTATTTCTATTCCTTCACTGCAAGGAAAGATTTAATATTCCTTTTCAAGAGTATGGCCAGCTCTACGGTTCTGCTTTTTGCTATATTCAGTTACTCTCCCATCAGAACCATAGCCTGACCTACTAGTACCAAAACCTTACCTTTACCCACACCACACATCTGATTGGTTCGTCTAAAGTGGTTTGGTGAAATACGCCAGCTCTGTTCATGACACAGTGTACAACTCAATTGACAGGAGTCAAATTTACTGGAAAACATGGACCTAGCAGATACAAGCAACTAAAACCTTGTAAATCCTAGGTGTTTGCATGAAGATCAAAAATCTAGTATGACATTTTCAACTTTCTATCATTACTTCCATCCCCAGCATTTTACTGAAATACAGCCTGAGTTCCTTTGTTCAAGGGTCAAGTTACCACAAACTGGTACCACTGCTGGTTGCCTTAACCAACAATTTTAAGACAAATACCTGCTCTTCAATCCTTGAATGAAGCTAGGAGCCTGCTGAATTGCCTAGGGATAGTGCTTCCTTCTACTGAAATACCCTGTAGAAAATTATTCTTTAACAGTAATAACTATACTATTTCACTTGAAAGAAGCTGCCACAGCTAAAAGGTGTCACTCTTAAATAAAGAGTATTTCCCTCTGTTGTATACACTCACTTCTTAGGTGAAACAGATTCTTCCAACATGGTTGATTCCTCATCACCTTCAAGACCAAATCTATCTTTACTTTGTTTCTGGAGGAGGGGGGCGAAAGAAAAGAAGGTTAAACAATATCCGTTGTTTTTTGCTTTCTCTCCACCATTTCCTTGCCATTTATCAGAAACCTAGTCAAATCATTTGCAGAGTCTTGTCCAGTGCTGAACACCACACTTTTTGACAGTGTGTGACCATATAACCTCCACCTCAGAAGAGGTGCCCTTCAGCATCTAACAAACCAGGTTCTAAGCCCTTGCAGATTAAGTGCATAAAGGAAAAAAGCCTATTGGTGCCTTTTTGAACAAAGAGGTACAAAGAAAGTGCTGAGATACCGTCTTTTCTCACAGAAAAAAAATGTTCTGAGGACTGAGTGATATGCAACAACAGCAAATCCTGGTATAGACAGGACACGTACCATCCCCTTTCCCATTCTCTTCTAATTCAGGAACATCAGACTGACTCAGCTAACTAGAGTCATAGTTAGCATCCTGAAATGTTACTATATGGTGCTACCTACCACTAGGAAATACATATCCATAGGAAAGATAAATTTAATACTCTATCCAAGTTATTTTACCATAGCTACTTCAAACTTCTGGACAGTCTGCACATCAGACTTTTTGAGGCAGTTTTTAATAGTGGTATAAGGGAGGTAAATATACAAAAGGGGAGTAATCCTAAACCATTACAAACAACAGGAAACTACCATAAGTCATAAAAGTAGTGCCTTGTAAAAACAGTCCATTTCTACTTGTGACCTAGTGCAAAGACACTGTCTGCTTTGCACCTTGTTACATGATTTGTAGTCTGAATATGAATATATATATAGTGGATATATATATAAAAATAGAGAAACATCCACTATGACCTTGGGTACATTTAACAGGAACTCTGTATGCACATCCATACACACAGCCCCCTGACTTTCTCCAAAGAAGTTCTTGCTGTTATAGTTTGAGCTTATGCATGAACTGAAACTGCCTATTTCTAGTCAAGATTGTGCCTTACTTCCATATTAATGTGAAGTAAAACAATATATCTAGATAAAAAAAAAAAAAATTGTAAAAGTTAATCAAGTTCAGGGTTCCCTGTCAACTGATTAATGACCTATCACTAAAATTGCAGGACAAGAGAGGTTGGGGGGTGGGGAGCATTGCACCAATAATATTTTAGCAGAAAAAAATGTGCCACGAATCCACATCGGAGCAAATAAGTTGCAACAGTCCAAAACACACCAAGAATTAACAATATGCAACTGAGAATGATAAACCATACTTTGAGGCACGCATCACAGAGATAACTTGGGCTCAACAATTGAAAACTGCATGCTTCTATATGCATCATGAAGCATTATGGGTGTTTATTACTTAACCTGTTCCATTTTAAAACTGGTGGGTCAGCAGATCGCAAAGAAGAAATCAAAGGACTGAAGGGAGTGGAAATACACACATCTGTATTCTATCAAGACAGAAAGGCTGCTTTCATTTGGCATTAGAGAGCAAAGCTACTTTTGAAGCTTAACAGCTAGAATCAAGTTTTAAACCATCTATAGAAACCTGCAGTTTATTTAAGACTTATTAAATCTGAGACTGACAGCCTCAGAGAAAAAGGCATGTACTGTGATGAATTCTGGCAATCCTCCTCAGCCTCTGATTTCATAACATTTGATGTTACATCCTACACTCTTCGCATGAACAAAGGCAATAAATTCTCCTGAGCTGCTTAGCTTTCTGTCATTTTTTTACTATTAAAATCTATTACAGAAAATAATGATGTAGTTTGGTTGAACCTTAGTAAAGCAAAAATTTGTCAAGGCGCAACCAGTGCTATTTGAAACACCTCACTTTTCTATAGAACATGCTTAAAGTATGACTATTCAGCTCCATGTTTGTTGGCAAAACTGGTATTTTTTGCTGTTGTGCTTATTTACTTGTGAATATTTTGAATGCTGGAGACGCATATCAGCCTCTCCTCTCTCCTGCCAGGCACACTCCATAAAACCAAGTTTCAAGACAGTCTGGCCTCTTCACAAACACAGATTTTATCCCTCTCTCTGCATAACTGAGATGTAATTTTTTGCTTAACTGGTCACAATATTTTTAAAGCACTATAATGATTTTCCTAATTTTTTTTTAAGTTTTGCCAAAAAACTTGCTCAGCTTTGATGCATTATATACAAGAGCTGCTGAACAACTGTTGTGTCGTCCTTAATGTAGTCTTAAATGCTGCTTCCATCGGATTATTTCTTCCCACCTGATTCACCACTTTGGTCCATAGCTTAAAATCCATAGTTGAAGCTTTAAGCTCTTCTCTGGATACATACTCATAGCCAGCAGTTCACCTTCCAGACAGAAAAAACAAAGCCCAAGCATGCTGTACTGAGCCTGACCCATACTACCCCTATAGTTAACAGCCTTGATATTTTCCAGAAGCACGGTAAACATAATTAACATGAAAACATAAGATACAACACTGACTTCATGAGATAAAGAAAACTGCAGCTTGCACACATTTGAGCTTTTGCACTGCTGTACAGTGATTTTTACTGCATTTTTACTATATGTCATCTTACTACTATACCTTCTTTAGGATGATATCAATGTAACCTGCAATTAATTGAGAGATCTGTTCTCCTTCAGTGGTCTGTACTGAGTAATAGCTTTCCTGATATTCACCAAAATCCTGAAGGAAAAAGAAAAAAAAAACCTCTTTGACAACAGAAAGTAATAAATGAAGAAACAGTACCAAATATGAGTGAGAGAACTCAAATTTTAAAATTGTTTGTATAGACATTTTATTATACTCAACAGTAAATGAAACTGTTCCAAGATTCTAAACCAGTCTATATGACGGGTGAGGGAGGAAAGGGGAAGATGCTTTTTATTGCAGACTAATCACAGATGTTTCATAAATGGAAGTGCCACAGGACCAAGAGATACTTAGTCTGACTATCAGACTCAGTCACTGAAGGATGGAGAAAAGTCTTTAGAATTTTGTTCTAAAGCGTAATCACCCATGCAATTGGAAATTCGATGCACATGATTAAAGTGAATATAATTTTTTAGCCACTGCCTCTGCTCTACCACTTTAAACAACCTTTTTGTATCCAAAATACTCTTGTTGGGGTGGTCTCTTATGGACTAAATAATTAACAGAACATCACGTTCGTGGAAGTTCTTGAAATCCATAATTATCAAATGTATTAATGAACCATCTAGCTTTGTTTATGTTCATATCGTGCAAGTCACAAAGTGCATTATGAATGGCAAACACCATAAGGCTTTAAGCAGGTATGAATAATAATGTTTTCTTAACTGTTTTAGTGGTTTGGCACAGAACAGATTTAAACAGTGTTTTTTGAAAAGATTTAAACAGTACTTTTGATGAATTGGTCTGTCTAGAAACATCAAAATACAGATTGACCCTAGACACCAATATGGGCCAGTTTATTAGTTTATGACTCAGTGACTTTATATAATGCTAGAAAAATTACGGATAGAACAAGTTACATTCAAGAAACTGTTCTGAGTCCATCTTTGTTTCTCCTTGCCACATAGATCCCTCTTCTTCTAAATATGTACAAAAAGATTACCAGAGTGAAGCTTTTAGGTGAGGCAGCCCAGCGTTTCACAGTTGTCAGTGGCCATTCCTGCAACACTTCCTTGGTCTTCTCATCCACACGCATCACTGAGTCTTTGGTGACACCCAGCAAACGAGGAACCAGCTTGTTTTTGCCTTTCATTTTTTCCTACAACAAGGCGTAGAAGATTGTTTTTCATTCAAATGGAGTTTGCCATAGGAGAAAAGCATGATGGAATATACTGACAAAGGGAAGCAATCAGCATGCAGACAAGGACAATTTAAAACTCCAGGCTCAGTTTGGTCACAGACAGTGATTTTCAAGCAATGCATTAACATTAAAAAGCTCTGCTCTTTACTGGATCTTTACTATGAATTTCAAAAGACACGCCCTCTTCTCCCTCCTCCAGGAAACAGAAGCATTTTAGGGATTGTGATAACAAATCTTTGGAAGTTACTTTAAAAAAAACCCCACATGATGGCAGTCCTAGACACAAGAGTTCCTCTGTAAAATTATATTAGAGAAGCTGAATGGGAAACTGGCATCAGGAGAACTGAGAAGTTAGGTTGCCCTCACCATTTCTCTATAACATTTCCGGAGAGGTAAAGGAAAGGAAGGTCCACTGGGGCTGATAATTAGGCAAGATCAGCCATAATTTATCCCGTATTTTGGATTTGAAATCTTAGTTATTTTCAATCCCTGAGAACATCCTAACCCATGCAAATATCACAAAGGGGCTGCCAGATGTTGTCTCTTTATTTGTTGGACATTCTGCCTCTTTAGTTTTCCAAGGTTGTGGAGCATAGGCCCAAGCTAACGATTTGCTACATAAAATCCATCATAAAATAGAAATGAATCCACATATCCCATTCCCCTCAATTTATGTAGGCTGCAAAGAATCAATTCCTATTTACATAGCAGGTCATTTGATAGACTTTTAAAAGACCAATTATTCCTTCCAACAGAAGTTTCATGACATGATTCAATTACAGTTTGCTTTAAGCTATGACAAAAGAAAGCAAGATATTAATGAAAAATACAAAGATATTTTTACCTTTTATGATACAGGTCAGCTACATTGTGTTAACAAATCCCCACTGAATTAGCAGCTTCTTCTAAATGTGCATGCTTGTCAGTTTTAATATTTTAGTTACTGAAAACTGCACACCATAACTTTAGTATAGTTTCTAATACACAACTTAGTTCAACAGCTCTGTTGAGAGTTGGGACTCCTTCCATTGTTAATGGTGCCTAACAAGACATTTTCCCTTAAAGGAAGCAAGACAAGGTAATTCTTTCAAAGCGTACCGTATTAATAGTATTACCCTCTGCACATTTTTCATTGTATTTTCACCTTCTATCTGCTTCACTAGAATTTGTGGGTGACTAAGTACTTTAGGAAAAGACAACCTACTGATATTTTGCCACCTACAAATATTCTGTACTGTAACTGTGGGAACCTAAGAACGAAAACGTTTGCTTAAGTTTAGCCTCCTTTCCATTGTATTTCAATGGTTACTGAATATTCGGGCACTAATGCTACAGTCATGTTTTCACTGCAGAACATCAGTATCTTGGTACCAAATTGTTTCAACAGCCTTAAGACCATCATCTGTTTTACTGTAAGGATTAAGAGAAATTAATCATGCAGCTGATGAAGTTGTTCTTCAGATGCAGTTTTTCAGCATGCAATTCGTATTATCATTAAACTTCTGAACAGGAACAACTTATGAGTTCTTTTTGAATGTTTTTCCAAAGACAGTACTTTGTTGGCAATCAAAAGAAAAAAGAAAAAGAAATGTCAATTTAAAGAAATTAAATCATGACAGACTGAACTTTCTTTCTGGAAGCAGTATGACAAGGATCTAAACTGAAATTATAATTCTGTCCCACGTAGTAATTTACACTCTTTTTCCAAATGCTGCTTTCAGAAAGGAGGCTGAAAGAACATCTTTGACCTTTGCTTAGTGCAGAATCTGAGGAAATAAATAACCAACGACACAACATGGTCAGCAAGATCTACATTACCTTAACAAGAAAAAATGACACTCCGTAGGTCCGCAGGGAACGGGCCAGCTTCACATACTTCACTTTGGCTTCTATTTCAGTCATCTCACCACAGTTTTTGTGCTCCTGTAATGAGAGTTCAGTATCACTTAGGCAGAAACAATGCTGCCTGGAAACAAACAAAAAAAGGGTACAGGTTTTATCTGCTTAAGGATGCTTCATTAATAATCATTACAATTAGAATATTTGAAAACATACTGGCTAGAAACGTTAGCAAGACTGTATCCCGTAATTGCTCATATCGGAGAACACAACCTGTGCAAATGGAACACTCCTCTTTCACCATCATCCATTCTATCTGTGCCTCAGATCAAGCACATTTAAATCACTTCTGAAACAGTTTAAAATTCTAGGTATCGCTGGTATTTGACACCTTTAGGTTTCATATAATTAATGCCTCTTTACTCAGTTTTTAAAAGGAATTTAAAAGTCCCAGTACCCATATTTTATGCCAGGAACAGACTATTCCTGCTTTGTGCCTAAAACTTCCGATTCATGAAAGCCTCACACCTTGCAGCTGACCATTTCTCATCTCTCATAGGTATTTCCACTGGGCTTTTTTTGCCAGTTGCACCATTATCCACAATTTTTTCATCACATGAAAAGAACTCTACAGGTGAGGAAAAAGCAATGGTTTTTCTAAATAGTTCATCCTGAAATACTCATCTAGGTATGCCTTGTAACTCAATTTCTATTTATTATTTAAGCAATTTACTCATTAGCAAACTTTATTACCTGTAATATTACCTATTCAAACTTCATCTCGGCATCTGCTCTCCTACCCCACACTGTTCTGCTGAAAATCCTATCCCAACGTCTTGCTATTTAAATACTGTTTGTGGAATTCCCTATCACACTCCTCCTTCCCCTCACATTCTTCTGAACTGCTGGTTGCCACCTCTTTCATGCTGACTGATGGCAGCAGGGTGAGCACCAAGAACATGGGAAACACTTTCCTACTCCAGTTTACGTTACCATCTTGACAGTGTTCCATGGAGGAGCACTGGGAGGAGCAACTGCAACTCCAAAAACCCTTTTGCATCCCAAGGACGTAGACTGATCATATCTGTCAAGTTCAGCACAGAGAACACAACCAGGATCCCAAAAGAGCAAGGAGCCCAAAAGTAGTCATTGCACATGGAATGTTTGGTGAAAATCACCTGCCAAACTCAAGAATTTTATAACTCGGGGAAACATCTGTTTGGTTTGGTTTTGTTTTGGTTTTTTTGTTTGTTTGGTTGTTTTTTTTCAAAAAGACAGCTTGCTTATGCTACCTTGCTGTTATATCTTTGCCCAGCATCAGTGCCCTCACTGATGAGTTTCTTGTCCGTGCACTTAAGTACATAATGATTGAAACTACTCATAGATCATATTTGACATGGGCAAAAAAATCATATGCTATGAATAGCATGATAGTGATACTGAGAAGTGAATTAATCTTTTTTTGCTTAAACCGCAACATCGCTGCCACCAGCTAAAGGTATACAGAACAACGTTAGACACCGTCATCTACAAGTACGTACTACAAGCTCCAGGTAAAACAGACTTACTGAGTTACAGAATTCCTAGATTGGGAGTGTAACAGACATAGGAAAGTATATGACTTGTTCCTGCTCTTCAACTTGTCTCCCAAGTTGAGATCACAGATCACTAGTATGTCCTTCCAGAAACAACATGACTTGATTTCAGCTACTGACCTCAGAATTTTTTAACTTGTATTGTATTGCCAAACTTGTATTTCAGTAGGCACAGATACTTAGTGCATCTACAGTACTCAAACTCTGAGACCACTTCGAACAGTATCAGTACATTTTATACTCAACTGCTTCAGTCTTTTACAACTGTGTGATTCGCAGACAATCACTGAACTCAAGCATTAGCTAGCAGAATTCCGTATTACTTGAAGCTCATGCTTAAATAATGAAGGCATGAAATTAAAACTGGTTTTCCTACATGTGCTTCTATTTTAGTACAAATACACATCCTTACATTTCAATGCAACTGAGAAAAAGGTCTTAAGAATATTGAATATTCACTCTCTCCCCTTCAACAAAGTACACTGAATAATCATCAGTGAAGAAAAAAGGATCAGGACAATAAATCTGCTGAAGAAAGAAAAGAAAAGCTGTCAGATTCTTAACACTTGATTTTCTGATAGTTATAATTCAAGTATATACAGAGTATATACCTGTGAAAGCTCGTATTTTTCTTATAAAGGAAGTGAAACTATAGTAGGTTTTTCAGCCTCACAATTACCTGAAATATTCTCTTTTCAGCCCCTCTTTGTTTGGTATATTCTTTAGGCAGGAATTCTTTTAGGCTAGAAAAGAAAAAAACACAATTCCATAGTTAATGGTGCCTTCTTGAGGAGGGATGCTTTCCATGGTCCTTTATTGGCATTAATTCCCCCAAGCTTCCCAAAATGAGCACAAAATACCTACACAGTGAAACAAAACTCTGGCTAAGGAGAGTGAGAGCAAAAGGATACCTTGCATTATCAAGAAAAATACCTCTTCATCTTTTGAAAAGTCATCAAAAGTAAATAATAGCTTGGACACTTTCCATTCTTAAACTATATGATGTCTCTCAGCAGCTCATAGAGGTTCACATCTAAATCCAAATACACTCATCGTAATCTGCGGTAAGAAGGGGATATCACAGCTTGAGCCAGCTCTGTGTCTGAGTTCAGACACTGCTATTACTTTCCCATAGCACTGTGATTTACTGATGTGCAGGACCAAGTTCTTCCTTTGTGTCTTCCAAGAAATGTTAGAACACTAATATTTTACTGAAAAACTGCAAAGCCACTTAAGTGGACACCTAATACCAGTCACTCTCTGAAAAGTAAAGTCATAAATAACCACTCCTAATTTCTGTAGCACCTGGATACTAAGGGTCTCGGAATACAAGGTAAACTAAGAAAGTTCAGCCTCCATGATAGAGTTTAGTCAGAAAGAATCTTTAAACACCTCACCGGTACCTCCTCGCTGTATAATAAAACAAACCCTTTACCTCAGCCAAACATCACCCCAACTTGAAGACATATCAACATCATGCTTTAATAAACATCAGTTCTTTTCTGGATTGCACCTTCCCATCTGGAACACCCTACTCTGATGAAACTCTGTCATATACTCAGCAGTTCATTTTCAGCCTGAAGATATTTCCACAGTTCAAAAAATTGGTTTCTAAGGATCCCCCCTGCTTTGGACTATTAAGAATCACAGGAAAAGTATGACTGGAGAGTCTCCTCCTCATTTTGACTTATTCAGTAAGCAAGGACACAATTAATACAGAAAGCTGGAACTACCTACTATCATGGAAAGTTACAAGTTTTGAGAAGGATGGATTTTTTTAAACAAAATTGGCGAAAAGTTTGCTCAACTGTTCTGTGGGGTTTTTTTGGGTTTTGTTTTTTTGGGGAATGGGTGTTTGTAGTTTTGTTTGTTTGTTTGTTTTAGTGTGCTTTTTTTGGTTTTGTTTTTAAACAAAAAAGCCTGCCATTACAGACAAGAAATAAAATAACTCAAGAGACTAAATCAGGATTTTGTGCTTTCTTCAAAAATACTATTCAGTAGTGAGATCATTCATTTTGTTCTTTCCATAAAGCTCTAGCAATATAAAAATCAAAGAAAGAACAACTGTCCTTGCTAATCTTTCTTCCAATGCTCCAGCAGTTACATCTCACTAATACATGACAATGATATCTCTTCTCAGGACTTATTTACATAGATACATCACAGGGTAGGGAAGGCTGGAGAGCCAAATGTATTTTGTAGATAAGGACTGAATACAGCTTATTATCCTAAAAAGCTGGTGCCTTTATTCTGAAACAATGGGTGCTTTTATACAGAATTTCATAGGTTCAAACCAATTCAGTTAAATTCACTTCCAAGGCAAATGAAAGGGAGGAAAAAAAAACCCCAAACCATGCCAAACCTGAGTTAAACCTAGTTTAATTCTGGAAATGGATTTAAATAGAAAAATGATAGTTATCAATGCACTTCCAATTCTCATCTTTTATTAACTGAAGTTAATTTTCAAACATTATTTGGAGCTTCTTAATCAGCAAGAGTCAAGAAAACAACTTTGCCCTTTGTCCACTAAGCACCAATTGGTATAATGGCAGTCAGATCGGATGCTTTTTCCTTGTATCACCTTCCATTATTTATCACCTCAACTGAAAGGCGGAAATGCTAGTTGTAAACAGACTGAAATTATTTTAATGCTACCTATAATCAAGATATTTTCTTTATGATGCAACAAAAAATAATTTCACCTTATTTAGCAGCTTGTTTAATGGAGTTAGCAAAACCACCTGGAATATATTATCACTTAGCCTTCTTTAATCTCTTTAATTACACATTATTACAATGGACAATGAACCCAGTTAAAAAAACATCTAATAGCAAGCAGTGTTTATTTAACTTCATTTACTGTGAGTTTGTTCCTACAGTTCTTAAAAAAGTTATACATGA
Source organism: Platalea leucorodia (assembly GCF_965183815.1). NCBI lineage: Eukaryota > Metazoa > Chordata > Aves > Pelecaniformes > Threskiornithidae > Platalea > Platalea leucorodia. The sequence continues at coordinate 32,447,435 of NC_138831.1, forward strand.
GTGCCAACATATTGATTGTTTTTCATTAGCATAAAGGTATATCATATCCAGTGTTGTTGAAAAAAACCAGTTTAAGACAGCAAAACAGGCTAGATTAAATAATTGAGCTTATTGGTCACCAAGCGTGCTTCGAAATAAAAAGCAGAGGTGGGCAGTTTTAGCTGCTCCTTTCCTCTTCGCATATGAATAGTATGAGTTCTTTATTAGATATTCTCTCAGCAAATTTAAACACAGCGTACCTCTGTAGGTGCAATGCAAAACTTCAGCTGCATGAGGAAGGGCATGAAGAAGGACTATTGCAGTTTGATAGTTTAAGAGCTTTCACAGTTTACTTTGGCATGAGCTTCAAGGAAATTCCAACAACCAATACCAAAGTGCTAACAACATGCACGCAATAATCTTCAACTGTGCCAAGAATCATTTATCAATGACAAAAAAGGATACAAAAGATCTCTCTATATAAACATATTGCAGACACAGCAAATTAAACTAAGCTGTTTCAAAACAATGCTATGAAATACTAATACTATTCTGTTACTTGCTGTTTTCTGTATGAGTTGACAGATTCTCCTTAAGGGAATCTGTACCATGTTCAGGTTTCACTGGTGAGTGAATGGACACCTCTCAAATGTATTTCACATATTGAGCTACAGCATACAGTTTACATAAACCAAAACTACTTTCATACTTGAAAAGTATTGAAACTACTTCATACTTGAAAAGTATTGAAACTACTTTCATACTTGAAAAGTATTGAACAAATCCCAGAGGAAGATTGTTGTGTAACTGGTCACAGTTCTAGGGAATAAGAACCAGGAGTACACTGAAGCTATTACACTAGGTCCCCATAATTCTTAGAGACATTAGTAGCTCTATTAGGAAAGGTTCATGGGCCAATCAGTAGCAGACAGATAGTACAAAGAAAAGCTGATTATTAATTGGAACTGAAGGATGCTTGTTCATGTGGTTTGTTTGCATAACTGAACTGTTACTTCAGAAATACCTTTCAAAAGTGAAGTGTTGCAAACACTTCAAAAACATGCTGTAGCACTGCATGTTCCAAAGCAAGTCACCATTTTAAAGTGACTCCCTGAGATACAGTAAACCTCAGACTCGGGCTCACAAAAGAAGTATAAGAGTCAGCACTGAGCACTCGGCCAGTGGAACAGGACAGAAACCAAATATGCACAAATATTGTTTTGTGCATCCCATTAAGGTATCTATGAGCCTCATATGTAGGCAAGGCTTGATGGACTGTGGAGTAAATGGCTTTCTTTTACCTTCCTACATTCCTTTCCTCAGACTCCGGCTCTTGGTTAATTCTACTGCAGGAAAACCATCAGAAAATTAAAATTGGTAGAAAAATGGGACATCTAAATTTCAGTCAAACTAAACTTGCCCTGCTGATAGCAGTAAAGTAAGTACCACAGGAGAAGTTAAAGGATGGGTCCCTTGTAAGCAGGACTCTTGTCCACATCTGAAACAAAGAGCACAATTCTAGATCTCCATTCATACAACACCATGAGAGGGTGAATCTGAACAACTGATTAATGCCACTAAAAAGTTTGGAAATTTTAACCTCTACACACAGCAATATTACCTTTATTCAAATGACAAAGCATCTTTCCATTCATGTACTTTCCTAGCAAATCAAACATCTGTAACATATACTGATGTACACTTAATTCACACATGGCATTACTAAATGCAGGTAGAAGTAGACTTCTAAGGAAGAACAAAATTCCAGTTCTCCCACATTACCAGGTGGTTGGGGAATGCAGCTGTGTACTTAACTGGCACCCTGGGGGGAGCTGGTGCCCTGTGCTGCCTAATACGCCACTGCCAAAGGTCCTCTCATCAGTTGGGGTTGCCGATTTGTGCAATGAGGCTCCTCTCACAGGGAGATTGCTACAGAAAACACACTGAATCTGATTACCTCTGCTTAGAATACTAAAATACCTTTAGTCTGTGACAACTCAACATTAGTTACACCTGAGGTCACCCAAATTTATAAGTTAGAAGTGTTTACTCTAAAAATCCAGGTTTGTGTTTGTGTTCTACATGAGGTCCAAACTGGATCTGTGCTTGAAAGCCTCCGAACTCGCAAGCCTTCTCGAAGGAGACAGGATGGGAACCATTCAAAATGTCATCACGAGCCTATAGGAGGTAAGCAAAGACATATCAGAGACATCCCAAATAACTATTACATCTTTGAAATTATTTGAAAGCTTGAACGCAGCCCAAGAATCCAGCAATACACTTTTCTGTCTGAATGTCTTTATTATTCCATTCTGGATGTGTTTATGACTAATAAAATAAACAAAGGGCTAGATTATTTTCCGGTGAATATCTACGGAGACTTATTGAAACCACGATTGTAACAACTTTCATCAAAAAGACGACTTCACGCCCATTTCCTGCCATATGTGTCTCTAAAATAAAATGTATGTATATACACTTATGTGTATGTACACATATATATACAGATCTATATATATATGTGTACATACACACATGTAAAAGCTTTTATCTTACGACCTTGTGATAGCAGGGAAAATGATTTGCACAACTACTAAATAAAAACCAGATTACTATTATAGAAACGGCAACAGGAGAAGGCAAACGGCATTTTCCTTCCTTTTGTTTACACTTAGCAGTCATAGAAGATGATGGATGTTATAGCTCTGGCAATAGAAGGCTCATCTATCCATAGACAAAACAATGACAAGGCAGTATCACCACATACTGTCATAACAATAGCCTGAAAAAACATCTAAGTGGCAGGAGAACAGCTCAGTGTGATAGAATCTTCTAAAATACTTGAAAAATGTAATGCAGTCTTACAAGCATCTTTATCTTTTGCCTCAGAGTAAATGTAATTTAGAGCAATCCCATTTGAATCAGCTGCAAGTTTAACAAGGAAACATTGCATTAAACTTTCAATGTGGGTTTCTTTTTTTTTTTTTTTTACTTAAAAAAACAAAAAACAAAAAACTTTCACAGAGAGTTTAAAAGCCTACTTTTTTCAGACTGCATTACAGGCAACTGTACTGGAGCCTTCAGTTAAATAGTATCTTCTGCATAAAACTCTTAGCTTTGCTAAGGTATGTATAGCACCTCTAACAGTTTGGGGAACCTGCCTAGGTGGGCTCCCACTGTGTTACACGATATGGTCCATGTTGAAGAGGAAGCCTGCCTGTCTTGTGTGCTGTCTGGGTTGAAGACTGGAAAGGGAGTGCAGAAGAAGCTCTCTCACTGATCAGATGGAAAAGACATGAGAAGTGGAAAGCTGGTTGCAAGACTGACCTGAGATTCCATATTACAGAGAAAGCATCACCTACAGAAGAGAATGGGGAGAAGAACTAAAAAGAACAACTTAAAAGACTACAGACATTCAGGAATTTTAAGGAAACTAGGACACGGATGTGAAAGTCAGTGGATTTTTGGCTGTGTCCTTTATTGGGTTGAAAGTATTTGATTAAAAAGAGTCAGTAAAGCCTCTGTACTATCACGTGTTCTTGGAGGGATAGATTAAAAAAGTAAAATCAAAGCACATCCAGAACTGGAATTCTAGAAGATGGAGTATTTCAGTAACAAAATTTTTCTAATTAACCTACACAGGTTTCCTTAGACAAGGTGGAACCCGTACTTCTGGTCCACATACTGTACCTGAACATAAAGCAAGTTAAGTTGAACAGGATCTCTTGAATCTACGTTCTGGTCTGAATAAAAGAACTTCCGTCTCAACAGTAGTGTTTCATTTTCATCGACTCCTTGTTCTCTAAAAGTTCGGCTGTGATCTAGCCAATTTACTGTAATAGAACCACAGACATGCACATTGTTAAATACACAGTGTTGCCAGTGTTAATAGCTGTTGCAAAAATCACGTGATAATTGGCATTTCCACTGGAGAGGGAAACTCCGCAAAAAATGTTGCTTTCATTTCTGTTTCTAGTCATCAGTATTGAAGGTTGCTACAAATGAGAACTGAAGAACAGCACTGCTGAGAAATGAAAATTTACTACAGCACAAAACACCATTAATATTGTTGAAGAAACAACTAGTTTTAATATTAAATTTAGATCTTCAAAGCTTCATTGCAAAATTACTTAAAAGTTTACTACATTTTCCCCCTAAAACCAATTGTTCTGTTAACTTTTCTTATCCCTGAATACAATTTTAAAACATCTTCCTGCCAGTCACAGTTAATCTTAGTGCCTTAATGTAAAACAGAAAAAATGGTTCTCATGACTTTACACATAAAGCAAATCAAACACTGTCGTAGTTCTTTGGCAAACTCCATTTAAACTTAAAATTTATACCTTCAAAGACAAAACTACCTTTTGATAGCTTTCAGTAGGCATCAATATTTAAATATCCAACTTCATTGAAGAGGAGAAAATGGTCATTACGGAAATGACCCTTCACACTTAAGTTACAACTCCTCTACCAAAAAAGTAACAAAAAGCACTCCAAAAGATTTGCTAACTCTCATAGGTAAATGGACACGTTGTTGCCTCTAGGTAATTTTAAAAACACTCAGTAGTAGATGACATTATATATAAACAGATGCAAAATACAAGCAGGGATCAACTGAGACACAGTGAAGAATCTAAAAATGCATATATACAGTGGAAAGATATTAATCGAAGAATTATCCTGGAATACACTACTCACAATCATCATCTGTATGAAGCTTTGCCTTCAGTTTTTCCATTTTTCTTTCATCACGCAACAATGTCCTATCTTTCTTAAGCGTTCCTGTACTCTCCTCTTTCTTCTCTTCGATGCTCTCCTGGATTAAGGAATATTCCTCATAATTTGTTATTCCTGGAATTATAAATAAATCCAGTGTTTGTAACAATAAAAATTTATTACATTTTAGTACTGGTGAAATATTCTTTTCCATATATTTAAACACCAGTGGTTAATTTCAAGTATAGTAAAGATATTCTAGGTGAAATGCTAAACAGTGTATGGGGAAGGAGATCCCAAGAATAATCTACAGCTTCCTCATTCAAGACATCTCTCCAATATCCGTCATATTCCTTCGTCATATGCTGCATTTGCCACTTTCAGAAAGACACTAAGGTTTTTTTGTTATCTACCCAGAAAAACTGCCAGTTTAAAAACATTATGGAATTTAAAATAGCAGTAAATTCCAGAATGGAGACATCCCATAGTAAATTTACTTTCATGGATGCCTACAATTGCTTCTTGAGAACTGAGTAATTTCAGCTTGCCCACGATGTGTAGAAGAAATGTGGCAGAGCAGACTGAGGAATAGAAACGATGTGAAATATATGATTTTTTTTTTTTTTTAGAGTTTTAAAACTCAATTCTTCCTATGAATTTTACATGAAACTGAATAAAAAAATCAGTTCACAACATTTAGCATATGTGCTAAGTTGCCCTCATTTATTTGTTCTGCTTGTTTTTTTCCACTGTTTTGTAAAGCATGTTTATGTTATACAGGAAAGCAAATTAAATGCTCAACTACATAACCACATTCATGAAAATAAGTCAAACTAATTTTTCAAGTAAATTAGTTACAGCACATTAGAACCCAGCACAGAAACACTCAAACAAAATTGAAACGGAGTAATTTAAATTTAGCTTAATTCACTTTCTAAGTAAATTAATTTAAATCAAATTAAGGCCACTGTAATTCTAAATGAGAATTAAGCAAGGGTTTAAGATTATTTAAACTAATCCATGCTGGATGCATGTTTAGAGTTGAATATAAATTCGTTTTCCAAAATGTCTCTATTTAGATAAATACAAAGACAGACTATAACCAATAAGACACATTTTGGACCAGCTGCTCTGGATGGCTTCCATAGGTTGTTTCACAAATGATATGGTACTGTGATCAACTCTTAATCATAACAACATAGAGCCGTACATTTAGGTATATTTCAAGGTTAATAGTATTTATCTTTTATCCCATTAAGTATAAATTTAGATTTAATTCTAATGGAAAGCGGATGTAAAAAGTAATATATAATAAAAAAAATTTATAACTGTACTGTCAGATAACTTTAACAGCTAAATGCTGAAGCTTAAGGATATAGCTAACTCTCTACTGACTTTCATAAAACCTGGACAACAGATTTCTAAAAAGTGTTTGATAAATATTAACCAATAACAAATTTAAATATTTTTTTTAACATATGTGCCAATTTCTAGCCAGCAATACACAACATCCTAAAAATCAAGATGCAAACATGGCAGAAAAACAAATTCTTCAGTATGTGGGTCCCAAAATCTTACCTATCCTGCTGCAAATGGTAACCAGCAATTCACCAACTGTTTTAGAATCATCGACCATGACTGTTTTCACTGAACCATCCAACATACGTATTTTCTGAGGTCTCTGTTTCTTTTTGTATTCCAATATATCCTAGAAAGTAAACAACACTGTTTCTAAATGCTTTTGGAAGCCACCACAAGCCAACCCACTAACATAGATGTCTAAAACAGGATTCCCTCCCCACCCCCCAACCTGGATTTTTCCTTTATTATAGTATAGGCAAACTTAATTCATGCAACAAACTTGAGAAGTGACTACTTTTAGTTCTGCCAATGTCTTTTTTTAAGAACTTGTCCTAGCTGCAAGACCAAAACCTAGACAGGGCAGGATAGACCAAGTACCTTTATTCTGCAAAAACTAGTTTAGCATTTAAAAAGGATAGCAATGCCTTTTGATTGTAAGCAAGCGGGTGATAATGTGAGCAAGTATGACCTCATCATCTTTAGTATACAAGAAACCTACACTATAATGCAAGGTCACCTCAAATATAAAGCTTATTACAAAACTTATTTTTTATCTTTCTGTTAATCATTCTGTGAAGACACCATTGGCCACAGTAGCTCACAGTCACAACCAGACACAGGAAAAAACTAACTACTGAGGCACAGCAAGGAAGAGAAGTAGGCCAATTTCAGGAACAGACTCAAGACCCTCCTACCCCTCCAAATAAACATTCTTCTTACTACTTGGGAAACAAGTTTTCTAAAAACGTGTTGATGAAAGAAGCAACAGACTTGCACCATACCCCATTTCTCAGCATGTAATAATCCAGCGTTCTTCCAGCTTCCAGCCATATACCTTTTCGAGGATCTTCATCTGACAAGAACAATCCATAGTCAGAGGCTGTGGAACAGAAGAGACAGAGACTCGTTGAAAAACATCAAGGCTAATAAAGCCAACATGGTTTTACTCAAGGTCATTCAGCTTCAGGGTTAAGCTTCCACTACACTTACCTTCCATTCTTAAAGAACTTGGATAGAAATTTTTTTCTGTGCTTCAGAAAATATTTAGCTTAGCAGCAGATAGCCGGGTAGATGAGACTTTATAGAAGACTTGAACAAAAGCTTCCCTGAGCAAGAACATGTCACATCTACTGTGTAATTTGTATTATATTTGTAATTAATTCTCTTCAAGGTGACCTTTTTTAAATGCTCATAGGTCCTGCTTTGGAATTAATTAACCAAAAACACAAGCAGTTTGGGCTTAACCATAGTATACTATTTCAAGCAGTAGTTCTATTTAAAAAAAACATATAGTTTGTTTTCAACCCCTCACATATTCAGTTTATGCTAAACTTTGGAATCTTTTTGGTAGATGTTTCAGGTTCAGGCACTTAAAAAAACACAAGGCTTCTAAAATTACATCCATAATAACAAATCTTAGGAAAAACTTGCATCTATTCCAGGCTAAACACATGCCAACTGATTCTTTCAGAATCACAAGTAAATGATAAAATTCTCATTGTCCTAGAAGAACAAACCCAGGCTTAGGCTTCAAAGACTAAACTCCAAGTATACAAAATGAAGGACCATGACTGTCAACTTAAGGCCCATCCAAAGCACCTCGTCTTGATGAACATTTGCATGAAGAATTGATACACAGTGCACTTCACTATCACAAACAGTGTAAACTACTGTTCATCAGCTGAGCCTGCTCTATTTGCAATTCTACAGTTTAAGCTAACAGCTTTTTTCATACAAGCTGGCCAGCTGCACGCACACAGCCTGTTACAGCAGCTCAGTGCAGGGATGGTACCTTGTTTACTTTCAGCCATGTGTTGGGACCCTCTGATTAGACTGTCAGGTAAAAATAGCTACAATTTTTGGACAATGTTTCATCTTCAAATGTCATGCATAGCAACAATTTATATTTAAGAGCATTTATATTAAACACATTGTTACTCATGCAAGTATATAAAAGAGCTTGCACGTAATAGAAGTGTAACTGACTTACAGATACACAATTTCGAATGAAGAATCCTTCCAAAAAGAACTGAATAAGAACAACTTTTCCTGCCGTTCTTAATTAAAAATTCCACTGAAAAGCCAAGTGATCCGTACGTACAGAGATGTTTATGACACAAATTCAGTACAGAATCAGTTATGTAAAATTTTAGAATTTGTGCCTATAAATAGGTTGTGACCTTTAGAAGCACACAAAGCGCCTTGCACAGAGCACGGAATTACCAAGGAAGCACAGACTGCTCTGATACTAATTTCTGGGGGATGCACCCTAGTAATGAAAGAGTAGTAGCTGTGCAACTTGCATATTGACACCACAGCCACTTTTGTGCCAACATGCAAGTTTGTTGGAGACGAGAAATGTGCACAGCTGACAGTCATAATGCAGGACAATGACATTTTCTGTTGTGCAGGAACTAGCCTGATCAGTCGGTACTGCACCTCTATGAGTCTTCTGAACTAACAGGCAAACATGTATTTTAACAGCCATAAAGAAGGGGAAACGATATGTTAGTAACCTTATTTCTGTTCATCACTCAACTTCATAAAGTTGGTGGAAATTCGTAATTGCACTGCAATCACATATAAAGCAAAAGCCCTATTGTATAATCTGAAGAGAGTTCCTAGGTTTTTCTATGAGGTTCACAATGTTCAGGGATATTTATTGCTCAACTTCTCTGAATTCAACAGCTGTTCAGAATAACTGCCTTGAGAGATCAGTATGGTAAAAATGCACAGCTTGTATCTGAAAAATTGAAGCTGTATAACTAGATTTCCTAAGGACTAAGGACTCATGCAAAGGAGAAGCATTTCTAAGTAATAGTAATATTGTCCTTTACTGGTAAGTTTTTCTAGCAGTTCAGACAAGATTTTCAAAACAGCTCTAAAGGCTGAGAGCTGTGCAAAAAACTCAATAAACAATCTGCTTTAAGAATTACATTCCAGTGGCATTATATCCAGTAGAGCACCAAAGGATTCTGAAGAATCTGAATTTTTGACAACTTTGACTACAACTTTAAACCAGAGTTTTTATTCAAGTGAAGACATATTTCACAGTCTGCCTTCATCCAATCTGTTCAACAGGAACAGAGACAGTTAAATTTGGCTAACACATAGCAGCATTCTGAATATGGCATACACAGCATGGTGATGCTTTTACTTATTAACCAGTTTCAAACATTTCTCTTTGCACATTTTGGAGCTGCCCAGTCATTCTTTTGCAATTCATGTTGTCCCTTCCTTTGCTGAGGCACAAAACAAGTCTGCCCAGATTCTCCTAGAAAGCATTGCCACAAACATTGTTTTAAAAAGATGGTACCACAAAAATTGCTCTCCAAGCAGGGAAAAATCATCTTTCAGGCAAACAAGCAATTTATTTAAGAAGTCAAAGTTCCACAAAAAGGTGTCCTTTGTAGAAAAACCTCTGTCAGGACAGAAGGAAGAAGAAGAATGCAACTACCTTCCGTTGCTTAAAAATCTGTTTGCACTTTGTGCTTTTCATTTCAAAGCCTTATGATTTAAATAAAAAACCAAACCCTCCAACCTGAAAGACAAATGGAGAAACAGAACAGTGTAAAAAACCAATGGGTCTATGTTTATTTTCAGTTCAGCCAATGAATTGACTAAGGACAAATATAGGGACTCACCTTGCCCTGTTTGAGCCTCTGGCACTCGTTCACGAATAACTCTACAGGCATCATACACTGCAGTGGATGGCTCAAACTGCATCGTCTTCACTACATTGCATTGGCGGACACAGATCTTCAAGGAAAGAGCTACCATGGTGTCAAGTCACTTGCAAGTTCCTACTAAAGTATCTGAAAAAGCAGTAATGGCATTATTGCTTAGAATTTTCAATTTAATGCTTTAATACACTCAACTTTCCATTAAAAAATGAAATTAGTTCAGTAGAATTATAAGTATTTGTCGTGGTTTAACTCCAGCCAGCAACTAAGCACCACACAGCTGCTCGCTCACTCCCCCCACCCCAGTGGGATGGGGGAGAGAATTGGAAGGGTAAAAGTCAGAAAACTCATGGGTTGAGATAAGAACAGTTTAATAATTGAAGTAAAATGAAATAGAGGAGGAGGAGGAGGAGGAGGAGGAGTAATAACAATAATAATAATAATAATACACAAAGCAAGTGATACATGATACAATTGCTCACCACCCGCTGACCGATGCCCAGCCCATTCCCGACCAGCGATCACTGCCTTCCGGCCAACTCCCCCCAGTTCATATACTGGGCATGACGTCATATGGTATGGAATAGCCCTTGGGCCAGGCTGGGTCAGCTGTCCTGGCTGTGCCCCCCTCCCAGCTTCTTGTGCACCAGGCAGAGCATGGGAAGCTAAAAAGTCCTTGACTGGCGTAAGCACTACTCAGCAACAACTAAAACATCAGTGTGTTATCAATCAACATGATTCTCATACTAAATCCAAAACACAGCACTATACCAGCTACTAGGAAGAAAAAATCAACTCTATCCCAGCTGAAACCAGGACAGTATTCAAATGCAGTTCTATATGAAGTCTCATTAGCATCACCAAGCTAGAAACTATCCAAAAGATGTATTTTTCTTGGTATATTAGAAATTCATTTTCCAAAAACTCGTGTACACATACTTAAAGGTTGATACTTTGTGTGAGGTATGTCAAAATGGTGCATAGGAAAACAATACACTTATTGGGTATATTGCCAACACATTTACTACTGACAGAAGATGATTTTTCTCTCACCACACCTTTTTATTAGACCATTTAGACTGGCTGGTAACTAACAGCTTAGAGTAACTACTTAAATGAAAGCAGGATTTTCTTAGTACATAACTTCTCCTTTCTGAAGATTCTAAAGCGTGCAATACTGTGTTGTGTTTTTTTTCAAGTCTCCACATAGATCTGCTAGATGTTTTTATCCTGTTGCACAGCTACCCAGAGCTTCAAGAATGAGCTATTTTTCATTTCAGTTCTATTTCAGAAACTTCACTGAATTTGACAGCATTTGTCTACAGAAACAGGAAGCTACAGATGCTTTTTGTTTTGTTTCATTTTGTAGATAGTCTGGATTTTGTCTCAAGTGTCTTCCCTTGCTGTCATAACACTCCAAACCACTCTTCCATCATTAGACTTTCCAGAGTGATCTCCAAGAACTCTTCAGAACTGAAGTCCTTTCTGCATAAATACAGAATCTACTAGAATCCCCAAATCCTTTCTGCATAAATTCATGTATGTGTATTTTACATAGGAGGATGTGAGATTCTATGGACTACTGCCACTGATGATAATTTGAGCAGGACATATTCCAGTAGTTAAACAAAAATGTAAACCCCAGTTGTTGCATCTGTTTACAGCCCAAATACTCAGTACTGTTCGGCAAAATCACTTTAAGGAATAGGAAGGAACGATCATTTACATTTCATCAATGCACCGATGCACTGAGCTCAGTGATCGCATCCCTTCTCCAAGGCACAGACCGCAGACAAATAATTTCTCTACCAAAAACATTTAGGAGCAGCTTTGGCTCTAAGATGTCATCCTCCCCCGTATTTTTGTGGCAGCCCATCCATCTGACTCTCAAAAGCAACTCAAAAGCAAATCATCCTACTTCAGATTTTTTAGTACTTCCAAGACCACTCACTACCCGTATGAAACGCTAGATATAAGACTATCTGACAAAGGAAAAAGGAGTGAATGAGCAAAAAAAACACACAAGAAACACTAATGTACACACCTCAATGCTTTCCTAATCTATCACTGTCTGATAACAAAACAATCTGTATTTTGAGCTGATCATTCTATCCAGAGGTCTGATAAATAACTGAAGATCTCTCCCTACTACCAAATATTAGTTCCTAAAACCCATCCAAAAGGTCTTTATGTTTCAGAAGCAATCGTTCAGTATAGCAGCAGCACAAAACAAATGCAACACAAAAAACAAATCTCTGCAGTATTTCCACAGAGATTCACCATAACTGGGTTCAGTTTAGCACTTTATCATTTATACATAAGCAAACCTCGGAGCATTAGAAAACCAAAAATATCCCAAGAAACCACAGATTGGAACAGTTGTTCACCATCCAGAATGGTTCCAGGAAGAATAATTATGTTCATGTGTGCTTATGTGCACTGTTAAAAAAAAAGGTGGCACACTATACAGCTGGAAAAGAGACAGATCAGCTTGGAAAACAGTCAGACCAAGTTGCTCAGAAGGCAGTTCTAACTCACAGGTGACCTCTGAAACCTGGCTGTCAGCTTCCAGTGTGGTAAGGTGAGCCACAACTCCTGCTCCTTCCTCTGTCTGGTCAATGCATTAGAGCAGGGCCGTTACAATGCAACCCTCTGAACTCTCTCTCTCTCTCCCCTATTTTCTACTCCTCTTAAAAAGAGGAAATGATATGAAGTGACACCAGTGAACAGGTAAGTTCTAGAAAAAGCTTTCCTCTCCTCTTTGCTTTCTACTGCATCTGAAGGCAAGACTTGCAAGCCACACATCACATCTTCAGACTTCATCTGATTATCTTGTCCATTAAAAGGCAGAATAGATACTGACCTTTTCCTATCAGCTTTCCCATGAACAAGCCGCAGTCTTAACTTTTGGTATGAATGACTTTGGTTAAAGGGAAACATTCAGAAAAAAAGTGTAAGCACATTCATCATCTTTTAAAAAAATAACTTGAGACATTAAAAGAGGTCTCCTGCTAACATATAAAGGAGCAATACAGATGACAATCTGTATTCTCTGACACCAAAGCAAAGTGAGTATAATACAGTCGCACAAGCACATTGTAGCACCTTCTGAAAGATCAAACTAAACTTCTTTTAAGGTAGAAAATAGGATCCCCCTGAAAAATCTTTGTATATAACAAAATGATTGACTGCTTTCTGGTACAGAATACTAGACAAGTGACTGAATAGTCATGAATTAGCATCTGACTTGAAAGTTTCATGCCATAAAAATCCTGTATTACCACCACTGACAGTAGCAGGTCTCGTGTAAGCTATGGTAAGGTAATATTATGCTTCCTATGTATAGCTGAATCTTTTAATATTTCAGAAAATAACATTTTCTTTTAAGGTGAAGGGTCACAAGGTTATGGCATGAAAACAGATAGTTACTTGCAAACAGAAAAAATCCACTTAATCTTTTAGTTAAACCTTTTATATGTAACACTCAAAAATTAATTTTAAAAAAGGGCACTAACATCAAGGCACATCCAAATCAGTCCAGTGTCTAATCTCCCTTTATGAACTGAGAAAAAGGGCCAAAGAAAAGCCAAATGAAGACTGACCATGAACCTTTAAATGGAAAAATAGAAAATAAATTAAAATATTCTGGTAAAATTATTGTGATTTTGCAGTTTGGACTGCTGCTTTTACTAGGTTAGCATAAATTTAGCAAACCAGAGCATTCAGATAAACTTGATCTCACCTGTGAGATCCAGAACAGACTAAGTCAGAACTTGAAAGCAGCTTAGCAAGTACAGCATTGTGTCACACACTTGACAAATGTAAAAACAAGCAGAGGCCCCATTTCTTTAAGTTTAGAGGAAAAAGAAGTTATTTTAAAAATACATTAAGTAGTTTCTCAGCTTGTTAATATTTTCACTTTGTGATCATGCATCACAGAAACCATAAAAATGTGTGCTGGAAGGAACCTCAAGACCCAGCCTAGCCTAATCCCTTGCATTGCAAAATGATGCATCCCTATGCTATCCCTGCCAGATGCTCGTCTAGTCCATTCTGACAAAGCTCCATCGAAATGGAGTCCACAACATCCACAGGGAAGCTGCTCCAGGTTTTGGTTTTTTTTTTTCTTTTTACTACTTCTACATTTTGGGTTGTTCCCCCCTACCCACCTAAGTTTTCAACCTAGGTCTTTCACTCAGCAAAAGAGCCTTTTCCCCCTGTCCTACATAAACAGACATAGCAAATTGATGCCCATCGTCTTTAACACAATTTTACAATTTGGGAACCTGTTACTGTGTCCTCCCAATGCCCCTCTTTTTTTTTCAGGGTCAAATTCAACTCCTTAAAGAACAAAGGACGTAAATGCATCAGTGCTCTGATCTCCTTCAACTCAGTGCTCTTGGTTTCAGGGATACCAAAGGATGCTTTATTCAAAAAAAGAGCTTATGAAAAGAGCCCATGAGTTATCAGCTTCCTCCAACACTGTGTTCTCAAACTTCAGAGAAAGGTTTTCATCTGCCTCCTCCAAATTACCATCAGGTTCTAAACCTCCCCACTTGGCTTTCAGTAATAACCAGGACAGGCAGCTTCCACCTCCTGGGTAACGGCCAAAATAGGACAGCTGTTTTTTCTCAAAAGAACTAAGAACTTGGTCAAGAAAAAGGGCTGAGACCACAGAGAAAAACAAGGGGAAAATATCTTCCGTGTTCCTTTTATCTTCTATAAATTGATTCACACCACATTTAAGTATTTCTCTGTCCAGGTAATGGACTTTTTCTGCTCCCCAATATCCCTCAGCCTCTGAAAGGGCTGACCAGAAGCCAAAGGGTTCCTGGAAATTAAGAGGATTTTAGAAGGAACAGTTTGCCTGTACTAAGTCTAATGCTCTGTGAGTAACGAAGTAGGTAATTTCTAAATCAGACTGTGACCGCTCTGTGCTTGCAAGACTGGAGACCGAAGTAATAAATTATGGATCTGACAAGTTTGGGAGAGGTAGCAGCAACTCTTTTTAAAAAAAAACCCCACAGATCATCAGCGAGAGAACCCAGTGCCTGCAGGTATGTATCTGGAGTATGTATGTCAAGGCCCCAAGTTGAACCATCACAGTGCCCAGGTTCTGGGAAATCCTAACAAAACAAGATTATAACCAGCGGTTGAATGAAAATGAGTAGGCCTCTGTGTGCCCACAGAGATACCTTGCAAACAAAGCAAACAAGCAAAAATATTTCAAAAATATTAAAACCCAAGATATTACCAAGTGCTGAAAAATAAGACATAAGAATGAGGCAATGTTAATGTTCTTTAGAGTAACTTCAAGCTGGAGGAATGCCTGCTACTCTGCCTGTGATTCAGCAATGGTGTAACCATGGCAGCAACCAGCTCCCCTTCAGCTCCAGAAGTTAACAGTCTCTCTCACAGCTGCCAATGTTTCTGTTTGCATAATCACTTTCTCAACCAATTCTGACACTTTTTTTTGTGTGTGTGTTGGCCATTGGATTTTTGAAGAACCTTTCCCTTACTTTTTGACAGAACTGGGTTACAGAGTGATTATACACATGATTTACCAGAACATTCAAGGCAGTAGGAGAAGCGCAACGTGTGGTAAGGAATGGTCACTGTCCCAGCTGGGTCACCATAGCCTCTGGTCACTGTACCTTGGGAAGATAAAGCTCGCAGTAGGCACCTGCACTTCCATTTGCACAGCCGTACTTCAAGTCTCAGCTGAATTTACGGTATGCTTCCCAAAAGCTCCCTGCATAGATACATTCTCACAACAGCTAGAGCTAGGATGCTGTTAATATTAAATTACAATAGGTGTGGGCTTAGAAGCAGATACATACTCAATGAACAGTTAAACTATATTTCTTTAACAATTTCTCTTCATTAAAAGAAATTTTCTGAAATTCTAGGGACCAATATTTACAAAACTAAACATCTCTTCATCTCTTGTAAATAGGTATTTTCAGTGAAATGCTTTGAACATTAAAATACAAAAACCCCATTCTTTGCTGAAATAGTTATAAATATTTATAGATCAGAACATTCTATTTTCCCTGAAATGAAATAAATTTGTAAAATGATTTTCTATTGATTTAATTTTTTGGTAAAAAATAAGCCAGAAAACAAAGGTAACTATGGACAGCAAGTCACAAAATAATAAATCAAACAAAAATTTAAATACATTTGTTTGAGAAATGTCCCCAAAGTAACAGGAAGAAAGTCAACGTCAAAGCATACCTGCCCTTAATTTCCACTGGAAATTCATTTAAAATTGCTTTTCCTCCTGGTGTCATTCAAGAGGAGCAAACCAGAACTACCCAACACCTAGTAGGACTCCCAGAGCTGAGTAACATACTCATTTCCTCATATCATACTGCACCTCTTCCTTTGTCAGTCCTAATAATAATTTCTACACACTGTCTGTGCTACCACAGTAAGAAGTGAATAGCTTTTGCATGGATTTACTCTCCAACTTCCTTCTTCCATATAGCTTAGCTGTCTCTTGTTGAGGGACATCTATATACCTGCACAGTCAGCTGGAAATCTGCTTTTCAGATAAACATTCAAGAGTGATTCATGGCTCTGTGCTCTGCTCAACAGAAGCACAGCATTCTGTACCACATGGCAGCCATTTGAATTAAGGCAATACCAATACACTACAGCTATTGGAGTAACTATATTATAGTGTAAAATCTGTAAATAATAAAACCAGTAAAGAGCATTTGGAACTTTAACTAAATCGGTGAAAATTAACCCCACAGTTCAGTAATGCCAAACCAATGGTGTAACAGGATTAAGGGGTACCCAACCGTAAGTATGTATAAATGCTGCATGGTTACAGCTGCTGTTTACTCAGGCCCCTACTGCAAACCCCCTGCCGAAACTATAAACTACAGGAAACTAAACCAGTGAGACGAGAAATGTATTTGTTCCAGGTTCCCCCCACGTTCTCTGTATCTCCTATATCCCCTTTCCCAATAGATGACTAGCACCAAGTTCCTCCTAAAATTCTTCCTGAATGTGGAAAAAGCAGCACATCAAGGATTGGCACATCCTGACAAATGCTTAGGTCCTTTGTGCTTACTGGAATAGTTTGTATGAAAACTACTAAAAAGTAGTTTACAGAAAATGCACTGTGTAATTCTAGCTCCCATATTCCATCCAGATGTTGCTAACAAATCTGGACAACCAGATCTGCCATTTTACAACACTTACTGTAGTTGCTGGCTCACTCTGCCTACCAATTAATTGAGCAATGCAGCACCAAAATACAATGAAAAAAATACAGATTTTCTAGAAATGCCAGGTACAGTTACTTGCAGTATAAGGTAGCATTAAAATATTGTAAATAGTTGTTTTTCAGTAGTGATGAAGTTGGTGGATTTTTTTTTTTAAACTCACAATGACACACCAAAGGTTTCCCAAATCACTGTCATCACAGTAATAGATGTGCACTGCTGATGTATCTTTACTAACCTGTTTGTACTACTCCACGGCCAAAGTATTTTCTGTTAACAATAACAAAAAGTGAAACAGGTATCTATAGTCTCTTTTCTCCATAGTTTCTTCCTTCTTTGTACAGGACACACACTTTCTTCTTAGCTTGTGCATAAAAAGAGCTCATGGAAATGTTCAGGGCTCTAAGCAGCAGCCTATCCAGTCATTCTCAAGCAAATTTCAGGAAAAAGTCTACATGATTTCTCTCCTGGGGAAAATATTTCTAGAGCAAAAGAAGTTTTAATGTATCAAAATTTGCTTGGACAAAGTTTTATTCTGGTGACTCCAGAAGTGAAGGTCAGCCTGTTCTATTTGTTCCATGCTTCAGAGAGGTACCTCACCGGGTTTTGTTCAGGAGGTTTTGTCCAGCAGGTACCTCACCAGGCATTGCAAGGACGGGTGCTACCGACCCAAGCTGTAAGTGTCTGCTCTAGTGGGAAACTTAGTCTTTCTGACCATGAGAAGAATCTACAGGAAACCAAACGGCACCACCAAGGAACAGGAGGATCCTTTGGTTGTTGCTAAACTTCTTTGCTGCTTGAACAAATACCTTTTGCAACCAGCTCCTTAAAAAGCCTTCTATGACCGTATGTAATAATGAGTTGTCTGCTGTTTGTGAATCTATGTTAAAAGCATTAAGATGGATGACACCCCTACTGATCAAGTTCAAACTTGCCCTAATTAGAAAGCTTATATGATTTTTGTCAGGCTCATTAAGTGAGTGCTGAATCAGTGGGGGATCCAACTCCGTGCTACTTTAGAAGTTTACAGGTCAAATCGATGCTATGGATGTGAGTTTCAGGTAACATACAGAACATATCTCTGTTCCACAATATCTTCTTCAGATAAACCAGCGTAAGAAAACAACAATTGCAGAAATTCCACAAGATCCCCCAAGAAACTAAATTGTACCTGAGAGCCCAGCTCTGCTGGACTGGGAAGGTGGCATTGATGTTACAACTACCTCATCAGCTGCTGTATAAAAAGATAGACTAAGGCAAAGGGGAGCAGAGTTATCTCAAGAAGCATTTTACAAGGACTCTCAAGAGACATATAACCCAGGGTAAAAGGCTGTGTCTCTGAATATTGACGAGGACAGAAGTTTGCATCGCATAATTCCAACAGGAATCAACTATCATCAAGCTAAAGGCACACAATAAAACAGCAGAATGGCTTACCAGATGCATGGGAGAAATGAGATTTACAGAGGAGACCAGTTAGTGAACACTGACCTCCCCGATCATTCACATACCCACCTGGCTTAATTTGTACCATCCCTACCCTTACGTCTAGCGGTGTCTGACAGCTGATGGGGCCATGACGTTATCTGTGTATTTTGAACTACACTGCTAAGCAAACAGAATGCAAAATCTCAGCTTAATATTATCTTTGCTTAATGCTGTGAGGATATGAACACTTCTTTACCTTCCATTTCACACCCTTGCCAATAGAGTGTTTGAAGTAAAACACAATCCAAAAATATCTGCATGTCTAAACTCGGCAAGTGTGGAACAGCAACACTGATACTGTCAAATATGGACTACGCCCACCCAGTTAAAGGAAAGTTGCCACTGCTAGTGCTATGGTTAAAAGCAAAGCTTTGCTATGATTTAGTAGAGGTCTCTCTCCCTGGAAATATTTCTTAACTGGTTCATTCAGGCTTGAGCAAACACAAATTTAGGTCATGAGACTATCACAGTCTAAAAGCCTGTACATATACACGCTAGTATAGGCAAAGCTATGTATTTTTATACTAGATTAGCTTTGCAAAAAAATCCAGCAGGACAAAAGTTCTCTATTCTTTTCAGTACTCCCACCACCTACCTGCTGGCACAAGGCACCAGCAAAACAGAACACATTACATTTTCTGTTGTTCATGACAGTTGAACATCTAATTCTATTGCAACACACCAAATACTTGTTTAGTGGACTGGTGCCTGGTAAGACCTCCTTAAGCACTAGGCACTCAAAAATACAAACCCAGTTGTACTGATAGCTATGTTTGGTAGTTCCAAAATTATGAATGCAAATGAAAGTATCATCCTTCAAAATTAAGGACAATAGAACCACAAGGCAGGCAAGCGGGCAGACGATTCCAAGGAAGATTGCCCCCTCTTTAGTGCTCCATTACTGTCAATTTGTAACTCATTTATACCACAATGCTGTCAAATGTGCTTAAGGGGTGCTATTAATATGCTTTCCTAGAACACTAGGCTGATTCTTCACCAGAACATTGTATAGGAGCTGAATGATCGATCATCTGTGGGTTGTATGCCTGAAACACGTCTGTATGTCATAGCAAGGCCTTCATCATCAACTCGTTGATGGACAAGACACTGAAGATGTCATTACTGGTCAGCTGCTTTGCCATTCCACTGAGAACAGTGTAGACAGGTGCTTCAGGGACAACTATCACTGATGTGCAAATATCACACTTGTAAACACTGAAGTGGAAGTTGTGTCTTGTGTCTAAGTTTAGAAGGGAGCCGTATACACTCTTCTGGTGACCAGAAAGGGAAGAAAAAAAAAAAAAAAAAAAACCAAAACCAACAAACACAAACCTCCCAATTTCCCTCTAATTAGCTCAAAGATGAAGGCAGGAGCAGCAAGCCAATAGATTAAAAGTTGACATTCTAAATAGGCAACGAATACAAAGATATGGGAAGAGAACGAAGGCCCAATAATCCAAGAGGTAACAGTTAGCTACTTGCTACTCCACCTGGATGCCCACAAGTCTATGGGGCCAGATAGGGTCCACCCAAGGATACTGAGGGAGCCAGCGGAGGAGCTCGCCAAGCCACATTCCATCATTTACCAGCAGTCCTGGCTAACTGTGGAGGTCCCAGATGACCGGAAGTTAGCTAATGTGACACCCATTTACAAGAAGGGTCGGAAGGAGGATCCAGGGAACTACAGGCCTGTCAGCCTGACCTCGGTGCCGGGAAAGGTCACGGAGCAGATCATCTTGAGTGCCATCGTGCGGCATGTGCGGGACAACTGGGGGATCAGGCCCAGTCAGCATGGGTTCGTGAAGGGAAGATCCTGCTTGACTAACTTGATCTCCTTCTATGACAAGGTGACCCGCTTGGTGGATGAGGGAAAGGCTGTGGATGTTGTCTACCTGCACTTCAGTAAGGCCTTTGACACTGTCTCCCACAGCATTCTCCTGGAGAAACTGATTGCTCACGGCTTAGATAAGTGCACTCTGCGCTGGGTAAAAAAAACCTGGCTGAATGGCCAAGCCCAGACAGTGGTGGTGAATGGAGTCAAATCCAGTTAGCGACCGGTCACAAGTGGTGTTCCCCAGGGCTCAGTGTTGGGGCTGGTTCTGTTCAATATCTTTATCAATGATCTTGATGAGGGGATTGAGTGCACCCTCAGTAAGTTTGCAGACAACACCAAGTTGGGCGGGAGTGTTGATCTGCTGGAGGGTAGGAAGGCCCTACAGAGGGACCTGGACAGGCTGGATCGTTGGGCCAGGGCCAACTGTATGAGGTTCAACAAGGCCCAGTGCCAGGTCCTGCACTTGGGTCACAACCACCCCATGCAATGCTACAGGCTGGGGGAGGAGTGGCTGGAGAGCTGCCTGGCGGAAAAGGACCTGGGGGTGTTGGTTGACAGCCGCCTGAACATGAGCCAGCAGTGTGCCCAGGTGGCCAAGAAGGCCAATGGCATCCTGGCTTGGATCAGGAATAGTGTGGCCAGCAGGACCAGGGAGGTGATAGTGCCCCTGTACTCAGCACTGGTGAGGCCACACCTCAAATACTGGGGCCCCTCACTCCAAGAAGGACATCGAGGTGCTGGAGCATGTCCAGAGGAGGGCAACAAAGCTGGTGAAGGGTCTAGAGCACAAGTCTTATAAGGAGCAGCTGAGGGAGCTGGGGTTGTTCAGTCTGGAGAAGAGGAGGCTGAGGGGAGACCTTATTGCTCTCTACAACTACCTGAAAGGAGGCTGTAGCGAGGTGGGGGTTGGTCTCTTCTCCCTAGTAACAAGCGATAGGACAAGAGGAAATGGCCTCAAGTTGTGCCAGGGGAGATTTAGATTAGATATAAGGGAAAAATTCTTCATGGAGAGAGTGCCTAGGCATTGGAACAGACTGCCCAGGGAAGTGGTGCAATCACAGTCCCTGGAAGTATTCAAAAATCATGTGGATGTGGTGCTAAGGGACATGGTTTAGAGGTGGACCGGGCAGTTAGGTTAACAGGTTGGGCTCGATAATCTCAGAGGTCCTTTCCAACCTTAACAATTCTATGATTCTGTATCACCTTAGGGGAGTCCAAATGTAGCCTGACAACCTCAGGCACCACATACCATCTGGGGTGGCTAGTCAGAACTCTTGAAGCTTGAATAAACAAGCAAAAAAAGTATAATCCTTCCTTCTATCAGTTATAATACAAGGAACTTAGCAGTGTACAGCACAAAACGTTGTTTATTCTCTGTTTGCAAATGTGCATGGACAATTAAAATGCAAGACCTCTTATATGCCCCCCGTGCCCCAAGAAAAAGCCGTACTCAACCACAATGCCTGTATACACACACCACACATCTTGATAATCAAGTTTACAGTTATAACCTTCAAGAATCTCAGGAAAAATTTACAGTATTTATCAGTAGTGTGCAATATTGAATCTTAAAAACAAACCACTTCAAAAACAGTAAAACAAAGGTGAATTAGGACAAGCTTTGAAAAGGTACTGTGAAAGTAGGCTTTAATCATTAGTAAGCATTAATCATGCTGTTCTCAGTTCACACATTATAGTTGTACAGGAACAGCATCTATTTTGCTAAGAACCCAGCAAGGAAGTACCCTCAAGCAGAATTATGTAAGAGACCAAAATATTTTCAGTCTCATTAAGAGCTGTTTATAGGACAGTCAGCTTATTAGCAATTCAACTATAGTTTGATTTTTGAGTTAAAAGGCATATTTGCAAACTAACTTGCTTGAATATGTCTTCAAAAGGAAGTATGAATTACAAGGAACTACAGGAGGAAAGTCATTGATCCAAACACAGCTGAAACACTTTTTAGGTAAGGGAAGCGAAGAGCTTGACTGGAACCATTTGTAACACAGAAGTCACTAGCCTGAGGAATAGGAGCCTCCAATGTGGCAGTCAATGACTAAACTCTTTGAAGAGGCCTTCCAGGCTTTTGTTCTAACTTAGCAAGAACACTGCAGGAGAAAGCTGAAAACAGGGAACAGGAATTTCTGTAGAAATCAGAAGTGAATCAACTTCCTTTTGCTAGCTTCCTCTCCAAATGAAGTGTTTCTGTTCTACAAATGAGCCTTTTTAAGAGAGTCCTTGGGAGGACGGTAATAAGGATCTTCACCGATGCTATGAGTATAATTAAAACAGTATCTGAGATACAGAAGACATTTTTGTTTGGTGGGGCTTTGTTTGGGTTTTTTGTGTTTGGTTTTCGGTTGGTTGGTTTTTTTGTTTGGTTTTTTTTGTTTGTTTGGTTGGTTGGTTGGGTTTTTTTAGCGGTTGCTTTTTTTTGTACTGAAGAGAACTGCTTGTAAGGTTAATCTAGGTCCATCACAAGAGCTGCAACTTGCTTACAGGGGTACATATACTTATACAGCTTCAAATATATATTCTGTTTTTTGATAATTTAAGAGCACGTAGGTAAATTATAGGATAAGAATAAAAAAAAGATTACAAATGCTTTCTTTTCTGTGGAAGAGTTAAGCTGATACGAAACTGATTTTCCAAAGCAGCAGATTTGAGTATTTGAAGCATTTCACCCACAGATTCTAAATCACACTAACAATAGCAATAGGTTGAACTACCAAGTGGGCTGTTAAATCCAGGCTTGCACAGTTCTGTATATTCACACTGTTTTCAACTGCTGAAATGCTATAATGTTTTGAAGGACAATTTTTAAGCTTTTATGTCTAGGTTTACAACCTGAGCACACTCACTTCAATGCTTTTTTTCACTGAATTAATTCAAAGCTGCCACTCAAAGTTCTGAACTATGCCTGCCACTCTTGGCAATCGCCCCAAAGTAGAATGTAATAAACCACTCTGAGTTGTTAACTTAGTCATTAAATGACACAGCTAGGATATGACCTCTTTGGTTCACCTACTGTGGTCTAAATATTACTCTGCTTTTCCCCCCCCCCCTTTTTTTTTTTTAAAGTGACATGTGTAGGCAGAGTTTAGAATATGTTATGAGTTTAGTACAGTAATAAACTCTGCCCATTCAAAAGACAAACCAAGGAATCTTTTTCTTCAGGTACAGAAACAGTATTGCTAAGTTCCAGACAAAAGTGTCATGGTAAATCATATAAGGATTTTTCTGTTGCTTTCCTCCCACCCTCCTGAACATCACCTGATGCCAACATGGAACTTTTTGATCATTTTCTTTAAGAGGAGTGGCGGCCCACTGTTACTTCATACATACTCCACTTGATTACTTACCTTAGGGAACATGAAGGCAACTAATGGTCTGCTTGAGTTTCTTACAAGCTTTATAAACAACCCTCTTTATTCATTATGAAAGCTGAACTACTGAATAAAATAAAATCCACTTAGCTACTGAAATCAATCCATATTGATCATTTTGATCAGCATCATCTAGAATTACATGGGGTAGACAAGTCTTCAGAAACAGCTTTGCTACACAGAACAAGAAAATTAGTGAGGCTCTGAGGCTCAAGTAAAATTATTTTTTACCAGTTCTGTGATGGGGTTTATGTGGAATAGTTCTCTGCTCTCATTGATTTGATCTGAAATGCTAGACTTAACAGGCACTGAAATTGCTTTCAGTAGGTTTTGATCCATTTATCCCAACAATCAGTTAATACAATCATTCATAACAGTTCACTAAAATACGAAGTGAGGCAGAAAAAGAAGTAAACAGTTATAAAATGTTATTTCAATGAATGCAACTGTAGTCTAGCAAGTTAGCATTCCACCTATTTAAGTAAGCTCAGAAGAACTTGGAGGACTACACAGAACTGATAGTCATGCTGACAACCAAACCATCAAATCCACAATGAACTTCATCTGCTCATCGAGAATCTTTACAAATTGAGGACGAAGGCGAAGGGATCCTTGACATGGAAAATCATTATTTCTTGGAGGCTTATTTGGAAAGCAGGAAGCTTGGTAAAGAGCTCAGTCATTTAGTGAAAATTTAGGTTGAGAGCTTAGAGACTGATTGTCATTTATCTTAAGCAAAGCATGGCAAAGCAGGTCCCAGTCAGAAAGTTATAGCTACTCTCCAGGCAAGCTAACTCAAATTTTCTCTGTTCAAGTACATGGAGTGCGTTAAAATTCATTTTATGTTAAAAAAGCCATATACAGAAAGATGAAATGCACTTTAGAACTGCATGGTGCAATCTAAATCCAAGTGCTTGAGCTAGCATTTTTATTTCAACCTTCAGTAGCTACTGTGCTTGTCAGGAATACAAATTATTGCAAAATCACTGTCATAGGAAACATTCATTTCCATAGTGTCTTTTGTCCCAAGACGGTGATTTAAAAAAAAAAAAAAAAATTCAAATAAAAAGGCAGCTAAAGGGACACTGAATGCTATCTGTCTGTCTTTCTACCAGGATATAAGTCCAGAACTTGTCCTGTCAGTACAAACCCCTCCCATCCCAAATGCTCAGCATGCAACATAACACTGACTTCCATAAGACACTACATCTGTATAAATATAAAACAGCATCAGATACTGATGCTTCCTGTCTTCTTGTCAAACCCTGCCATTATGTGCCTTCTGTACAGGTCAAATACTTATTACAGCTACAATACTAAAACACTGGTCCAAAAGTAAAGAAAAGCCTATTCTGCTGATAGCCCACTGTGAAAAGTCAATTAATAGATACAAAAGAATAGGTAAGTATGCGCAATAAAGACAAAATCTTAGGGTTAGCTCTGAGGTAAATATGGTATGGTCATTCAAGAAGCTACTACAGGATCAAATAAAGTCATAATCAAGAACCAGACAGTATTAGAAAGCATATAAGAAGCCATATGGTACAGTCAACTATAAAAGGATCGAACTACTCATGTTTCTAATACTTTAGATATTTCATTCTCTGACCTGTACATATAACATTTTATAGTCATTTTTTGCTTTTATATTTAGGCATCTCTGACTAACATCAAGTATTATTTTTGTTCTTCTAACAACTATCAGACATTTTAGATTTAAACTTGTTGTGTAAACACAATTCTGATGCCATCATGCACATCTCTCCTTGAAACAGAATGAAGCACAGAACAAAGAAAACATGAGTAAAATTACCCAGCTGATACTAAGCCCAAATTAGAGTAAGACAAAAAAAGCCCAAAGGTTAAAACTGCGAAAGAGTCTACCTAACAACGAAGCTGGCATTAGTACTTTAACAGAATTTGTTGCAAGGAAAATAATTCCCTGTTGGATTCCTAATACGAACCACAGAACATATGGTTATGGGCCTGGAATCAAAATGGAAAAAACCCACTAGGTGCTTCCTACAGATACTTTTCAGACTCAGAGATACATTTTTGGTGTCACTTATGCAGAGTGTTACCAGTGTTGAAATTTAACACAAATATTTTCCCTGCAAAAACAATTGGACACGAATGGTGATCCTACTGACTCAACGCAGTGCAACTTTTTTCTGCACAAAACGTTACTGAAGAGGCCTCAGACAGGAGTCATAGCATGGCGTTTTTAGCAAAAAAAAGTACATGACAATTCACTGGAAAGGATTGGCCAAAGAGACACTTGCAAAAACAATCTTGAAAAGATATCAAGTGAACAATGTACACTACTGTATACAATTCCTCTCTCAATCTTTCAGTACCACTTGTTGGAAGTTCCATGAAGAGGCAGGTTGTCCAGGATCAAATGGTCAAGCAAATCCACCAGAACAATTCCCTAATGGCATTTCTTCAACATTTGCTTTACATAGCTATATCCACTGGAACTACCCCACAGGTTGCTGAGCTGATTCTTGAAACAAAGTGTGGGATGTTAGAAACCAAGACACCAGACACTTCGCTTAAGATCAGTTAGAATACCTATGAATGTGAACTGTTTTTCAAAACTTGAACTATTATTGTCTTACTCCCCCACTGCAATCAGACTAAATCAGGTTTCAAAAAACCAAATACACAAAAGAAATAAGAAGAAATAAAACAACCAATATAAAGTCAAACAGCCTAACAAGCTTTTTTTTTTTTTTTTTTTTTTCCCATTAGCATCAGGTAGTTCACTGCAGTGAATACTTTAGCACACTTTCTGCTTAATATTATTTATTGGAGAATTCAAAACAAAGCCAATGACTATTTGATTCTAAATTATAATTAATTCAGTTATGTTTCTACCTCTTAACTACTCTGGTCTCAATCCCATCTACTGTAGTATTATCTAGACAGTTTTTGCTCACAAGGAATCACAATTTGGAATCAATATGAGATTAACACAATTTCTGTACAAATCATCATTCTTTATCAATTTTCATGTCATGGATGACAGAAGAAAGAAACAGGGACTGGCTAGTCAAAAGAACTTTTGAGTAAAACATGTAAGGGTGTAAAGAGAAAAAAAAGAGTAGCCAAAAAAAGGAACAAGACCTATAGCAATAGACTGCAGAAGGCTCAGTTACTACCAGAATCACCGACACTAATGAAAACAGAAGAGCTGAGCAAGGACAGTGTGCTTGCACCTGTCAAATCAGTATCTCTGACACAGCCACAAAACAGGAGAATACAGAGACTGAGACACATGAGAAAAGCTAATGTTCATTAGAGTGAATGTTTCGAGCAAGCACCACAGCATTCATTTCACTCCAGCTTTAAGAGTACTCCATACCCCCAAGGTAGAAAGCTCACAACTACTGGATAAGGAAGTGAGGAAATTACAGGTGGGTGTAATCCTTATGAAAATTTCTGAACACATTTAAGCTTGAGAAAAAAACCTAAATCTCTGAACAGACCAGGATCGAATCCCAAAGCAGCTGCTATTCCTACAAGAGACAGAAAGGAAGAGATTATAAAACACCGCTGAACGTTTATCAGGGTGTAACACCGTGCGCAAACATTACATGTCAATTAGATTATACTTAGCCTAGCACACTGCCAACTGCATGCTAATCTAAGGTCAAACCTCCTCCTACATCAAATGTGCTCAGAAAGACTCTGGCAGTGATCTTACTGAAAAGCTCAAAGTCAACTTGGCAGACTTCAAATGCTTGAGCCTGAGTTCAGATATTCCATTATTCTTCTTAGCAAAGTCTATTTCAGGATGTACCTAAAACACTGGATGATTCTTGCGTCTCATAACTATTAGCTCTCATATGTGTCTTAAAATGCGTTACTCAGAGCAAGAATATACTAGGTATGTGCTATATATGGAAGAACACACTCATTCTACACCTACATACATAGACATATATATGCATATATGAACAGATGTGTATGAACACACACACACTTGCACATACACAACTGAAAAGATAGGATGTTAGATAGGCTAGTATTTGTGACATAGGTATAAATTCATAACAACAACAAAATGCATTGAACTCCAGTTACCACTGTCATTTAAAATGCACTATCCAGAAGAGGATTACTGCGTGCATTCTCTACAGAAACCATCCCTCCAGAAAACTTAGTTTCTTAGGTCAGAATAAAATGACCTACCAGGACCTCCTCCACCTCAGCTGATGGTCAACAGCATCAATGGAGAATACAGTTTAGCAGGGAAATTCATAGACCAAAGAAATCAACACCATCCTGGACCATTACGCATCATTCCTATTTCATTCCAATATTCTGCACTACATACAGCCTCCTAAAAGATTTAAGCCACCACCCTTTGTAATGTACACAAAAAGACCTGAGGGCAATAAAAAAGTTACTGCATAAAAAGGAGAGGAGCTTGTTTTCCAAGTGCAGGTGGGAAAAATAATCTGTTATTGTCACTGCTTCTGTTGATTATAGCCAGCAGCAAGTGGGGAATCAACCTGAGATCCGATTTACAACTACAGATATCAATTCCTACCTAAAGACATGAGATTCCAGCTAGGGCTTCCACTTGTTTCAGCCAGAATCAACCTTTGACAGTTACCATTTTGGCTACCTGGGAAATACTTGCTAAGTAGCCCTCTCCAAGACTAAGATTTTTTTTTACTTAATAGCTATTTAGGTGCGAATCAGAGGAATGTCTTAAAAACAGATAGTCAGAAGTGTTTGAAGTGGTCCTGCAATTCAAGCAACTGAGCTGCAAACTGGGGACAGACACTGACTCATTGTCCCTGTAGGGTTTCTACCTACAAACAGATTTTCCGTTAAAAAAGGTCTTATGCTAAGGAAGGCTACAATAAGTAGGGCAACAAGATTTCCCAGTTGGAAATTTCACAGATTCACCAATGATTCTAAATATACAGTCTGAAAATACCTCCTTCTCAGCCCACATCCTTAAAGGGAAAAATCACAACAAAATGACTTTGCAGCAACTTACTTAAAAGACCTATAAGCAACAGCTGAACATCTTTTTCACTCCAATATATTATAATTCATGCTTCTTGTTTCCCAGCTTCAGTGAAGAGTTCAGTGTTAATTTCTGCAGACCACATCACACAGCCAAATTGATTTAGTTTTCAGTTTTATGTACTTTCTAGGGTGTTCCCAGCTCTTACTCCTGTGACAAAACTTTCATTTTTACTGCTGACTTCCACAGTGAGTTTTAGGCACTTCTGAAAATAAATCCATGAAAGACAGAAAATAAGATGACACTTGGATAAATAACAACATAGGGGACAGCTGTGCAAGGAGATTCATTCTTTCCATCACTGTGTAAAACCTCTCCAGCTCCAAGTAGCTACAGAATCATAGCATTCTGTTTTTCCTGAGATGTAGGCTCAACTTGCCACCCAGCAAAAGGGCCTTGTCTGGAACCAGCACTTCTCTTCTGAGAAATACAAGACTGTTCACAAGGTGCTGATGTCATGTATTTCATTTTCTGTTTATTTTCTTTTCAGTGTTTAAATGAGTTTTGAAAACAATTCCTGGCTTAAAGGAACAATTAAGTCCAACAGAATCCCTAAACCTAAGCTGCTATTAATGTTGTAAAAATTCAACAGAGTTATAAACGTGTATTTAAAACCAGAGTATGTTATAATAACATCCCCTTAACTTCACACTATAAAAATGCAAGGAGGGGTGTATTTCTAAATAGAAATCCTTATCCATCCTTATCTGATCTCATCAAGGTTATCTTCTTCTGCACACAGTGCAAAGCACTCGATGTTTTCAAGCACACTATTTCTGCAGCAAACAACAAAGCACAGTATATATGGGCAAGAGGTTACACCAATACTTTATTATGTTTATTAAGATCTGTTAACAATTTTGGTATCTATTGCTACCTGAAAAGGAACAAATAAACCACAACTGTAGAAACACATAGTGTGTTCACAATCAAACTATTAGAGAACTCAGCTTTATTTTTAAAAACACGTGCATTAGTAAAAAGGTATTAAAGTGACTGACATGGTAAATAACATGTTTAATGATACACCAAGTCTCAACACCAACTTGGCTTCGATATACTATTTATATTTTTAGGTGTGTGCAAACAAACACACTAATGTTACATAAATACAGCATATTTGTGTGTGCATGTATGACACAAGCACATGCACACATGCATCCCTAAAAATCATCACAGCTTTTAAGCATGCATATCATTGAGAAAGTTTCCAATTGAAAAGGGACTGAAGAGAATACACAATTCCCTAATATGCTGTTCAGTACAATGAGTGCACTCAAGGTCAAAGCCCTCCTCCTACTCTTCCTCCTTTCCACTAACATCACTGACCGAATGGCTGACTACTTTAGCTGCAAATTTAAGACCTCAACAACATGCATCAAGCATTTAAAATATAACCTCTTTACAGCTACTGCAGGCTCAGCATTATTAGTCAACTCCAGTCGCAACAGAATGCTCATTGGATTGCTCATACTGAATTATATATTTACACTCTGATTAATAATGCAATACTTCAAAAATCTGAAGAAATACTATCCATGGACTAGCAGCAAAATATAGAGAAAATATTCAATGGAAAAATTTGAAATAAAACTTCAGTATAATTGCTGATACTAGTGGCATCACCCTACTGTTTTTTCGGAAGGCTGGGAGGCTACTACCACAGTTAATAAAAGAAATGCCAGGACTCACTGATTTTTACAAGATATTTATCTAAACATATTTAGAATTAAACATTGTGCTAAATCATATATTATGTACCTGAATGATGTACAGCATTCACCCAACATTACACAACTTAAAACTACACTAGAATTCTTATGCATAAACATGAGATTAATTGACCTACTTTTTCAAGCCTTCCACATCCCTCTCACAGAAATGTTCCATTAATAGAGAAAAGTCCTTTTATGCTGTCATATTTTATTTGCTTTTGCAACTCCAATCCTTTCCCTCTATGATGTACCTTACTATAACAACTAGGCAAGACAGGAGTGAAATGTTTTCTTGTGTAACACTTTTCTTGCCTACTACAACCTAACCCCACACCACTATTTCCCAATCCACTCCATATTTTGCATTAAAACATCAAAAATATTTCTTCACAGTTCCAAGCTCTATAAACATACACTTCATCCAAAATGGGGAAAGAAGCACCAAAATACTGAAAATCACAAAGAAAGCCAGGTATTAAAAACAGGAATCTACCCAGCTTTGGCAGGAATCTCTGTTTTATTTCTGTTTCCTACTTGCTTATTATGTGCTGCGTCACAACTATTCTCCACTGGAGTGCCCATTTCTTCTGGAAAGAGTGCTACAGCAGTTGCTTTAAGTGCAACTTCAACATTTAAGTGACACTATTAACAAAACCTGAAAGTAACACCCTGTTTAGGATTTAGGACACCGTTCAAGGAAAGAGACTTGGATGCTGCTATTGATTTGCCTAGATCATCTTCCCTCCCCCCAAGAGCCTCTGCTTCCCCACCCGTTCTTTGTCAGAACCAGCACAGGCCTTCAACAATGCCTTCTTCCACTAGGCATTTACCCAGCGCTTTTCTTGAAGTATGTGAAACTAAGTTTAAATTAATTACGAGTTTCTCACATTCAAGAAGACAGTTATGTTTTGCTGAGCCTCAATAATCTTAACACTAGAAACTTAGAAGAGTTGAATGGCAAATTTCAAAGTGAAGTTAGTTATGCACTGCTATTTTAATGAAAGTAACAAGATTAAATATGATTTTTCATTCACCCTGAAGAGAGCTTTCACCTGATTATTATTATTGGTGGTAACATGGTTTACAAAGACCACAGTTACTGCACAATAGAAAAGGGTGACTAATTTAAAACACCCTCCATGCACCACAACAAAAAAATCCAAACCAAACAAAAACTCAGAACAAAGGGAGCAACACTCAAGAATTCTTGCAACGCAAGACCTAATTCTGATCTGCTTGCACTATATGACTGTAACGGCTGCAGCAGAAGGTATATGCTGACACACAATATTTATCTTTGGAATAAGACCATAAGCATTTCATGCATCATGGTATCAGTATTGCCTTAAACAAAGTTATTCAACTATCATCACCATTAAAATAACATAAATGGTAAAACATACTAAAATGAACATGACTTCATTTTCTTCAATTTCAGAGAAGGAAACAGCATATTGTGGTGAGGTAATCTCCAAGTAAAACAGTTTTGGTTTTGTTTTTTTTTTCCCTTTAAGAACTAATGTTGTATAATATGGATTAGGACATGGAGGTCCATTTTCCTATAACAGTATTTTAGAATGTTTTCTGCTTATTAAAGAAAAAGTAAAGAGAACAATTTAGCACGCACACCCTGCTTTTTTCCCCCTTTTTTTTTTTTATAAATAGGTTTTACTTTGCTTACCATCTGGTGCAAACATGTTGTTTGGCTCTGCTGTTTTACAAATTGATAGGGCTTTATAATTAAATTAAGAAAGGTTAAGATTTTCTTCTCAGAGAACTGCTAGCCAATCTACTCAAGAACAACAACACAAGTAGCCTTTCAAATTCATTCAACATTGACAAATGAGCCACCCTGTCAAAGCTGCATAAGGGCAAGTTTTCTTTAACATCAAGTTTCTCCTATCTTAATATCTGAACTACCTGATGCAGAAAAGCCACTGAATCACAGCAGACAGGCAAAAATCAGCTTCCTTGGCCATTTTTGTTTTAGTAAATTCCAAGTAAACATATGCCATTAACTCTCAAAGTCTTCTAATGAATGGGATTTCCGCAAAGACACTCCCATAACATTTAAAGCTGACTGAAAGAATTTTCAGAAATTCTAGCTGTTGTTTTCCTTCCAGTGTATGCATGAAGAAAAGGGCTTGAAGCGTTCCTTACTACTCATTTGTCACTGGCAGTGATTCTACTAGTGACTATGGTTACTTTCTGCTACTACTGCAATATTGTTCCATCAGTTAACCAAGATCCTGTGGGAAGAGGTCACCGAATTTCTTGAGTACAAGTTTATTTTCCTACCATTCACTCACATATACAACAGCCAGCAGCACTGACATATTGCTGACAGAAAGGAGAGGAATCATGGTGGACTTTGAGAGATTCATTCCTGAATCAGGCCAGCATGAATGAACTGAAAACGTTTCCTGGGGGAAATCTCCTTTCACAGTTAAGAAACCAAGAATATTCCCCAAAACACCTGTTTTGTCCGATTAGCAAGTAGTTGCCAAACCAGTTCAATCAGTTGTACAGCCGGACATAATTAGTCTAACTACACAAAGAGATAATACTTTTTAAAAATTTCTAAAATCAAAAGCTAGTTAAGATCTTTAGCCATGTTATTTGATACCACAATTGATAACAGTGATCTGACAGCAGCATCAGTGAAATGAAGAAAACAGAGACATTGCAAAAGAGAACTTAATGAAGTGTTAATTCTCAAATATACAGTAGTTACAAGGTTCTTGCTGACAGGCTTGATTATAAGAATGCTCTATAAATATTTAGCTCTGTATAATAACAAGAACAAAACAGTGTTGCTAATCATCTAGCCTTCTCTTAAGATTTGCACCTATGATGAGATGTGTATCCTAAATAACTATTTACTCTTTATAGTGATTTTACTTCATTTAACCTTGTCCTTAGACATATCTGATGTAAACTAACATGCTACTTTAATTATAGGCTGCTTTGAAAGTTCACTGAAGACATTTTTCAAACATGGAGAATAGCAGGACAAAATTCCATTAGTGACCTTTTAGTATTACAAGCACCATTTCCAGATGAGCAGTCAAAGCCAGAGACACATTTAGAACAGTAATGCCTACAAGGTCAAAATAACTCCAACAGATTAAGAATCTGGAAAAAGATTTATCAACATTTTGCCCAAAGCCAGTCTTACCGCTCTGTGACATTCTCTTCTCTAAGCATTACAGTATAGAAATGGTAATGTACCTGGAAGTTATTCTAGTAATGATTTTTCCTTGTTCTTTTTACCACCTCTTACATCTATTAAGATGAAACAAAGTTAAGTCATCTTCTCAGCTATTTGTTCTCATACCAATGAAAGGCATGGCCCTTTTTCCTAAGGCTTAAAAAACTCGTTTATTATATGATCATATTCTCAAGTCTCCCTGGAAACTGTTTAAAAATAGTCCATAGCTGTAATGGTCAGGTTAGTCTCCTGGCTGTTAATTGCAATGTTTACTTGGAGCTTCAATATTCATGCACCACATTTATTTTTCAGCTTGATTTCTCTCAGCCACAGCTGTATACATTTCATGCATTCTCTAAAGAAAATATTACACTAATGTTTTACACTATATAGTATATACTAATATATACAGGCAGCAGGCAAGTTTTTTATTACTGTAGGAGTTATGTCATTATATGCATAACAAAGAAAATTAAACAGAACCTTACCTCAAAATTAAACTTCATTTAATAGAAAATAAGCTTGTCTGAAAGTACTGCTTGACCATGTGGAATGCTTCCAGTAACCAGGTCTGTAACACAAGATACAAACAAGTTACTTTCTTATCCCCAGTCCATTAATTTCTAGTTTTAAAGTACCTTCTGCCAACACATTGGAAAGGAAGCAACTCAGGAAGTTAGAAGTTTCCTTTTCTCTTTGGGAGTCAGAATTTGCATTGCCAAAAAGAATAGCTTTAAGTTCAAGGAAATAAAATTCAATCCGGGCTTTCAAATTACTCACACTTAAAAGCTCATAATAAATGAACTCTGAGTTTATACAGGTAAATACCTTGAAATTGTCTAGTCACTTAAACTTGGAGCACAAATCTGGGTGTTAACATAAATTAAACAATCACATTGGCTTCTCAAAGTCGTCTATTTTGCATTAACTGTGCTTTTCTACAGTTTACAGTCTCTGTGTGGAGAAACTTAGTAGAAAACAGCACAGCACAAGCCTCTCCGGGCAATTTCCCTTCTCAGAAGGGGGTTCACTGTGAGTACGATTGCAGGAAAACAAAAACAGAATTAATAGTTCTGTTTTGTTTTTAAAAGACAACAGAAACTCTCTTTCAAGGTTTTGGTTGTTTTGAGGAGGTGGGCTTTGTTGTTTGGGTGGTTTTAGGCTTTGTTTTTTAGAGTTTGTTTTCTTTTTTTCCCCTAGGATTCTTTGGATAATTTGTTAGTTGTTACTCTAAACAAAATCTAATATAGCATACAGGTTTAATACTCATCTCATGAGGATGGGCAAATCAGTTTGAACACCAAAATAAATTGCAATTTATCAATTCACCCCACCCCAATTCCCACAGCACTATGAAATAACCACCACCTTCTCTTCCAGTATCTCAAAGTTTACAAGACTGATCACTTTTCCAGGCACAGTAACATGTCTGGACAAATAGAAGATGGCCTAGATCTTGCTACTAGCAAAGGCCCATGTATGTTCCGTGTATGCAGACTGTAGTTATGGGAAGCTTTTATCTCACTTTTAGATCTCTTGGAGCACTCTCCTACTGCGACCAAAAAATTCAGATGAAGTTCTGATCCACAACAGCTATCCAAATTTGAAACTAGTTTATGTATCAATTTAGAAAGACCAGGAACTTAAAGAATAAAGTTACACATGTATACAACTACATAACAAGGAATGCCTCTTAGCTGAGAAAAGCCTAGAGCAACAAAAGAATTCTTGCAAATTTTAACCAACCAAAGCTGGCGAAAACATTTCCAAGAAAATAAATTAATCATAGGATGTTTTTCTTGTCTAGGTTGGTTAGAAAAGTGATTTTTTTTTTTTTCCTTTCAGTGGACTTTTAAGCAACATCAGCTCTATGCCAACACAACCATTAACCTCAGGTTAACAGATTTACTGCAGGTCAGAGTAAATGCAGTCTACATTAAGACAATTATTTCAGCATCCAGTGGATTGCCTGCATTAAAATTGGCATTGTAGTAGTTTGCTACTTTGAAATTTAGACCCCTAATCCACACTCATTCCACTTTTCAATGCCTACTAAGTCTCCAGTAACGCACAAAGAATGTACAATTAAGTTTAATTAAAGGCGTGTCACCAGCCTGCACCTCATGGATTTTCTGCTAAAACTTAAGGTTAGGATAAAAGCAAGTTCAGTGCACAGAATGTCTGCATATCTAACGTGTTCCCTTAGGTGGCTGTATCAGTGTATAAGGGCTTTATCTGTAGTGCAAGTACTTGTATTACATGCTGAAGACCTTTTCAGTACAGCCCATGAATTCACCAGCCACCCTACTTCCTAGAAGCCGCTATTTACTTCTCCATACCTGCACATATTTTAAATTTCTAATATTTGTTTCAAACACAAATGTAAAGTATTTCAGTCACTTGCAACATTGATACCATTCTTCATTTTCAGTCCTTTCTTGACAAAGACGTCAGAAGCTCTTTCAAATCCCCAGGTTCCAAGAGCAGCAAGGATTAGCTGGAAGCATCTTCACCTCTACTCA
The DNA here is from genome assembly GCF_965183815.1 of Platalea leucorodia. Taxonomy (NCBI): domain Eukaryota; kingdom Metazoa; phylum Chordata; class Aves; order Pelecaniformes; family Threskiornithidae; genus Platalea; species Platalea leucorodia. Next base: position 32,483,835 of record NC_138831.1, read on the forward strand.
GAGCCTTCATCAATTAAAGCTGACGCCTACCAGACTTGTATCAAAAAATTAATGTCTGAAGAACGTACCACATCTAGGGGACAACAAAACCTAATGTAGAAGAGGATGAAGTGACCATTCCAGTATTGCTCCTTTCTAGTTACACTTGACAAAGGTCCCCAAATAAATTTTCCAATTCAGTACACGCTGTTCATTTACCATCATTGTGATTTAAATGGCTGGCAAACTGCTTTGAAATCTGCTCTTTTCAGAGCAGATAACAGAATTGTTGCTTTAAAAAACGCCAAAAAACAGCTCTTGTTTTCAAGTTATAAACCAGATACAGTGAACTAGGAATTTATTTTTCTGCAGTTTATCAGTAGAATCTATCGACTCATGTAAGCATTACTCAGAAATGTGACTGGGAAGGAAGGAGGTGAAGGAACTGCTCTCAACATTTTACATCAAGAGAAGGAACAAAACAATTGAATTGCACATACTATCAGAGCAACCTAATGAGTAGAATACCATGTTTCAAAATTACAACTTCATTTAAAATACTAGGTTTTCAGTTATCTGAATATTTAACAGTAGAAAAATGAATGTATCTTGTGGAGTCTGAGAAACCAAAAATTGCTTATACTATGTTACATTTTAAGACCAGCTTGAACAAATGTGACTGTGGAATGTTCATTTTCAAGTGGGTTAATTGCTGCTGAAGTAGCCATATATTTTTTTTACTTACCAATTGGAGCTAAAGAAAGCCTAAAAACTATTAATCACTGTTTGTTTATTCTATTGTCCTCACTTCCTGGAATGTAGTCAGAGATGGAACTCAACCGCCCAAAAGCCCAGTCAGCAAATCAGCTGCCCGGAACGCTGGCTTTGTTCACAGCATGAGCCTACTTACTAACATTCTTAACCTATTGTAGGGTGGAAGCAATGAGTGCATAAAACACCTAATTCTGGAAGTTTACACACAATTCAACGGGGCTTTCTGAATATTTGCAGTACTTTTTAGCATAAGCCGCCCCCCCTCCCCCCTTGATTTTTTCCTTAGCTGCAGCTACGTTTCTATGAAGTCTTTGGTTCAAGTGCTAGTGATGTTATTTATAGAACAAGAAGACTGAATAAAGAAGAGTGCTGAAGTAGAATGTCTTTTCTCAATTCCATTGCAGAATCCTACACTGCAAATTACAGGTAAACTATAGTTTTGCCCTTTATAGATATTTCCTAGATATTCTGCATTCTCAAAATTCTTGGTGATAATGTAGTTTAATTCAGTAGCACTTGGATTACAGGCTCACTAAGACTACAAGGATAAATTCCAGCATCCTCTTATACTACATTTCTTGAATGTGCAAAATATTTCTGCCCATGTATTTCCTTTGGGTTTATGTGTGTTTTCCTATACTGTGTTTTGTGTGGGGTTTTGGGGGGTAGTGAGGGGTGGTGAGGTTTTTTGTTGTTTTGTTTGTGGGGGTTTTTTTCTTTCTTTCTTATTGTTGTTAGCCAAGCATTGCTGTAAAAATCAAAAGCAAATCAAAATACACGGTCCATTACACAAAGCATGGATTCCTATGTTTTAATCTTGTTGGTATTCATCACCACATTACTGCATCACCCCTGCTAAATGAATCTGCTAACAGCTTAATATTTTGAGCTATAAACAGGGGAATAGTTCCCTCCTCTCCCCGCCAAGACATTGGGAAGTTTAGTTCTATGATATACGTTCCATGCTTCAAAACTTTATGTTCCTTGCACACAATAAAGGCATTGAATGGCCATTTTAAGCTGGTCCTAATTTAGATGTTTTGTATTGTGTGGCTTCTTTCAATTCTTACTTCCTCCACTTATCTGTCTTCTTTTATTATTTTTTAAAGACTACAAGAGTAAATTACTACAAGGATAGGAAATATGCAATATTATGAGGCACAGCTATTTTAAGCATCATCTTCAGAGGCTGAATCCCTGCTACCAGTCCCATCCCTTTAAAATAGGGCTGAATTCCACCAAACATATTTAAGGAGAGGATGTACACAGTACACTGCAAAGAACATATTCAACAGGGCGCAATGTAGTCCACAAACTATATCCAAAAGCAGATTCCCACCTTCCTTCAAAACTCTTCTCAATAACTTAATACTTTGACTCCTTCGCATCCCAAATCTGGATTTTAGCTCCGTATACTAAAAATACCCACAGGAACAGAGCTCCTATCCTCCTTTTAAGTGTTTCCTCTGTTCTCTTCTTCTGACATCTCTCTAATCCCTAATCAGCACAACAAACAAGATGGATTCTGTAAAACAACATTCTGAGAACACGCTCACACCACTACATATGCTCATAAGCAACATTCTTATGTCGGACACACTGCACTCAATGAGTGTTTAATAATATTGCAGAGTTCGCAATGGAATTGCTTTTAGCCGACTCTGTACAACAAACAGGTAGCCTGGAAGGTGAAGCAGGAAGCATCTTCATTGGGCACAGATGACCTACTGACCAGTACAGATCAGCTCTATATTCTAATGTAAGAACTCATATAGTTATAGTAAAGATGGCTTCAGAGCATGCTAGTACAAACACAACTGAAGTAGGACATGTGAATATATCAGAAGAATAATTGGCAAAACCTAATTCTGTTATAATACAAAGTTCCTTTTTGATGTAATGCTTGATATGATTTCTACCTTTGCAAACAAGGATCTTCATCATTTTATGTAAAAACCACACACGCATGAACACTAGAGAAGAATCATTCAAAAGTTTGCCTTGTAATGAAGGCCGCAACCAGGCTTGTAGACCTTGATTTCCCATTCTTATTCAGGTAAAAATGTTGAGTTACCTTCTGCTGGCAAATGTAGCATTCATGCAATAACATGAGGCCTACTGATAAGATTATAAAACGTTAAGAAAAATAAAATATTAAAACTTAAGTCATTTAAGATTTTAACTGACTATTTGGAAGCACTAAGTAACATGCATTTCAGGTTCTGTTTCAAGACTAAGGCAGTATTCAGCTCAATAGCACTGGGAGGCATCTTAATCACGTGAAGAAATGGTGGGATAAGACACCACCAAAAATATACTGAAAAGCTACAGTAACTTTTAGGTTGTCTGAACATTTACTGGAAACAGCCATAAACCTGAGTAAAACCAAGCTGACATACAACTTTACTTATCAAACTGACATTAAAAACTAACAGTAATGGTTTTGTATATTAGATCAGTCTAGGATTTTTCACAATCAAAGCAATCTCTAGCATTTACCACATTAAATATTGTTGTAACCAACAACCGTATTTTTGCAGGTGATTTCTGAGAACAGATATGCTACCTTCTCCTAAAGCATGGCATAGCACACAAAAAAAACCAGATGGATTAGCAACACACAGAGTTTATGCACCTCTGGTAAACCCACAGGCTAACTGCAGTTATGCCTGGGCATTCCTCTCTTGAGGGCAGACTGGCTCAACTAGGGTAACACAGCAGCAATTGCCAGGAATCCGGAGTATCCAGCAGGGCGTTCTGAGATCAAGCACATGGGCAGATGCACTCCACACCAGGACAAATGCATGAAGAGCCCATCACAGCAACACAACCAGGGAAAGAGTCATGCCCTTCTATATACTGGGAACCATTATTCACAGAGGCTAACAAAGAGCTAACAGAAATCTTAGCCTGACACTACCTGAAGAAGCTCTCATTCTAAAAATTTTCAGAGTGATTTGTATTAGGTTTTAATCTAGGTAACAGTTCATTACCAAAAGCCATTATGATAAAGCTTTAAATATTTTATATAAACATTCCTTTAAAGATACTGTAACTACACTAACCATGAAACATTGAACAATCATACCACAACCATCCTCTTGGTTAATGAGGACAAGTTATTAAATTATGAGACTAAAGCCTCCTTTATGCCTGCAGCCAGGTTTCAACTACCGATTTTTCAAGTTTTAGGCATTGCACTACCTTGAAACCAGCAAGCTCTTCTAGCTGCAGGTAAACAGAAGAATACTGCACATAAACCCAGAAATTGTGCATTTAGTTTCATCACATGTAACTTGGTCAACAACATGGAACACCCACATGCTTTGCTAGTATGCTTACTATTTGTGAAGGACAAAGACAGGCTACAAAGGGGGAAAAAATGACCAATAAGCACCCTATACCCCAAAATAGCTGCTGCAGGTAAATCAGTTTTTAAATAGTATGAATTGAAACACAACGTTTACCTTTGATGACAAAATTCACTGTTACTTAACTTCCCCCCCCCCCCCCCGAAAGCATTACAGGAGACATTCATTATAGTGGGAAATCCATTTCAGGAAGCAGAACAAACCAATACGCAATGTCATTTCTTGCCCTTCCTCCCCACCAGACACATATGATCTACTATTTACACACTTTAGGTTTGAGAAACTACCATTTATCAGATCATAATACAGATTGCCCCGTTCTCCCTAGATAACAGGCCACTCAGGTTGTCTCCACTCCATCCAACATCCAAACCACCCAACACTTCTGGGTCTTTTTGTCTGACATCCGTGACTTCAAACAGATTAACTGTTCAAAATAACCAAACAAGCCTGTTCTTTATTGATTATAATCAGCAACACATACCACATAGTCTATTGCTGTGCCAGATAGTTCATAAGTGACCAGAATTCACCTACTGGAACAAAGTATTCAGCATCTAGGCAAATTTGACTATCCCCCAGGTGAAACTATACTCTCAAATGCAATTATTCCCTTACACTTGGAACTAAACATTACTCCTTAAAAACTGTGAAGTTTATGAAAATTGTGCTTCAGTGTGAGCTGAAGCATTCCACCTAGACTTTCTTCCTTTGGACCTCAGAGATGGTGGTAGCTCAGCCCTGCACTCGTCTGCCAAAAATCAGCTTTCAACCTCTAAGAATCTATTACTGTTTCACTGTATCAGATCTTAACTACTCTTTTACAGCTTCTGTTTGTCAATTTTTACAGCATCCTGAACATATGGGATGATAGTTTTGAGGAGGTCTGAAAAGGCACAACAGGTAAATTCTGCAACACAAGAAGAAAGTATGACATTAAGAATGCATGTTTGTATACAGCAGAAAAAAGTGCCTGTTGTGATCACTTAAAGTCAACTATACTCTGCTATACTTTCAAAATTATGTAAATCTCAGATCTCTTACATTACAAGGCTGAGCCAACTTTCTGTGATTAATATGAAAGATAAATATCTTCCTGTGTTTTCATGAATTTGAAGTTTTTGTCAGGCAAATACTACTTTCCACCTATTCAGGGCTCTTCAAGAGCAGTAGATAGTTTTCCATAAAGGAACAGTTATTACTCAAACTTTATTCTGAGCTCCAGTTTCCTCTCTAGGTAAGTTAGAAAAAAGGTTCTAATTTTGTTGTCTAGTAGAAAGACAAAATTTTGCTTAATGTAAATTGTTATTACTTTTAAGGTAGGCAAAGAAGGTTTACCAAAAGTTAAATGGTAACTTATTTCAATTTTTATCATTATTATTGTTGTTACTACTACTACAGAAAAAGCTACAGCAAATATTCACATTCAGTCATGCTTGGTAAGTTCTTTGAAACATATCTGCCCGGAACAGTATGTCATCCTGGCATCACATTGCAATGCCTTTCCTTTGATGACAGAAAGTAAATTTGACTGATTCACAGGAGTGATCTGAAGTACAAGGCAGTCACGCTTTACCACACACTAGAAAGATGCCACGTATCAAACCCACCTATTCTTCTCTCATGATGTGAGTAACACTCACCATCTGAGTACTACTAGAGGAAGTGTCCACAGAATGACAAATACCAACCACTATTAAGTATGCCAGACTTGCAATGACTGCAAGGAGTTAACTACAGCCATCATCCATGGTTCTTCATTTATAAAATCTCTGGCTCTAGATTTGAGCATAGAATATAGTCTTTTAAAAACAGAGCTAAATACATCATTTTCAATCATGTGATGCAATACATAGTAATTGAAAATGACAGGTAATGATGTGAAATAACAGGTCTTCAAAAATGAGTACATGGCACTTTCCTCATCAGGGTACCATTCAAACTAACTGTTATTTCTGACCTTTTACAACTTAGAATCCATGCTAATGTTATCCTTTATTTCCAACCAGAAAATCTGTAAGCAGTTTAACAACTGTAAACAAGATGTTAAGCCTATTTTTCATGAGAACAGAAAGTGTAGCTTGCCTTCAACAGTTTCAGTTCTCTGCTGGATACTAACACCCAAGCAGTGAACACAACTCCATAGTATTAGAAAGAAATTCCTCAGCACAGGGTCTATTTTCTTCCCATGCTGTGATGCTATACACTCAGAATATCCAAATATGTACTTGCACTCAGGTCAAAATTAATCAGATTTCTCATCCATTTATGCTGACATACATTACAGCATCAATTATTCAGCAATCCATTGCAAAGATTCACCGGTTCAGTGGAAGCTATTGAACCTCAGCAGTTTTATGGCAATATAAATAAACAACAGTACATTTGCATCATCTTTATGAAAGAGCGTGAATTCAGCTGTCATAAGTAACTACTATTAAAAAAAAAAAAATAGATGAAAACTTCTCCTTTTTCTTTACTGCTAAGTCAAGAATCACTCAGGCCTCAAACACTTCTCTTAAATAAGCATCTTCTACAGTAGGTTCACATTTCCCTTCAAGCTACTCATCCAAGAAAGGCATGACAATCCATGATATAACACTGGTCCTGCTCCCAGTCGCCAGTCAAGCTTTCCTCTTCAGGAAAACATATTTAACCTCCATTATCACCAGAAAACAATTAGCCTAGGCTTGCAGTTGGATCAAAGAGGAATTTACAGTATAAGGCAATTTAGAAAAAAATCCAAAGTCTTCGGCAATTAAAATGACTCCCTGTTACAATGGCTACCATTTCTATGTTTCTCCTCAAGAAGTTAAAGAAAATACATTAACAAGAACATTTTAAATAGCTTGACTATGTGCATGGTAGATTTTAACCCCATATAAAATAAAACTATCACCAGATCCAGATCTTACATTAAAATCCCTGCAGGAAGGGTAACAAAGTTTGGTTCTGAGTACTGACAGTTACACTAACTGAAACAAAAATCTATTGCATTGCCAATATTAATTTAAATATGTCACTTTTGAGAGATACTACAAGGTTATAATCAAATTATGAGGTTGTCTGTAATGTGAACACTTCCATCTTGAATGATGACATGAACTTCATATACAATTTTGGCTAAACAGCTGCAAATAAAGTCATTAGCAATGCAAGTATTAGTTTTAGGAGTTGAGATTTCATGTCCAAGGTCGGTGTCTGAGCTAAATAAGCAATAGAATAATAAAAGTAACCTTTCAATGGACAGGTAAAAGAGAAAAGAGAAAAAAAAAAAAACAAACAAAAAAAAACCCAAAAAAACAAAACACCACAAGGGTTTTGTTGTTGGTACAATTTCTTCACAGTATATTACCAAGACAAGACACCTGCCATTCTAATAGTGCCATTCGCAAGCTGTCTATATTTAGCATAAAACTTGCCAGCTGAATCTGTTCGCACAACAGAACTACGGTCCATTTGCACTGTAGGAGACAAAGCATACAATTTACCTCTTTGGCATGGCTAACAGGAAGTTTGCCAACTTTCCAAACATATTCCTCGAAAGCTGAGCTGCTCTATATTTGCATCCAAAGGGTTAGTATAGTAATGGTTCAGAGACTCCAGATACAGAGTGTTGAAAATCCAACTTCAATAGAAATAAAACTTGAATTTTTCATTTTTATATTATCCTTACTGTTTTACTACACTGAAGAGATTCTTTTTAAAGAGCAGTGGTTTGTAAAATTTCCTTATCTTCAGACCAAGTCATTAAATACTTAACTTAGGCAACACATTATCCCTGACAGTAAGAAACATACTGAATCACAAATATACTAAATATCCAAAGTTCATGTTAGCATACAAAATTATAATGTTTGGAAAGAGAAATTATTTTGAACTCAAACCAGAATGATCCAAACTCACTAAAACACAACGGAGTTAAATTCCACCCAATCTTTTTGTTAGTATGCCAACAAACCTTTGATGTATCATCTTGTCCAGGCCTGTGTGCTTTACAGAGAATCTCCAAACAAATGGAATCCTAGACCTCCTCCTCAGAAAGCTGGTTATCAAAGAAAATGCAACTACACTGAGATGTGGAGATAAATGAGTCTGGGCCAACCCTATATACAGACACACATACATGTACGTGCATACATGTTATTATTACTCTAGACATGCAAACACACACGGCCTTCTTACAGAGCTTATAATGGCTTTAACTAGGAGGTCTTCACACTACACTCCATCACTTAGGGACAGCACACCCTGCATTTTGAACACAGTCAAGGCTAGAATTTTCCAACAGGAGGAAGTCTATTGCATTTGAGGTAAACCCCAGTTTGAAAACCCAATCAGCAGTTAAGAAAAGACACAACGCTGGAACACCTTCCTTAAGGCCCAAAGAGAACATGAAGAACATCCAGTGAACCATTCCTGGGGGAGGTAAGTCTTTACAGTACTCACCAGAAGGCATACCTACTGCTTCTCCTGTTTCAAAACAAAAGTTTAAGTTGTTTTTGCCAATGGTTGTAACTTCTCACCTTGAAAAGCTCATGTTATAAAGCAGAGAGTTAAAAGTCTCACTGTATTTTACATTATATGCACTGTAAGAATACTCCAATCTCTATTCATATGATTTAGATATTTCCAGAACAAAAGTCAGTCACAACTTGAGTTCCTTCTTACTAGAATACTGTATTCATGTGAATATTTTGTGCCTAGGAAATTCAACAGTTAAAATTCCATGAACAAAATTCTAGCTATCATTCAGCTGTTAAAACTGCATGTATTTCTGAAGAGCTGGCAGTACACAGACCTATGCTGCCAAATTCAGAGCGTTGAAGGAGGGAAGAATGTGGAGTCAAACGCAGTATTGGATTTTATAGTACTGGAGAAAATTATGTCAAGATATACCAACCTGCTAACAAACTCCACAGAGGTGCCCAAATTCAAGTAATGACTACAAAATAATTGATTAATTCCTCTATTCCATTCTTGCACTCCAGAAAGCTATTCTTAAAATCTCAACTCCTTTAGAGAAAATAGAAATTGACATACCGTGCCTGATCTTTAGATTTCACAGCTTCAGACTCAATTTTCTCCTCAAAAAAACAAACCAACCAAACAAATAAAAACAACAAAAAAAGATATTTATCCCAGTGAAAGGCCATTAATCTATCAAGACATCTTCGAAGTATTCTAACTGTCTCCTGACAGACCACACAAGCAGAAGGCTGTCCAGGGCAACCAGGTACCAAAATGCAGTTCTGGAAAGCAAGTTACAGCTTTCTCTGTATGTTTACCATTATAAAACTCTATAACTTACAGTTTAACATCTTAACACCAATTGTTTGTAATTGTTGTGACTGCTTAAAAGTCTTGGAATTTTGGAATTGCACTTACTTCCCTCATTAAAGAAAAAGTTTGATTTTCAAAATTCTGTGGTAAATACAGTTCTCTCTCACAATTTCTCCCTATAAAAACAGCCTTTGTAGATAAAGTTATCTAATTCTGGAGACCAAACTACCTCAAATAATTAGGGGGCACACCATGATGTCATTCAATGTCTGAGTTTCACATCACTTTAGAATTGGAAGAGCTAACATTTCAGGAAGTCTCCACACTTATTTCTGCTATGCAAACTATGCAGGTGTTCCCTATCTCAGTATTATTATATCTTTTCCCTCTGTACATTTGTCTAACCACATACAGAAAAAAAAGCTCAAACTTTCACCCCCAGGAAATAACTTCCTTAAGTTTATTCCAGTAAGATGAAAAAAGAAACATTATGTACTTGAAAATTAATTTGTTTTAGTCTGCTACCACCTCAGTAATCAGTAATGAAAAAAGTAAACCCAAAACTGTTTTCTATAAACAGTAACTGCTATTGCAACTAGTGTGCATGCTTTAAATAGCCGTCAGGAGTCCAAAATGCGATCATAAGCAGCCACCTGAGGCCCATGGACATCTTCTATCAGTGGAGGCTGTCACTCCTGTCAAGCTCTTAAGGTTGTAGAAGTTGAGATCAAAAGCAACTGGCATTAAAAATCACCTAGAGTGAATGTGGTTGACTAGAACTGAAGTGAAGCACTTCCTGACCCACAGACACTATTCTCCTAACTCAAAGTGAGCCCACTGTCATCAGCAACTGTTCTAGATCTCTCCAGAGGAAGAAATGTGCTCCTCAGAGCAGACTACCAGTAATGAAGTTTTGTGAGAATTTCCAAGACAGTACTTTTTTGTTTTCTTGTAGGCTTGAAGCTCATCTTCCCAGCACAATGACTTGGTATCAAGCTTCCTATACAGTATTTCAACCTTAGCAATCTACGATTTTTAAGTTACTTTCAATGCATTTCCCTCTCCAAGTAGCAGCAAGTGAGTGAAGCCACATCAAGCAGATTAAGAAGCTGAGTGGCTATCTCCTGCATTAAGGATTTGTTTTCTTGTAGAAGGTATGTCTTTTGATATGACTGGGGGGGGGAGGGGGAGGGGGGCGGAACCTAAAGGCAGCTTTAATCACTGCTACTTATTAGAGTTCCTCAGTGATTGAGAATTTAGTAGTTCTACAGAGTGTACACATAACTGTTGTACATTATACCAGATACGCATAAAGCAGTTCTCTTTCTGCCTGATTTGTCTTGGAGAACATTAACATTTCAGAAAAAAACCCAGCACATCATTAGCTATGCAGCTGCCAATTCAATTCTGATTAAAATATACTTTGAATTTCATAAGGTCGTCCCACAGATATTCAGTCCCAAGCACTTCCTGTCATTTTAATTGCTTCACTTGAAGTCCTCCAAAGAACAAAAATGATGCTTTGCAGTGTTCACAGACAGGTTGAACACCACTGTCCCAGGGGAGAACACTGTCTGGAATGGCTATTTAAATGGGGGAAAAGGGACAGACAATGCTGAAAAACACATACATAAGAAATACATGCTGTTTATACTCTGTATTGAAATCAAACATATGAGAAGCTATGTGGTCTTAGACCAAGTTTTTTTAATATACATAATTTATATTTATTCAATAGGGTAAAGAGCAAGTAAAATTCCATCACACTTCTGCACTGAAACAGTCTTGAACCAAATCAGCCCTCCAATTGTGTACACGGCTTGTCTAACCCCAAATACTATCCTTTTCAGTCACTCCCCATACTGGAGCTGCTTCAATTTCAAATCTCCCTACCTTGCTATGGTTCACCTTTGAAATTAGCTACGATAGGTTTCCTCCATATACCAGCCCAGACTTCCACAATCTTTCTGTCGCAAAACTTAAATCAGGTCACCCTGAAGCATTTTGCTAGAGAGAAAACATTGTTTGCCTTTGCTCTCAAATAAGCTACTTAAATACTGCAATAACTTGAAGTACTCAACAATCTTAGTCAGTCAGAGCTGGTTTCAGTTGTTTAACATGACTATAGACCTGCAACACTGCTGCTGCAGATACAGACAATGCCCTTTACCTGCCACTGAGAAGTGCAGTTAGCATGGTTACCACTGCTGAGTGGCATGGTTTAAAAAACAAAACAAACCAAAAAACCCCGCTAACATGAAAAAATCCCACATTTCAGCAACAAATCAAGCTGTTTGTATGGAAGAGTGGACTCACTCCTAACACTTTCAATAACAGAGACCCCAGAAAGATACATTTTCACTGATTTTCCATTTATTGTCCCAGAGCTGAAACCAAAAAAAACAAGTAAATCCAGCTATTTTCCTACCTGGTCTTTTTGAAACAGGTCACTGTGACACCAGTCTGCAGAGAACTAAGGCTTTACAAAGGAAGAGGTAAAACATTGCATTCTTAGCTTCGATATGCATATAGCATTTCAGTATTTTCAGAATATCATAGAGTTGATATCCAAAGTTAATTCCAAAGGTTTTTTTCATACATTGTCTGCCCAAGGGACTGATTCCACTGCATTCAGAAAGCACATCTGAAGTGTTTATTGCTTCCAGATTTTGAAAGGAGAAATTACTGTTATAACTCAGCAGGCTGTCTTAACAGCTCTGCTAAAGCCTCTCTGGTTTTCAACCCAGAGTCTCACTTTAGAATAAACGTATTTCCTGTGTATTAATTCTCCAAGTATCCAAAGCTTGTATTCCAGTTTTAGGCAGAACAATCCATTTAACAAGGAAGATGAACACAAAACAAAACTTACATTGCAGGCTGCTTGAAACACATGCAAGTATTTGGGAACTTGAGTTGCTGCATATATTACTTCCTAACCTTTTTGCCATTCTCTGCCAAAAATCTGAAGCACTACATTAAGAATTTGCACTAAAAGCAAAATTTGATAATCATGACCTACATCCAATTCTGCACTTAATGGTTTTATTGGATCAAGCTAGCACATTGGTGATAACTGACCTCACTGTCCCAGATACCTGAATTATGACATATAACGAGCAACAGCTAACACAGGTCTACTCAAGTTAATGATAAATTAAGTTAATGTATAACATTCAGATCTGAAGGTCTAGCGATGTAACAGCCCAGCTACCAGCTTGACCCCAGTGACACTAGTCATAGGTACAAAAAGTCTGAAACTTTTGCCCAGCTTTTGCTCTCAGAAGTCACAGACCTTAAAATTAAAATACAAAAGTCTACTAAGAATACAATTGATTGTTGAATGCAATAACTAAAATACCTGCTTAGGAACATTAATCTTGTTCGTAGACCACAGGAATGTAAGAATCAACATTAAGTAAATGATTACCAAAAAGCTATGCATAAGCCATTTGGATAAACAGAGGAAGAGAGCATGTCCATGAAAACTGATGATATAATGCAACTGTATTTTGGTAGGTAGCATTTAGCAGGTTAATAGGCCAAGTAACACTGTCAGAATTCAACTTGCACCTTTATTGCTACGTTTCTAAATCTAATTTCAGTTATTACATAGATTTTATCATTAAAACCTTTAAGTGCTCCTCATTATGCTTTTAAGTAATAGAATCCACCTCTGTCATAGCATACTTTAGAAGCAAAGCTCCTGACTTGTCTGAAAATTCAGAGCAGTCCAACCCAGGGATACAGCGCATACAACTTGAGAATCTAGCAACAATTCTGAGCTATTACTGAGCCCAGTATTAGATAATAATTATCTGCCAGGTAAACTACAATTAACAAGGCCACGTTTAAATAGCATGCAAGCTTTTTTGAGCTACTACCTCAAAAGCGGGCACTTGAAAGAAACATAAATGTTTCCAGAAATTAACTACCTTTTTATCAATTTAACCCAAAAGGAAGACAACTGCAAAATATCCTTTAACATCAAATTTTAGTTTGAGATAATTCAGAACCATTTTCTGGATTGACTTTCACTCCAGCTGCTCTCGTGAATGATTAACACCCGAGTCTCCTACAACTATTATGTTCTTGGCTCCTTGGACAGCACTTAGCTGTACGAACAGATGGACAACAAGCTTTTGGAAGCAATTCTAGCCAAGAACATACAAGCCAAACCCTCTTTCTGGACTCGCATGGGGAGGGGCATGGGGGAATAACCACGCTTCTTGTTGACACATTTACCAACTGGCAAGCATTTACGAGGAGCAACTTTTTTCTTGGTGAGAAAGCAAGAGGGGACACATCAGTCTGAGGGCATGGAAGATGACAGATCAAGTCTTATACTTGGAAGTACGGCTCTAGGATTAAACAGAAGACTAAATGCAGTATGACAGCGTAGCTCAGAGAAATACACACAATAGGCAGAGGAACAAAATTTTATCACTGGAAAAATCACTTCCAGGATATCCAATTCTTCTGAAACATTTCTGAATTGCTGGGGGTGTGTGTGTGTGTCTGTCTGTCTCAGGGAAAAGATCAAGGATATAATATCTTAAGTCTGAAGAGTACTCCAAAATTGCCTAGAACTTCACCAGTCTGACTGAGAAAAGGCTGACCTATTGGCACTGTGTTCTACCTCCTTGTATCTTTGCAGCCACACAAAAATCTGGGAAGATAGAGAGTAGTTTCTCTGATTGCAAAAGTCCCTAGGGACATGGATCCAGAAATGAAGGCTTAAGAAATCCAAGTAGCAGAAAAGATTTTTCACAGCAACCAGATACTTGGCAAAGCAAATAAAAAGCCCTATGATGGACAGTCTGTGTCTCTGAGCTTTTACGTCTTCTGTCCAAAGGACACACATGCCTGAAGTGACTGAATTACTTTAATTAAACTATGATACTGAAATTCTGGTCACAGGGAAAGCAGTAAAAAAAAAAAAGACTGAAGAAAAACAACAGAAGTGAAGGTTTCACTTTTTTCTTCAGTGATTTTCGCCAGCCGTATAAATTTAGTGTGTATAATCTTTACAATCCTAACCTGTTTGTGACACAGGCAGAAGAGAGGACATTCAACAAATAATAAAAAAAAATAATCTGACAAGTAATACTGACACACTAAAAGTAAGAGTTTAAAGGAAATGCCTCTGTACAAAAGAGGTGTGTATAAGGCTGCTGTACAAATACTACCAAGCATATTTTTAAAACAAATAGGATGCCATTTACAACAAAATCAAGATAACATAAAACACATAACATTAATAGCTATATCTGCAGGGAAATGTGTCTGAAGAACTTTCTGCCTTGACAGCTGTGGTTCAGTTGAACTGACGGGTCACTTGCTGCTAGAATCCTTCACACAAATCAGGCTTCAGGGAACAAAGGGACACCTAGCCATGCCCACCTGCCCAGCTGCTACAATTCTGGGACAATAAAAGAGATCTTAAGAATTTCGGAGATGGAGGGAAATGACGCCTGCAATACACTGAGCTGCAAAGAGGGTCATTCTAAAAAAAACAGAACCTAGGCAATTTTAGGCTTTTTCACTACAAGGGAGCCAAATGCACCCTCACAAAAACGTAGTAGCTCTTTTAAAGGTCATAAGGTGACTTATCATTCTCCCAGAGACTTCTACGCTGTCTCTCTCCTTGAAGCCCAGTTTCCCTCAAGTTTTCCTCTTCAAGTTGCAATGGAGTGTTTTTTCCCTTTAACTTCCATTTCCAGCAGCAACTGCTCCACAATAGCTTTCCAGTTCCACCCACTAGGCTCTCCTTTTAAACAACCAAGTCTCAGGACATTTTCCAAGGCCTTTCTCTCACCACAAGGATTTACAAGCAGTCCCAGCTTTGCCACAGGTCCAAGAAATAAGCATTTGTTTCTGTCGTGTGGTCCATTTTTACTACTTCCTGAATGCACTCACCCCTCTGAGGACTACAATTAGTAACCTGTTGGCCTTTAAAAGTGCCAACAATTACAGCAGAGATGCCCTGGCCCTAAGCCACCCTTTGAAGAAGACAGCATATTTGCAACCAAGCAATATTACCTATTGTAGGATAAAGGCCAAGCACTGACAATAAGCAACACCAGCAAAAAATTACCGAAGTTACATTCTACCTCCATGTCTTCCTTTGTGGTTGTAAAAGCCCTGCTTTAATCCAGTTCTCCAGAACAAACTTACACTGTAATTCCGGAGCTTTATTTCACACGAGGCGATGTGCACACCAACACGAGCTTGAGAATGAGGAGAGAAGACATTGTCAACAACCAAAGCACATTTCAGCCACATGGTAAAATTCCAGCTGTGACCTTAATCCAGTACACTGCAGTGGGGCGATACAAGCTAACACAAAACTTCAGTTTAGCCCAAGAATAAAATCCATGCTTCTGTGGCTATTAACCCTAAAATCAATATTTTCAAAGGTCCCTTGCTCCATATTAAATATTGCAGCAACAAGGAACCTACAATAGTGAGACACTTCGCAGAACAATTCAGTGGACTACATGATCCAGTCTCCCAAGGAATTCCTCCTCCCACACAAGCTGAAAGTTTGAATGATACTCAAAATAGTTGTTATTCTAGAATTTCTGCAACTAAAACTAAGGTTTGTAGATAATACGTAAGTCAGAATGTTCTTCAACAAGTAGTCACATTTACAAACAAAATTAAGTTTTAAAACCAAAAGTATCAATTGCAAGATAATTACGTACTATGCTATTTGATACCTGCTGAAGATAACTGGAAACTTAATTTCTTTTAGTAAACAACCAGGCGTCTTGATATCTTTCTCAAATTTATTTCTTAGGAATTTATGATGTAAGATTAGAATAAAGGCAGACCTAAAAAGTCTTCCATTGAAAAACTGTTTGCAAGGGCTTTTTGCTGTTAGTTTTTGGGGGGGTTGTTTTGTTTCTTCTTCTTAAATAAAACTGTGATGAAAGTTATTTCTTTCTTACAAAAATACTTCTGAAAAAACAGGGTACTTTGAATCAGAAAATACAGCGTTCTTCACTTAACAGCTTAAGTCTGGATGCACCATGCAAGGTGTGGTAGTTTGTGTGCGTGCTCAGAGCGTTAACTGGTACATAATCTGATTTAGCTTGGCCCACAGTGTGCAAGAAAGGGGCATCAGAACTCCACCCCCTGACTATACAGCAGCTCTGCACTGTTAGCTGCATTTACTACTTGAGTGTAAATGTTTCTGGTCAAACAATGTTTTCATGCAGGGGAGAAAAATACCCCAAAACAGGCATGCTCTATCAAAGACTAATACCTTTTGTACCTTTTAATATGCTATGCATGCTTTGTTAGCATATTTTCAGATTCACTAAGCATGTAATTTGACAGCTATACTGTTTAAAGCCACAGTTTAATCACTTCTGACTCTAGCATGGTTTGATTTGCCCAGTTGCAAACTGAGCATCATGTGTTTGAGGTCAGGCAAAGTCAGTCACTCCTAAGGAACCCTCAGTGCATTCAAATAAGGCTCATGTTTGTGCTTGTCTCTTACCACTACACTGAGCCACTATTTCAGCTAGCTTTTTAAAAAGTGCCTGAAAACCAGTTTCTACATAAACCCTCCCTGCAGTCTTAAAACGAAAAACAACAACTCCACACTCTAGGAAGCTTTTGTACTTAATCATAAAGTCCAGTATCAAAAGGCACCATTGTTTTACACCTTTTAAAATTCAGTTGTGCATTGCAGAAACTGCTGTGTTATACAACAAGTCATCTCAGGGCTCAACTACAGACTCTTGTGGCCTTCCTACAAAAAAGTAGACATGGAAGAGGGTAATTCTGGACAGGTAGCATGCTAATCTACTGCTTTTTTGAACAAAATCCTTTTGGGTCATACCTTGCAATTATTTCATTTGATTGCACACAAAACTGCACAGGCAATTATGAACCTGCTTTTGTTGACTGTCAACACTGACCATCAAGACAAGTCACCTCTGAAAACATAGACCTGCTTTGGACTGCCAATTACTCTCAGCATCACAACACATTTTGAAACCTTTCCAACAATTGACGCAGATTCCTCCACGTATACTCTGGCACCCAGTGTTCTACCTTGCCACGTCTTTCAGTCCCATGTGCCCAGCGTAAAGCTTCTCACAAGGCTTCCCACGAGCCTGCTTGATCCAGCTTAGGAAGAGCCTACAGAAACGGAATTCCCAAAGTGAACAGGAGAAAGGTGAATATCTACATTTTTAGCACCATTATCAAAGAGAATGCTTTTTTGGCATACTTTCTTATTGTGTAACTTATGGCCTGGTGGAGGGAAAGGTAGAACAGAATCAAAACTAGGACTGCACTGACAGTAGTTAGTATGACAAAAAGGCAGACAAACACTAAAACCTAGACCATCAAATACCACCTCATTCACATGCACAGGCTTTCTGGAAAGGCATAAGCTCTTGGAAAACGAAGGAGCTTACAGTTAATGAATCAAGACTTACTAATTCTTTCCTAGCATTCTCAAAGAGAAAAGACGGTACTTTCAAACCACATGAACAACCAGTAAACAAAAGACTCAACCAATATGGCTTTATATCATGCTCTCCACATGGTAAGATTTCCGAATCTGATACCTGTTTACTACTTCTAGCTGTCCTCAGCCAGTGAAGTCTAGTTTTTAAAATGTTCTTCACAACTTTCAACTGTTTATCTGCATCATTTCTAGCCTACCTGATAAACAACCTTGACTACAAATAGCTTTATTCAAAATTATTTCTTTATTGAATGGAAAACCAAAAACAACTTACACATGTCATAAGAGGAAGCTGGCATCCTATTTCCTTTCTATTTTCTGCCTCACAGAGATTATGTAATTTCTCATACCGGCCCACTACTTTTCATAAACATCTGTAACTTTGCTAGAACTGTCTAGAAAAAGGCTTGACATCCAGGTCCATTTTGGGGATGTTGGTTTGCAACTGACATATATGAATACATCTGCAATGCAGAAAAATCCAATAAAATGTAAAGTTTGCTGTCCAACCATCTAAAGTAATTTATGCTAGTGACATGCTCATACAGGCCTCATCTGTAAAACAGAGTTCGCAAAACTGCCTCTTGCTTTCTGGCTGTGTATCTCTCTGCAGTACAACATGTAATATGCTCAGAGTCAGGAGAATCCTGTATGAAAACTGATGTGGTTTAAAGTCCAAGCACAATCCAGTGGTCTAAGTCAGGTAATTTTCTTACCTCTGGAATACAACACCAGTTCAACTGAAGAAAGATAACAGTTAAAACTTC
Source organism: Platalea leucorodia (assembly GCF_965183815.1). Classification (NCBI taxonomy): domain Eukaryota; kingdom Metazoa; phylum Chordata; class Aves; order Pelecaniformes; family Threskiornithidae; genus Platalea; species Platalea leucorodia. Next base: position 32,502,494 of record NC_138831.1, read on the forward strand.
GACAAAGAACAGAGGCCAAACAGCAGTGTTTCTTTCATTTCCGCATTTATGTATTATCAAATGCATGAAATTCAATTGTGACCACTCACGCTTTCTTAAGAGATTACTTTCCCCCATTCCACATTTCTTATTACTAAACAAAATTGAACTGCTTAATTATGTGTAACACTTTATGCAATAATTATACAGAAATCCACACTGACCACGCATTTCCCCATTAACATTCAATTAATGCATTCAACTATGGAAGCTTCAATACAATTTCAACCATTCCTGCCATCAAATGGAATAGATTTTTTTTCAGCTTGTGTGTCTAGTGGCATTACATGACAAATGTGTCAAGCACTTACAACTACTTCAACTCTGACACCGCATTACTTAAGCATTTGCATAGCCCCCACAAACTAAACATTACCATTTAGCCTAAATTTATTTGCTTCGCATTAACCTTATTTGACCAACACCTATGCACCCAACAGTATCTCAGGAGAGCATATGAATAAATTAAAATTAAATTATACTACCCCACAAAAAATAACTGTTTACTTGCTGTAGCTATAAAAATATCAAAGTCCTCCTTATTTCCAAAAATTAATGTCTGAATGTTGGACTTCTGGGCCATGCTGTAAGGATATATTTAGCTTCAGCACTGCAGCTCTCATCTCAGATTACACTACTATTTTAGTCTAAGAAGCAATGAACATGTTGATGAGAACATAAGAGTAAACATGCAAGTCCTAATGGAAAGTTCATGTGGACTAGGTTAAGCTGTATAGAGATATAAAATTTAGGCATTACATGGGAGGACTTGGACATCTTGTTTGTCACACTTTTTAGCTCTCAAAGGTACCTGTACTAATTCCTTAATTTAAGATGGGAAGAGATTAATTGCTCTCCCTATTAGTGGAGAAGAACCTTTTCAAACCAGGTTGAGACAGAAATAGGGACACCATACTCTCAACAACTCCCAGATCACAGCTTAGCCCTGTGGTTTCCAAGCCCTTTACCCCTGAAAGAGCAACAATCCACACAAACCACAAAAGGCAGAGGATCAGAACCAAGTATTCTTTTTGTGTGCCCAAGCTAAGAAATCTTTCACAGCCTAACACTGCTGCTCAAGAGTTTGAGCCTGGCCCAGCTGCCTCCATTCTCTAGATGTGGAGAGGCATAACAGTGCCCTTTCTAAAGCAAACATACAGCCTTTAAAAGGACCAGCAATGAACATGTAACCTGAAGGCCAAAGGGTAGAAAACAGCAGGCTGAAGGGGAAAAATACTGGGAAGAGTTTGGCAGCAATTCCTCCTTCTGTATAGTGCTTTTGAAAAGACTGACTGTGGCATCCACATTCGGTGATAAGAAGCTTGAGAACAGTAGCTCAACCACAGGAGGCTGCACAAGTAGCAAACCACTATTTGTGGCTGTCAAAACAATTGCCTTATGCAAGCCAACCCACCACAGAGCTACAGCTGTTCCTGCCTTATCACCAGAGCCCCTCTCCAGTTCTTCAATGTTACAGAAAACTTACTGATTTGCCGACCCATGCTCAGAGCTCAGATTCTTGGTTGAACCAACTTCATTTTGATGCAATGGGAAGAAATATGGCCTCTCACTTGTAGTTAAATGAATGTTGCAGTATTAAGCTAATCCTAGCTATGTCTAGTTCCCAATAGAAAAACTGACCAAAACCACATGTGTGACATCTTTAATTACTACCAACTCTAAGTAACAACAGAAGTACTCTGAGCATAGAAAACAGCTTACAAGATTAGAAAATGGAAAGGAGGAAAAAAAATACAGAAAGTAACAAAATATTACAGAGTCATCATAGTAAGGAAACTTGACATTTACGAAGTTGTTCCCTCAGAAGCCTTCCCACAGCAAGCAGGCAAAAAGCCAAGTCAGGCTGTTCAGGCTGCAAAAAAAAAAAAAGCTGACAGCACACACGTGATGAACAAGTTAAGTGTGCAACCCGTGGAAGCAATAGTGGGTGCTGAAGACAACAGCCAGAATCACAATAGTTGCAGTGGTTTGCAAAGGAAAAGGTTACATAGACGTCTGCAGCATTAGCAGGATAAAAGCATCAAATCAAATCTGAGACACCTCAGCATATCTTGTTCCAGTTAACTCCATACACCTCAAACAAAATTCTTGTTCAAATATGATCCAAGTATGGACTTCAACAGTTAAAGAATTTTACATTAGAGCAACAACGGCAATGACAATGCAGGGGTTTTTTTTCTCTGCATAAATGGAGGCCTGGCTGAACTTCCTGTTAAAATAAACAGAAGCACACGATAATGAAATCAAGCCTCCGATGTAGCCTGACAGTGACAAGTCTGTATGGACTAGTTTCCAGGCACCTTCCTTTTAACCACCTTCTCCAGAGGGAGAGAGAGTCTGAGTAAGATCCCCAAACAGTCTGGAGAGAGTCAAAGTGAACAACTAAAAATTAAGGGGACAGCCTCTCACTGAATGTAAACTGAATGAATGTAAAACCTACTACGTTTTCTATCTGGTGAAGACTGGATTAGATAGTGCCCTCTACTTCTAATAAGGAAGAAAGGCTGCAGACACTTATTTCTTCCTACTTTTCCACATTCAGCTCAACCACCGACAGCCATGTGTCAGTGCTGGACCTTCAGCCAACAGACCTTTACAGTCTTAGCTTCATATGCTATACATCACCACATTAGTTATCTTGACAGTAGCACAAGTGTAACAGCTCAAGTTTGAGAAACACTAGGAGAAGTGCTACAGTCAGTGAAATTTGATTACACAGTTTTTACACAATCAATGCAAAACTCACTTGTCAGAAATGGTATATATTGATTTTCCACAGCACTAATATATCTTTGCTTTTTTTTCTCCATTTACTTCCCTGACCACCTCTAAATGAGTTTTGGTCACTCCACTGCCACCACTCTTCACATGAACTTTTAATCATTTGACCAACTTGAATATAAGCTGAAGACAACAGCAGCATGATTTGAAGCAATTCAGTTCACAGAAAAATCACCTAAATGCCCAAGAGAGTACCCTAGCCTGTACTCCCATTCCCTATGGAATCCACAAACAACTTTCATTTGAGTTAACTCACTCGCTCTAATGTCTTGCTGGAATTCTAAGGAGCCTTCATCCTATCCCATGGCTGGTGGTGCATGCTAACAGCCATGCAACAAAAACACCATGCAATAAAAACACGTAAGACAGAGTGTATGGCACACGGAGCGACGCAAGATGTGTGGCCACAAGGAAGTTACAGTGCTAGATAACCCAGAGAGCTTGAACTGCAAAGAGCAGACCAAGGGATTAGCAGGACTGGGCAGGAGATGCAGTAGACCTTTCATCTGCTTCCCATAATTCCTCTATCTGTTTGGACAATGACCACACAGTCACAAATTTTCAGAAGCTAAAAAACTCATTCATCTCTGAAGAAAAATCAACCTAATAGCAGTAGTAGCAATATGAGTTTAAGCAAAGCAGGCACTTCAAAACTTTCTAGTTGTAACAAGCTCACGACATACAAGCAACAACAGATGAGGAAGTTACGCTGCTGGATAAGTGTTCATCTGCTGCTTATCAACATTTTTATTCAACTCAAAGACTTACACCTCCTGGATTTTTACTCTACAGGCTACCTTATGCTACATCTTTAACATATTACCGTTGACGCTTTGTTACCACTTTGCTGAACATGCCAAGGATTGATATTGCTGCTACTACTCAAGGAATTTACAGAAGGTCAATAGAAGTGGTGGAATACCAGTAATGTTCCCTTGTGGACTATGGTACAGTTTATATTAGCTTCAGTACCAGTCCAGAGCAGTATGCCAGGTCTTCCAGATTTTGGCACTCACAACGGTTACAAGATACTACATATCTAAATGCATAAGATAAAGAAATTAGTTATGCAAGGCAACGGGCTGTCTATGAAACAGCATTTATAGTTAGCAAGTTCTTTACTGTGTTCTGTACTGGAGGATATTTTCCAGAGAAACTTAGTTTACAGTACTGATCTTATGCTTCTCCCCAAGCTGTAGATTCAACAGGCTTTGTTGCTTATTCCTTCCCAGATTTTTTGGTCCCACACTCCAAGAAAGTCATATCATCATCTTTGTATCATCTTTTTACCTTTCCCTCATAAACCGATAATTTTTATTTTTCTTACTTAGAGTAGCTCTCCTCAGTTCCCAAACAAAAGTAGGGTGAAGGAATTTTGTTTCAGATATTCTGACAATGGTAATAGTATCGCAAAATAAAGATAAACAGGGTGCCAACGTACATCCCAGTCATGAAAGCAGCTTCTGGAACTAGTCCCTTTTACGTCCACACATGCAATTCAAATTCAGTCTGGTGTTTTATAATCCTGTTCAAAATGAGAGATATCTAACCATTTAGTCAAAGCCAAATAATTAGAATAAAAAACCTCATCACACAACACCTGCACACATAATTACTTAATAGGAAGCTTTCTTTGTTTTGCATAATTGCTTGTCAAATTGCATACTGGATTTTTGAGGTGGTGGCATCTTTAAATGCTTGACTGCAAAATAAAATTAAGATTCACAAGTATACAAAAGCAATATATTCCTCAATTTACATTGAGCTTCCTTGCAAGAACCTTACAAAAGTACATACTAGTTTGTTTACCCAGGCAGGGAATGCATTTTTTGATGACCAACAATGTCTGTGCCTGCAATGCAGACTATTTTCTAGGTTTAAAGTTTTCTAAAAGAGTTTCCCAAGATCTTGTAAGGATCTGATCACAGCAGCTGTTTATGAAGTTCCCACCCATCAAAGGAACAGTTTCAGAAATATGGAAAAAAACCTAAGCTGCAGAGCCAATTTCCAGAACTTTTGCCCTCTTCAGTTGCCTGCCTCACATGCAAAGCAACAAGTCATTGATCTTGCAAAAGGATAAGAAGCAGCCTAGTTCTTGGACAGCAATCAAACCTGCAGTTGAGAAAGGGGGTAAAATGGCTTCTGCTACAGAGCCCTTTTACACATGGTAAAGTTTGTTCTATAAGGCTAAGAGGGAATATGCATAAGACACTCCCATTTCTTGAAAAATCTTCGAAGTCCTGAGTATTAAACTCCACTAATAGCTTCTTTATCTTACATAATTTCAGACAAAAGCTTATTTACGTAATGTTGAACACTCTAAAGTCAAGAAAACACAACTTTAACCCTTCTCTTATCTAAATAAGATCTTTCTTTAAAGGACCCTTGATGAAGGGGCCCTACAAATCATAGGTGCATGTGACTAATTCCTTTCAACCATTGCAAATATCACACCAATGACCTTCTGATTACTGGAAGCTGTTTTGACTTTCCTGCTGTTAGCTGTTTTTCTAGTTCTTGTCCACCTCAGATTCCAGGAAAAGCACTATGTTGATATGGGAGTATATGCAGTGACGATATAAAAACAAATTTTCAATTATGCACTACATATAATAATTTGGTACTATAGTTCCAGCATACTTGGTGGCTCAGTGGTTCATGCACTTAATTAAATAGCAGACTAACTTCCCATACAATTTTAATATTCCTGAAGGAGTAGATTAATTTAAAATGCAATTAAAGTTACATTTTAAAATAAGATAATTTTTCTCCATCATAAAAATAAAGTATTATATTAAAGTTATCCATCTGGGAAGCATCAGAATATCAGACCTTTGGATTGTATTATTTCATTGCACTAAAATGTTTAAGCTTTCCTTCTGTCTCCCCTTAGCCATAAAATGCATCTTGTTCATTTATTTAACTTCATCAAAGCAGCTGTTGGGAGCTCAATATTTCTTGATACATTTTCAAAAGATAACTAACCTCTCATCTATTTATTTATGAAGATAACAGCTTCTGGCACATCCTAAAATTAACCTGCCGGAACTGCTTATCTATTTATTTGAAGTATGGAAAGAATATACAAGGAAAAAAGATTTAGTAGAACAGAATATTTAAACTCAAGTTCTCTCACAACTTAAGAAAGTGAAATAAACACACTCTTTCCTACCTCTCAGAAAACATGTTTTCTCCATAAGCCAGATCTCAGTGTCATAAACATTTCTAGGAGAAAATATAAGTCTAAATCACTTGAACTGCTCTCCAGTTAAAACAGAAATCAGTGAGCCATTTAATGAACCATTAGCAAGCCCATCAACAGTTTAGACACAAGTTATATGCCCAGAAAACTATTGGAATAAGCAGCCTGGACCTGCCACAGAAAGTGTTGGAAGCCCACCCTATAGCGGAAAAAAAGCAGCAAAGGGAAAGGATTGGAGAAAGCCATCATCTCAAAAAAACCCAGACCACCACCACCCCCCCAAAAAACAAACACCACACCAAACAAAGCAACAAATATTCTTTGCTGTGGCTCCCTTAGGAAGTAAGTGCCCTCTGGGACTGACCTCAAAAGCTGCTCTGGAGGAGGTGTTAGAGGGATTTTGGTGAGGAGAAAGCAGGGAGAAACTGGGATACAAGCAGAACGCTAAGGCTGTATTAGGATATATAAGGATATACGTAAGTCTTCCAACAGTTGTAGAACAGCAACACAAAAAACAAAGTTACATCACCAGCTTGCAAACTGCCCTCACCTTTGTGATACCGAAATAAAAGCCATTAACATTCTAAAGAAGAAGCTTTTGATTTTGAGCAGTAAGTCTAACAAATGTGGTTTCCTGCAGACATAATGCCTTTCTCCTAACACTTCTCTCCCCCAATAACTCTAGCTCCTTCACATGCTACTCTCCCCCAATAAGTCTAATTCCTTCAGACCCTACATCCCGGTGACATCTTTCTCCTCCTCCAACAAAAGATTTCGCAAGTGCTTTGCGTAAGCTAAAGCTCCACATAGCATAAGTAGCGAGCTACAAATCATTTCAGATAATACACAAGCATGAAAAGAAAATTTGTGATAATAGGTACAATACTCAATAGATGGCACGTGTCAAGACAAAAGGAAAAAGTTAAACAAAATGAAAGATAAAGTAGCTGAAAATACACAACAGAACTAAGAAAACATCAGAAAATCCTCCATGTATTGCCATAATAATAATAATGAAGCAGGCAGATGTCCTGGTTGCCAAGTCTCACAAAAGTCCAGTATCAATTTCAAAGCCATATAAACTGGATTGTTTTCCTTTGCAAACACTACAGAGAAATTTAAGGGAAAAAAAAAACAGAGGCAGACAACTCTGGAATAACAGGAACAGGAATAAGAACTCTTAAAATTTGGACAGATGCAAAAGAAGTGTCAGGCCCTCCTACTTAAAAGTATATGAAGAACTAAGAGGTTCAGAGAACGTGAACCAGTGTGCACACAGTTAGTTAAAATGCATACCATTTAATACCTGATTTTACTGTGTTGTTTGTTTTTTTTTAATAAAATAAAAACAATGCCTTAGCTTTAGCTTCGGGACAAATATTTCAAGGCCTATTCCAAGGGGTCTTTCCCCACTGCCAGAAAAGGCAATGGAACACCCATTTAGCTTTATAACAGTCTGCACAATTTCTTACAAGCTTTACATTTCCTCAAATATGAATTGACATGGCTTTCTAAAATTCAGTCATAATATTGAAGTTTTCTTTGTTATGCTGTATAAACTGGCTCTGCATCTCTGAGTGCAATTTATTACAGCAACACTGAGCAGTTCTCGCAAAGTTTCAATATGCCTCACAAAAAGAACCTTTAGAGTCATCTTTGAACTATGGGCCCCTTTTAACACACTTTGTTAAGACAGTCAACACAAAAATATTAAACCAAAAGTTGCACATTTTGTAGTCATAACATCCATCGAACTACTGTACTTGCAACAAACTATGCTTGTCAGCAGTATACAAATACATAACCTGAGGCTGTAGTAAGTTCTTGAAGTTGAACAACAAAATATTGGCAGACTTCCTAGAATTCAATTTGGACAGAAGTCAAGGACACTTTGGCACCACTGTGGGTTTAGTGATATGGCACAAGCCCTACCTATAATGAAGAACGTTTCAGTTGCCACTCAAACTTCGCTTATGATCAGCCTTTACAAACCAAACCGTCAAGTAACTTGGGAAGCTCTGCCTGAACAGCAACTTCGTCTTTGGACTCCTGCTGGTTGGCTAACTTTGGGTATGTCAGGCTGAACATTCCCTCCTCTGTAGGACAGGCTGTTTTTTAACTCTTTCCTCCTCCCTAAAAGCAGTGTCATTTTCCTCAAAAAAACCCAACACCACAATGCAAGAGAGTAATGCATTCTTTTTTTTATTTTATTTTTTTTTAAAGGGGGGGAGAAAAAAGTCAAAATGCTTGTCACATGATGAAGAAATCTCATTTTCAGAGCAGGATAACTGATGAAGACATCAATATATTCTCTCAAAGGGAGAAGTTCAGTTTCCAGTCACAACATTTGAACCACATCAGTCACAACATTTGAACCACATTTTGACTGTTTTCATGTTTCTACCTCCAGTCATAGTAAGTTGAGTTAATCCTAAAAAATAATCCAGCATTTCCCATTTTTGAACTGTCATACTATGAAATCCTTGCAACAAAATCAGTTTTTCCTGTTCAGATGTTTCTCTAGAACCCAATTATTGGTGGATGACAGGTGTTTGAAATACCATGTAGTATTTAGTATAGCATTCTCAGTAAGGAGCACCTGACGGATTGCTCAAGACACTTTTTTCTTTTCCAGTGTTCTTGCTACAACATTCATTTCAGCAGCCATTATCTTAATTTTCTGTTCCTCTACAGAAAATACCATTCACTTCCAGAGTATTTGTTCAGATGTGATATTCCTAGTCTTATCCACTACTCTGTAACAACAGAACAACGCGAAGCAGCAAAGGCACCCAACTAGTCCCCAGAAGCTGCTCTTATTAGTGACCCACACTCAGTTTTCTGAAATAAGAGACATGAAACATTACATTCAGCTGTTCATTGAAGAAAACACACACTGGTGATTACACACTTTGTATATGCCTAAATTAGAAAGGCCTTTTAGCAAGCCTGCTAAAGCTCCAGCTACAGAGGCAGCCAGGAGGGGAACCAGGCAAGAACCAAGGCAACAGAACTTGCTCAGCATCAGATCAGTGAGGAAACCAAGTCAGCTGCTACAGCTAGAGTGCTTCAGTTCCTGAAGCCAGCCCAGACATCTCAGCAGAAGTGCTTCACTTAATAGGGTACTCCCTGGGCACTTAGAAAGAACGCTGCTTGGACAGCAAGACTTGTTTCCAAACTAAGCAACTGCAACAAAATAAACTACAAAGCAAATCTTTCTATGCATTTACCATGTATCAGTATACTAATAACTCGTCCAAATAATTCACATGCCAAGAACACTGACACAAGGTTAAACACCACATATCATAGAATCATAGAATACCAGGTTGGAAGGGACCTCAAGGATCAGCTGGTCCAACCTTTCTAGGCAAGAGCACAGTCTAGATGAGATGGCCCAGCACCATGTCCAGCTGAGTCTTAAAAGTGTTCAGCATAGCGGAGTCAAACACTTCCCTGAGGAGATTATTCCAATGATTGAGTGTTCTCATTGTGAAAAATTTCCCTCTCATGTCCAATTCGAATCTCCCTGGGAGTAACTTGCACCCATTACCCCTTGTCCTCACCATGGGACTCCTTGTAAAAAGGGAGCCTCCATCTTCTTTGTAGCTCCCTTTAAGTACTGGTACATGGTGATGGGATCACCTCTAAGCCTCCTTTTCTCAAGGCTGAACAAGCCCAGCTCCCTCAGCCTATCCTCATACGGCAGGCTTCCCAGACCCTTGATCGTCTTGGTGGCCCTTCTCTGGACCCCCTCGAGCCTGTCCACATCTTTTTTGTATAACGGGGACCAGAACTGTACACAGTATTCCAGGTGTGGCCTGACAAGCGCTGAGAAGAGAGGGATAATGACTTCTTTCTCTCTGCTGGTGAGGCCCTTTTTGATGCAACCCAGCATCCTATCGGCCTTCTTGGCCGCAGCAGCACACTGTTCACTCATGCTGAGCTTCCTGTCCACCAGGACCCCCAGGTCCCTTTCCACAGAGCTGCTCTCCAGCCAGGTGGATCCCAGTCTGAGCTGCACTCCTGGATTAAGTTTTCCCAGGTGCAAGACCTTACACTTGTCCTTGTTAAACTTCATAAGGTTCTTGTTAGCCCACTCTTCCAGCCTATCCAGATCTTCCTGCAGGGTGGCTCTCCCTTCAAGAGTGTCTACTTCCCCACTCAATTTGGTGTCATCTGCGAACTTCATCAGGCTACACTTGATCCCCTTATCCAGATCGCTTATGAAGATATTGAATAGCGTTGGGCCCAATATCAGTCCCTGGGGGACCCCACTTGTGACGGGTTGCCAGTTTGAAAAAGCCATTTACCACCACCCTTTGGGTGCGGCCCGTCAACCAATTCCTCACCCACCGCACAGACCAGTTGCCTAGGCCATAATGCATCAGTTTCTCCAGGAGGAGGCCATGGGGAACCGTATCAAAAGCCTTGGAGAAGTCCAGGTAGGCAACGTCCACCGCTTACCCCATGTCAACTGAGCAGGTCACTTCATCATAGAAAGCCATCAGATTTGTCAGGCATGATCTGCCCTTGGTGAAACAGTGTTGGCTTTTCCCAATCACGTGCTTCATTTGAGTCGTGATGGCCCCCAGGAGGATCTGTTCCATAACTTTCCCGGGGATTGAAGTAAGACTGATTATATTTATATTTATATTAATTATATTATAATTACCCAGATCCTCCCTTGCACCCTTCTTGTAGGGCTGGGTAACATTCGCCTTCCTCCAGTCCTCTGGGACATTCCCTGATCTCCACGACTTCTCAAAGATCATAGAGAGTAGCCCTGCAATGATATCAGCCAGCTCTCTCAACACCCTCGGGTGGATGACATCAGGGCCCATCGATTTGTCGGGGTCAAGCTCCTGTAATAATTCACATACTAACTCCTTCTTCACTGATGGTGGGTCTATGTTTGGATCATCCTGGATTTTCGTTCCCAACGCCTGGGATCCAACAGTGTTGGTAAAGACAGAGGTGAAGAAAGTGTTGAGAACCTCTGCTTTTTCAGCATTGTTGGTGACTGATTCACCTCTGCTGTTTAACAGTGGGCCTATGTTTTCCTTCTGTTTCCACTTGCAATTTACATACCTGAAGAACCCTTTTTGTTATTTTTGACATCTCTGGCCAGTTCCAGTTCAAGCTGAGCTTTTGCTTTTCTAACTGCATCTCTGCACACTCTGGCAATGCCCTTGTAGTTCTCAATGGATAATCTTCCACTTCTCCATCTCTGGTACACATCTCTTTTGGCTTTAAGCAGACCCAGGAGCTCGTGATTAAGCCAAGGGGGCCTCTTGCTCCGCTTACGTCCCTTTCTTTTATAGGGGATAAACTGGTTTTGTGCTTCCAAGAGAGCATTCTTGAACTCCCAGCACTCGCTGGCTCCTTTATCCTCCATGGAAGCTTCCCACAGAATCTCTCCCGACTGAGCTCTGAGCGAGCTGAAGTTTGCTCTTCTAAAATCTAGAACCCTTGTCTTGGTACTGACCTTCAGCATGCTCAGCCGGATCCCCAACTCCACAATATTGCGATCACTGCAGCCAAGGTTGTTACTGACCGAGATATTAGAAAGCAGGTTTTCTTGGTTTGTGAACAGAAAGTCCAGCAGTGCCTCATTCCTGGTTGGCACATCTAACATTTGTAAGAGGAAACAGTCCTCTACGCATTCCAGAAACTTGATGGATCACGTGCGAACTTCTGTATTGTTCTTCCAGCAAATGTCTGGGTAGTTGAAGTCACCCATGAGAACCAGGTTCTGTTGATCAGAAGCTTGCCTTAGTGTCCCAAATATTGCTTCATCGGCTTTATCATCGTGTTTTGGAGGTTGGTAGCAGATGCTCACTGTAAGGTCCTGCTTGGAGACGACCCCTCTGATTTTAACCCAGAGGCATTCAATCGAGCACTCACAATCACCATAGTTGACTTCGATACATCCGAGGTTTTCCTTAATATAGAATGTGACTCCTCCACCTCTTTTTCCCTGTCTGTCTGCGAAACAGCCTATAACCGTCCATCACGATTCCCCAGTCATATGAGTTGTCCTACCATGTCTCAGTTACTCCTATGATATCATAACCTTCTGACTGGGCACGGAGCTCCAGTTCCTCCTGTTTGTTTCCCAGACTGTGTGCATTTGTATACATACACTTGAAGTGGTTGCTCTTCTGGCACACCTCTTGGGAGACAGCTAAGGAATCTTTGTCGCCACTCTGGTTGGCCTGACTTACTCCCCAGTTGGATGTGATGGCATGAGCATTTCTGTTTTGGACCCCACCCCCCAAGTGCTTCAGTTTAAAGCCCGTCTGTTGCTACATATACACATATACTATATGTCCTGCCAAAGTAAGTTCCTAGTAGCAAAATCCAGACTATCAAATTAAATCTTATCATATGCAGTAATTTTGAATGCTTCCCTGTATTTTTCCTCCTCCTATTGATACAATTTCATAGGTTATGCAGTCAAATACTTTCCCCAAGATTGTAAGACTGTAAAGTAACAACAGCCATCGAAGAGACATAAATTTTATTAACAGAATTTTCTGCTTTTTTACATTTAATATTTTCTTTAAGGAATAAAGATGTAAAACGCAGTTTTAAGACAGCACTCCCTAAACCTTGATTATTGATCAGCTGCATGTACTAATCACTAAAGGCTAAGTGGTATAAAATAAATGCTGCCACTAGCCACTTATTTTGCAAGGCTTCTTAAAACACACACAACATCACACTAACTAGTACTATCTTTGAGGTATGTAGAACTTTAAAAGACAGTAAAATATTCCCCCATACCATTAGTACTTACTGGTTCCTTCCTGCCAACGTGGGATCTCAGAATACTGGAACAGGTCAACACAACAGTCCAGCAGCAAGCAAGGCCTAGATGTTAACTCACAGCAGAGTACTGTTGGAAGAAAAAAAAAAAAAAAAAAAAAAGGCGTAGGGAGATAAACATTTTAATTATTCTACCTAAGCAAAGAGGTTAGTGAAAGCAACAGCATGTTATGACACTGCTCTTCAGAATGAGACACACCAAGCCAAATAACAAAAAAACCCCAACAACTTGAAATGTGGCAGCAAAGTGAGCCATACTCCAGACCTTAAGAGTGAAATTAGTAACAAACCAGCCAGCTCATATTGCAGAATTTAGCTGGAGTGACCTGACAGCAGCAACCACTATCCAAACATACATGAGCTATGGCAAATCTACAGTGTTTGATCAACGCTCCCAAGAATGTGTATATTGGAGATGTGTAGAGAAAAAGGAAACTCTTGGTAGATAAATTTTAAGATTTGCAGTGTCACTATTTCTATCACCCAACACTTGTTTGTAGACAAACTATCATTATTTTCAAGATAACTGGTAAAATACTATGGCAAATCAGTGACTCTTCAGGCACCTAGAAGTTGTTTGTAAATCCAGTTTCTCTTTAAATGCCAAAGTCATTTGTCCTCACTGACATCTATGAATTTGAAGGTCACAGTCTGAGATTGTCAAAAACTACTTGGTATTTTGGCCAAATCATAAAAGACTACCTTTAAGAAATGCCATATTTTACCTACCTTTTAAAAACCCTGTATTTTATTCTCCTGCAACTCACCCATTCAACATTGACATCTTTGGGCTAAAACTCAACATAGCAAACTAAGCAAAAAAGTTACACTAGAGCCAGTAAAGGAGTAAATATTGCAATCAAAAGAAAGATTTTCAGTCTACATGAATGTTAGAACATTGGTGCTAAGGTGTTAATTTGAGGAGGAATGCGCTATCTACAACTGCAGTGCTTCTTCCTGGACCTCATCTCCCTTTCAAATAGCTGAAATTCAGATTACGTGGGTCTAGCAAATAACTTTTCTTATTTTAATACTTGCCTTTGGAACTTGCAACATGCTCACAAAGTTTTTAATAATTACTCACAGTGTTTAAATAGAATTTAGAAGCTGGTGATGGTGTTACCCAGTGATGCAAATACACATGCAACCATACATATGCATGCAGATATACAAGATACACAGTGTACCTTTTACACCAGACTGGTCTCATTACTCCCAACCTCAGTAATGAACATGCCACTACAATATGCTGTTTGAGGTTCCAAGGATTATTTTAATGTTAGCTTTTCACAAAAAAAAAAAAAAAATCTAGGAAATGAGGTCATTTGTTGGTTTTGAAACAGCCATCATTACCATTCATTTTAGCACTGTTGCTCATCTATGTAGTAAGGGTAATCTACAAAACTTATGAAAGTAATGTAAAATATTAGCTTATTCCCTTTGACTATGAAAATCTGAAGTGCATTAATAGCTTTTCTTCAGTTTTAAGGCTCAGCAGAAGGAGGTACTTCATAGACATGCACAGATGAATTTAAAGCCATTTCATCCCAAAAGTTTACAGATAAGGGCAATGATAATTTTGTCTAAGAAAACTGAAGGCATGCCAGAAATAATTGGGGATTCAAAACAAACCTACACTGTAATCTATTCCTAGGTAACTATCTTACCTTTAGTGCTTTCTGGAACCATCATATGCCTGCTGACACCAGACAGCAGCCTTACGTTATTTCTTCTACAAATTTCTCTGTTGCATGGTTTAGAAACACAAATACAAGGTGGCACAGAGAAAGCCTAAACTCATCCTAAAAAATTGAGTCCCGTATACCAAATAAATATCTGCAATTGTTACTGAAAACTGCATGCAGCTTGTCTACTAGAGTAACGCTACCTAGAGATCAACTTAGAGCTCATTGATTTCAAATTTAGTATTATTTCCTCATGCATCAATAAAGATATGTTGTAGCTTTTGATGATTTAAATGTTTAAGACAGACCAGATCATCCCTCAGCTCTATACTCAACTCATGCAAATACTGAGCCAGTATTCTAAATCCTTCTCTGCAACTGGGTTGATTGTGTAGATCAGCAGAAGCAGCTCTCTCCTAGAAACATTGTCACTTATTTAGTTTCTGTTCTGGAAGAATAACTAATGATATGTTCTGAAGATATTTTTGGCACTACAAATCTGTACCACCCTAGTGCCCCAAAGGGAAATCATTAGTGCATTCATTCTGTTAATATGACTGGGAATGAGAGGAGCTGTGGCATGGGGCACAGTCTAAGACAGACTGCAATGCCCAGATCCTCACATAAAGAAGTGGCTCAACAAGATGCTTATCATCTAAAGGATGTTAAAAGTTAAGCCAACCCAATCATAGCTTGCCCTATATCTGCAGTTACCTCTATTTTACTAAAATGAAATTGTTTTCTTTGAGTAGCTCAACTACTAGCAAACTCCCCCTGAACAGCCAAAAGTATTGTAAGGAATATCTTCCACTCTCACCATGTTTTCATTCACAACATTTTAGCAGTGCAGAAAAAGGTTGCCAAGAAATGTCATGGCAGCAGGTAGCGTTGCTTCTCCTTTGCTCAGCCACACAAAATAAAAGCTAACCACTCAAACTGAGTTGCACCATAGCTTCCTCCCCCTTATGCCCAGCAGCCCATACATTCATTCATATACATAATTGGTTCACACTAAAACACATTTCTGCACCTGCTTGGTCTTGAAGTTGCCTTCTAGACTGGTCTGCTAATAACAAGTCAGGTGAAATTTTCAGTGCAACTTCTTAAGGGACTTTAACAGGGTATGCCACACTAAGACATCCCTTTTAGCAATGCAAAATAAAATTTATGCTTCCTTGTCACAAAGAACAAAATTATTCCAGGCACAGGAAATACATTTCTGTCATCTTCCAGGACTGGGATTCATGGCTTCACATTTACTTAAAAAGAAAATGCTAAGTGATGAACTAATTAGGTTTTTTCCCCTAATGTATCTGACAGCTAACAGCACAAATCACTGGCTTTTCTACTGCAGCAGAATCTTCTAGACTGCCAATAGCCAATCTTGAATATCTGCCTTGCAGGTTATTTGCTCAGACTGACAGCAGTAGGCACACCCACTTGAAAAACCTGCTGTAAGTGTTCAATGCTCCAAAGACTTTCTAGTCCAACCCTGGAGTTAGTCTATCTTCTCCCCAAAAAAATGCTTACAGAAACAGCAGCTGTCATTTCCATCATCATCAACAGAAGAGACTCACAGTAACACCTCTGAGAAACTTTTCTGTAACATTCAGCTTGCAAATTTGGCCAGTTTGAATTAAAAATGCTAAGAATAGCATTCCAAAACCATGCTATCCGAGTTTGTCACTATCTTTATTTATAGCCCAGGTAAATACTGCTGACCTGTCAGAGATACTGGTGAAATAGTACCTCAGAGCATCAAATGCCATGTTGAATTCTGAGGTCTCAGCACTGCAACTGTAAGACTCCAGCAATCTACTGGATGAGAACTTTGGAAAATGCAACGCTGCCAGCACTGTCACAGCATTGGGTGAACTCGCTGCACTCTTGCAGAATTCTTACAGGACTGGTTGTTCCCAAAATGGGAAACTATGATCTCTGTATTTTTAAAATACAGAATGTAGTATTATGCTACAAAATTCCACAATGAACAGAGATGCCTTCTCCTGCATACATAGTGCCCACCACAGGTCAGAGAACAGTAAGGACTTGTAGTCTTTCTGCACTTAGATATTAGCAGCAGACTGTAAATAGTACTGAAAGAATATTCAGATTATTCTCTATGACAGCTGGGTTGAATTTAAAGATGCTCCGGTCTGTGCATGTCAAAGTCCTTGCAGTGTTGAGTAAAAACTACTGCTCAGACCCAGCTTTCAAGTGGTTACATAGTCAGAGCAAGAAAACATTGCCAAAGTACTGAATATTGATAAGCTAGTCACTCAAAAATAATTCAATTCATCTCAGTGAAGTACAGATGGATAACACAAAAATGATTCCATTTAAATGCAGTTCAGCTAGTTAATTATATTTCACAGATCTTCCCAGACTGATATTTATACAAATATTCTTTCTGTTGCTGTTTTCCTCAATAACAAAAAAATAATAGCCGATGGTTGTTACTACTTCTAAATCTGATGACTCCAAATTACCCCAAAATTAGCCTTGTCTCAAGAGATAGTTGATGCTCTGTCAAGATAATTATACCTTACTAGGGGGCCTAGCACTCTACAATCTCCTGCAGTTTCACACAGGATGCATTAATCCTTGAAATACACAATTTATGCATGGTACATGTAAGCAATGGCCTTGGCTGCAACAGAATAGCTATGCAAAGAAGAGATGGAGTAGCTTCCTTCATGTATCTCAGAGACTACTGCTAAGCACTGAAAAACCCACAACTGTAGTTGTTTCTTAATCTCAACAACCGAAAGCAGAAATATTCCTCTCTCCCCTTCATGTCAGACAATAACCTTCTATCAGTGTAATGGATTTGACTTTCATGCAGGTTCAAGATTTTCTAGGACAATCAAATGCAATCTCATGACCAACCAGCATGGTCAGCATTGCCAGAACACAAAACAATAAAATGGACCAGAAAAGGTTCTGGGCTGTATGGGAGCTTCAAAGAAACCTGCAGGCTGCAAGAGATGCTTTAGTTGGATTTCCTGCTATCGTTTCAACCCTTCTTCCATGGCATCCAAGAATAACAACAGGGCTGGTAAATGCATACCAGGAAAACTAGGCAAGACATTACATCCCTAGATACATGCACATACACATTTAAGATCCACTTGGCAGGCTGTTATCCAGTGAATTCAGGTTTATTAATACACACTTCAAAGCACAACAGGTACTAGCATTAATGACATTGCCTATAAAGCACTTGCATATTATCTTCTTAGCCTCTAGTGGCTTAGGTGCGTTAAAATATTGTGTCACGGCACTGATTAATACCAGATGACTTGTTTCTTCTACTGAACCAAGGCTTGTACTAAAAGTGTATGTGTGTGAAACAGATATAAAAATAAGTCATTCTGTTACCTTTTACACAAAACTGGCCCTCAAGTGCAGAAAACAATGCTAAATTAACTTTTAATTGACAAAATTTAATTAGTATACTGGATGCTTCCAAATAATTTCAACAGAACAAAAGTCAATCTATATTTGCATGGCCTCATGTATTGAAGTATATTGCAGAGTAATTATAGTTATCCAAGTTATTAAACATCTATTAGACATTTCAAAAAAAAAAAAAAAAAAAACACTACATGAAAGTTAAATTAGGTAGAAAATTCTGCCCATGAATGTATGTCAACTGAGGTAACAAAACTCAATTCAAAAAAAAAAAAAAAAAAGCTACCTGCTTGGAACTTTAGTTGCATCAACAAATTTGCAGCCACTCAAATTCTCATGTGCAATACCAGTTGCAGAAGCCTGCATGTGATCCTACCAAGTATGTCATACACAACTAACTAACTGCAAGACTATCAGGTCATTTAATTGGTACTTAAACTATCATTTCTAACCTTGCCCAAATCAGAAGGCTAAGTTGTAATTGGTACCGTAACAATATTATCACCATATACAGTAGTCCATCAAGACAGATCTTAAGATGCTCAGCCAACTTCCCTGAGACTGGCCAGTATGAGTCCAGGCAATGAAATACTCTTCAGAAGCATTAGCTCTTCAGGAACAGACATGGGGTGAACCTCACAAGAAGATTCAGAGAACAAACTATTCAAATACAGAGTGCCCTGAGGCAGATACTTTAAGAGCAATCTTCCTGTACAGCATAACTTTCAGGACCCAGAAACTCCAAACATAGCAATAAAGCTACTGTTACTGTGACACAAAAATGCTTTCAAATCCCATGGGCAAAGTCTGCAGAATAAGATGCAAGACTTGCTATTGCTTCTATGGGTGCTATTAACATAAAAGATGAGTAGGTTTCAAACAAACACCCTTTCAGTTCTTCTTCCAGCTTCACTTCATACCCTTCTGCAGTTCTGGACATCCAACTGGCATCACCCTGCTCATTTCTCTCAACAGACAAACTTCTCTCTACAGCAGCTAATAATACAACTTTTCCAAAATGGCACCATGCTCTACACATTGATTTGGCTATGACTCAAAGAAAGCCCTTAAAACAAACACAGGGTTGCTTGCATTTTCCCTTGTGTGCATCAAGTAAACTCAGCCAAGATAACAACTCAGTCAATGCCTCAATTAACAAGTCACCCATTGGTATTTAAAAATTACTTCCATCAAAATCATTAATGTGGAAACTGTGGTGTAACAATGACTGCTGAGTCCTCCTCATTTGCATCAGCACTCAAAACAGGTGCCTAAAGTCCACTCTCCCCACCTTCTCCTCCCATCTGCTGTCTCTGTCTCCAGACATGATGACAGTGAAAAGCACAGAGATTCTCAGAGCGGCACTCAGAGCAGCAGCACTCTGCCACCTGGATGGCTTTATGTAGGGTTACAGAAATACAACATCGTTTACTTCTCAGACAACACGTGTTCAGTATCTTGTGACAAGAACATTCATCACTGTTACAATGCCCATACAACTCAGCACAGGTCAGCAAGCTAGTGAAAGAAGGCTTACTGACAGTAAAAGATGACATTTAAGAGTGGTTTGTTATGATCTTATTCAAATTGGCCAAAACAACAAAACTGATACAATACAACCTTCAAATCTTTGAAAGAGTTAGCTTTTCTTCAGCTGAAAATAATTTACCTTTTTGCAGGTAAAGGACCTTGTCCTTTCCCATGTTTACTGGAAAGAGTAAGGAGAAAGGGGGGGTGGGGGAAGTAATACTAAAGAAATCAAGTGAAACAACATTGATTCAGAAAGTCAAGTTATTATTTTTAAAAGCCCACAAATTTACATAAGATAGAAGGATAGCCAAGAAAGAAAGAAATCTTCCCCTGATAAATTTGGTCCCATGTGGGGTTTCTTCCCCCTCCTCAAATCTATCCACTCACTGCTTCAACTCTTACTTGCTCAAGTTTTAGGAGAGATGCAAATGAATACCAAGAAACACATTAAAAGGAAACTGTCTATTATAGTGTTTAATTGCATACTACAACTTAGTTTAAAACAATCACACAAGAAACTGAACCATGTAAACTGAACTCTGCTCAGATAACTACTTCCTTCCCAGAGGTACACTGCAACAAGACAACCACACTAATAACCTGCACGGAAAACAAGGGATGACTGATGCCAGCTGTAGTCAGACAATGCTGCATAACCTGGGCTCACTTGAAGGCGTTACAGCAAACTTAGCATCCATAATTGCATTCCAGAAGAAGCCTTTTTAACCAACCTAAAGTAGCAGCTCATAATGCTGGGGGACATTAACAATCTCACCTCTAGCAAGCTGCCCACTTCTACTAAGAGAACTAGATTCCCTGGGGGTGCAGTCCCCTGTCTCAGTCACCATTGCCACAATCCCATCCTCCCCCTTACCCCACTATCCAGTTTTTCCCCATTCCCATCTAACACTGGCACTCAGCCCTGCCCATAGCAAGTAGGTGCAGGGAGCTAAACTATCCCACTTTGTCTCCCACCCCCCTTCTCCACAATGTTAGTTTTCAACTAGGCTGTAATTTCCAGTCAGGCCAACACTAAGGTTGACACAAGGGAAGAAAGGAGGAAAAGCAAAACAGCACTAACCTTGGTTCAATCTAAACCAACTCACTTGGAATTGCACCCTTAGAGAAGTTTTTCTACATCAGTAAACATTTATTATATATGCTATAGGCTTCCTTCCTCACACAGTGCTTATCGGGATACAGGTCAGACCTGAGGCACTCATGGTAACAGAAAAGGCAAAGGTCTTTTCTTCACAGCAGTCACAGTACCTGTTTGGACAGCAGGACAACATGGCCTAGATATAGGATGGCAACAGAAAAGCCAAACTTCTCTTGCTCTAGATTTTGCAGTCTAAGGGTAAAGGTACTAGGAAGGCCTGCACTGCTGATCTAGCCTTTTAAATCCTTTATGGAAAAAAAACCAAAACACCCAAGCACAGATACTCTAGAAGTAGCAAGAAATAGCTCAAAGAGGTTCTCCATCACATTCAGTTACTGTTGGAGTATATCAACAACAAAGAAGTTCAAAGCTAGGCTACCTCTTTTGCCGTTTCCACTGTACTGGAAAAGGAAAACTCTCACGTGCATGGAATTTTGCACAAGAACAAGATTTTTCAGACAAAAATTTATGCAAATCTGCCTAATAAAGAGGTTTCATTATCACAGCTTTTACAACAATGCAATCAGCATTCAGTTTCTATTCCAAGTTAAGAACAGCATTTATGGCAACTTCTGGCAAAGGCAGATGGCACAAGGTTATCACCCTTTTTAAACAAATTATCATGCTTATTTACTCCCCAAATTCACCCATTTCAGCACAAACCATCCCATTTAGCTAATGGGATGAGAGCGCTAACACTGAATAACTTATATAAAGATTTGAGATACTTCTTTGCAATGCTTGTAGGATACTACAAGACACGTGGAATGGAGTGTTTTATTAACATCAGGTTGGATACAATAGTCACCTCTACTTTCTACATTTGCTCCCAAGAATAATATTCCACAGCTAGGGAGACTGCACTTTATTTCTCAGCTGTAGGGCTGTAACCAGGTAAGAGATGACCCTTCTATCTTAGTAGCTAAAGCAGCTATCTACAATGTAGGGTAGCAAAAGCTTCTCCATCCTGTCCTTAAAACATTTAATATGAAAAGTGTTCCCAGCATTGAAACAACTCAACTAGCTCAAGTTTGACTAAAAATTGGATTTATCATGTCTTATCAAGAAGCTTTCTCATAGCTGAAGGAGCATTGAATATGCGAGTTCCCTGCAAACATATGAACATATCTTCTAGTTTCACAGATGCTACAGATGTCAAAGCTCCTTGTGAACATAAGTTTGTAGTGCATGGTACAGTTAAACAGCACAGGCTTTCACAAACACAAGGAAACAAACAGCCTGGGTTACAACAAAACCAGTAACTTTTGCAAGCTACATTGCTCTGGAATGATAGCTGGCTTTGTCCTCCTCCCAGTTCTCATTTAAGCCTTTACTTTTAATAAAGGCCATAGATATTGCAGCCTACTTTATTTAGCCGCCATTCATTTGGAATAAATAGAGGCTTTGTTTACAAGTTTGAAATACAGAAATAAGGCCCACCCCACACACTTGACAAGCAAGCAATCTGGAATGCAACAGCATAAAGGTCTTAAATTATTAGTGACTTCACATTTACAAGATAGGAGGTTTGTCAAGGAGCTGCCAAAGCTGGACAGTTAATACATTAGCAGTTCTCCACCTTAAGAAAGTACTGGATATACCACAAATGTATGTACTAGCAGCATATAACAGATACTTTTAGTCTACTTGATTGTCAGATCCGATCAGCCCAGAAAGCTAGTTGTGTCCTGGACAGCATAAAAAGAAGCATGGCCAGCAGGTTGAGGGAGGTGATTCTCACCCTCTACTCTGCTCTCATGAGACTCCACCTGGAATACTCAGTCCACCTCTGGGGTCCCCAGTACAAGACAGACATAGACCTGTTAGAGCGGGTCCAGAGGAGGGCCACAAAAATTATCAGAGGGCTGGAACAGCTCTCCTATGAAGAAAGGCTGAGAGGGCTGTTCAGCCTGAAGAAGAGAAGGCTCTGGGGAGATGTTAGTGCAGCCTTTCAATACTTAATGAGAGCTTATAAGAAAGACAGACAGAGACTTTTTACCAAGACGTGTAGCGACAGGATAAGGGGCAACCATTTTAAACTAAAAGAGAGTAAGTTTAGACTGGACGTAAGGAAGAATTTTTTTTACGATGAGGGTGGTGAGACACTGGAACAGCTTGCCCAGAGAAGTTGTGGGTTCCCCATCTTTGAAAGTTGGATGGGGCTGTGAGCAACATGATCTAGTGAAAGATGTCTCTGCTTATGGCAGGGGGGTTGGACTAGATGATCTTTGAAGGTCCCTTCCAACCCAAACCATTCTATAATTCTATAATTGTTATTAGTAAGCGTGTTGAGACCAGCAACTTCCACTGCACCACAAATAGTTAGAAAAGCATGAATACCTAAAAAGTTGCATCATCTCCTGGTTTTTTTCATGTTATTCCGATTACACCACAGGACTTAGAGGTTTTAGTCTTTGTTTCCTCTGATGATTTCAAAATTTCCCCTAATATTTCCTCAAGGAATTTATTGTTCTGCAAAAAGGATAATTGAATAAGATTATACTTCAAATCTGAATCAAACACACTTTCCTGAAGTATGAAAGGTATCTCACTGCCATACTCCAAGTGACAAGAATTGATCTGTTCCATTAACGCCAGCTCAATGTACTAGACATAAATGCCTAACTACACAGTCTGGAGAACCAACAGCCTCAAGTTTTACAGAAGCATCACATTCCAACATATTTCACCAAAGAGGAGATAATGACTTTTGACCTTTTGCTTATTTTCCTCACAGAATATATTTGGGTTCAGGGTTTCTTTATCAAGCCATTTTACACTCACATTTGTTATTCTCCTTTCTTTAAAGGAAAACGTCAGTAGAAATAAACTGAAATTAGGGCAGAGATCACCAACAGAGATGGGAGAAGAGCAAGAAGGTGACCAACACAGCAGTTCATTTTCTTAATTAATATTTGCACTCAGCACTGCAAAAAGCCATCCCACCATGCTGAGCAAATATCACATGCAGCACTACCACTCCTCTAATTCCATTGTTTTGAGTTACAGATTATTTTAAGCTCAGCTCTATGATTTCAAAAACCATTTAGGTGGGAAAGTGTAGCCAATAGAATTGCAGCTGTATGAAGCAGGAACAGTTGCTCTGCTGTTCAACTTGTAGAAGCTAACCTATGCCATAATTTTATGGCTCAAAACAGACTCCAGACTCCCCATTCACTACCTTTTACCTTTAAGACACTTGCTCTTCTTCAACCAGGAAACACACTTAGATTCTTGTGCATAGCCAGCACAGGGTAAACACTCTCCTCTTCATCTACATAATACCTTTAAAATCCATATCCCTTTCTCAGAAAGATAAAGAGCTAAGATCTCATTGGGGAGAGCAAAGAATTGGTTTAGGAGAAGGGTGAAAAGAAAAGACAACATACCAGCTTCATTCAGCAAGTAACAGAGCTGGGAAGTGGCAAGTTAAAATAACAGTCTTGGCTTAATGGCAAACATCTATATAAACATGGGCTGCACACGGTAACAGAAAAAAGTGAGGAGAATTTGACCTTGAAAAAGAATTTTGTATCTGATAATCTTCCTGTTGAGGGCTATGTGGGTGATTCAAACTTCTGTAATATTTTTTGAAAACAAAGACTGCTATTCAACCAAAAAAACCCCATGTTTAATATTTCAGTTATCCAAGTTTAAGTCCAAAAGCCACCATCATAAATCCAAAAAAGTTTATAACCACAAGACAAATTTATACCAAAGTCATCCCATTTGTCTGCATTTTGCCCACATTCCAAGCATTTAAACTTGAGGTGACAACTCAAGCGAAACAGACATTGGACCTCATCTTCCACCAGTGACCCGTGCATCAAAACCATTGACTAATTACTAAGACTGCTATCTGGCACTGCTTGATACTAGGACCTGGCCCATCAATAGCTCTGACCAAAAATATCAAACATTTCCAAAGAGATCACTCTGGTGATTCTGTAGCTTTACCAGTGGGTATAAAAGTTGGTCTGACATCTGCCACTATAATCCCTGCTCATCATTTAGATAACGACATCTCCCCCCAGAAGTCCCTTCCTTGTCAGTGCTTTAGACTTCTCATTTAACAGCCCCAATCACCTCACACTGCAGGTCCCTTTCTCACATTGCTCCCCTCTCCTCTCTCAGACAGGGAAGTCTGAGCAACCTCTTTTCTCACTGCACTCCTACCACAGATGCCTTCCGCACTCTGGTTCATACTTCACCCATAGCAGGTAGGAATCGAAGTGCATGCAAGGAAGAAAGCATAAACCTCCACTTTTGAGGTAACTTTTGCCAAGAGCAGCTTCTTCCTTCTCATTACACACCACCACTGACTTCTGAATCCTTACATTTCTGTCTTTAGGACACACAAGAAACCCAAACACAAACTTCTCCTGTTACATAGCTCTGAAGAATACAGTGTTTCCACCTTCACTCACACACTCAAGAAACACTTCTGTGAACAAAGACAATTCCATAGCTACCAAATAAGTACTAAACTTGAGTTAGAGTGTTACACTGACCATCCTCATGCCATCCAAGGAGCCTGGTAATGCTCGGAGAAGAAACAGGAAGAGCAAGCCGATCCAGTTTGTCAAACTAACCTAACTCTTTCACAGGGATTTCTACAATTACAGCATTCAACTCCAGTATAACAGCAGTCAGAGGATCCAGCAATTGGTTAGAGAGAGACCAGCTGTGTGCACACACACATGTGTAAGGGAAAATTGTAAGCATATCTCCTCTGACCTTAAGGATCAGGAAAACAGAGACATGGACTTTTAAAGCCACTTGAACTACTTAAGGTTTTCCCATTATACTTTCAATTACGCAGCAAGGATTTCCCATCCAAGGAAAATTATTCAGTCTTCAAACCAATGGCTGATGCACAAAGAAGCTTAAGTTCTTCAAACTGCAATGACCATACTGCAGATGCATTACAAATGACTGTGGACATAGGCACCAGAACTGGCACGACTTATTCTGGAAGAGAACAGGCAACAACAAAATCACTCTTTTGGGTTTCAGTCACTTGAAATTGAGCTGATATCAAGTTAACTAAAGCATTAGCGGGATTTTAACAGCATGTTGCCCAGCAAGTTACAAAATAACGCCCACAGAGATATTCAAAGCTAAAGCTATTAAGTGTTGTATGGTTTCTGTGCAGGTCTGTTCAGGTCCTAACCAGAAAGATTCTACAATTTGTCTCAGATCTACGCTCAGGAAGTGTTTGGAAGTTTTTTAATTAAGCAGCACACATTCTCTAGGATGCATTTCTTAAAAGTCAACTGGTTGTAAACTCTTTAATTTTTTTTTCATTTTTCAAAGGAGTGATACTGGTCAAGCAGCTGCCTACATGAGGCATTATTGATTCATGAAGACTACGTATAGTTTAAGTAAAATCCAAGAAACAGGGACAGGAAAGATTCAGGGCTCCTGCTAGTTGTAGTTTCTCCACTGAGAACCCTATTACTACAAATTATGTTTCACAAACCATACATGTGCAGTAAAACCTGCAGAGATACTGCCTGCCTCACCACCCTAAAAATAACTTTGCTTAGGAAAGTCATCAGGACATCACATATTATGCTAGGTAGTCACTTCCAGTACATACCCCCAGTTTTTCCCACTCAAACTGAACTGAAGCCAAAAGGTAGACTTAATGAGAACTCATCTGCTCAAAACTGAAGATATACTCATTAGCAAGACCTGAAAAATTAAAATTTTAGCTCGTCACACTAATGCCATTTAACATGCTGAAGTCCTTTTGAAGTTGACTGCACCAGCTTAGGGCTCCACTGAAAAATGGCATTCCCTCAGCATTACTCTCAAAATACAAGAAAAATGAGTTAGACTATTGAATAGAACAAGAATAGACAAAAAAGGCAAGTTTTAAGCCTAATAAAACAGATGGAGTCATCTCACTACTAGGAGGCAGTTTTCTCACCTGAAACAGACATAAAAGGGTAATTAATTTTGAGCAAGGGTTGTCCCCTACAAGCAGAAGAACCACCAGAAGCTACTGCCAGCACACCTTTGGGGAAAAATGATTCTTGCTAGTTATCACTGACAGCATGAAAACCTAGAAGCTATTTTGCAGGTAGAGTCAAGGAATGAGAACAGAATATTTCAGTTGGAAGGGACCTACAATGATCATCTACTCCAACTGCCTGACCAATTCAGGGCTGACCAAAAGTTAAAGCATGTTATTAAGGGCCTTGTCCAAATGCCTCTTAAACACTGACAGGCTTGGGGCATCAACCACCTCTCTAGGAAGCCTGTTACAGCGTTTGACCACCCTCTCGCTAAAGAAATGCTTCCTAATGTCCAGTCTAAACCTCCCTTGATGCAGCTTTGAACCATTCCCATGCATCCTATCACTGGATACCCGGGAGAAGAGCTCAGCACCTCCCTTTCCACATCCCCTCCTCAGGAAGCTGTAGAGAACAATGAGGCTGCCCCTCAGCCTCCTTTTCTCCAAACTAGACAAACCCAAAGTCCTTAGCTGTTCCTCATAGGACGTGCCTTCCAGCCCTTTCACCGGCTTTGCTGCCCTCCTCTGGATGCATTCAAGGACCTTCACATCCTTCTTAAATGGTGGGGCCCAGAACTGCACACAGTACTCCAGGTGAGGCTGCACCAACGCTGAATACAGTGGAATAATCACCTCTTTTGACTGGCTGGTTATAATGTGTTTAATGCACCCCAGGATGCCGTTTGCCCCCAACCAGCACCCTCAGATCCCTTTCTGCAGGGCTACTCTCCAGCCACTCCTCTCCCGATTTTAACTTAAGCCTAGCAACAAACGTTGCCTGAGTATCGAAGACAGTGGAAGGAAGACATGAAACAAGGAACACATCTGAAAGACTGGTTCATCATTAACTGTTTCAGCAGTCTTAACTCCGGCATTTTGAATTAAATGACAAATGTCACAAAAATCTGAAGGTGTTAAATTATAAAATGCCCAATCTCTAAAAGAGAATTACAACACAATGAACAAACGGGCCGGGGGGGGACACAAGTGAGAGACATGCTGTGAAGAAACAATCACCACTCATAACCTACTTGTGTCAATCATGGAGAGGCTGAACCAGACAAATCTCATTTTAGTTTGTCCAGCGGAACAAAAGGGTGGAAGAGGATTGACATGAGCTATCTGCAGCTCACATTCCTCATACTAATTCTACCTTCTCCCACAGTTTTGCTATCTTGATTTGGGAAATGACATAAAACTAATACTAATGTCAAATCAATTTAACTAGCCCTTCAATTAAGTCAGAAGCCAAGCTTAACTTCATTTTCCCTTCAAAACTAAATCATAGTGATGTACAAAACAATGGTATACCACTAATTCTGCTCTATCATGCACCTAACAGATACAGAGCATTTTATGCTGTATTACAGGAGTTGGGTGTTTTTCATTCAATCCACTAGAAACCACTGAATTAGCAATCACATTGTCCCAGCAGCATTACTTTCAAGATCAAGTATCAATCATATAACCTATAATCACATTTTAAGTAATCAACTGCTCTCTCCCAACACACCAAAACTTACTGCATTGCAAAGTTTGAGATATAAACAGCATGACTTAAGAGTGAGGTGTAAACTGAATGCCAGTACCAACCTGCATTTGGCCAAAGATGTATTTTGATCAGCTAGTCAGCCACACAATATATGTAATTAAATGGTTGAGAACGGTTAGCATTAATATTTAATTACTTTATTTAATAGGGGTGTATTTTTACTAATGCTTCATATAACAGATTTTTTTAAGAGGTTTAAATATGTTGTCTTAAAGAAAGAACACAGACCAAAACTTTACTAAGTTATTTTACCATTTATTTCAAGTGTTTAGCTTCCATAACAGCTACAGTACAAGAACCGTAGTCCCATAAGAGAAAGCCATATGAACAAAGAAAGAGTGTTGTCCTTTGAAGCTATCATATACACAAGATTTATTTTCTTCATATTTCAGGCACAGTAGTGTTTCACCATTAACAGCTTCTTAACACACGATTCAACATAGCCCAGACCAATGCACGAAGGACACAAAATAGCACATGGCAATGAATATAAAAAGGGTATTGCTTCAATAAATGTTGTGGC
Source organism: Platalea leucorodia (assembly GCF_965183815.1). NCBI lineage: Eukaryota > Metazoa > Chordata > Aves > Pelecaniformes > Threskiornithidae > Platalea > Platalea leucorodia. The sequence continues at coordinate 32,531,253 of NC_138831.1, forward strand.
ATCTCTAATTCTACTAACTCCCAGACAAAACAAACAAACAAAAAAGGACTTGTATCACAGCAATTTTACCTGCTCATGACCTCAAGTACATAGGTTTTAGAATACAACCAAATCTGTTGCAGCATGTTGAGGGCTGGAAGTCAAAGTGCAGTGTAAGACATGGTTTGAACCAAAATAGAAAGCCATGAATGGGTGTTGGCAGCTGGGGAATCCCCTTCCTTCTTGCTGCTATTTATAACTGAAGGCACGTAAGGTCATTTCCAATTTAACACTCAGTTCTCAAAGCAACTTTTTCTGCAGGAGAGGGAAAAAGAAGTGAGAAGTACAAGCATTTCAAACACAACATTCTAAGGCAGTGATTGGAAAGCTTCACAAGCCAGCAAGACACACTTTGACCATTTCTACAACACGAGTCAAAGTCAACATTTAGTGTCCTGTGTATAACTTATTTTAATGCCAAATGCAGTGAACTTGGAAGTATCTGGCATTGAAATTAGGAGTAAATAAGGAAAACTAATACTAGCTTTCCTACAGCTTTTCAACTGTAGGAAAGAATAGAACCTGCATTGGTTGAGCTCATTTGAACATTTCTTTTGGCTGCAAATCTTTGGAAACAACTTCTTTCAAAGGGAATCTCCAGCTTCTAGCTCAACCCAGAAACAGTGTGTAAGATGAAACACATCATTATTTGTTTCCCCACAACAAAAATATCAAAGCACACAGTTGATCAAGACTTCTGTCCTACTGTCAGGCAGAATCTGTCCTAACACTGTCACACTAATTTAAATTTAAAATTACAAACATAAGAATGCTTTTAATTTTGAAGGCTGAGGAGAGGAATCAATTTGCCAGGCACATTGGAAGTCAACTAAGTCTTCTGTCAATACACTGCCCAAATATTTTTCTGCCCCATCTACATCAAGAAACTAGCTATTGTACTACAGTCCATTTATGCTATTCATTTCTGGAAAAACTGAATGGTGGTCAGTGTAGCTAATCATGCCAGGAAGCTGGTTTGTAGATGTTTCTGCACACAAGAGACTGTAAATCAGTTTGTTGCACTGGTGGAAGGGTCATGAATTCTTCACAACCACAATAATCAGCAGAGAGTTCTGCATTCTCTTTGATCACCTGAAGCAGGAAATAGGCTTTGGAACCATGTATACCAGAGTGCTTAATGCAGAACACTGATCAGAATTCTGTTCTTCAAAGTTGGCACAAAAAGTTTCACACCTTCTGATAAACAGCTATCACAAACTGGTACCAACAGCAAATCAATATCACTTTCCTTGAAATTAAACAAAAGGGCTTCCAGAGAAAAACATGCATGAAATTATACTAAGTGTTGATGAGATTCGCTTTAAAAACATAGCTTAAAAAGTAGAATCCAGATTAAGGGACCATGAAGATTTACACTGGTTGAATCAACATCCTCCTGCATGGACTTAACATGCTCAAAAAGTCTTTCCAACACTGTATTTGAGAAAAAGATGACAAGTCACAGCCATTCGCATAACATAACCATCTCCAGCTTCACTGTACTTCCTGTGTACACTACCACATACAATGTGTTACCTTCACGGCAAGGTTAGATTCCTCACTAGTTTGCAATCAACTACTGCATGCCTAAATCCCACCCCTTAATGTGATGATTTGACAGCAGCCTTTCTACAAGATTCAATACACATCGATCCATGATTAAGATCCCTATCTTTACATAGAATATAGCAAACTGAGAAGAAAATGGTATTAATGACAATTGTTCAGTATGGATGGTGCACATCTGTGACACTGGAACAACTTGGTAATGAGCATTTCTTACAAAGATTTGTAATGAGATACTTCTGGTCAAACACCTCCAACACATAAAACCAAGGATTGTCTTTAGTGTTAGCACCAGGCAACTGGAATAGATGTTTCTTATTAAGAGTGGCTAAGGAAGAACCAAATAAAAGCAGGTGTCTGTCCTGTGATCTGTTAACCCTTCAAAAAAAGAACTGCTTCTTACAGAGGCCAAGTGGTCTATCCTCAGTAACTGGACACAGGAAATTATTTTTGTGGCATTCATCTGAAGTATTGAAACCCAAACCTAGTTAAAGAGATACATTTTTTGAAAGTCTTAGTTTTAATAAAATAGGATTGACTCTTTCCAAAATAGAAACATAGGATGCTAATTGTAGCAATGCATAGAACAATGAGTGCTTGCTACGCAGGCAGACACTCATCTTCCAAGGAATGACCCCTTTACTGTCACAGGCTACACTCCAATACGCAGCTACCAAGTATTTCAGTAGTGCTTACCACAGCAGCAGTTTGGGGAAACAAATACCCAAAAAACAGGGGGTGGCAGGGAGCGTGTGCAAATTTAAGAACCAAAATCCAACAAGCTTATTTTCGAGTTTTGAGATAAATAGTAACAGAGGGTAACTGAGAATGGATCCACTTTTACATTAAGTATACATAATATACAATGCACCAAAAAATGGGCTGCTCATGTTCCAGGCGCAAGTCAAGGTTAGCAAGATCTTACCATTTCCTCTATTTTGCCATTAGAAACAAGCAAGAAACTTAAAAGCACACACTTAACAGTTCATCTTAATTTTAACCAAACTTGCAATATATATATATATAAAAAATATATATAACAATCCTAAATATATAATAATAGATATATTAATAAATATATTAATAAATATATATAAAAATCCTAAACAAGGCACAAGGAGAGAGCAAGCCAGAAGCAAAAAACCTCCTTACAAGTTCTTCAGCCAAAGTGGCATTAATGCTCAGGAAGCTGGAATAAACTATAAGTTACATGTCACTGCAAGATGGAGTCAGTTACGTCACTTTGAGTACAAAAAGAGAAACATATCCCCAAGCAAAATGGATCAAACACTTTTAACCTTTCCTGAATTGCTGACTATCTCAAGACAAAATATCATTAGGTATGTAACCTAGCTCAAAAACATTAGGTTTGATTTTTAATATTCACTGTAAGAGATGGCAATTCGCTCATCAAGGAAAACAGGTGCACTTTCATTATCAAAAATAACTGAACTTGTCACTGTACAGCATTGTCAAAAAAATACTGAAACAAGTGTTTTCAGAAGCATTTTTTGCTATTATTATGCCAGTACCCTGGATATCCAAGCTTATAATAGAAGGACATGCTTTACATGTTCTTATCCTAAAACACAGTGTTAAATACAATAGCCTCGTTCACATATACTGTTTGTTTATTTTTATCCTGCTAACAAATAATTTTAGAAAAAAAAGTTGCTACATTTTAATCATTGTGGGTAATAACTGTGGGTAATTCCTGTTCAGTGATACTGTAGACACCGCTGGATTCTGAATATCAGCTGTACAGAAAACAAAACCCCTACAACAATAAGGTTAGCCTGTCATTTGTTGACTACACTTAAAGTAGCATCTATCAATCAGCCAGACCTCCAATAGGCCACCTCTGTTTTTTTTAAATAATGCAACAATTTGAATGTATTAGGTTTCCTGAAAAAGTGCATACGTTTGCAAATTAAGAAAAGACTTAACACTATTAACACCGATGTGCAAAATCTGCTTGAGTTTCTCAAGTTTCATCAGAATACAGCAATTCAGATTTGTTATTTCCATCATGCTCAGTGAGTATATGAAAGATTACTGGAGAATGGGATGTGAAAGAAGGGATAGAGGGATGAAAGTTTACTAAAGCTTCAAACTCAGGCCGTAGGTCAAAATATGCCTGCAAAGGCAGTATTTCAATTTAAACTTTCAAATCCAAACCTGACATTTGAGCTCAGGAACTCAATTTGCTATGACATACGTAGTTACTTCCCCCTTGCCCATCAAGGTCTCTGCCTTCACCTTTGACAGAGCAATTACATGCCTGTAATGCTTCCGAGAAGGGTAAAATCCTGATCACTCAGCCAACCTTATATATGCAATGCAAGAAAAACACTGTTCCCCCAGGCTCTCAATTTAAATTGCACTGTTTGTGGCTGAAGTTGAGGACTTCTATTGTAGCATGCATAACCACATCAGTCCTGCCCATATGGCAGCCCAGCTCTGATCCCCAAAAGTGCCAGAGTCCACAGATGCGTTACATGCTGTGTGAAGAGAATTAAGTATCAGATGACAGGAGAACTTAGCCTTAAACTATCCAACCCACTTTTCTCTAAGACAGGATGCAGTAACAAAAAATGGATGCCAGTAATTCATTCATACAAGGTACGATACAGAATCATTCTATGTAAGAGAATGCTGCAAAAATAGTTCCAGATTTCAATTCGTGTCTAGACACTTCAGCAGCTTAAGCAAAGACTGGTCCTTGTCTCTAACTTACAATAATCATGTTAAAGCATCCAAAATCAATACCATGTACTCCTGAGTCTTCCTATTTATCCTTAAGAAGTCAAGCACATCATCTAAAAGTTAGATTGCTTCCATCTTCAAAATAAATGAATATATAGTTCTTTCTGATCATCAACACTAATTAGGCAGATTTATTTTGATGTGTAGGTTGAAATATCGTAAGTAGTCAAGTGCCAAGGCTACAGGGTGTATTGCTGCCCATTTAGACAGATTCAACACATCATATACATGCTTATTTCATACACACATTCCCTCAGAGCCATTACTCTCATGTACACAGATATCCATAGTTCTTCAAAGGCTTTGACTCATGCCTCTGTGTATAATTGAAAATTTGTGTTCAGTAGATTACAAGATGCCAAGTATATGCAACAGAAAGCACAGCTTCACCATCTCGTTAATAACTTACATTGTCTGCAAGTGTAGTAACTGCCATACAGCAAAGTTATTCTTTGACACTTTATAGAGGCAGCCCAAACTACTAAGCATAAAATGCTTTTGGAGCAATTTATAAAGTGTAATTCATCTCCAAAAACCTCCTCAAAAAACAACAGAAAACTTTTCTTTATTTGAACACTACCACAGTCCCCCCCTCTTACAATTACAAAACTGTGTTTTGTATTCTATATTGTATGTACAGTTTTCTACATTGCCTGAAGAAGCACTTTTCTAAGTTGTAAGCCTAAACCCATAGGGCCTAGGTGTAACCAAGGGCCCTAGGAAGTCAAATATATTTTCCTTAATTTTCAGGATCCCGTGGTCACCACAAAGAACTAAACAATATCTATTTTGCATTTCCAGCTTATGCGATTATTAACAACACCTTAAAAAACACTAAGTGCAGTCAAGGCAGTTGCATAAATATCTCAGTGGGACAAGAACTTGAAACAGCAGCTCAGAAGATGCAACCACCTTGTTCGATGTGAGAAGGTATCAACATTAACACACACTTCGTATACATCTAGAAGTGTGCAAACCTCTTCCCGTGTACACTTTGTTTTATGTAGGACTGAACATAAGTTTCTATGTATTTGGAACCATTAAACAGCAGACACTAAAGCAGGACAACAAAGCATACATGGGAAAGGAAGGCACATGTAGGAAAACAAGATCTTTTTTTTTTTTTTTCCAATTCAAGGATTTCAAAGCTGAGTTACTAGGAAGTTCCTTTTTTCCACTGCTTGGTAAGCATTGCCTTTTGCCTATATATTATTTTCTCTCAAATACTCAAGAAACACTGCTCCTTTCTTCAGCTGCAGGAGACAACTATTGCAAGACTTGCCCTCAAACAAGCCACAGGGCGCTTGAGCTTCATTTCATTGTTCCCAAGACATCCATTACCAAATCAGAGTATGCCTAACAACACAGATTCACCTGTTTACATTCTTCACTAAGCCTTATTTTGAATTTTTTTTTCTGCAAATACTTCAGTTTGGCCCCATTTTGCACCAGCTGCATTCTGGAGAACAAGCTGGTTTCATGCAAGCATTCCATAACTCTAAACAACAAGAAACATTAAAGAGAAGCAAAGGCTAGCCTCTGTCCTACTTGCTGCAGCTTCTCTATCATATGTGCAGTTGTTTCACTAGCTAATGGTCACTGATACATTCACACCGATCAAAATATAAGATTGTCAACCAACACTGTCAAAAGACTGCATTCTACTACTAACAAGACAGTCATACTCCTTAGGTAAGCCTGATTACATAAATAGTAGGTTTTTATTAGCTTATTACTTATAAAGAAGCATTTTCTTATTGCTTAGTTGAATAGCCCCTGAATGTTGTCAGAAGAAAGGTTTTCTAATTCTAAGCTACTTGGAGATATATTATGAATTGCTTAAATTTCAAATGGCAAATTCCCAACAAGCACAAGTATTTCAGCCCAAGCACAGCATTCTCCTGAAGAAACTGACTGCTCATGGCTTAGGTAAGTGCACTCTCCACTGGGTAAAAAACTGGCTGAATGGCCGAGCCCAGAGGGTAGCGGTGAATGGAGTCAAATCCAGTTGGCGACTGGTCACGAGTGCTGTTCCCCAGGGCTCAGTATCAGGGCCAGTTCTGTTCAATATCTTTATCAATGATCGGGATGAGGGGATTGAGTGCACCCTCAGTAAGTTTGCAGATGACACCAAGTTGGGTAGAAGTGTTGATCTGCCTGAAGGTAGGAAGGCCCTACAGAGGGACCTGGACAGGCTGGATCGTTGGGCCGAGGCCAACTGTATGAGGTTCAACAAGGCTCAGTGTGGAGTCCTGCACTTGGGTCACAACAACCCCATGCAACGCTACAGGCTGGGGGAAGAGTAGTGGAAAAGGACCTGGGGCTGCTGGTTGACAGCCACCTGAACATGAGCCAGCAGTGTGCTCAGGTGGCCAAGAGAGCCAACGGCATCCTGGCTTATATCAGAAATAGCGTGGCCAGCAGGACCAGGGAGGTGATCGTCCCCCTGTACTCAGCACTGGTGAGGCCGCACCTCAAATACTGGGGCCCCTCACTCCAAGAAGGACATTGAGGTGCTGGAGCGTGTCCAGAGAAGGGCAATAAAGTTGGTGAAGGGTCTGGAGAACGTGTCTTATGAGGAGTGGCTGAGGGAGCTGGGGTTGTTTAGTCTGGAGAAGAGGAGGCTGAGGGGAGACACCTTATCGCTCTCTACAACTACCTGAAAGGAGGTTGTAGTGAGGTGGGGGTCGGTCTCTTCTCCCTAGTAACAAGTTATAGGACAAGAGGAAATGGGTGCAAGTTGTGCCCAGAGAGATTTAGATCAGATATTAGGAAAAATTTCTTCATGGAGAGAGTGGTCAGGCATTGGAACAGACTGCCCAGGGAAGTAGTGCAATCACAGTCCCTGGAAGTATTCAAAAAACACGCAGATATGGTGCTTAGGGACATGGTTTAGAGGTAGACCAGGCAGGTAGGTTAAGAGTTAGACTCCATCTCAGAGGCCCTTTCCAACCTTAACGATTCCATGATTCTATTTCAAACATCTATAGATTGACCAGGAAGAAAGAAAACAACTGACTTCTATTAAACACTAGAGGCCCAAAAAAGGTAAATTTCACTTGGACAAACCTCCAGCATCCTGATTCACTTGTCATGTGTCATGGGAGAGTTAGGTCCCATAGAATAAATGTAAAGAAAAATGTCTCAAATAAAAGAAAGCTAAACTGGAGCCTCTTCTTACAGAACAACTTAACTTGAGAAGGAAAAAAAAAAAAAAAAATTAAACACATCAGAAATAAGTGTTGGTACCAAATACTCACAACTGTTCTGGAAAGTCTGTTTCTATGAAGAGATGGCTGCTTTCTGTACCTGATCATGGTAGCACAAGGACTATTTCATAGGTAGTAATGCAATTTTGGTTTAAATGATGAAAGGTACACCTTAGGCAAGAAATTTGAAATGCGTATATAGTCCAGAAAAGAAATAATTAGTCAATACCACGCTACTGCAAATCTTCAGTCTTTACAAAGCTGTAACTACAGTTTTAAAAAAAGATGCTTTTCTCATTTTTCTTTTTATTCTTTTATTTTCTGTCTTCATTCTACATTTTTTCCATTGGTTTTAAGAAGTGCATTGTAAACAACTTTCAAAAAGCAATTCCCTGCTTTATCTTCCCTTTTTACCCAAAGGGCTGTTATCTGCAATCCCACCTTGCTTTTGCACCTTCTTCAGGGGCTAAAGTTGTACTTAATTTCTTATAACTCACACGACAGCTACAGAAAGCTGAGCTGTACGTGAAGAGATACATATTGGGTGGGTACCAAGACAGTACTGGTGCCTGATAGCAGATGTTTAGCAGGTACTTGAAATTTATCTTTAATGGAAGACACTGTAGCCTCAGGCAGAATAAGAACTACATTGTGTTGGCTGCCAAACAAACTGAGTAAGAATTGCTATCCCTTCTTAGAATTCCCAGATGGAAAAAACCAACCAAACAAAACTTTAATCATTTAGGAATGCTTATTTCTAAAAGTTTAACTGGCATGACCTAAGGCCACAATTCACAAAGGCATGCTCATAAAAATTTGCATGCTGTCACAAGACACGTGGGTCACATTACTAAATACCATATTTTAAAGTACAAGAATGTGAGGCAAGTGAAGACAAGAAATTCTAACCAGGGAAATGCACAAATGGTTCAGAGCCCTCTACAGTTGCCATCTTGCTCAAATCACGTTTGACCCTGAAGACACTGAAGTGTTATGTTATGTCAGATACACAGATGCCATGACAGATTTTGCTTTTGCTTCAAAATCCATGTGTATCAACTGATCTCCTACCGACAGTACAAGCTCCTTGTCAGGCACGAGGTAAAATCAACAATCTAATTAGATCTGACAAAAAGTTGTCCAAAAAAAGTTGAAATTAAGAAGATGACTATTCAAAATATGGATTTACATAAGCTATCATTAACAATGAACCTCACCCTAAGTGTACATTGTGCCTTGAGATATTAGCTAATGACAGTATGAAGCCATTACAATTAGCAAGACATTTAAAAACTAAGCACCCAGAACATGAGGACAAATCTCTACAATTTCTTCAGCACTGTTTTCAAATCATGTGATACTCAATATAGTACTTTACTCAAAAAAAAAAAAAAAAACCCAAAACAAAAAACCCACTGAACTTAATGATAAATCTTCAGAAGACTTTTTTAAGGTTTCTTACTTAATAGCAAAAGAGACAAAGCCACATACCATTGGGGAAGCACTTGGTCTTCCTGCTGCAGTAAAAAATGGCTGAAATAATACATGGAAAACAATATGGCATTCCTCTGTCAGCAAGTACTGCTGGAAGACGCATAAAAAACAGCCGAAGATTTGAAGAAACAAGTATTAGAACTAATTATGCAGTGTGGGAGGTTTGCTATACTGTTGGCTGAAAGTACACGTGTTTCTAACATGTCTCAGCTTACGGTAGATGCTAGATTGTTGCAGTAATGAAATACACTGGGAACTACTTTTTTGCGAGTCACTACAGGAAAGATCTACCAGAGAAGACTCAACATAGTCTCAACAGTAAATTATTTCTTTAATAGAAACAACGTCTTATGGAAAAACTCTGCAAGTGTAATCACTGATGGAGTGGCTGCTTTGACTGGAATTAAAAAAAAAAAAAAAAAAAAAGTATGCCGGTGTAAAGGTTACAGGTAGAACATAGGCAAGCTATTGCAGCAAAGTTAGAAGCAGAAGTACACAAAGTGCTATGGGATGTCACTGATAGAGTTAATTTTATAAAAACAAGATCTTTAAACAGTAGGATCTTTACAATACCTTGCAATGAGATGGCGAGTGACCATGAAAGTCATATTACCACACTGAGGTTTGCTGGGTGTCTTGTGGCAAGGTGCTTAAGAGAGTTGTCAAGCTTAAAGATGGATTGTGAATTCCCCCCCCCCCCCCCCCAAGACAACTATTAAAAATTTACTGACCTCTTCTGTGATGACAAGTGGCTGTCAGTGGTATGCTACCTAGCAGATATTTTCAAAAAAATACCCACTTAAAGTGTCCATTCAAGGTGAAGTTGATGTTTTAACAGTGAGCAAGAAAGTAACTGCTTTTCAAAAGAAACTTGCTCTACAGAGATTGTTTTGAAAATGGATGTTTGGAAATGTTTCCATTGTTAGGTGATTTTGTTGCTGAAAATGATGTGTCACCTATAAAAAAACCTCTCAAATCTGTACACTTAGAAGACATGGAAAGAGAATTTCCTGACCTGTTTAAAAATTTTCCAAAAGAAGAGTTTCAGGGGGTTTTGAATGCATTTGTTAAAAATAGAAGAATGTAACACTTTACTATTAGTTCGCAAGAACAACTGATTGACATCAGGGAAGATGGAAATTTAATAGATGAATTCCAAGAAAAGCTTTTGCATAATTAGTATATGGGAGTGGAAAACGAGTATCATCATTTAGTAAGCACAACCAACAATGCACTCCTTCCATTTGGATCTACGTATCTTTGTGAGGTCTTTTTCAGCTATGACAGCCATTAAAACCAAGTATTGAAATAAACTGAACTTAGAACCAAGTATTGAAATGGCTGCATCAAAGTGTTAAACAAAGATTTTTAAAAAGTGAAGCATATTCAGTCACATAGCTCTCCCTAAAAAAATTTTTTTGTAATGAGAGCAGAAAGGGTTTTTGTTAAGAAAAAAACCTAATTTTAAAAATAGTGTTTATCTCACTCTTTCTTAATTTCTATTTTTGTATATGTTTTATAATGTACATAATATTAGTACAGTAGCATATGTGTATTTTTTATTAAAAAATACACATATTTTGGGGGTGCGTGCTCACAAATCTGTTACTGACAAGGGTGTGAAATCAAAAAAATCTTTGGAAATCACTGCCTTAAATGACCTGGTAGGCTGGTAATAGTATTGCAAAGAAATTACAGCCATTGCTGCTTATAATAAGATTCACATGGAACACAGGGTTTAGTTTTTAATTTTTAGTAAAGGGTTTTTTGCCCTCATACACAGATGGCATTTTTAACACTTCAAACTTCAATTTATCTTTGAAAAGGAATGATAATAGCATTAGGTAGAAACATAATTTTCCTGCACATGTATTCACAGTCACTACTGAGTCACTTTCATAGCCTGGCCTTACAGTTATTTCAGTAGTGGTCTGCTTGGTTCCTCAGGGCACATCTGCCCTTCTAACTCGTTGCAGGCTTTGTTTATCTGTGTTAAATAATCTCCAACAACAGCTGCACATAAGTAGTTCACCTTAACCACACACTTGTACCACAATCAAGGTATTTTTCTGCCCCATCTCTTTGCCACTAAAGCCCTGCCATTCTGTTGGAGTGTTCTTACAAAGTTGGCCACAGTTCTGACATGAAATCTTTAAGAATATCTTTTCTGCCCAGGCCCTCACAATATTTTAATGCTTTGTCTTGTGGCATTCCTTACAGGAAAGCAAGAGAACTGTGAAACTTAAATCCCACGGTTTCTTATTTCATGTATCTTGCTTTTTGTTAGGCAGAATGGATTAAAATTTGGCTAGCACCTTGATCGTTACAGCAATTAATACAAAAAGGCTGCTGAAAGCCTTTGCTTTCAAGAAGTATGCAAGAAGTAAAGAACTAGAATTTTAAGAGTACTGTTCAAGGAGAAGTCACCTGACAACAAATAGCACTTCCGAAATCTTCTCATGGAGTAATTTCACTCGTGAAATATATGCATTAGAGCTCAGGCAACCATCAACTGTTGGGATGGATGGGCCTGCGCTGCAAACCAAGCAGCAGCCAAAAAGTTCTTAGGATAGCAAAAGTGACACTTCCTCCTTCCCCCTCAAAAATACTACCAAGAAATTTGCATACTTGGGCTCTGTAACTGTACTGTGCTACTAGGTGGTCACCTACTGAACCTAACTGTTCTTTTCCTCAAGAACATCAAGTTTCAAATGATTATTTTCCATGGTACTAGAAAGCTTTGTGTTGATGTTGGATGGTTTACTGTGACTGCTACAACAGGATTTTTCAAGACTGGACCATTTTCTTTCAGGAACAGCCACACAGCAGTGCTTAAGCACCTCCCTGTAAGAGGTAAGTATCTGCACGTTCTGGAATGACATGGCCATTTTGAACAAAACAACAGGCAGTGTACAAAAGGAGAGGAGAAAGACTGAAGTGTCTTAGTTCCTCCAACTACCCACAGCTAGTGCAACAGATGCAGGTAGCACCTCTAACAGACTATCCTCCAACTCCTGGGAAAAGTTCATTTTGTTTACCCTAGTCTTTGCTTTCTTGGCTCTCTAAGGACAGAGAGAGGACAAAACGTCACTCACCCATACAGCACCTGTGAACCCATTTGAACTGACCCCTTACATTTCCACATCCTCTACATACAAAGGCCTCAGACAAGGCCTGTTAGATCCACTGCAGCCTCCCTTCTCTCTGTGTCTGGGTTTGTTCTGTACTTAATCCATAGTCCGGTCTGTCCAATCTCACCAGGCAAAGTTTAGTTAACTACCCTTTCTTCACAGGTTTCAGTCTTCAGTACATTCAGTTATGCTTCTCCTCTTCTCAGCTGCTTTTAAGTCTGGTTAGTATCACGGTGCAGCTGAACAGGCAATCCAGCTACAATCAGGCTGATCCAGACCTTTCAACTGCAAATGCAGCCACTGAATTTTTTTTAAATTAAGAAACAAACAAATATTTTTCAGGGTTGGTACATACTACAAGATCTTGGGTTCTCGCTTGGGGCCTGTACATCCTCAGCTGTTGCACATAACATTTCCAAAGAGTACTTTAAACATCACAACAGAGTGATCTCATTTCCCGCAGCCTTTGTTTTTTTTAAACTGAAGTTGGACATTTATCTCTTCCTCCCTGTAATAGTGTCTTTAGTGATACCCTGACCCAGGAGATGTGCCACTGGTTCCTTCTGCTTGACCCTGCATTCCTGCTATGCAGTAGTGGTTCCCACTTGATCCTTTCCCCAGAAAGTTCAGATACCTCCTTGCCAACAGGAGATGTTTCCTTATACTGCAACAAAAATTAATCTAAGAAAATCTTTTAGTCAAAAATGGGAAAATTACAAGGAAGAATTACAAAACTTGCAGGCTACAGGGAACCGTAGCATTCAGTTCAGCTTCCTGATCACATTTATTCATATACTCATTTGTAGCCCCATTGCTAAATTTTGACTCTGTCCTGGTATTTCAACATTTGTATTGTGTCTAAGCATTATCTGCTCCATTCCTACACCACCACCACATTCCTGCCACGATCCCTCCCATTAGATTACCATAGGTCTTCTTCAACAGCGATTATCATTTCTGTCAAGGCATTCATAACCTGCCTTTGCTGCTTCTGTTCTCTCTGCCAAGTGCCACCTTGCTGTTTCCTACTACACAGCATTTGGCACATTTAAATTGAACAAAGGTAGAAGGTACTTGCCATAAACACCTTTAAGGCTAATTAATATTTCCACCGGTACAAATTCAAGCCTGATTTTTACTATCAGTAAGTTTTTGAAACTGTTTTATGCTCACATATTTATGTCATCTATACCTGAACTTCAAATCTCACATTCTAGAAAAATCACAACCTTCCCACTACTACATACCACCACTGTAAACAAACCACAGTGTAAGCTAGACTTGAGGTAGCTGAAACAAAGGGTTATTTACCATATTGCAGATATCAACTCCCAAGAAAGGTAAGAGAGATCATTATATGAAAATAAACAGGAATATGTAATAAGAAAAGCATTACACAACTCTGAAGGCCTTTCTAAGCTGAAGACAATCCTATTGTTTAAGAGGTTCTTACACCACTACGCCAAACACTTCAACAAAACACTAAACACTTTGATGTACTGTGGTAACAAATCTCTCTACCACAGCTGACAAATGTAAACTGTTATTCAACTTGAAAAACTACACAGCCCACGTAATACCATTGATTCTTTCATCACCTCAATTGTTATTTGCCGTGATTTAGAAGACTGAGCCCCTCCTGCTTATTCCTGGGTTACATGTCACTTTTTCATGGAAGTAAGAAGTCTCAACCTTACTAAAGCTGCCAGATAGAAAGACACGAGGTTCATTTACAATTTACTTCAGTTCACACTTTCTTCCCGCTGCCCAAACAGAGAAAGATGAGCTACCTACCGAGAATGCAAAGAAGGCAGTTTCAAGTGCCACCCTGACCCATCTTGGCAGCAATTCAACTGGTTGCTGCCATGTAAAGGGACTACAAGTAAGAAGCCAGCACTGTAGTACTGTAAAGATATTTTAAGACAAGACTTATTGTTGTATGATCACTCTCACCTTGTGAAGTCAGTCAGTGCATTTTCTAGCTTTATGAAGATGCTCGGGTAAAAAGGCACTGAAGCTTTGAGAATTGAGGGGGTGGATGTCTGGGGATGGAATCCCAGCTTGCAACTGGAAGTGGAAAATATCTAAATGTTATCACAATTGCTTCAAGTACACAGGCTAATTCAAACTCAATTCCAAGATAAGCATGTGTGCAAACAACACACCCAGGGAAATGGTTCTCTGACACTACTGTGAAATGGGTTTTCAGCAGCATTAGCAGGGACAGAAACCTAGAAAATTCAGTGTTCACAGTTACAAGTCTGGCATCAAAACTAACCACAGGCTCCTCGCCTCCTTCGCATCCCCAAGCATATCAGTCTCACTCAAAAGGTATGTCTTTACTGCACCCAGGGACAGAAGGCCATAATTCTCTAAACATTGATCAGACTCACGATTTCAGCATCCTGTGCATCAGCCTAGCACTTATGCATGTAAGTAGCTTGGGCTACCTTCAAGGCAACCAAACATTCTTTTTGAAAAGGAATGGATTGTTTAATCACAACAATAAAAATAAGGCATAAAAGAGCATAAGACACAACACAGTGCCCATAATCATAACAATCTCATCCACAGCGTTGCAAAAGCCTAGATTATTCTGCTTAACATAGCCTCTGGAACTTTGGAGCAAGGCTACTCTGAAAAAACCCTCTGCTTTATCATTTGCATTTCCCCTGCCTGCAAAAGTTCTTCAGTTCAATTGAATTTATACTCTCATAACCATGTACGGTCAAATGCAGAACCCCAGAAGCGAAAACCTGCATTCCCCTTCAGGTACCAACAGACAGGACTACCTGAAACTACAATTTCCAGCTATATACTAGTAACATTTGTCCTAGCTGACGCACTAAAATCCAAAGGTAGGCAAATGAAATCTAATATGCAAAACACTGCCTATTAAGACAGTCTCCCCCATTTGCAACAACACCCAACCATTTTGTTTGCTGTTCTCAGTTTGCATCAGCATTCTATTGTCTGCAGAAGCATGCATAAGCAGACTTGCCAAACCTTTTAAAGATTCAAGAGCAGGGAAAAAAAGAATTTTTGAAAGCTGGATACAGTGGTCTGTAAACACACTCACACTTCTTTCCTAATTATGGCCTGGTGCAAAGGCAGCATCTGGATAAGAACTTCTTAGCAAGAAATTCCACATATTTAAAAAACAAAAATCAGGATGCCTACACATTGGCAGTTTATTGAAATTTCTGAAGTTCAGATAGGACTAGGACCTGAGAATTACTTCAAATGGTGGTTTTGGTACTTTACTGCTAAAATTATGGATTGGAATGATGGTTCAGCAAATGGTATTGCTCACATTTCATGAGTGTACAACACTGATATCCCAACAGCTATCTGACACTACAATGCCACAAGAAGGAATGGAGGCGGATGTCTGTACTACTGTCTAGCTGTGGTGACTAATTAAGCACTGGCATTTTTGGAAGCTGCCCAGACCTTGCATTTGCACAGATTTAATAGATATATATTATATAGGTAAGCATATAAAGTGACACAATCCAAACATTAATGCTTCAGAACATCCTTGCCATGCAAAGTCAAATCTTTGTAGAAACAATACCAAATAAGAGATGGTTTTCACAGCAAAAATTTTAAGTCATCATGAAGATTATCCAGTTCAAGCTATGCCACAGCCAGACAGTTCCTTAAAGCCCACTCATCCCCCTCCAGAATAAAAGACTTAAATCTACTGTAGTGGTGTTTTGTACTAATCACTTATACTTCTAACTATAGATGCATTTCCTAATGTAAGCAGAATTCAGTGATTAGATTAGCTAGCAAATGATGAAAGAAATCTAAGTAAAACTGTGCAACAAACCAAGCTCGGAGTAAATTTACTTAATCCTTTGCAGTTCAAATGCAAGTTCATCTTTCTCAACATCAACTACTCCTAACCAATCTATCCATCGCACATACACCAAAAAAAACTCTCGCCCTCTCAGGCACTACTACAGTGCAATGGCAACATTTCAAATCAACTTAAATTAGGCTGTACTACATTCCATTACATGATATCATGCAACAGATGTTACTCTAAGAACACACAGGACAATTATTCAGGGTAAACTGCTATAATTTGAATGGTAAAATGAATGGGTATCCTATATGAAATTGCTATAGACTTTATGAAATTTTATACTGAGATTCAGAACATAAATATTGCCCAAGTTTGTCGCACTTAATCCAGAGACTTAGTTTGGCAGCCAGAAACAAGAAGTATTCTTATCTTAATTAAGCTCAATAATTTTACCACCAACAGATAAGCTAGGTGAAAATTCCACTTAACCCTTTACTTCTGCAGCGACCAGCGAGTTAAATGAGGTATTATGAAACTCCCATGAAATGCACTTCCCAGAGGCAAGAGAATTTTGCCTCCCACAGCTATGTGGTAACCTTCAATCTCAAGGCACTGCCTTGAAAATTTCATGTTTTGAAAATTAAAGCACAAAAGGTAGTTCAGCCAACTTAATTCACAGCTAACTTAGCTAACAGCTGTACTGTTGGAAGAATGGCTGACCATTATCTCAAACAGATATGAAAGCTTTTCATATACTACAATTTGTAAGGTATTTATAACTAACACTGGCAGCTTACACTCATACTTGCAACACACTGTGATACACGTATAAGTGATGTTTTACATAAGCAAAAGCAATCTCAGAAACGTGTTGCTTGTTTGGCTTTTTAATCATATGGACATTTTTCCACAGCTATTGGGCTCTCTTGACAATGCAGAACTCCTGACACCTTTAAACAACATACTTTCAAACTCAGAACTGCCTTTCTGGTTTGAAACTTAATATGGCTCAAACTTGGCTCTAAAATACAGGTCTTTCAAAAAAGTTTATTTTGCAGATTTGGAGGGAAATGGGCAATTGTTTAATCTGACAGAGTTTTTTCAATCAATGAACATTCCCATTATCTTTCTAACTAGACACTGCAGCAGCATTTTAACACACAAACAGTAGAGCCTAAAGAAATTGAAGAGGCTGGTCGGCAGAACAAAAGCACTACAGAAGGTGAGCGCACAAAGACAGCAGAGGCCCCAGTTCCCAGACAGGTGTTCCCACACAGTGGCACTGTGTCGGGGTTCTCTAGTCACCCGAAGGCGAGGCTGTGCCCTGCACCACACAGCCATCTCCTAGGGTAGCATGGAAGAAAGAGAGGTGCCAGGACAGGCAGGGGGACCCCAGCCAACAGCACGGACAGGCCCTCTGCAAGCACCCACCATCGCCTCGCACCCAGGGAGGTTTTGTTCTTTGGCACGAAGCCCTGCTGCACGGGGGCAGGTAGCCCAGAGCCGCGGTCCGCCTGCACGCTCCCAGGCCGGCCCAGGGAACGGGGAGGCCGCGGAGCTGCGCGGCTCACCCGCCCACCCATCCTCGTCTGCGCTGCGCAGGGGCGGACGCGTCCCTCCCTCCCTCCCTCCCCTCCGGGGTGGCCCTACGGGACCAGCCTGCGACCCGCTTCCAACCCGAGCCGTCCCACGGGTCTGGTGGGAAGAGGCGGACATATACACGGATAGCTGGCTATAGGTACACGCGTACACACACGCGGCACGATCGTCCTTGGGAGGTCGCCGCTTTGCAACGTGTGGCGAAAAGGTTTTTTCTCCATCGCGGTCGCCAGTAGCGCCCAACGGCAAGCAGCTCCGTCCCTCGGGCAGCTCCGTCCCTCCTACACCCCGACCCCGCCACCCGAAGCTCCCCCAGGCAGGCTGCGAGCGGCCGGGAGGAGCCGGCCGCCCCTGCACCTCCCTCCCATACCAACCCTATACGGCACGGGGGGGAATGCCAAAGGAGCCGCGGCTCCCCTCCCACCCCGGCCCGGCTCCTGACGAAGGGAAGGTGAGCCCGGGACGCTCTCCCCTTCCCGGGGCTCTGCCCGCCCGGCGGCGGAGCCCCTACCGAGCCGCGGCAATCCGGCTCCCCGCACGGCATTGGGCCGGGCTATCGCTGTCTTCCCTGGAACCGGCAACTTGTTGGGCGGGCAGCGCTCCGCGCCGGCGAGGCTGTGCCGGACGGAGCGCAGCTCCCGCCTCCCGCCGCGGGATCGGCGACCGGCCGCTGCCGCCTGCCTGCCTGCCTGGGGGCAACGCAGCGTCTACATGCGAAACCCAGCGGCAGCTGCGTCGCCGCAGGCACGGAGCGGCTCCGCGCTCCCGCCGCTCAGCCCTGCGCGGAGTCTTCCCCCTCTCGGCGGCTCCGCACGGACCAGCCACTCCATGCAACGTGCAACGGCAGGGCAGGACAAGGGGGTCCTCGCGGGCTCCTACCGGGAAAGGCGTTACTGTAGCATTGCAAAGCGCCTAAGCCCCGCCGCTCGCTCGCTCGCTTCCTTCCCCCCCGCTCGCCTGCTGCCCGCTCCCGCCTGCTCCGCCGCCGCCCGCAGCTGCCGCCGCTGCGGACTCCAGGCGCAGACCCCCGCCGGGGAGGGCAGGAAGCGCGTCATCACTCCGGGACCGCTCCACCGCCCTTCGCCCGGCCCGGCCCGGCCCGGCCCGCTCCGCCGCCGCCCGGCCCGCGGCGCGGGAAGCCCGGGACGCCCCCCCCCCCGCCCCCCCCGAGCGACCCGCGGCTCCCGCCCGCCCAGCCCTCCGCTGCGGCCGGAGGCCGGCGGGCGACGAGCCCCGCCTCAGCTGGCTCGCCGGGCCGAGGGCTTAGGGCCCCCCTTACCGGGTCGTGAGGGAGCGGCACCTCCGCCGGCCGCGGCCCTCGCCGAGGCGATGAGGTAGCGTCGCTCCCGCTCAGCCCGTCCCAGACAGCAGTTACCGGGCGGCCGGCGGCTCCTCGGGGAGGAGGAGGAAGAAGGCGGCCGGCGGAGCCCGGCAGTGTTCACCGCCAGCAGGATGGAGCTGCGGGGCGCAGCCAGCCCCGCGGCGGGGTGGGGGGTGGCTGCCGCCCGGGCGGCCGCCGCTGGCCGCGCGAGGGCTGCTGTGGAGGCGCGAGGCGCCCGCCCGGCCCCTGAGGCAGCGCGCGCGCGGCCTCGCGCCTCCCGCTGCCGCTCGTGCCAGTGCCGCGCGGTGCGGAGGCGCGCGGTGCTGCAGCGCTTGGCGGGCTCCCTGTCGCGATAAGCTAGCGCTCGTCCCCAGGGCTCACGGCAAAATGCCGAAGCTGGAGCAAATCGGGGCTCGCAGCCCGCACCTGTGCCCTGAGCCGGGGCGGTTTTCCCTCCCCAACCCCTGGGAAGCGCTGACTTCACCCGGGCCCTGCCAGTGCTACCCAGATACTCGCACCTCCTGCTCGTTGACCCGAGGGCTCAAACAAAACTCTGTGGGCAGAGATGGTTTCAAGTTAATAAAAACGCATAGATACAGTCAGTATGCTGTGAAAGCGATCCAAACTGCCCTTGGATTTTGTTGTATTAAGCATTTACAAGTTAGACCAGCAAGAAATTGACTGCTGTAGCAGCGAAGGAAACTCAGGACTTTCCTTACACAGCTTGTACTGTTTTAACTCTTCTACTACTGTTACAGTTGTGTTTCCATACCAATATATTGATATCAATATGAGAAAATAAATAGTTATGCAAACATAAGTCGCTTATGTGAATTAGTTTCGTATATACTGGGGCCTCTATCAGTAAAACTGACAGTTAAAAATCATACACTTAAAATAATTGAATCTGATTTAGGTGGAGTACAGCCATTAGTAAATATTTTTACTTGTAACTGGATTGAAGAGCTGCATCACTCTACAGCTGGTTTGGCCCTCGGGCAATTTTGCTCCAACAAATTAACCTTCAGACACTGAACTCAAGTACAATTGTGACACAGTCCAACATAGTTACACTTGTAGCAACACACTTCTTGGCGGGCATGTTTAAGACAGTCTGTAGTTACAAAAACTAACCAGGTTATCTTATGCACCCACACTACAGAATTAAAAGCATCGCAATGTTAACATCCATAATAGTCACTCTGAGCTGTGTGAGCTTCAGCAAAGGAACAAGAAACGTCTGCCCTGTGAACTAAAATAGAGACTACACAGGGTTTGCTTTATAACTGGCAAATACTTGACAAGATACTTGTTTTACAAATGAGTTATTGTTATCATATTTGTTACTAAAGAGATACTATCATGTCTGTTATTAAAAGAAGCGGTAACTAAAGTATTTCTTGTGTTTTAGAGGTAGTTTTGCAGATGTAAGTTACCTGTGAACAGCCAAAACATTTTGCATTTATGCAGTAATCCTGGCCTTTTACTCACCATCATGATAAGCTGGCCTTTTTCCTGGCGTTTTACTCACCATAGTGATAAGCTTCCAACAATGTGGCTTTCCCTATTCAGCTGTTGTGGTTTAACCCCAGCCAGCAGCTAAGCACCGCACAGCCGTTCGCTCACACCCCCCCTGCCCCAGTGGGATGGGGGAGAGAATTGGAAGGGTACAAGTGAGAAAACTCGTGGGTTGAGATAAGAACAATTTAATAATTGAAGTAAAATAAAATAGAATAATAGTAGTAGTAATAATAATAATAATATTATAATACAATAATATTATACAAAACAAGTGATACACTGTACAATTGCTCACCACCCGCCAACGGATGCCCAGCCTGTCCCTGAGCAGCGATTGCTGCCCCTCAGCCAACTCCCCCAGTTTATATACTGAGCATAATGTTATATGGTATGGAATAGCCCTTTGGCCAGTCTGGGTCAGCTGTCCTGGCTGTGCCCCCTCCCAGCTTCTCGCTGGCAGGGCAGGGGAAGCTGAAAAGTCCTTGACTAGTGTAAGCACTACTTAGCAACAACTAAAACATCAGTGTGTTATCAACATTATTCTCATCCTAAATCCAAAACACAGCACTATACCAGCTACTAGGAAGAAAATTAACTCTATCCCAGCCAAAACCAGGACAGTATCCACCCCTTACTCTATATCATATACATCATGCCCGGGTATTACGCTCTCCAATACATTCCAATTAATCACCACCACTTTTCCAGTCTTTTGATATATACACATAGATATCATTTCCTTAGTCTATGGGCCTTCCCTCTAAAACATTCATTGAGTTCATTTAGTCCATGCCTTTGGACTTCATCTGTCATAACAGTCTTTCAGGGCAGGAGAGATGGTGTGTGGTGTTGGATCGTTGCATGCTGAAGCGAGTTCCGGTTCTATCACCTCTGCACTTTGCTCAGTTTCCTCAGAGTTCATTCTTCATTAATCTGGGTGATTCTTACTGTATACTGTTGATATGGCATATAGCAACCATAAAAGTGATGACATACAGTATTATATAGCAACTAACATTATACAATTCAGTTCATTGGCTATTTTCACCCAAAATCAAATCCCCTTGAGGTACACATGGGAATTCCCCATCCTCCCACATCACCCACAAAGTGCACCCAGGTCCTTGAGAAAAAGCAATCCCACGAATGGGTTTACCTCTCGCCAAGGTGGGAGTAACCCAGAATAACAAGTACAACTTAAACTCCCCTCTTACAAAAAATATAATGATCATTTCATTCTTCTCTTTGTACAGTATTATGCTATTTTCTGTCTGCAGTACTGCTTCAAAAGAAACTTTCTCTACTCCACTGCTATACTTCATTGCATTAGCCTTTTCTGCCTTATAAGCTTCACTTTTAAAGCTTTTCCTAACCTATGTGTTCTCTCATGTAATAACATGCAAGGCCACAATTCCAGTCTCTATTGCTCTTGTCATTTCTGTGTTCTCCTGTTTCCTCAGTTCACAGGAAGGCCATTTAAACCTCTGTACTGCACTGCTCTCCAATAGCTCCTTTGAAATCTCTTTATCATGATGTCAGCAAAAATACTCCCCAATCCCAAAGAACAAAATTTTACTACAATATGGAGTGCAATGGCAAGACCAGGCTCCCCTGTGTCGTTTCTGTGTCTTGCTATTCCCAATATGTCTGTGTGTCTGGACACATTTACTATCTCCCTTTGTACCCAGCTAGCGACTTGCTTTGGGGCACAAACCGGCTTTTTTTTTTCCTCGGTTTGCATCGCACCAAATACAAGGGGGTCTGAGCACACACCTGGGTTCTACAGTAACAATCCACGATAATACTATTACAATAATAAATGTGGTATCCTATCAATCTGTCATTTGAGGATCAAGCTTTTATTATTTCAGTAATGAGAAATATCCATATTTTTGCTGCAGTACAGTGGATATAGAGAACAGAAGTATAACTTCCTGGTTCCTTTACATTATTTCAACTTATCAAAATTTGCAGCTAAAAATTAGTCACAGTATAGATGAACCTGGAAGTGCTTACATCAATGTACTTGCATAATCCAAAACTTCTTTAGCATTTCTACAGAAGTTTTGGCCTTTCATTTGTTTTCTATTCAGTCTGCCACTGGTTTCCTGAAGTATTATTAAACTGATTTTACCAGTCATAGCTGTGGAGTTTGAGATATTGGTACCTGAATGGCATAATAATCTCCTGAGATTAAATCAGACTCCAGTTGAAGTTACCAGCTGTGACAGGTAATGTTTATGATTTGTTGTGATTGAGTGGGAAAATAACATTTTTTTAAAAGAAGTATAACATTTCTAGGCTTTATTTATATTCAGAGAACATTTTAAAATTAAGACATTCTGTTGGGCATCTAACTTCCCTTCTGAGCTTACATTTTCCTTCCATCCCAGCTTTATCTTTCCATCTCCTAATTACTAAACTCCAGAGCTTTAAGGGTAAGTGTGCTTTGTCAGAGAAAGAACTAGAACCACCTTATGTGTGAAGCGAAATGGGACTGGCATGTGAACATCAGGGATGTTCTCTAGTGGTTTGCCAGGTGGGACAGTAAGGTTGGGGACGTTTTTTTTTTTTTCAGCTTGGGAGGCAGATGTTAAGCAATCCCCCAAAACAGAGGCATGAACCATCTACGCAAACTATCCATAAATGCTGTCTTACTTGTTCATAGCCCTCTGCTAATCCTTGTATTGAAATTATTTTAGGACTCTGGTACTTAAAATAGCCTGTGGATGACAGCAATACTGGCATATTTACTGATGTTTCAGGTGAACTAGAACTTAGTCAAGTGTGTGTACAGGAGCCTTCAATGAGGTATGCTATAAGCAGTTTTCTCATCTGTCATTTCAAATACATTTTAAATCACTGTCTCAGAACAGGTCCATTAGAATACAGCATAAATCATACCCAAGCATGTAACTAGATTCTGCGTGTGTGACCAGACTCCTTTAATAACTACATTAGAAGGCTTTGAAAGATAAATTTAAGACACATAGTTATAAAAATGGCATTTATAATGAGTCAAACTTATCCTTGATGAGTAATGTTAGGCAAAGTCAGCACTGTCATTATTACTTTAGCATTAGCAGGCAGTAATATTATAATGGTTCTGAGTGCACTAATAGCCCTTAATTGCCCTGACCAACCTCACCTGGGGCTTCCACCCACACCCTCTGCCCATGGGCCCAGGGGCTCCATATAAGCTCAGCCCTGGGGCCTTAGCCCTTGTGTGAGCTAGGTTGTAGAACTGTCTGTCTTTAGTTTTGAGGCTTGCTGATTTAGACTCTGACCTGCAGACTGAGTTCCTGGTCTGACTTTCAACCTGCCTTGTATATGGACCTGCTATGGAGACCACTAGACTGTGTTTGACCCTGATTACCTTTATTAGGCATCACCCTGACTTGTGGACTGATTTTCTGGCTGTACCTTGGATCTGCTTTATTAACGTGAACCTCTCCAATGATCTGAGTTGTTGGTTGAACCTGTCTGCTCTCCCAGTACCTGTTTTGTTACCCTTGCTTGGGTACTGTAGGATGGCTTCTGCTCTGCTGGCTCTGTCACTGTATGTGGCTCCTGATTTCCCATCCTGTAGGAAGCAGCCAGCCGTTGCTGCACCCTGGCAGATACAGGCTAAGGTACAAATGAATTTCTTAAAATGCTATGGTACTTATGTATTTTTTATTGTTCTACTAATCTTGTTTTTGTTTGTGTTATCACTGTAGAACAAGATCTAATTTTGCTAGGCACTAAGTGAACCTGGAATAAAAGCTCACTCCTTGCCCTGAAGAGCTTACTACCTAACTACGCAGTAAGGAACAGCAGATTGAATGAGACAGAAGGGGAGTGTGAGTAAGATGTTAGTAGCCAGCATCACATACTTCTATTTCCATACATCAGCAGCCTAAGCTATTGTCTGTTACTTTAAAGTGCTGTAGTAAAGGAAAGTTTGAAAGAGATAGGAAGGAGACCAAGCACATGCCTTCAGAGATATCTGAGGTGTTCCTTGTAACATGCAGGGTGATAATGAATTGTACAGTTGTAAAATGTAGGGCTGAGAGAAATCCAAGAAACCAACTTTCTGCACAACGGCAAGGTGAGTAGGTCCTTCAGGACTGCTGGGTTGCTTAACCTCTTTGTTAAAATTGTCAGGCCAGGAGATGCTGCAGCATCTCTATGTAGCTGGTTCTGGTGTTTTACCGGCCTTACCAGGAAGTTTCTTTGAGGATCCAGTCCAGATTTGTCATGCTAATTCAGATGATTTCTTATTGTACTGCCCTCTTTGGTCATGGTAAACAAATGGATCATGATTCTGACTTTATATTTGCTGAAATTATAACTTTATAATTGGAAGAATCAACTTTTTTCTTTCTTCTGCTTGACTAACACCTATTCAGGTGTTCCTGAGAAGATTACTAATGTCTTTAGGATTCCTGCACTCTCCTCTGGATCATTACAACTTTATGCCTTTCAAAATCTGGTGCAGCCCTCTGTATTGGCTTTTTAGCTTTCATATGCAAATCAAATTAGCCCTCTAGATGATTTCTGCTATTCTGATACTGAGCTGATTATTTTCTGATTGGTAGTTGTACACAGGCTTTTTCTTTCTTCTTTGAATCTCTCTCTACTAATTGAGTTTCTTGACATTGGGCCATTTCTTCAGTTTGTTCTGGTCATTCTGGATTCTTAAGACTCTCCTCCAGGAGTACTCACAGGTATTTTAAACTGCAGAGGTTACCTCTGCTAGTTTGAGGAATGCACAAAGGGTGTCTTTTTGATACCATAGTGCCTGGTATTGTGGGCAGCTCATGGGCTTTACAAACACTATTTAAGTATCTCTGCTACCTTGGGTCACATTGCTACCATTTGACTTTATCAGAGTCACTGCCTCTCCCCACCTTCCTTGTGCAACATCCCAGGCCCTCCCTGAGCTGAGAGGCAGTGGCAGCAAAAGGCCCTTATGCTACAGGTGGAAAAGGCATAGAGGAAGGGGGGTGGTTCTGATTTTTTCTCCATTATTCATCCCTACTTGTAGATGCAAGGTATCCACCAGCAGGTGTAAGATAGCATATGCCACATCTCATGTTAAACACATTCAGTGAAGATCCTCGGTATGTGAGGGAAAGTGGAATTTTGGGTAACAGTTTTACTGGTTGCCTTGTGTAAATACTGCTCCTGTGTTATTCATTTAGACTACATCCATCATCCTTATCTCTTCCATACCACTGCACTATACAAAAAGCACGGCGTTACTGTGTTACAACTGTGTTCTTACTTTGCATCGTCTTTTTCATTCTTGTAATAATTGGACCTTCCAGTAAACTTCTAACTGGTCCTACTTAACACATAGAGATCCAATGCCATAAGGAAATAAGTTATTCTAAAGAGGCATTATTGCATTGCTCATTCTTACTCTTCAGATTTGCATGGTAACTTCCAGAAATTAATTCATTAGAAAAAATCTCTTCGGACTGCTACCCTTAACAAAGAAATTGGGTAACTGAAGGAATCATCTCCCTCTCATCTTATACTAGTAGGCTTATAGTATTTAAGGTCATGCACAGAGTTGTAGCAATCTTGTCATGACCTTACTGATTTTTCCCAGCTCTGCTAATTTTAGCCATGATGAAAAGACAAGGCACTGACTGATGTTTGTCAATGCAGGATCAGCTGATGTTATAAAATTCTGTTCTAGCTCTGTAGTTACATTACAGTCTAAAATACATTTTCTTTGAGATTGTATTTCTCTTGTGTGGTAGTTATATCTGCAGAAAATCAATCAGCCATTTCTAAATGAAAGAAAGCTTACAGAGTTAACATTTTTGGTAAGGAATACTCAAGACCAAGACTGCAGAAAACAAAGGAGATGTTTTGGTACGTAATCTTAAATGGAACTGCAGTTTCAAGAGCTCAGAGAGAATGAAAGATAGGATTGTAATTCAGATATGATTCCCACAGAAAATGTCAGTCCCAGCAAAGTTAATGGGACACAGATTTGGCAATGTGGGAGGTCAGGAGCCTAAGAACAAGAGTAGCATCCCTCTCAGTTGTATCCCACATAGTATGCAGAGTGGAAGGGTTATAAACTGATCCCCTAGTCAATCAGTCTGCCTGCCCTCAAGCATCAGAAAAATTCTAACTCCCAAACAGCAGTGTTTTCTGTAATGCTGTCCCTCAGAAGGCAACCCTTTTGATTACAAGCCCCCTGTGGCTTCTGACACAAATATTTTAACATTAGTGTTTGCAGCTGAACTACATTCTGGTCTGATGAATGCTTTCAGGTTTTCAAAACTGCTGTGGGAAGAATCAGAAAGTAAACATGAGGACTGTTGTCCATGTCATGGAGGGAATGAGAGCGCACTTCACTAGCAAGAGAGAAGCATAAAAAAACCCACCTTTATTGATATAAACCAGTGAGTTAACAAAGTTCAATGGTAAATGTGACAGTGGTTTAACAAGATTCGATAGCAAGGTACACTTGATTATTTACCGCATAGAGGTCAGGGTTAGACAAGACTGTCAGGGAGACCCTCCCACTGAGTCATGAGGTTCAAAAAGGACCCCCTTGCTTTCTAAGCTTCTTCCTCAGAGAAGAGTCTAGGTGCAGCTGGATCCAATCCTAGTCCCAGACTTGGTCAACGGTTTATGTCTACAGGATTATATACGCGCAATCCATCCTTTATATCACTTAGCTAAGATTTCAAAGTTTAGCATGCTATTGGCCACTTACTGAGGATCTGTTGCTGCAAGGAATCTCTCAACCTCGAGGAGGAACCTTGAGAGGTGTCCCTACGCAAGGGGAGATCCTGGTGTGCAGCCCGCTGCTGTGCAGGAGAGCTCAAAGTGCTCTTGGGCTGCCCACTATTTATGGGGGTAAGATGATTAACTCGTACTAATATTTACATACGGACTGCATATGTTAGTTTCTTCCAAATGTGGCTTGAGTTGGACGTTGTGGTTAGGTGGACACATAGCCATAAATTAGCCCTTGGCTATTGTGTTATCTGTCTCCCCCAAATCCGCTTTGAGCTGGATGCATCCATCGTGACTACCACTGGTGATTATCACTTGAGCAGGGCTATGGGAAAAGGCCAGGTGTGGGGTGGGGGGAGCACACCGCCACACTCCACAAACCCACAGGCATCTAGCTAAGTGATAATTCTCAATACGAACAGTAAGTAATACAGAGTCTTTGGGTTCTAGATACTTCTGAGTATAAAACTACATATTTTTTCTGCTTGTTTTTAAAAGCACCTACTAAATTAGCATTTATTTTTAAAAGTTTGACCCTTTATTTAATTTTTTTCTTGTCCATATCCAAAGACAGAACATAGTTTGCTGCACAAAGTACACATGGAAATATTATATTACAGTTTTGAAAACAGAATTTAGTCTTCTAAACTACTTGGGTATTATCCAGATGATCCAAATCAGATGTGACTGGTATGGAATTATGTTGAACTTTTTACTTTGTCTGAAATTCATATCATGCAGCAATAATGGTGTTTTTTCAATTGCCTGTATTTTAAGGATGCTGATAAAGCACTGGAGCAATGCCAGGTATTTTAGGAAATACATTACTGTTTCCCTGGCTCCCCAGATGTTACAATACATTAAGTTTGTTGCTGGAATAAAGAGTAATTTTTTTTCTATTTTTCTTTAACTGTGGTGATTCAGTGTTATAGAAAAATCTTCACCTTTAAAATGAGAGATGTTGTTTGCACCCTATCTTCAAACAAATCATTTTGGTAACATGCACTAAAATGTACGTAACTGTTTCCTTTCTCTTTTACAATCTCCTTCAATGACTGGCAACAGCTGTGCCTCATTTTTATCATGCAGTTTTATTGTTAAGAATTACTGATTATTTGTTATGATTTATAGCAGCAAAAGTCTTTGATGCTTTAAAACAATGAAATACAGACTTGGACATATTTAAATGAATCCAACAGATGCATTGTCTGAGGCTGTGTGGTACCAAAGGAGAGAGCTATAGTTGACACAGGATTATTTCCTGCTGGAGGTTTGCCAAAGAAAAATTGGCGGCGGTCGCACTATTCTTTGTAGCAAGTCTCCTCTAATGTGTGCGTTTAATAAAGCACTAACATCTGGGCTCACAGGGTAAACTTCATGTGTACAAACAGTATAACTCTTCAAAATCAATATTTATTTGCAAACTTTTCACTCAAGAAAAAACATCCCAGAGTATCAGCTTTGGGCCCATGTGCTACTTTAGCACTACTTTGGGTTTGTGGAGCTGAAGTGTTAGATCAGCTTTGTTCCTTCTTCTGCCTCCCGTTCAGTTGCTATGTTCTCTTTATGGCCACACAGGGATTTCCATGGCATGGCCCCAGGCTTCTGCAGGCAGCCAGCACTGCTGCAATTATTGATCTCCACTGGAGAGCCAAGGAATGAAACCACAGGAAAATGGAGCTGTGTCTTGGGATGGTTACCTCTAAGGTAAGGTACACGGTAGGGCAGAGCACAGGAAGGCATCACTCATCTTGGCTGACAGAAAGCTGCCTACATTCATTCTTCAATCCATTTCTCCCTTCCCTGTTTCTGTTTCATTCCCTCATCCTCGTACCTTACTTGATGCATAGCAATTTGA
This sequence comes from Platalea leucorodia, assembly GCF_965183815.1. Classification (NCBI taxonomy): domain Eukaryota; kingdom Metazoa; phylum Chordata; class Aves; order Pelecaniformes; family Threskiornithidae; genus Platalea; species Platalea leucorodia. The sequence continues at coordinate 32,560,318 of NC_138831.1, forward strand.
GTGGGTGCTGTAAGTGGGTGTAACTTAAGCATGGAGCTGTGAGCACAGGCAGGTTGGCTTGTATGTTCTGCAAAGGCTTGTGATTCTGGCTTTTTCCACAGCAAGAGGGAAGCCTGGCTGCGTGCTTACTTCTGTTGTACCAGCTTGCTGGCCTTTTCAAATAGTTCTTCCCATACTCTGTGAGAATCTGGTTGGATTTCTTCCTAGATCTTTGGATTCCTGTTGTGTCTCTTCTTGGTTTTTTAGTATGTGAACCAAATCCTGAGGCCTCCTCAAACAGGAGAAGCGGGAAAGTTCTTTCTTTTTCTTTTTGTTAAGCAGTATACCTACGTACAAACATAGGTTATTGTGTGGTAGAAATATGCCAGTGTATTTGCTCAACAGTATCTTACTGTATTGCTGACAAATACTCACCTAATGTCTGAGAAAAAAGGCGGGTAGAAGCTAAGGGAAGTTATTCCTCATTGCTGGTGCCAATGCTTTGAATAGGATGCAGAGCTCTGAAAGAGATCCCAATATGTGGATGGAATTTTGCTCCGTAAACAAAGTGGCTGCATAAACTAGACAATCAGTAACTTGAAGGGACAACAGGAGTTACTATAAAGAGGGCAGTAGGTTCTTTGTAGTCTGTCTTCTACAATAATGTCTTAAGTCAATTTATCCAACTCTATCCAAATGGATGAATGATGCAATATTATAAAACCCTGATGAAGTAGATCAACTTGTACAAGGACTGCATGGGAAGAGCTACTCCTGACATTAAGTGGGGGAGTATAATTATATGTAACTCATAACTTTTGCATAATGTATCTTAAGGGTAAATGTGCAAGTGGAGGCCTTGTCTGTTAGTGCTGAGCAAGCAACCTCTACCTGTGTGCATGTTCTTTGTGCGTATCGGGATGGCCTGTATTTAACTTTTTAAATGATGTCTAGATCTTGTGATATTCTTTTTTGCATAGGCACTCTATAGATATTTGTGCTAGTGCAGTTATTCCTGCTGCCTCCTCTAATCAAAGTACATCTTGTTTGTGCATACCCAACCAGGTTTATAAGACTAACATTCTCAACCAAGTAATTAATCATTTTTGATTATCAAATTCATACATAATCAGCTTTTCACCCATGGGAATAGCAAATTAGATCTTCCCTCAGTAAAATGAAAAATTCACACTCTTCATATGAAATCACTGACAGCACATAATTACTATAAAGATATGAATTACATGGAATAATTTAAAAAAAAATAGATTGGTGCATCCTTTATTTTGTTTCCTATGTATCCTTATCTTAGGCTGCTTCAAAAGTAAGCTGCCTTTTCTATGACTTCATCGATAAATGTCTAGACTGTTGTGGTCTCTTGTTGATGTATTAAGTCAATAATGATTTAACAGCCTTTTTTTAATGGTAACAGCAGTTATTAATGAGAATGGTACTACTTTTGGCATGCCTGAGGTCTGGAGGGAACATAAATATAACAGCCCTGACTCTGTTAATTTTATGCTCAGCTGTGAGACACCTTTGTACTTTCTGGGGTTTTCTGGGACATTTTAGCCTTCAGAGTTGGCCTCACTTATGTTCAGTTGCCCTACCTCCTGCTGGGTGGTGGGACACCAAAGATAGCTGGCATTGCTCCTTCTCCCATGCTCTGTTTCAAGCATGTCACTTGTATTTCTATAGGAAGCCACACTGCCAGCCCTGTGCTGCACATCAAACCCCTTCTCTGGATGTTAGTCCCTGAAAGGGACCATTTTCTGCTGCCCGTGTAACACAAATGAAGTGTGGTGCCCTGGGGCAGCTAATGTCCCAGATGTAACTATATGCATTAGAACAGGGCTAAACATTCTCTAATCTTTTCTTTTCCATGTTAAAGATCTCATAACAGAAGAGTATTAAATCTACTAATTGTAATCAGGACTTTTGGATTTGGCAGTTTTCCCTTACTCCCTGACCAGCTTTACTATTTCTGCCAAGCCACCCCTTCCTTTCCAGAGCTGACCCAGCACTTTGCAAGGCTGGGCCTGAGACGGCTTGTCCCAACTCTGGAAAACAGACCCATGGATTTCTTTCCACAGATGTAATGAATTCTGCAAAACAGTTTGTTGTTCTTTGATTGTATTTATCACCTCAAGGGCAAAATTCGCTGTTTCAGTGCAGACTAGCTTTCTTTCCAGAATGGGTTAGTCTTCATTGTATTATATGCTCTCCCTCCTCATCTTGCAGGAAGGGGGAATGAGAGCACAGCAAAAGCATCAGCTCTACAACTTTTGAATGGATAAATCCCTGATGCGTTCCTTGCTGGAATATATTGCATATGAATGTGAACTATTACACATTTTGTGGTCAGTTGCTAAGAAAAAAAGGTATCCCGCAGCAGGGGAGCTGTACAAGGTCTCTTACATCACTCCAGCCTTGTGCTCAGGGAGTGAGTTGTGGGATTTTTAAAGTATAGTAACCCTTTCTTAATCATGAAGCATAAGCTTAGACTTCACTGGGGTATGTATCCTAATGGGAGCTTGGCATGTACTTAGGCCCTTATATAGCATTCTACACCCTGCCTTGTGCATATCTGGCTTTATAGTTTGGGTTTTTTTAAGTGCCCTTGCAACAATTTGATCATTCAAATAAAGCACAAAACAAGTACATTCCCTTTTGAATGGACTAGGTGTCTGTGCAAACATGTGTGTACATGTACATGCCTACCTAATTTATTTAACAGAGAGAAGCTACTAGTAGTAGTGACCTTGGCAATTTGGGCAGAGGTGTGTTTTTTTTAACATAATGCTGTAGATCTCATTAAGAGTTAAAACCCAGACAAGGTGGAAACTGGCACATACTGTATATAAAGATGCAGATAACTTTCTATTTCAACCTTGCGGGCAAGATTATTGATGTACAAATGATTTCTACTGAGATGAAGGTATATACATAGGTAAAAGCATAGGCAGAGTTGAGGTTGGGGGTTTTTCTTTACTTTTGAATGAGGGTCATCTCTTGGTGCTTGGCAGAGCTAGTTCTAGGCACAGGCAAAGGAGGCAGCAATAGGGGTGGCAGAATGGGCCCTGGTAGAGCCCTGAAAACCAGATGGGCAGCTGCTGCTGCCAGAAGAGTGGGTAAGAATGTATGAAACACAGCTACGTCGAGGAAAATGGGGCATGTGAGCCTTTTCTGGATCCTGTTCACTCTTCTGTGGCAGAAAAAGCCAGCTCTAGATGTAACCTAGGCACTTCATCTTCAGGGCAGCACAACTTAGTTTGCTTATGCTGATAAGAGGCCTTGAGCTAGCTCTCGTGGTTGGCTTGCATTCACTGTGACTTCCAAATAAAATGTGTACAATTACTCATTAGCTGCTTTACATAAATCAAACATATCATTTAAAAAAACAAACAAAAAAACAAAAACAGAGAAGAAACCAAACAAAAACAAACCCAAAACCCAACAACATTCAGATAAAACTATTTTATGAATGGGGCAGACAGTATTTCATCTGTCTGTAAACATCCATGACTTAGACCTACATGAAATGAAATATGAAAGATTAGCAGAACAATTGAGGAAAAACTCAGCTGTTCCAGCAGAGCAGCAAAGCTGTGGACTCTTACGAGGTCTGAAGACAGAAGAAGTGGCAAGATGGAGAAATACAGGGGAGTTGTTCCAGATGTCAAAGTTACAAAGAAGGCTCTGATGTGTTATTATGAGGCTTTGTGAAGGGACCTAGAAGCAGCCAATTCTGAATTGGTGGAGGAAGAGAGGGATAAAGACAGTCTATGAATAATCATCTCATTAATAAGTGTTGCTTTTACTTTTCCATAATTCTATCCAGAAAGAACTGTAATAATGTCTCCAATTGTTGCTGAGTTCAATGAATAAGTTTCTCCAGTGGCAGCCGTCCAACCATTTCTGTCTTCTGGGCTTTATGAGTTGAAATACTCTTCCCTTGCTCAGAAGCATGATCTCTTCTGTGGCCACTTAACTGGCCAGAGATCTGAATTTCTGTGTAGGAGTCCAGACTACAGATTCTTCCAAATATCTAAAGAAATACAACAGAGGTTTATTTGCACAATTTTAGCTGCAGCCACCTCTATGTGAGACAAATATTGATGGATTTGGCAGGAATGTTGCCATGCCAGGGGCAAAAATGAGCTGTCCTTCACTATTGCACTTTGAGGAATGACACTGAGGTGCCACAATGCACTCAGTATCTGGAGGTAACTCATCCATGCAATTAAATGTGTAGTCAATTGATCTACATGTTACAATGCTCAAAAAAAAAAATAAAAATCCACTTTGTTAAATGTATTTCTCCCAGAGTTTCAGTAACTATTGGCACCTTTAGATCCCTTTCCCGCCTGTCATGATTGCTTTGCATTGTGTCTTTCTACCACTTCAACAAAGTACTGTGTCATTGATTCTTTTTCTATGCCAGATTCAGCAGCTAGCATCAGGACTGAATGCCTCAGCAAGAGCAGCATAGTTGAGAGTTGTGAATGTGGCAGTAATGAAACGGTAAAATTGGTTAGGTCTATAGTGGCATCCCTTTTCTTGGAGGAAAACACAGTTCAATGGGCAAGGACCAGTTTTCTAAAGGTACCTGTCACCTAAAAAGGCCAATAGACCCTTGATGCAATTTTGAAAATCAGCACAAGTCCTGCTAATCTGTGCCCTTATCTGTGACAAATCTATCCTTTACTGATTGATCTTGCACCTATTGAAGTTGATGGCACAAGTCCTGCCAAAGTCCATGGGGCAGGATTAGGCCTTACCACAGCTTGCTTATGAGCACTAGCATCATTGCTTTCCTGACAAGGAGAAAGTACACAGCAAAGTGTTGAGGCAGAGCCCTGTTTTGCAGCTAAGCAGGCACTTAAAGTTGTTGCTGAGGTAAGGCCATAAGATATGACAGTATCTGACCCCTGGCCTGCCAGACATCAACTCTCTCTCTGTGCAAGTGTTTAGGGAATCTTAAAAATGGCTGGCATGGTGCTGAAGCAATAGCTACATCACAGGATTAATTGTTCCGTTTTATCAGGTATTTTTTAGCAAGCTGGGAACTGCAACCCGCGTGACACAATGTGCTGGGCTATTCTGTTTGCTGCTGCTGAGGCTGCCAGGATTGTTTTACAGAGCCAGGCAGTTGCAGTATTACAGCAAGTGGTACTAGGCAGTACTATTAAATGTAACCATTCTGCCCTAGGGATGATTTTGGCATTCCTTCAATAATATGTAACAGTGCCAAACTAGAGATATCATATGAATTAGAAACATAGCTTGCCCAGAAATGCTTTGTATCCCTTAAGTATTTAATTCCATTTTATACTAATATGAATTTACACTAGCAGTTCTACTTGAATTTTACTTAGTGTTACTTTATACTCATAAAATTGAAATGGTTAAATATCCCTTATCCACCTAGGGAGGAAGAAGTTTCTCTCCTGCAGCGACAGAACAGGCTCTGTAGCATGCTTTCCACTGTCAGTGCCAGCCTTTGCCCTCAGAGGCTGGCATGCAAGCTTTGCAGATATCTCAATCTTTCCCTAGGAAACATGACTTCAGTTTCTTGTATATCATGCATATTTGCAGGTAGGGAGCAAGTAGAAAGGAAAAAACAGATATTTTCCATAAGTCCCTTGTTGAAGGCAGTGATTCACTAAATATGTGAGAGATTTCTCTACTTTTTACCTGCCTGAACTGAATTTTTTCATCATCATCTACTGCAGTCCAAGAATAACAGATGTGGGGAAAACATTTGCAACTGCACTTCATTTACAGGTTTAGGAACATGGAATCCATTTTGTAAATATTTTGGTACTGTAGTTACCTTCCACAGTCTTGTTAACATAATGTAGTCTTCTGCACTTCTGTTGCACAGACTGATTTGACACAAGGAGTTGAACAGGGGAGGGAGGAGGAGCAGGGGAAGGCTGTGCAGTGTAGCTTTGCAGCTGCAACGTGGACTCATCTGTGCCATAGTGGTAACCACAGATCTTTGTGCCCTAACCACCCAGCAAAAGGGACATCTGCCCCTTTGCCTAGGAGATAGTAAAAGGGACATCACCGACGCCCTGTGAACTGGATGTGGTTGAGCAGCTTCTGTTGCATATGTTTGCAATGGTTATATCTCCTTTTTGTGAGGCAGATATTGGCCTCGGAGGATTTGCCAAAAACAGAAAATAGAAGTTGGTATTTGCTCTACCAGTTTATCTGAGTAACTGCAGGAGTAAGCTGATATGGCCACGTCTCCTTCTAGAAGCCAGCCTCTTCAAGTAATTGAGCACGTTAGCTGTAAGCAGGAGCAGCCTTTTTGTGTTAAGATTTACAATATGAAATCATCTTACGCTTGATATTCACCCCTGTTTTCACCTCTTTTTATGCATCGCACTTTAGTAAGGCAGATTTCCATTTGCTCCGCTGAAAGTTCTCCAAAGCTGAGACTGCAATCTGTTGTGAGCTAGCAAGAGCAACCAGGGTTTTGCACGATCATAGTACCCTTGTGTTGAGGCACTGCTGGGTACAGGGGAAATTATTCCAAAGTATCAAAATAATGCTGCCCTCAGACAGGAGGAGCATACGCACAGGTCTCAACTGAATGTTTTAATGAGTGTCAGAAAATTAGGAACGATGTGCAGCAAGGGGTCAACCCAGGATGCAGCCTGCCTCATGAAACAAGCAGGGATCGCTATCCTGTTTGTAAGGTAGGAAGCGTGCCCTGAATACAGCCATCTTAAATGGTATACTGCTTCATTCCCCATCCGACAGACCCAGGATGCACATCAGGCCTCCAGTGTGACTCACTTTTCAGTTATCTGAGAAAGCAAAAATACAACGTTGATAAGCCATAAGTCATATTTCAAGCTCAACCCAGGTGGAAAAAAATGCTTATTCCAGTGAAAAAAGGGGAAATGAAGGCCAAATGAAAACACAGCAGTGAATTTGTAAGTGCTTGAATAAAATCAAGATACCTCTGAATATGTGAAGGACTAGCGCTAGCGGGGAAATTGGATTCCAAGATGCCATCCTGTTGCACTGCATTAGAATTAATGGAAACTGAAATGACGAACATAAATCATTTAGTCTTGATCAATAGAATAATTTGTAATTTCACCCCAAAGTTTCATTGTAGCTCAGCTCCATGTCAGTAACTGGTTTTCTCACTGTAATTTAAGGAAAAAACCTAACCCTGTAAGACTTGTCATTTCAGCAAAAGGCTTTGACAGGGATTGCCCCTTTCAATTTCTTCTCAAGTCACCAGAGTCCACGCATGCGAACACATAGCTGAATTATGAGGTCTCAAAGGTTACGCTGCTCATATACCAAGGGGGCCAAGGCCTAGGTGCTGAGGATTTTGTGGCTTTCCATGCTTCCTGGTCAATGGCTGGAATTGGCACGAGCTTACGTGGGACATTTTGGTGTCTTTTCAGTAAGCACTGCTGTTCACATTACAATACTCAGAGATGGAGGAGGTTGGGTGAGGTGTACCTCTGTCTAGAAGTCAGAGGAAGGGGATGGAGATGCCTGGCTATTTGACTAGATGTAGCTAGGGGCATGGCATGTGACTGAAATCAGTGTATGTTTTGCTATAAATTTTAGTGAGAGGTGAACTGTTAAGGGTCTGAATTCAGGAAGGCATGTAACTACCTATGTAGATAGACTTAGGTAGTGAAGACTGTAAAAGCACCTGAGCTATAAGTGCAAGCCTATAATTTAGATGCTGTTTAAAATCTCATTTAAAGAAACTCTATCAAGTGTCTGTTCACATCACTGAGTGCCTATATACATCTGCAACTCTGTCACTGCACACTTAGTTCCTTTGTACTTTGCTTCCTTGAAAACAACCATAAGCACTTTTTGTTGAGCTATACAGCTTAAATCTTACTGAAGCAGAGCAGAAATCCCAATCAGCTTAGAGTCCACTCAGGTGTCAAAACCTTGCCCCCAGTGCCCGCCACGTTGTGGCACTGCGGGGAAGAGGTCCAGCAACGTAGCACAGGTACAGCCCAGCCCACCACAAAGTGCTCTCCAGTCATATGTGACTGGAGATGTGCAACAGCAGTGAGCGCTGGGGAAACAGCTATAAACTGGTTACAACTTGAAATAGCAAAGATATTAGACAAGGGGAAAAAAAGGAAAGGGAGAGCGTGGCATTAGATTTTCTATGCGTTAGTGACTGTGGAGGGAGTCAGTTACAACTTTGTAGTTTTGCAAGGAAATTTATACCGCTTCAGAAAAATTGGCCATAGGGCAACAGTGCCTACCAGTCTCACAACTCGAAATCCCTTTCTGGCTCTTGGACAGGTTTTGCAGATGTTTCTTGTGTGCTTAGACACTGCTTCTGCCCAGCAATTCAATGAGGGAATAGTAAGTATTCTCCTACCCAATGCTAAAGTAGAGCCCTGCTAACAGGGGAGCTATGCTTACCACCAGTTCTGTTTTTTTAATGTAGGATGTTTGAGCGGAAAACAATCCCAAAATAAAACCAAACAAATGCCATGAAGTAAGATGCTTTTTTGTTTATACTTATTAGTTGAAACCATGTCAACAGTGAACATGGAGATATGTGGAGATTTTAATACTGTGGTGCAGACTAGATTCTGCTACCAGAGCCCCGTTCATACACCTCAAGTAAGCGTGTATATTCCGGTGTGTCTCCCCAAGAGGAAAGAGCCATTACTTCAGTGAGCATGGCCAGCTCTCTGGGCTTTTGCAACAGCGTGATTCATTTCCCCCCAGATAACTCAGAGCTGCGTTTGTCAAAACATCAAGTAGTAGGAAGTTATGATTGTTATCTGCATTTTTACAGCTGACTTGACAAAAGATGTTAAAATTAAGTTGAAACGTATCAATGCTTTTGAGAAAATTATGCCCTATTATTGATAAATTCAAGGATTGACTTATGGGTCAGTGAATTGAAAAATATGGAAATGATGCCCTGTGTATCTTTGTCTCCCTCACTTGTAAAAGAGGTCTTCAAGATAGAGCAATGAGATTTTTCCATCTCACCTTTTGGCAGGTTTTTGATGCATTGGTTGCTTTAGCATTTCATCTCCTTTCTATTGGTTTATAAAACATCCAGTTGTTTGGCTTACTTTGTGCATATTGTTAAAATCAGAAAAAGGTTAAAAAAAAAAAACAAAACAAAAAACAACCACCCTAGGGACAAACAGATGTGGTTGTGGGCCTGTATAATTTTGGGGACTCCTTAAGTAAACTCATTAAACGTCTACTGTTTCACTGACGAAACTAGTGTAAAACATTTTGATTACCTATGATCTTAAATTTTCTTCTGAGTTTGTTACATGTCCTGATATCCTGCAGAAGAATTAAAGCATCTGCAAAAAATATTAATTCCCTCCTCTCTTTCACTCTGAATTTGCAAAAATTGAAACCAAGAGCTGTTCCAGAGCCAAAAAGAAATAAAAAGCATGTAACAGGTGGTACCTTGTATGTATGTCTAACTGCAATCTAACAGTCTGCTAGCCAGTTAGCAAATAGTGAGGAATTTGGTCATGATTCAGGCAAAGAAGGGGAGCAAAGAGAATGGGAAAGTGAGAGAAAAAGTTTTGGCCCGGGAAATTAGCATCTTTATAGAGGAGAGTAATGAGTGTAAGTAGGAGCAGCGAGTCATGATATTCTCTGTCTTTTTTGAAATGTTCTCATCTTGACTAGTCACTATCTAGAGAAACTGGCTATAGATGCCAAGAATACTGGTGAAATGATGGCATGTCCCATATAGGGCTCAGTATAAGTAAACCTGACGAACCTTCTGTCAGGTGATGTGCAGCTCGTGATTCAGAGACTCGTGCAAAGCAGTGGTATGTGTGCTTCTGGGGCTCCTTTCACATATGGTGCATCTCTACATCTCTGCTCACACCTACCCTTTGAAGGATCAGTGATGTGAACATACCTTTTCATTTGCAAAGTCCTGATGGCAATTCATTTCAACTGTGTGAATGGACCGTTTCCACACAGCTTCCTCCAGCCTCTGTCCAGAAAATATCATTTATTTGGGTTTCTGTTGATGACCAAAATCAAAGTATTCCGCCTCTCCCCTCTAACATAAAGAAAACCCTTGCTTGAAACACACTGTGGGGGAGGATTTGGATGAGGGCGGAGAAACTTTGCTCCTTTAAGATAAAGAAAAAAGAACTGTCCTCCTTGAGGTCTGAAGTAAAAGAAACCAGAAGAAATTCAGAGCTGCAAAAGGCATGGTCTTGCAATTAGGAGCAAGAACAAAACGCTCTGCACCAAGATGTGAGCCATTTGGGGGGAGTGGCTTAGGCGTAAGTCAATCATAAGATCACCACACGCAGTCCTGAAAAAGACATATAGTGGGAGATCTCTTTCCCTCAGATACAAGGAACGTTCCTGCTTTTATACAAAACACTAGTGAGATCTCCTGTCACAGGGAAGGATAGGACTATTGTCTTCTACAAGAGGAGACTAGAAGACCATGACGTTTATCTGCAGAAGGGCTGAAATAACTGTCCTCTGCAGAGCATCGGAGGGTGAACACTGGTGGAAAGGAAGAAGGGAAAGAATTGTGTGAGGTTCAGGAAAATGTCAGCATAAGGACAGATGAGCCTGGACTGGCCGTGAATAAATTTAGCCTGGAAGGATCGCAGCAGTGATTGGGATCTAGAACAGCTTCCCTCTGGGGGAAGCGGAGCTGAAACCTGACTTCCTTTCATGATCCAGCAGGACAAGGTGATGATGGGGAATGGGATAAGGCAATGTTTGCAATAGAGAGGGATCATGCTCAGAGACTGAGGAGGCCCTTCCAGCCCTGCATTCCTTGTCCAAAAATGGCATAACCTGCAGACCTGCCTTGTATAAATAGTCTGGGTTTCAGAGAGAAACTACAGTACTAACAGTAGTTGCTGGTAACAGGAGAGAGATCTCTAGATCAGTCATACACAGCCAAAGCCTTATCTTGACTTGGCTGCTGTGTCTGCTTCAAACATCTGCAAGAATGGGTTTAGAAAATGGATTTGATACATTATGACAAGCTGGATTTGGAGATGGCAGAAACCTGATGGCAAATGGAATTCTGGAGTAAAGCGTAATCTACAGCAGGACAAAAGATAAAAGATGAAAAAAATTGGAATGAGGCATTGCTGTCTACTAAATGTTTTAATAAGATTTTGAGATGCAACGTTCCAAGACTGCTAGATTAGCTTTCTGTGGCCAATATTTTATGGTGTTTCAGTTGCATAGAAATGGGACTGAGAAGCACTATGATAAATGGATTTCTATTCTGACTAGCACTAGTGCAGATGGATAAAAGGGTGGCATGGGAATTGTGCTCTATAAAAGGATCAGTATTGAAAAAACTCTAGTAAAAATGACAAAGACATTAAATCTGCTTTGGGAGCTCTGAAAAAAGGAATTGCTACTGTTCTTGACATTACAGATTTTAAGTGAGATGTTGATTCAAAAGACACATAAAAGAAATCAACAAGAATATACCAGCAATTCCCTCATAAAAGAACTTTCTTAAAGCACGGCATTTTTTTGTGTGGAGCTCAAGTGCCCCAGTGAAAAAGATGTTCAGGATGCATAGGAACATTAATGTTGGAAACTCTGGAGTTACAATTGCTAAGTTGGGTCAAAGCTAGCATGGCATATATTTGGCATGCGATTCTCTTCTCACTTGTGCAGTGAAAGTCTGAAGCCAGCAGGATTACACAGAGGTAAAGCCAGCATGACTGAGAGGAGGGAGCACCAGCCCATTCCCAGCTGCTCTGTCTCCAGGGTCTGATGGTGATTTATTTTATTTTCACTGACCCCCTTAAAGGTATAATTTGTTTGCATTTCCTGTGGTAAAATCAGTCTTCCACCTTATTGTCAGTCATTCACTGACAGCAATCCTCAGTTAATTCTGTCTTTTAATGCTATCTTACCATCTAGATAAACCATAATGGATTTCTTTGCCTGGAGGACATGAAGTGCTGCTAACTTAAACTGATCTATGAAATGCTTTTCTGGAGTTTCACTGGGCAGCACACTGAAGACACTTTTCAAAAATATTTAAAATCAAAGCGTTCAGTATAATAGCACAAGCCCAAGAGGGCTATTTTCCCTCGTTTGCCACTCTTTTCAGTGGGTGAAATGTGCTCCTGCATAGTCCCAGTAAGATCATGTACCACTGAAACCATCCTTGAAGGGCTTGTATCACTGTAACTGTTGTAACAGCTCCCTTGATACCAGTGCAATACTTTAAAAAGGAAGAAGAAAAAAAAAAAAAAAAAAAAAGAACTCTACAAACCTGTAATTCATTTTGCAAGTTTCCTTTAGAAAACTGACTCAAGCCCAGGGTCACTAGGGTTCTCTACAACTTCCAAGGGGCTTTGCCTCAGAAAGCAGAAGAGATTTGAATTATATTCTTAGAGGAGGGCAAATTGTTGGCAGGTGAAGTGGGGCAGTTGTTAATGACTTTCAGCCTGCCTGAAACTGAAACAGCTGGTCTTTGAATGGACAATGTGGGTTAAGTATTTGGGTGCTGAGGCTCCTCTGGCCTGACTGCCACTTTAACTGCTGTTGAAAGCTATCACTTCATTGCTTTAGGAAAGTTGCTGAGCAGTAAATCACCGAGTACAATATTTTAATTACTTAAGATCAGTTGTTCTTCCCAACTTCAGCTGATCACAGTAAATAGCGAGTAAGAGCAAAGAGCATACAGAGTGAGGGTGCTGCTGCCATGTAGCTCAATACTAGGAATATCAGAAGCCAGAGTGCTATGCTCATTAGTGCCTGTGCCATTTGCTGGCCTTCAGTTTGCTGATGAATTCTGCTTAATTGAAAGCAGCACACACAAGTTGATGGCTTTCTGATCCTGGCCCTACTGTCTGAGGAGTGCTGATGAGGCAGATACTGCTCTGGCACAGAAGCGAAAAGCAATCTCTGTCCTGGAGGCCAGAGGTGGGATTTTCTCTGTGAAACAGCAGCTTTCAGGTGTTTTTAGCCCCAGAGGGGCTGGCCTCTGCCCTCCCTGTATTTACACGACTGATCATGGCATATAAATGGATGAGGGATAGAACAAGACTGCTGCCTAGGAAGTTTCTTTTATCATTTATCCAGGTGGGAGGAAAATACAGAACCTGCTGGATCACCTGGCTGGTTTCACACTCAGCTCTGAGGATGGTGCTGCTGATCATGAAGGAAGAGCTGTGCTTCCCACAACTATGGCCTGGAAAAGGTATTCCCTGATATCCCTTCTTTCTTCTCAATGACCTGTCCATGCAGCTCCTTATATGACTGGTGCTAGAAGAAGCATTTTCCAGGGCTTTCATTGTATTTGTTATTTTAATTGAGACAATTAAGTGGCAAAAGATATTTGTAAGTGCTAGAAAACAGAGGACAGCATCTTTTACTTTACATGCATGAATAGCAAAAAAACCCACAAGTGTCCCAACAGCTGAAGTATTAGGTTCTGCCTTGCTTTTGGGTAGTGCAAAGCCTCAAGTGAAACATGCGCTGCAAGTAAATTGCAGCCTGTTTTCTCTTAAGCTTTTGGGGTGGAGGAGGTTCCCAGCACACAAGTGCCATGTGTTCCACATTGCCTGCTCCAGTGGGAGGCTGCTGGCCCTGGGGGATGAGGGAGGGGGGCTGAAGCTGGATTCAAACTTAAAGCTCGCCTGAGGGAATGAAAGAGGATGAGATAGCTAAACAATAAAGTGTTTAATTTCATCCTCCCCACTTAAGCGAAGCTCCTCACCATGTAACAATTTTTACAAAGTGCCAGAGAATTTGTTATGGTCATGTGAGCCTATTTCTACTTTTCCCAGTGGGAATATGTGTGTGACAGCAATAACTTCAAATTGTTTTTCTTTATATAGTAATATCTGGCCATATGTTTAAACTCTTTGTGTTTGGGACCAGTAGTTAAAGTGTTTGTTTTCTCATGCCTATGGATTCCCTGACTTGGAAGGAATTTTGTCAAGGAAAAACCTTGCCTTTCTTACACTCTTCCTCCTTGCTGCTGTGAGCCAGTGTTGTTCTCCAAGCACTTTTAACCCTAGTTTGCTACACTTCTCTGGTTGTAAGCCATTAATGGCAGATATTTAAGGGGGGGGGGGCGATCCACAAAATCCGCCCCCAAAATTTCAGACAATCAATTTCATGCTGATAACAAAACTGTCACTGTCTGTTTTCATCCATTCTCTCTGCTCCCCGAGACCAAAACCAGCACCTCCACAAAGTCCTGAGCCTTTTCCCAAAGTTGCCTGAAGTCTACAGGCTCTTTACATTGGTTCCTGGGATCAGATTCTTCTTACTGGTATCAGTTTCATTAACGGATTTTTTTTTTTTCTCCACCACTGATATTCCAAATTACTTTTGTTCTCCAAATATTTTTTGGGCATAAGGAGCTCTGAGATAAGGGAGGTAATCACAGATCATCTGTATGAAGCTTTGCAGGGTCAGGGACATAGCAGGCCTTGTTTTTTTAAATGGAAAGTAAACATGTGGAACACTTTCTTATTTCAGAGAATACTTCTGCAGAAACACAACTCCTCAGTGGACAGAAAACTACAGCCTAGCTGCTGAAATGCTGGGTCCTTCTAAAATGAAATTTTAGAAAGAACTGTCCTTCTGTATGCAGAAATGCTGAGGACAGTCTACGGGCGAAGAGTTTGCTTCAAATGAAGCTTTGCTTCAAATGTTGTGCTTCAGTGTACCAAAAGCAACACCTGTTTCTTAATTAGGTGCTGCTGATTAGTGATATCACTCTGAAATGTATTCCACTTAAAGATGTAACTCTCATGATTATATGTCCTACCCATCAAGATATTGAGGCCAATCCCATCAGTGTGCCACCTTCACGTAGAAGAAATGTTCAACTGATTTTTACTACTCAGAGGATACTTTTCATGAGTTTTCTTTTCAATATTTAATCTGCAAGGACTAGGTGAAGCTGGCTGTCTTAACTTGCTGCAAAGCAGGAATATTTCCAAGTCAAATAAAGTCAGGATGAAAGCTGATATAAACAACCAGAGATTCACTGTATGTGATCTGGAGAGGAGGAAGTCAGCTGGAGGCCGCTGTTCTTACGTGCTTCACGCATCCCTGCACGTGCAGCATAGGATCCCTCTACCTGGCAGCTCCCGCAGCAGAATTCCCCACCTAGAACTGGAGAGTGCCTCCCTCCTACCTCCCGTTGCAGTGTTTCCCCGGGAATGGGGCTGGGCTGGGGCCCGGGGAGGAACACCCGGAGAGCCTCCACACACCACTCCTTGGAGCTGTGTTATGCTCACGGGCTCTCACAGCCCGTCGCAGTATGACGGAGTGTGGCCTGCAGGCAACTGCATTTGTTGTTGTCAGGGCTGAACCTAGAAACTCTCCTCCTTCAGTGACACCTCAGTCTTTGTAGCTCGTGGCAAGGGAAATGCAGGGAAGTGGTATCTGCCAACACACCTGTTTTTAAAGTGTTAAACACACTGACTCCAGATCTAGCATGTTTTGACAAGGTGAATTATCCTTTTTGAAATGTCCTTGGCTTGCTGCCTTGCTCATTCTCCTGAGCCTTGTTTGTACTAGCAGGTTGCTGCTTCAACACAGCAACGTCATCTGGTGCATTTAAGCTTCATACGTACTGTACCTGCGGGACACGCTGCAACCAGCTAGGAAGCCCCGAGAACACGTATTTCAGGTGCATTAGAGCACTAATCCTTCCTCTCTTTTCAGTTTAAGGTTGTTTCTGATCTGTGCTCTTTGGGGAAGGACTCTCTTGTGTGTGTGTCTGGGGGGGTGGGGTGGGGAAAGGTTGTTAAGAACTACTTGTTTAATAAAACCTGCCAGTAAGTGTTTTGCAGTGCATAGATTAACCCCACCATACTTTTAGAAATCAAAATCACCTTGTTGCAGGTTTCTGCATGACTATCGGAGTGTGGCATGGCACAGTTGTAGAGAAAACTCTCAATATTGCTATTTGTGCAAGTCACAGACCACAGCATATGGTGTCTAAGACGGTTTTAGCCTTGTCTTGAATGAAGATGACAAGCAGATAAATCCAGGGAGTTATTCCTCCAAAGAATAACTAGTGACATTGTAAGACCTTGTTAAGGTGCTAGTAGTATTTAATTATCCATTTGCTGACTCATAGAATCTTTTTTTGAGGAATGAAACAATGTATAAAATGACAAAAAATCAGCACATAGATCCATAGCTTTTCTCAAATTTGACTTTTTGAGATGGATGTAAATGTATTTTATCAACAGTTGAAATACATTCCTTCTGTGGACAAGCATAGTGCCAGGACTGTGTAATAGGGAACTAAATCAGTTCTCTCTCTCTCTCTCTTTCACCTTGATAGAAGTGATCCTTACTGAATTTCAGTTTTGTGGAAACTTGTTTGCTTTACAAGGCCTCATTTTTATTTGAAAATAAAAATTATGTTTATTTTTAATCTTTCGTATTTAAATTTACTTAGAGCACAAAGAGGATACAGAGAGCAGCTTTCCTCAGTATGTGTGTTATTCACCTTACAGGTGTCAATATAACCTTTATATGCAACAAATTCATTTAGGATACATGAGCATTACCATGAAATTAGACTACATTAAGCATGGGACCAAAGTGCAGAACATGTTCTTCTACCAAGGCTACCAGAACAGAGATAGTTGCATGAAGTGCTTTGATATTTATGCTTTTGTTTCTAAGCAGGGAATCTGAAATGACTTGTGGATGAGGAGCAGCTAAGGACTTTGGGTTTGTCTAGTTTGGAGAAAAGGAGGCTGAGGGGCAGCCTCATTGTTCTCTACAGCTTCCTGAGGAGGGGATGTGGAAAGGGAGGTGCTGAGCTCTTCTCCCGGGTATCCAGTGATAGGACGCATGGGAATGGTTCAAAGCTGCATCAAGGGAGGTTTAGACTGGACATTAGGAAGCATTTCTTTACCGAGAGGGTGGTCAAACGCTGTAACAGGCTTCCTAGAGAGGTGGTTGATGCCCCAAGCCTGTCAGTGTTTAATTAGTCCACTATACTGCTTATCAGTAGCATGTGGGCCACAGCGTTCTAATAACTACAGCTGAACAGTGAGCAGGAAAAAATCCTATCAATCCAATTAGAAACGCTGTCATTAAAACAATAGAAAATTGTAACATTGCAAATACTTGAACAACATATACCCATTTGAATCTAGGTAATTCTGTAGGTCCTAAGATAAGATAGTTGCCGCATTATATTCTAGAAAAAAATGTTGAGGCTTTTTCTCAGCAATACCGGGACACCTCAAGCTGAGTTTCAGTTTATTATTGGCATTTTACGAGACTATTCAATGTTTCCAGCTCTCACCAGGAATACTTCATAAAGATTTTCCCATAATACCTCATTTTTTACTTTCACTGGACAAAGTCAAGCCTGATAGCCTGCTATATTGCATAAGCATATTGCTCCAGTTCATTGAATATTTAGCATTAAATTTTGATTTGTTCCTGAGTAAAATCCATGAAGCTGCTAGATATGTATAATGCTTTCTATAATACGTGTCTTCTTATAAACCCCAAACCTTCTATTTCTTTGTGTTTTACCTGGATTCAGGTGTCGTAACTCATCTGACTGTTCTAAGAGGTATACAGCTGACCCACAGAAGAGAATAAGCGTATCCAGAATCTGCTTATCCTGTTGGTCTGAATTTGTACTGACTTTGTAGATACATAGGGAATACTGGAAAACCTATTTCCCCTCAAAAGTCACCCTGTTCCCCGGGCTTTGTTGGCTCTAGGCACTTAAATCAGCAATGTTCATTTAAGTCAAAACTTTCAAATCTTTTCCAAGGGGAAGGGCAATGATAAGCAAGAATTAATTTTATCATCCAGCGAAGTTACCTTCAGGTATTCAGTGAATCCAATCAAAGCCAGTGATCTGCTTTTCTTTGTGATCAGCTCCTTTTTTAGAGTAGAACTTGCTCTATGCCAGGAATGCGCGCTCTTGTTAGCGATGATTATAGAAACTAAACCTCCACAATAGAATAGTTTATTGGGTTTTATGCTTCACAGTAGAATAAAGTCTAGGCAAAACATTTCTGATGGATGTTTAGAATTACTAACTGTTGATAAGTGAAGTAGGTGTATTTTGGGGGAAGCGTTTAGTTTTTTTTATCGTTCAAGGTAAAATCAGTACTAAATCTCTCATACACTAGCAGCAATGTAATCAAACAAGCTGATTGGGTAGGAAATAAGGAATGAGGCTAATCAGAAATTTATATTATTTATTGGTGAATGTTTATAGATGAACTCTTATTTGTGTTTGAGCGGATGGAATAAAATGTTTCCCATATGATGCCATTTAAGCTTTAAAGGAGAGGAACAGTTTCAGAAAGGATGTTAGTCATTACTGGTAGGTTGCTTGAACACAGATAATGCAAGAAAGACTTAATTCCCCTTTTCATTAGAGCTATTATCACTTTTCTCCCAGCTTTATACATATTCATGCCTGCTTAGAGGGTTCCTTTACACAGCTGAGCATGGGAATTGCTGTTAGTGAAAGTTAAACTCTACCTTCGAGTTAAAAGGCGTGACAGAGAAAACGGACTGGAGCAGCTCATCTACTCCTGGGCACCAAACTCTTGCAGGGGAAAATATTTCTTTAACCGATTAAAATGCTAGACTGGCTTTTTCATAAATAGCATCTGAATCTTACTGGCCTTGGACACCATGCTTTATCTGAAGTATGTTTCATGCTGGAAGCTGGGGTTTGCATTATGGGGTCTTAAAACCTGGAAAGCATGCAGGGAAAAGAAATTTTAAAAGCACACAGGAAAAGAAATTTAACATCAGGCAGACAAAATAATGAATATGTGTTTTCAGATTTGAAATAGCCATGAAGTAGGTACTGCGTGGAATTGGGTGTTTTTCCATTGTAAACATGGAAAGGCATTTAAAGCCAAATGCTGTTAGATCCCTGTGTAGTCCTATACTTCAGACTGAGAGATTTTTTTGCTGACTTCAGTAGCAGTGGAATTAGGGACAACATAACATTCTTGGATTTTGCATGGCAAATGTCAGCTTCTCATCGCAGGACCATGTAATATGCTAGAAAAAATGAATTCTTTAGTTCATACCTTTAGATTTTTACAGTTCATACTGCTGTGACACAAGGTACTTGAGATACTTTGCATGAAGTCCCAGAGTGCCTGAAGGGCCCTGCCACTCCTGCGCTCTCGCTGCCAAGCAGCACTCAGGCATCTGTTCTTTCGTTTGTTCATTTAAAGGAGCATGGACACTTCTCATAGAGCTATGCAGAAATTTGTCTTTGCTGATGAGGTAAAATATAAGCTACTACATGATACAAAATAAGAGAAGAAAGATGAAGTTTTCAGATTAGATTTGCTGAACCTCTGTGACTACTTTGTATTGCTATACAAGCGATCCAGAACGACTTGATTTAGGCCAGAAGTGGTGATACTTTTGACCTTTGTCAAAATGACAGGAATGAATCAATGTGCTATAAATTTGCTCATGATACCAATCTCTAATGAAAAAAAAAAAAAATCTAAGTGCCTCTCAGTTGGTTGACAGGTTTTTCAAGAAACTGCAGCTGGATTGCTGCTGCTTTCTTTATGAAAATAAAACTGAACATTACTTATTCTCACAGAAGCTTGTGGAAATTTTTCATATTTTAGGTAGTATAATGCACTAAGCCATTTCTGTTTCTTTAAGACCAGCAAGCTGTTAGCGCTGTCTCATCCATGCCTGTCTTCCACACCTCCCCCTTTCACAGCAGGGCCAGAAGTTTTTCTTTTTTATCTTCCCACTCATCTTGGCTGGACAAGGAGGGCTCCACCTCCCCTGGTGCACATCATCCAAAGGCGCTCAGCTCCTAAAGACCTCCTGCCTCTGCCCACTGTAAACCACTGACCCGCGTGAAAGGCTTCCCCTTGTGCTTCCAGGCCCATGAACCCGTCAGTGCCATACAAAACGGTTCTGAATTTGTGTAATCGTTCCAGGTAGAAATGTCTTTTACCATAACAGCTGCACTGGACAGGCCTTGGAGTTGTACAGGATAGTGATGTTCTCCTCCCTTTACGCAAACACGCCGTGGTGGTTTGTGCATGTGGACGCACAACATCCCCATGCTCAGGAGCTTGTAGAACCACCACTTTTTTTATCGATAACCAGGACATTGCTACTGTTTGCGGGAGAATGAAATAATTTGTAATAAACACTGAATTAAAAACTGAAATCGGCTCAGTTCAGCAAGAACGGGGCGCTTTCTAGGGCCCCGGCAGGCGAGGTTTGGGGCACGCTGCGGCTGCCACCGGTGCGTTAACCGCACCGGCCCCTCCCGCAGGGCGGGCAGCGGCCGACAGGGGGGGCGCGGGGCCCGCTGCGGGGCCCGGCCCCGAGGGAGGCGGAGCGGGGCCGGCCGGACCGGCCCCGGGCAGGGCCGGCCCGCCGGGCGGAATCAGACCGGCGGTAGGGAAATGAAATAAAATCAGTGCGACACGTGAAGGAAAATTCCAGACTTCGTCCCGCGTTGCTCGGGTAGGAGATTTCCTTTTGTCGCAGCTTTTCCAGCTCCTGGCCAGATCCCGGCGTTTCACCTGTTAATCGGTACTGATTTGTAATAAAGCCTTGCCACGGATTATATCCCTTACGGTGTAAAAGTGGTTTATTGCGGACACATGTTTTCATAGCGACAGGAAGCCTTGTTGGCAGCGTACTTTAATTACGCTCTGCCGCTAATCAAGGGAAGAGCAAGCCCTTTGAACACAGGCAGCTGACGAGCTAATCCTGCCTTTGAGCGCCCGTTTCCACGGGGGATGTACAAGGACTTCAGTGTCGCTGAACTCCCAGCACATCAGCAACCTGTTAAATGGCTGTAAAGCGCGGGCTTTGCTGGGAAGGGCACCAAATAATAGACACCAGCCGACGGTAGGCACCTGCTCTCTCTTTGCAGTCACCGGAGGAAGAGAGGCAACTGAGATCTGGAGACTCTGAACCACGCTCTGGAAAACCCTAGCTCTTTTCACTAACTGTAGAAGAAGCCTAAAGAGACTACATAGAAATTAAGTACCTAAAACAGGGTAGCTACTTTATTTCACCACTGCCTGATGGTAGCTGTGGACTTTGTATACCTGAGGCTAATTGCCATGATTGCCATATCTGAACTACTTCTGTGAGCTGTTACTGGAGGTAATAAGGTTCCCACTAAAAAGCTCCATTTCCTTCATTTTTCTCCATTTTTAGAGTCAAATCTTTCTTTTGTATTAAAAGCAGAGGGGTATATATTGGACCGAAGCTCACTGACTCTTTGGAAGCTCCGTGGTATGTAATGCACGATGCACGGTACTGTATTGCCTGGTCTGAACAGGTAACAGGTATGTGGCGCATGTTCTGCTTCCCAAAGGAGAGCGTCCCAGTGTCTCTAACAGCTCCTCTTACCGTGCTGCTGAAAAGTGTCATTAGCTGGGTAAAGAGCAAACCCTCTCTTGAAGCTTCTAAATTAGATGGGAGATTATTTGAACCACACCCACAGCAAGTAAGTCCATTGAAGTACACTGCAAAAGCACCGACAACTGAAATGTTACTAGGACATTTGGGGTGCCCCGAATCTTTTTACAAAGCATGGCAGAAAAAAATTTCTGATTTGTCTCCCTAGAGGATTATTATGAAAGCGAAGCTTAACTGGTGTTAAAACAAGCAGGAGAGAGGCAAGGCTCAGCCCCAGAACATGTGTGCTCCCAGCTAAATCTTTCAGCAGGTTCAAAACGTTCCCTGCCCCTGTAGCCCACTTGACTTGTTTTCTCTGACCACATCTTCTCTATTTCAAGCGCTCAGTAAACATGAACTTTAGCTCTTCAGCGGGAAAAGACAAGACTGAAAATAATTTGTCTACTATTGCTGTGTTACAGGCATACAGCTTCAACTGAGTATTTAGCCAACCCGTTCGGCAGGCCTTCCTGGCTTTGCAGTTAAGATTCCTATTTGCAGCTTGCAGAATAATTACAGAGAGTTTGCAGAGGTCCGTTCAAGCTCTGCTGCATTGCAGAACTGTGGTGAGAAAGTTCGCGGATCCCACCCTGGCTCCGCGCAGCGTCACGCCTGCCGGTGCTTTTGACATACTCCAGTTCAAGGTGACTTGCCAGAGCATTTTCTGCCTTGTTTTTCTCCTCGCTGCATCTGCATTCCTGTTGCTGTTGCTGCTCAGTGTCGGTGACAGGACACTGGGTCAGGGCTCGGTTGTCTCACGTTGTTTGTGGGTAATGCCGGGGACACACACACACGCACACACACATTCAGATGCAGAAAAGCAGCGAAGTTTCTTCTCAAATGAGCTTGAAAAACCTCAATCCCCACTTCCCACTGCTCTAACGCTGGAAACCTGCCAGGACCTCGAGAAGAAAAGAAGCACCGAGACAATTCTGCTTTTGTCCTGGGTTTGCTAGTTAATCTGGAAACACCTCGGGGCGCCTCTTAATCAAAAAGGAGCTGGAAGCAGAGGAAGGAGGAGGCGCTGCCTGCCGTACGGGTGGCTCCGGCCACCCCTGCGAGCGCGGGGCCGGGCGAGGGCGGCCCCGTCCCGCCGCGCCGGCAGGCGGGCGCCCAGCGCCGGCCGCAGCTGCTGCTCCCCGGGGCCGCGGGCGTGAACCAAACCGCGCCTGCCCGCGAAAGGCTCCTCTTGCAGGGGCGCTCCCCCTCGCTCTAGGCGCGTCCCCGCTGCTCAGCGCGGCGCCCGGCCAGGGGCGGCTCCTGCGGCGGCGGCCGTGCCTCTCCTCCCCCTCCTCTCTCCGCCTGAGAGCCGGCGGCGGGAGCGCTGCGGGGGCGGGGGCCCGGCTCTCCCCTCCCGCCGGCCCCGCTGTCCCCTCCCGCGGCCCCGCTGTCCCCTCCCGCGGCCCCGCGGCCCCCGCCCTCCGCCGGCGGCGCGGGGGGGAGGCGCCCGGCGCCGGTAGAAAAGGGCCGGCTCGGGGCGGGCTGCGGGTGCCCGGCGGCCGTCAGCAGCCAGCGAGGCAGGGAGAGGGTGCTGCTGGAAAGAGCAAGTGGCTTGTGCTTGACAAGGTACGTCCTCTGCTAAGGGAGAGATACGGTGGGGTTTATCAGAGCGGCACGTTTTTCCCTGGTCGCGACTCGATACTGGTTTATTTCTTTAGTTCTGTTCTTGCGGCGAAATCCATTTGATTTCGCTAAAGATAGCATGCTGGGCAGAGGCTGTTTTGAACCTGTGGATCGACTGGGCTTGTGCCAGTCCGGTCTTGAATAGCACTGTCCGTGCTTTGCTTGGCTGTAGTGTGTCCAAGAAGGATGTTCATGTACTTCTGCATCTCTGTGTGTCTGCAGGTGGATTTGTACTTCAAGCTTTTCCCCTTTGAGGACCTCCTGCCCAGCTACAGTGATGTGGTTCTTGGAAAAGATCAGAGCATCACATGAAAATGGAAACCTTTCTAGCTCCTCCTTCCTGGGACTGCCACCTGGCCAAAGTCTGCCTGAAAAAGGCCGACTGGGGGCTGCTGCTTTTCCTAATGTGCTCACCCCTGACAGAATCCCTGAATTCTGCATTCCCCCCAGGCTGACCAGCTCTGGCCCTGTTAAGGTCACTGGCTCCCACCAGGACCACAGTTCAGAGGATGCAGACTTTAATTCTTCTGACTGCAGCCCCAGCTCTTCTTTGCCACATCTCATTCTGGTGGAAAGTGCTGAAGAGATCTCAGCCCTGGAGGAAGAAAGCACCAACTCCGACCCACAGTCCCAAGCAGCGCTCTCCCTGCCTCACTTTCCCAGAGCCCCCACTTCCTATGGCTTCTGCACTTTGCTGGAGAGTCCCCACACCAGGAGAAAGGAGTCCATCTTCCATGGTGACCCATGCGGTGCTCTGCCCAGCCTGATGCTGTCTCGATCCAGAGCTAACACATTCAGTGGCAAAGGGAGTATGTCTAATCCCATTGCTATCAGCTTTGCTTCTGTGCGGCTGCCTCCCAAGCATCTCTCTCTGCACAGGCAAGGTGCCTGTGACAGTGATACTGCCTCCTCCAGCGATTCCTCTCCTTTCAGTTCTCCGCTTCTCAGCAGATCACCTCCCAGATCCTGCTCCCTGATCAAAACACAAAGCCAGGAGGGATTGCTCTGCCGAGCGCTGAAAGCCAAGAACAAATCCAGCATGGCCAGGAACAATTCTCTCTCCACAGAGGAGAGCAGCTCTACTGATAACAGCCCCAGTGCCATCAGGCGGGCCTCAGAGGGGCTGCTTGCCACACGGAGCTTTAGCATGTCCTGTTCTCCCATCTTTCCCCTGGATCTGACCCGCAGCCGGGAGAGACTAGTGGGAGAGAGCACTGTGGTAATGGACAAGGGAGGCCTGTTGAGGCTATCGGCTGAATACTGCTCAGAAAATGAAAGGCTGCGGATCCGCCTCATCAGTGCAGAGGGTTTATACGATGACTCTGTAGAGCCCAAAAACATAAACTGCTGTATCACCTTCTCTCTAGTGCCAGGGAAAACACAGAAGCAGAGGAGCACTGTTATAAAGAGAAGCAGAAATCCCATCTTCAATGAGGACTTCTTTTTCGATGGTATTGCAGAAGAAGAGCTTTACAGCCTCTCTGTAAGGATGAAAGCAATGAATAAAGGGTGCAGTATGAAACGGGGTTACACCTTAGGAGAACGGGAATTGTCTGTAATGAGTATGTTGTCAGTGTAATACTTCAAACACTCAAACAGACTAATTTTGTCTTCTGAAAGTTTTCTACTAAATAAAGTTTTGGGTTGACTTTCTTTTTTTTAAAGAATACTTTAAACCACTGCGTTGCTTGGTATTACTCTTAGCTGTTGTGCCTTATTTTGCTGCTTAACGCTTCAAAGTCTGTGAGGTATTTGCAGTTAAATTAAAAGGTGGCTGTGGAGCAGACCTTCTGCCTGTAGAGCAGGAGAGGAGGGCAGAAGGGCTAGTTTGCCTTTAGGATAAAGGATCAGGCAGTTACAAAGTCAAAGCTGTTCTTGTTTATGGCTTTCAGGGTGCGGAATGGTTGGGTTTTGCTCACTCTGGTTCCCTAAGCAGGTACACAGCGTGTGCACACAGCAGGCACTGAACTCTGTTGCAGCTCCCAGGTATTACATTGGTTAAATAGACCATTTTGACAACACTCATATTTACAGAAGTGGATGTTTTAACGTGTCCTGTGTTTGGGCAGAGATATGTATAGTTTGTTTGGGAATCAGCTCTTCTATGACAGGGATGGAGGATTTGGACTCCCAAAGCAGGTGTAAGCTTGTGTTGAGGATAACTAAGATCAGCTTCTGAGCAGCAGCTAAAAGGCTCTGCAGGTGGGGTGCTCTTTCTCTCCACAGACCTACACTCTCCACACGGAACAGTGAGGTGGCTCCTGCCTGGGGTCACTAAGGAGGGGGTGATTGCTGTAGCACAGGTCTTCATTTACCTTTCCTTTCCATGGTTGATTTCACAGCTGTCAGGATGAAGTTGCCAGATAATATGTGTTTTGGTCAGGAATGCACACTGGAGCTATAACCCTCAGCAATTCAGCTATTGCATTCTTTCTGAAACTGAAGCAGATAGGGTATCAATGCAGCAAGGGCAAAGAACAGTTTGGGATCTCTGGGTTGAATTCCTGCTTCAGGTAGTGACTTGTTGCATACCTTGTTCAAGTCATTGTGATAAAATTAGTATAATCTTTCTCTGTCCTGTACCAGCAAACAGTGAGTGGCTGAGGCACTTGCTTTAACACCACAAGAAACATGAAGGTGCAGAGCTCCTGCATGCTTAAGGCCACCTTCCTTTTTTTTTTTTCTTCCCTTCCTGCTGAGGTGGACTGGCAGCTAGGTAAAACAGATAAACTGGTAGAAACTGCAGCTGTGCAGGTGGGAGGAGGCAGAAGCTCTGTCTTGAAAGTCCAGGCCTGTTGCTGCCTCCCTCGATTAAGTTGCAGGCTTCATTATGTGAAGGTAGATAAGCCTTAATGGCAGAGCAATCCACACAGGCATGGGGCACAGAAAAGGAAGGTTTTATTCTGTGTTCCATGTGAGGCTGTAGAAACAGGGCCTTGCTTGTGCTAAATATACAGCTTAAAAGCTCTTTCAAAAAGATGTCTAGCAGATCCTCCCTCTGCCCTATTCTGGCAAGAGTATAACTGCCTGCAAATCATCGGTCTGTTCATGGGAGGTTCTGATATTGCTTGGCCACTGAATCATTTGATTCTGTTTCAGACTTAAGTACCCCAGGAAGGATTTTTTTTTTCTTCTGATAGCAGTAAAAGCCCAAAGGATGTTAACTGTGACCACAAGTGCTCAGAGATGCCCACTGCTAATCCTTGATCCAGCTCACGTGAGATGCTTCTAAAAACAGAATCCTCGTACAAAGGGCAACTTGCACAGGAGAATGGCTGGGTATATTCCCAGAAGCTGATTAAAATCAAATGGAATAGTAATCCATTCGTGCTAAAGGAAGGAATTAAATGTACTGACACACTGCACAGCTGGAGGTGATACACTGGCACTTGTATCCTTGAATCTGGGCAAACTGACTATAAGGGAAAACCTAAAGGAAGTGGGGAGAAGTGAAATTAAAAAATGTGACTTCAAGGAAGAATCAATAATGCTGCAAAAAATTAAGCCTATTTAATTGGTTATTTCATGGGGTCTCCCGAAGGAAGGCAGAGGCTCCCTCTTCAGGCTCATCAGTCGTCCACCATCACATTTTTAGTTCTTGGGCCTTAAGGTCTCTTCACAGGTACACCCATATGGAGAAAGAGACTGAGATAATACAGAAGAGGACAGTTACATGTGTCAGAGGATCACATACAGTCACACTACAGTGGGTACCTATCTGCCCTGCGGTATGTGCCATGCAAGTGCTGTGCTGCAGGGAGACAGAATGATGGAACGGTTGAGGTGGGAAGGGGCCTCTGGAGACTGTATCGCCTGACCCCTGCTGAAAGCAGGGTCAGCTCCAGCAGGTTGCCCAGGACCATGTCCAGTTGGGTTTAGAGTGTCTTCATGGATGGAGACTCCACAATCTGCTTGGGAACCCTACTCCAGTATTTTACCACCCTAACAGTAAAAAAGTTTTTCTTTCTGCATAAGTGGAATTTCCTGTATTTCAGTTTGTGCTCGTTGCCTCTTGTCCTGTCACTGGATACCCCTGAGAAGAGCCTGGCTCCACCCTCTTCACTCCCTCCCATCAGATATTCATACACAGCAATGAGATCTTCCCTGAGCCTTCTCTTCTGCAGACTAATGAGCAGAGTGTAGTTACTGGCATAAACCAGAAGTGCTTGTAAAGTCTCATCCTTCATCAGGCAGGGAAGGAGTTAAGTCCTTGGAGAAAGTCCTCCCTTCCTGTCACAGGAGAGTAAGTTTCCAGCTGGGCTCATCTCCTCACCTATTTAAAGAGGTAAAGGCTGCATCTTTGGTTGGTTGAAAGAAAACTGAGCTGTTTTTAAGGCTCTTTAAACAATGACTTATTTCTGAGAAAGCCTCCCTACAGAAGTTTCATGATAGGCCTGCATGCTAGAGGGTGACTTGCTCCTTCAGCTGAAAGCAGCAGAAGACTTGCAGACCTGATTCAAAGGCAGAGTTTAAGCCTGGGAAGGACAGCTGGACTTTGCCTGTGTTTCTCTGGCAAATAATCTAACTTCATTCTTTTCTTGATAATTTTCTTCTTTAATATAAGAACTTCGAATTAAGTACCTATTCAGCTACATTAGTCAGACTCAAGACTAAGTATGACTGTAACACTAGATGGAAAATAGTTTTGGTGCCCCCACCCCCCCATTTTGTAAATGTAAATGTAAAAATGTCTTTTTACATTTTGGTGTATTTGATCCCTTCTAAGCTTTGGGGTGTTGCTTATCAGGATGTTGTTCTTATTAGCAATGCAAAGCCATAATACAATTTAAACACTTCAACGTGCTTAAATATTAGAGGGCATAGGACTTGTTTTCTTATGCTCTTAGAGGTCAACTAAGTTGTAAGTGGTGAACTCCTACAATGCTGCCTATGCTGCAGGTGCTTTCCGAAAGCGTCAGCCTTATTGGGGCTATTACGTAAAACACCTGCATAAGCAAACAAGAAGGCAACTGGATACTTCAACCTGGAAAATCTCATGATGCCTCAGTGCTTATATGAGAATCAACAGCAAGAAGAAAATCCACCTCCTGGCATTAGCAAGCAGCTACTCAGAGTTAAGAAATACTCTCTTCAGAAGTTTTCTGAAGTTCTGAAATACCATGAAAATATCGTAGCATAAATTACTCTCTCAAGCAAAACGCCTGTTTTGGGGTAGTCCGATCAGCTGTGTTCAGTGGTGCTCACTGGTTGGGAGATCACGTCTTAATTTCATTTTTAAAAAAAACCCTGACAATTGTTTGAGGAACAGAAGGTCTTTCTGCCAAGATCCTGGACTCTGTTTTGCTAAGCAAATATTATTTGTTTCAGCTGCACTGGAAGTACTTATTGTGCTGGCCTTTTCAAATGCAGTTATTTTAAGCACGCCTCTTCAATTCTGGACAAATGTTACTATAAAGCAAGTCTTATGTTTTTCTTTCCAGAAATCCATGCAGGTTATAGTCAAATGCAGTTTGTGGTGCCATGTACTGAAGTATGGTAGGGTAAAATGCAATTCCTATAACAGTGCTGCTTTTCAGGTAAAGTTCAGGAATAATACCAAGGGAAGCAAATGTCTATGACCTAAAGAGCCTAACAGGACAGACGTGTAGACTGGGGATTAGGCAGCACAGTGTTTGCAGTATCAAATTCCATTTATTGCACCACTTGTTCTAAGCTGCTCCCATTTCTCAGACTGGCTCTGGAGAGGCACTGCTGAAAACAGCACCTGTGTCACCTCCAGGTGCCTCCTCTGAGGCGGCTCTTGGAGGAGGCTGGTACGTCCGTTCCTGTGGCTTGGCTCTTCAGTCAGCTGCAGTGACTGTGGTGAAAGACTGAACATATGATGGGGCCTAATGGGCAAAAATTCTTCTAGTTTTTAGTCTAACTATTAAGTGTTGTGGGTAACTTTCAGTTTCCTCAGAGAACTGAGGAAAGAACAGCTAGATGAATGTATAAATCTGCAAAAAGCCTATCTTTGGGTTGCCAAGCTACTTCCCCCAGGCTGGGGAAGTTGTCCTGGAGAAACCTGTGTAAATCGGATTGCTCAGTGTAAGGACCTCTCTGCGGGACTGCTGGGAGGGCATGCCACAGGCCATGTGCTCGCTGGGCCATCCCCATGCCCTCCAGCAACTGCTGCCTGCTTCAGAGATGGGCAGTTGTCCTGCATCTAGGTTAGAGATCTTCTAGCTTGTATCCGGGGCTGAATTGTTGGGCATGATATTTGGTCAAGGTAGGAAAGGTAATGAGTCACATCTATTGATAGCTTTTTGCAGCAGGATGTTTGATTAAAACAAACAGTACCCTTACGCTCACAAAATGAATGGCATAATTAGATGCTATCTGTTTTCCATTACTGTGTGCTCTGAACAAAAAAATGCATGTAAGATTAATCTGCATATTTAAATGAGATGGCATTTCAATACAGACTTAATGCTGATGACTGTCACTGAAATGTACTCTAATATTATTAATAGTGTCTTAGAAGAAAAAACTAAAATTATGCTGAACAATCTGTCCTCATAACAGAGGCAAAATGAAGTTTAATGTTGCAGAATGTCTGAACTAACCTAGTTTGCATCAAGGTGATTGATATAAAACATGGGTGGCAGGAGGGGACAGAGCTGCAGATGCCCAGAACCAGACCTCAGCCTGGTCTGTGCACAGCATCATGCTGCTTGCAGAGTGGGGAAAAGGGGCTATATTCTTCTTTGTGTGTCGGCCCGTTGGGCCTCCATCAGGATGGCTAAGAAAGTCATGTGTTTTATGCTGCTGGTTCTTTGCATTTAAAGGATCCTTATGAAAGGAAAAGAGCTCCCAGTAGTTTTTTGCTCCTGTCAGGAACAGAAATGGCTACAGCCCAGGTTGCTGGTGGTCTATGGCAATTGGAGTGAGGTATTGGGAACTGAGCACAGTCCCAGAGATGAGAGGAAGGGTCCAACAAACAGGAGTGAGAAGTATTAACAGCCTCTTTTGCCTAGATACCACCACAGGTGACCAGACAGCTCTGTGTTCTGATTTTGTTATTCCTTCTGCTATTACTTTTCTATTTCTGGCTATAAGTGTTCTAATGCTGCAAAATTAGCTATCCTGAGTGGTACAGTGAGAACCTGACCTTGTCAAGCATTGCGTGTGCTAGACAGGAAAGCACTGAACAAGATTTTCCAGCTTGCTTCCTTTCTGTTAAATCTTAATGATTTCTCTACTTGCATTTCTCAGCCTCTTCAGTGCAAAATCAGGAAGCATTTCAAGGAGCACAAGGTGAGAGAGAAAGTTGGCTGAAAAACCTTAGAGTTGCTTCTTTTTAGTGAGAGGGCCAGCAAAGGTTCTGGGTCTTCATTACATTGCTATGTTGAAGAGGCACGTACAGGGACCCAAGTCACAGCCCGTCTGTTTAAACTGCTGCTGTGACGTACAGGAGGTCACACAAGTTTAGTTTTCCAGTGCTTGCATCCCCGCATGCTGTGGATTTCATATGGCTATGTCTCACCATGTTCCTCAGTTGCCTGTAAGGAAGAGTTCTTCGCTGTCGTGACATAATAGATGAGAAAGACATTGAGAAAAGCACTCAGGTAAGAGGCTTATATTAAAGGTGCTTATTTTCTCACGTGCAGACGCAAGGATGAGATGATCTAGCTTACAATGGCACTGCATCAATCCTCATGATTATTTCTATCATCCCTTTATGAAAGTGCACAGTTCCAGAAGCTGAAACCATTTAACTTCAATCTTGGCTGGTTTTGGTTTTTTGGTTTTTGGGTTTGTTGGGTTTTTTTTGGTTGTTTTTTTTTTTTTTTTTTTTTTTTGTTGTTGTTGTCAAACCGTCCTGTACTAACCATTAGCTGTTTCCAGTGAGCAATAAACCTGAACTTACCATCCCAGTGAATATAATAGCGGTAACAGACGCTGTCTTGAAATGCCAGAGCCAACTTAAGTTTGTGTGAGGTTTCTCTGATTTCACCAGATTATTTAAGTTATGTAATTGTGATTCTAGAAGATACCCTGGTTGTAAGCATGTGTTACTTGACCCCTTCTGGCAGCCCAGTGCCCATAGCAAAGCTGTACCTGCCAGAATTGCTTTCTGCTGAGATCCCAACCATTAAATTTTGCAGAAGGAACTGGGCACTGGGCACAACTGGCTTTTGCAGTGCTGGATGCCAGAGCTGCAGCTGAGCTGGAGGCCCCAGCACTGCTTCTGGGTGTACTTAAACAGCATGACAAAGCTTTGGTGTTAAAGACAAGCTCAGCACGACCTGCTGCCCAGCCTGTAGGCACTGCTGTGCTGAACCTGACACTAAACTCTGGAGTTGAAGTCCAGTCAGGAGGGGGGTGGGAATCACCTAGTAAAGCTTGTTAAAGGCAAATAGCTCATGCTGAGTGTTGGCAAAAGCAATGTCACCAATGATGAAAAAGCAACTGTGGCAAATGCTGACTTTCACACCCCTAATTAGCTTGCTGTCAAAGCTGATTCAAGCCAAGTAATTCATCTGTGCAGTCTTGGATCAGTTGGTCTGTGGGGGAAGGAGGAGAGTCAAGCCTCCACAGATGATTTTTAATGGATAAGAAAAGTTGTCTCAAGTCATAGCTGAGGCTTTTCAGAGATACAGCCTAAGGTTGGCTAGCCCAGCTTTGTACTTGATATTCAGTGCCTCAGATCGTGGAACAGCTAAAGAGGATTTGAGTTCATCCTTTGTGGAGAGCGGGGCAGGGAGAGATCTAAACAGGCAGAAAGCACAAAGCAGCAATCGATGTGCATGGCGATACACCCTGCCCCTCAGTGGGCTGTAGCCTCAAATCCACGGTGATAATACTTGGTCAGTGTCAAATGGTCTCTTGGCTTATTGCTGTATGTAAGGAGAGTTGCTTTTGCATGAGTAGCTCAGCAGTGCAAGATTGCCTCATTTGATGCCACAAGTGAGTGGTCCTTGGGACTCGCACCCCTTGTCTGCTCTCAGGGCATAGGGCTGGTAGAAGTAAATGCCACCTCCAGCAGGGAGTGTCCCTTTCTGAGGGGTTCAGAAGGTGACAACTACAAGGTTTGTGTCCTGAATTTTCCCAAACACAAGACCTGATTAACCTTGTTCTCAAAACAAGGTTAGAGTGAAATATAACCTAGCTACAAGGTGCGTTTACAGGGCTCTGATATACTGCAGGTTTGCCCAGTGGCTGTCCTGTTCGTAGCTGTCAAATGATGTGATTTCCTGAACTCGTGTGAATTGTGTAACTGACTTTTTGAAATTACTTTAACAGTACAGATCAAAGTCTGGCTAAGGTTAGAAACATTGTTAGGAAACAGCATTAATTTATGAGAAGCTGCATGCAGAGGGATTACTGAGAAAGGGGTGTATATCTTAAATTGTGCTTCCTAATTACCAAGTTTCTTGGTAAACACCTCTTTCCTCTCCCCTTGCTCAGAGGTAACCAGTTTTCTTTTATCTATGAAAGAGCTGTGGAGCAATAGCTGATCTTGTTGTCAACTAAGACAACAAAGTACTTTGGCACATTCAGGGGTAAGTGTTGTTTGTCTGCCACGTGTGCTCCATTGGTGACGGAGGACAGCTGGGTTGGGAGCAGAGGCGTTGTCAAGTGGGGTGCTGTAAAGGAGAAAATCCAAACAGGTGCAGCTGGCTCCAGAAACATCTCCTCAGATAGGGTGATTATCCCTGTGCCCTGACAGAGGATGCAATGCACCTGACAAATCATTTTGCATTTTTAAGATAAAACAACTGATTTCTGTCCAGAAAAGTTTGTGAACTATTCTACAGCTTTGTTGCTTATTAACCCAGCTTCCTTTGTAGTAGGATGCTTTGCTGGGGTATGTATGTCATCCAGAGGAATCTGAAACAAAACCATCAGTATGAAAAGATGGTAAAACTGAGAGCTATTCCTAACCCACTGGGAGCATTGGACATTATCCAAGCCTGCATAAAACTTAAGCACAAATCTAATTAAATAGTGAGTTTCCTAAGACTTGTCCTAAATATTTCTGTTGGAAAGGAACAGGCACATCTAGTACATGTAGACAAAGAGGTATGTGAAGCATCTGGAATATTTCTGTATTGTTCTAAAAATGCACATGGCTTCCTTTAGTCATCTCCTTTAAAGATACCTTACTAGGCATGAATGGGTTAAGGATGCCTCAGGGATGGGACTGGATGGAAGTTACTGGACAACAGACATGTCCAGCTGGCAGGAATGATTCGTCACCCTTGGAAGTTACTACATGGGCACAGGAGAAGATGAGGCTTTAATGTTGAAGGGCCCACAGGAGCAAAACACTTGAGAACTGCATGAATACGAAGGGAAGCAAAGGGATATTTAAACTGTGGGACATTTTTAAAGGTCAAAATGCAGCATACTCTCAGGGAAGTAACTGGAAGAAAAACTGATAAAGTAGAAAACCAAAATGCAGGGTTAGGAGTATCAGTATGGAGCTAATCTGCTCCACTTATTTATATTTCCACTCAATGTGTTGTAAACAAATACTATTTGAAGATTGGGTACCACTCATAGTTCACTTTTTCTTGATAAGAACTCTTTTTTTTTTTTTTTCCCAAGAGAAAAACAGTCCTTGTTATGGCATTGGCCCATGACTTTTTGTCAACTTCAGAATCACAGAACAGTTGAGGCTGGCAGGGACCCAGAGATCACCTAGTCCAACCCCTTGTTCAAAGCAGGGTCAGCTACAGCAGGTTGCTCAGGACCATGTTTAGTTGGATTTTGAGTATCTCCAAAGGATGGAGACTCTACAGCCTCTATGGGCAACCTGTCCTAGTGCTTGACCACCCTCAGTGTAAAGAAGTTGTGGGTTTTTTCTCCTCTTCCTCCTCTTGTGTTGTCTTATGTTCAAATGGAATTTCCTGTGTTTCAGTCTGTGCCCGTTTCCTCTTGTCCGTCCTGATAGCACTGAGAAGAGTCTGGCTCCATCTTCTTTGCTTCCTCAAATCACACTTCCCTTGTTCCTTTTATTCAGTTTCACTTTCCAGATACAGGAGACAACTTTCATGGATGTGTTTTGCTTATATGTTTTGCTAATACCAGAAATGTAATATAAGATGTCTCACCCATCTTGGCTTTCTTAAAGTACTACAAATATCTGTGGTCTGATCCTGCTTACATTATGTGCAAAGGGAATCTCAGAAGAATGTCATAAGTGCCCAGTTAAAAACTTCTAATACCCATGTGGGATGTAATGTCATCACTATAAAATGCAAGTGTTGGAAAATTAAGCGAAACTTAAAATCTGAAAAGCTGAAAGCCTTACACATTTACTTCTAAGAGCTATTGCAATATTAAAGCCTCCCCTTCCATTATTCACCTGTAATGCCGAACTTCATGTTTACAACTGAAATCCAAAATTAGTAAAGTGTGGCCCATCAGAGGAGCGCAAAGCAACTAATGAACGGTCTCGTTCTTTATTGAAAACAGGCATCTTCCAACAATGGGGAACTAGAAAGTCTGTAGAAAAAAAGTACACAAATGGAGTACAGCAGAGATATGAATCAGACTGGTGTACTAAACACTAATAAAAATCATTGCTGATGTTTGTTTACATTCTATATGGATAAGTCAGCAAAGATCTTGAGCTATTTGGACTGTGCATTGCAGAGAGTTAAAATATTCAGATATGGATAATAAAAATAAATGTCACTGAGAAGCTTCAAGACTCGGTGCATTTGTAGTGTTGGTATGGGGCAGGGTGGGATGTAATTTGCTCCGAGTTGTGAACTTCTGATAGGCATAAATATTTAGTATGTGTGATGCCAAACACTGGAAGACTTAGTTTCCTGTGGAAAGAAAAGATCTGTGTGCCTAGAGAATAAGGGTGGGCTACAGAATTTTAATCAAACTTTGTTAGGAACTAATTTGCTTGCAGCCAGTAGGGACAAAATACCTTAATGAGACAGGTCTTAAACCACTACCCCACCCCCACCCCCCCCCAAAATGGGCAGTGTAGTATATTTATTACTAGATACTCAGATACTCTTTGTTATCTATGAGGAAACTAAGGCCCTGATCATCAAGATATATGCCTAGAAGGATTTAAACTTTTTGGGCTTTTGTGTCTAAGCTTAAAATAGTAAGTGTCTGAAGACTAACTATCAATGATAATTGGTGTGCATAGTGTCTGCAGCTGGTCAGCAGTGGCCTTCTTGGGGTGATTTGCATAGTTTTGACAACGCCTTAAACTGAACGGGTGATGGAGGTAAGTAGCAGTTCATCTGGCACTTGACTTCAGTAAGTTTTATTATTCAAACTGCTAAAGCGGAACAGGTAATATACTTGTGCTGGGCTGTAGTAGTTTCTGACTGTGGCCAGGGGGAGTTCCCCTTTCTAGAACTGTCTTGTTTCACTTGTAACCAAGAAGCAACCTGCTCATGTGGAGAGCTTCAGGCAGCTGTAACTGTGAATACCACCACAGCAAATGTGCAAATTCTTGGCGAGCTTTTAAAATGACTTTGTGTGTTTAACTGCATACTGTATTCCCCTTTGGGGCAGACAACATGACTGGGTCAGATACAGCACTGGTATTGGGAGTACAACCCTTTTGACAAGCTGTAGGAGAGGATGTTCCCTGCCTCAGACACATGAGCAACATTCAGTTTAGGGTAACAGATATACAAAACCAACTTCCTGTGTGACTGTTATTTCTCACCTGCACCCATCAAATTACTTGGTAGCTTTCCTAATAGTGAAATAAATGGACAGAGACATTGCTTAATGGAAATCTTGCCTACATATTGCTTGATCTGCTAAATAATATATTGTTATCTATGGCCTCCCCTCTTCTTGAATTGCAAATAAGGCTTAGAGAGGAAACAGTGCAGGAAGATAAAGACAGAAATAGTCCAAGAAGCCATGCTTTGCTCTCATTCGTAAGGTTTCCCGTAAGAATCTTAACAGAGGGTGGATTGTCCTGTCTGTGTCTGATCTTAGAGCCCAGCTAGGGGAGCCCAAACTGTCTGCAGTTTCAGGAGGGAACTGCTCCAGAGGTGTTTCTGTAGATGGCAGAGCAGCCACACAGGTGTCAATAAATAACAGCTTACCCTGATGCTGGGGAAAGGAAGCCGAAACTGCACAGACTGCTTCTTGTTGTGCCTGTAAGGGGTACATAGCAAAGAGGTCTAGCTGGAATACAGGCAACTTAAATCAAAGGGAGTAATTTGAGAAAATAACATCTGCATTGCTTATAATAACCCAATAAAGTGTCTCTTGAACACACTTACGTGTGGGGTTTTTTGGCTCTGGTTCTACAGCCTGTGGACATTTGTCACTCAATTACTGCTGAGAGAGAGAGAGAGAGAGAGAGAGAGAGAGAAAGAAGTCAGTCTAATCTGATTCAGGCCATCTTTGTATTAGGTAGATAAATGCTGTCATTGGTCATTAAATCAGTGTTGGAGGTGGCCCCAGCAGAAAGCTTGAGAATGAGGGTAGAGCTCTCTGCTCAGTCCTACCTGTCCCTTTCATGTCATCTTTGGGTGTTCTAGGTAAAATGTTTCTTTTGAGAGTACCTTGGGATAAAAGTTGTGCTGCAAATAATGCTGCAGAGAGAAACACAATAATTTGTAACACAACTATAGTGAATTATGCTTCTGGCCATGAACCTTTTTTTAAAATTCTGGTTTTAGGAAAAGATAAGAATATGCTCCTGAGGAGTACAGCTGCATTGGGATTGCTGCAGGGGGCTTTATGGTGCACCATCTGCTTGAACAACTTGAAAACCAGTTGCAAATTTAATAATTGATGGTCTGTACATCAAAAAAACCCAAGCCTTGCTTAAAACTCCTCTACATTCACATCCTCTAGACAGCAAAGTTTATTCAAGGTGAGAGTCACATAATTCTTTGCACCCACTTTACAGAAAAGTGGAGAGCTTCACCTGAGTGAAGCTGATAGAGGTGCTGATAGAGGTGCTGCCGTCTAGGAACTGCACAAAATGCATGGCAATTCTGAGCAAAGGCTCCTGTTCTAATGCAGAAAAAGTAGTAGGAAATCAATTAAGTAGTTAAGTCTCAAAATGTTGCCTTTGTGGAAGCCACTGAATTGTGACCCTAACCTTTTGAAATCACCCAGTAAACTTTAAATCAGAATAACATTCCTTCAGTTGACTATGTACTAAAACCAGATGGGGCATCGGTAGATTGGGATGTTGATATTGAGTGAAGCATGTCTTCTGCAGGCTATTAAAATATGTGAATCTTTCTCTGCTTTGCTCCTTGCTTCTTAAGTTCTTATTGGTGCTACTGAGAGAAACTTGCTGCTTTTGGAACACCTGCCTGAATAGCTTAAAATATCTACATTTTTGAGGCTGACTTGACTGTTTTAACACTGCATCTTTGCAGTCTGAAGTTGAGGCCAGTGTTCTAGGCCTGTGGACATTGTTCCAACACAAGTCGTTCCTGTAGTTCTTGGTACATTTGCTGTGTTGAAGAGCTCACAGGCATGAGTTATGCATAGGCTTAATTTATGAGAAAGTATTCTGATTTAATGCAGCCATTCAGATGGTTCATTGTTTGCTGGTCATGCTTTGAGGCTAAGGGGTTCTTGCCCCTTTCCTTGCAGTGTCTACTAGCTTGCTGGTGCAGTTTTGATTTTTCACTATTGCAAGAACTGAAACAATAAATGCTTATCTTTTAAATTAAAAATATAAATTATGGGACAGGCAGAACAATTCTGGCTAACATAACAATATCCTTCCTAAAATACACCTCAGAGTACAACATGTTTAGAGTGTGTCCTGCTTATGGTTTAATTATACCGTTTTGTGCCATCAGTTCTGTGATTTGATAGTTCTAGGGAGAAAGGTGCCCTTTCAGTGAACACTCCATATGCTGAGCATATGGGCAGTGCATGCTGACACTGGGAGAAGCCTTCTCTGGGCGGCCACCCCAGTGCTCTGCTGCAGACACTGAGTGGCTCCAAATTGTGGTTGCTGCTTCCCTTTCAGGATATAATGGGAGCTGCTATTGAAGGATTAGCAGGCAGGCTTACAAGCAATGGCTACTAAATTAAATTATTTATAATAAACAGAAAACACTGTCAACAAACTGGTAGTTATTTCAAGGGTAAATTCTGTAATGACATAGCTGTGTTGCAGTGCAGAGTCTTACCTAATGTATTATTAGCTAATACCTTGCTCTTTTATCAGCTGTCACTGGTTCAAGGGTAAGTCCCCCTAAGTCTTCGTCTCGGACTTTTAGCACATCACTTCCCTATTTTTTCTGACTCTTCTCTCCTGGAAATTATTGTCTTTTTCCATCTCCCTCCATTGCATACAGTAAACTTTTCTTTTCTCCCTGATGTGTCCTCTGTCAAAAATCTTTTTCTGGTAAGGACAGAGCTGATCATCTATTTTCCTTTATCTTTCTCCACATTTCCATCTCCCTGCCCTCTCCTAACATTTTCTGCCTCTTTGCAAGGACTTTATTTACCTTTGGCAATATCGTCTTTGCTCCAGAACTACCAAGTGCTAGATAATGTATTTTTTCCACTTGGACTGCTAAAACTGTGTCATTTCCAATTGTGATATGAAACAGATGTCATGCCTTGTAAGTGGTATAGCTTCGCACCGACATCACTTATCTCCTGTTTCCAGTAGGCAATTCCATCCAAAGAATGGACTGGTAATATCTGAGCACCTGGAGTAAAACTGAAAGCGTGAACTTCAATGCAGATCATTGTTGCTTTATTTAAATCTAATCTAAAGCTATGGGACAAGGGCAATATTGGTACATCGTAATATATAGCCCAGTTACTGTAGCTCCTTTCCTGGAAACGTCATACTTTTTACATAGGAGATAGATAGCCTCAAAAGTTAAAACATTATTCCCTTTACTAATGGTTGGACTGACGTGCACACAAACGAAAAGTAATACTTCATCATGCAGACTGCTTCAAGCTATTATTTTACATAATATCTCTGGACTTGTAAGTTGTTACACACAGACCCTGAATAAAATAAAAGGGCTGGCTAATGCAAAAGAGGCAATTGCCCTTGGTACTGATGTTACCCTCCCTGGGCTCTCCAGCCCTCCCTGGGAAGGCTACAGCACATGATGGCTGGGTTTGGTTTTTTTTCCCCTCCTGAGCCACGTGCTGCGAGAGCAGGCAGCCTGCTACTGTCATAGGCACATCTCTGCTTTGCCTGTGCCTTCAGCTAGCTTTGACTCTATTCACTATTTTCAGATCCAGTACTTGAGCATTCATCGTTGATGTTACGGCTTATTTTGTGGTTTAGTTGTAAGGATAAAAGAGGTGGCCTCTTTCCTGATGGACCCTTTGACGCCCAGCATGTCCAAGGCTGGCATCTCCCCTGCTTAAAGTATATTATTGACGAAAATAATTTGGCAAGGTTGAAGGCTTGCCTCTTTAATAAATTACCAGTGCACAGCATGGGATTCAGCCGTTGTCCATTTCTCTGCTTGTTACGCTTAAATTAACAAGATTGTGACTGCATAGGCTGCAGGACTAAGGGCTCAAAGGATGAAAAGGCTTCCAGTATGTGATAAAAACATACCTCAGTTAAAGTGGGATATATAAAAAAATTAACCCATATCTTATCTACACTTAGAAACATTGCTGTCTAAATAGAACATAATTGGTTTCAAAGCAAGAAAGGATATAAAAATGCTGACATATATAAAGAATGGGATAAGAAGTTGGATTTTTTTTTTTTATATAAAGTGACCAGAACTGACTGTCCTTTGAAAGGTTGAGGGGGGTAAACCCCATTTTTTAAATCTCTCTTCCTTATTTTCTTTATTCCATTATAGCAGAGAAGAAACAGATTTCCTTGTAATCGTGGTGCTGATTATGATCCTGGTTATTGAATTTAATTTGCAATAAGTCCTTGAGAAGCAACTTAGAAAAGTCTTCTCTTGATTTTGAGCTCTTCTGTAGCTAGAACCTGTTAAACAGGTCAATGTGTTTTGTGTTTTATCTGAGGGTTCTGTAATTAGGTTCTTGTCTGTCGGATGCAAGAACAGAAAAGTTATTGCTGTTTTTTGGCTTTTTGGTTTATTTTCTTCAGCACATACATTCCTAAATTCAGTTTCTTTCTTCAAGATAATTCCAAATGCATAACCTAGAGTGACAGCAGTTTAAAAGTGAAGACAGGGGTTGTTTAATGTTCTTCTGAAGAGTGACTCTGAACCCTCATTGCAAAGCAATTTACTAGATAAACATACATTATTATATCGTACATGTGATACTCTGAAGAGAAGCTTTTGCCCAGGATACATCAGAAGAGAAAATTCTTTTTACCATGCTCTCAAATATACCAGGCCTATAG
Organism: Platalea leucorodia; assembly: GCF_965183815.1. Taxonomy (NCBI): domain Eukaryota; kingdom Metazoa; phylum Chordata; class Aves; order Pelecaniformes; family Threskiornithidae; genus Platalea; species Platalea leucorodia. Next base: position 32,600,648 of record NC_138831.1, read on the forward strand.
CTACCATGTGAGTAACTTCTTTTTTTTTTTTTTTTAAAAAAAAAAAAAAAAGGCAGAACTGAGCTAGTGGTAGTGGCAGTAAGAACTATATTGCTATGTGTGACAGGAGAGGAAGTTTATCCCCTTCTCTCTGCTTTCCATCAGTCCCTCTTCCTCTAATACTGTACAGCCTTCTCCATCTGCCTCAGTGTGCCCTCCTCTTCTTCCCCATTTTGTTATGTGAGGGTTATTTGAGGGGGCTGGACAATTCAGATGCGGGCTATATGCAGAAAAACAAAGTAATCTAAAGTTGACATCTGTGTATGTAGACTTAAGTGGATAAATCCGGCTGAGTAACCTGAAAATTATGCTGTTTTGATCTATCACATTGTACAAATTGTGAGGCATAAGAAAAAGGGAAAGTAAGTAGCGCGTATGTGCCATAGGTCTCCCAAGAAAATGTGGGTATAATAGCAGCAACACCAGAAATCTATGTCTATTGAAGGGAGGCTTGGGTCTTGAAACAAAACATGAAATATCCCCAAGTAAAATACTTGGGAACAATTTTACAAGACAGCTAATGAGAAAAAGATAGTTTTCTAGTGGATACATCATAAGGAAAGCTGGGGATCAACCCCAGTTTAATTCGCGTTTAATGACATGAGCATTTTGGGCTCTGCAAAGCTACTGAATTGTCACGTAAGTGCCTCACATTGCCCTGGTGACTGATTTTGAAATGTGGGTAACAACTGTCTGCTTTGGAAAGAGCTGGCAGCACACTGCAGCTTGGCTTGTTAGTGGTGCTCTTATACATTGAGTAGTGGTAAGTGCGAGGAGACTTGTTAGCTACATAAATGTGGTTAAACCAACATATGCCTGTGCTACCAGAATTTCTGTAAACTACAAAAGAAGGACAGATAATATGATGTAAATGGAAAGGAGAGAGATCCAGCTCGTCACGCAAAACTCTAGTCCTACAGGTTTCTTCTACACCATGTCCACTTCAAATTCACAGAAATATAAACATTAACAAAACCCACTGACTGAGTTGCACTCGCTCAGGTATATGAAGCAGAAAACATTTAATGAGGAAACTGGTGATATTAAAGTACATCTTAAAACACAATTATTGACCTCCTAATTTAATGAAGCATTGCACCTCACTGGAACATGCAGTCCGTGCAATAGAAAAGTTTAGGAAATAAAATGAGGCCTCCTTACATCTCCCATTTAAAATGGTTCTAGAAGGAAGAAAAGCAAAACAAAACAAAACAAGTAAGGCCGTACTGATGTCAAGCTAACTTTCCAGGTGTAGAAAGGTGGTAGAGTTGCTGATTCACGATGTGCCTTCACCGTATGTTCTTTTTCTCTCCCCCCTACCCCCCGCCCCCTCCAGTTTCTGAGCCTCTCTATACTGGCACCCATAAATGTTTTGTATATTAATGACTGATAAAGGTAACAGAATTCTACTCTGTATATGTGAGTAGGAAGCACGCAGCCAGGCTCTGCATCCCTGCTCAATGTGTTGGAAGCAGATTCATAATTTATGCTGCTGTGGAATAAGTCCAGGCACCAGTGCATTGTCATGATTAATTTAACAAAGCTTACTTAGAAATTACACAAGTCATCGCTAATGGCATGTTGTTTCACTCTTGTAAGTGCATAGATGTTACTTTTAAGGAACAACAAAGGAATGAAAGCCTCTTTTTCTGAGACAGTCTGACAGATAAAATGGGAGGTTGCATATTTCTGACTTTTCCCACATTGGTACATAGTTACTCAGGTGTTGTGTCAGCTGCTTGAAGCAGCTTTGGCCTGCAAAGGAGAGCATAACAGCTTCTCCCCATGCAAGATCAGGGACTGAAGATTAGTATAATGTATAATCAGGATGAGTGCTCTCATTCATGAGCCCGCGGTGGTTACAGACATCACCTCGCCAGACTGCCAGCACCACCAGGCTTACTTGGGGTGTTTTGGAATGAACTGTTGCACCACACCCGGGATGCGGTATCCTGCCTCCATGTGCACCCTGGTCAAATGTATTGAAGAACACTTCGCAACTCTAACTCTGTGCCTGTCAGCAACTTAATTCCATGAACTGCTGATGTTCCTTGGTGCAGCTTTGACTTACCAAACAGTTTCTTGAGTGAAGGCTGGCAAAATAGTTTGGTTCAGCAGCTCTGCAGTTAATATACTTCCCAGACTGCATCAAAACTGTCAGACCATTGGACCTGCCACGTAAATAAATGAACTTTATATACAACTGCTTTTAACCTGTAATTTAATGTTTTTGTGGGGGCAATTGCCAAATCCTCATTTCACATAAACAGATATGTGAGTCATTACAGTTCAGTATGTTTATTGTACATGGCAGTTCTTTTCAAAACACACATGTTTAAACAGATGGCTTATGTTGACTATTAATGCAGTTCCTGCAATTCAGTTCAGTCTGAACGAAGTAGACAGAGACTGACATTCTATTGACATCAAAGCTGGTATATTGCATCTTCTCCTTATGAATGTTCAAATTCAGATCTGCTACTACAGCCTTACTGAAATGTCAACTGTGATAAGTCACGATGTAATTGAAGAGGAGAGATAAGGTACCTGGCATCTTGCTAATTTACTTTTTGACTGGGATTTACTATTTGCATATTCATGCTGTTATGTTTTCATGGTGACAGTCCATGTTTGAGTAAATTACTATAAATAAACATAGCAGTAGGGTGAAACTTGGCGCTCTGTCTCTATAGATGTGGTGGGCTCAAAGCACAGGCAGGTTAACTTCCACCATACAGGGAACCCAAATGCATGGTGGTGCTGTAGTCCGCTCACCGTACTGCCTGCTGAAGCAGCTGCATGGCCCACAAATGCTGCTGTCACGTTATGGTCCTGCAGGCAAGGCAGCTGTGCCGGAAAATAGGAATGGAGCAGCTCAGATGACACAGCCCAGACTACAGAGCTGAGGCTGCTTTGGGGCTTCCTGACCTGCAGCCCATTTCATTGTGTTTAATAGTGCCTGACAGGTTTCTCCTCTAAGAATTTGTTGCAGAGCTTTTGGAATTGGTGTAAACATTAATTCCTGTAGCAAAGTGCTTCATACCTTAGCTGTGTGTTATGTGAAAAAGTCTCTCCCCTTCTTTTGAACTTGCTACTAGCTTCATTTGATGATCTGCACGTCTTGCATTGGAAGAAACACTGAACAATTGTTCCCTATTCACTGGTTTTGTGTCACTCATGATTTTATAAGTCTCTTTTATCATCTGATATGCTTTGCAGCCTGAGGAGTTCTATGCTATTTCTGATATGGAAGGGGGTTTTGTACCTAACTTTATCACTTTTTCCTCTATTACCTCATCAGTATTTTGCTTACTTGTCTTAGCCATTTCCAGATAAACTTCTGCAGCAGGTAATGTTTTGGCCCTGAAGCCGGAGTCTCATGGCTGCATTTTAGCAAAGAGGGTCTCCAGCCCCCTGTGACCCATTTAGGAGACGTTGATTGTAGCTTCTGGAGTGACATAGAAGAACAGGTATGGTTAGGCTTAATGAAGCAGAGTAGCTGTTTAAAACAGCTCAAGAAGTATGTCATGTCTATTAGACACTACTTACCTTTTCCTCCTTCCTTGGTACTCTCCTAAAGCAAATTTCATCTTTGGCTACTTCTTCTATTATATTCTTCACTTAAATTTAGTAGTGGAAAAAAACACCACAACGTGCATTTCACATATGTCTTTGGATAGAGATGTTTTCAAATGTCATTTCATTATTCAGTAGTAACTTTCTAAACATGCATGTATGGGAGTAGCTTTGTTACAGCACAAAGCTGTGTAGTAGTTACACTACTTTGGTATCTGCTCTAGCAGGGCCTGTGACACACTTTCTTGGAAGACCTCCAAGTGTCACTACCTGATGCTGGACAAGGCTGAGGTTGAAGCAGAACAAGGTCCCTTTTATTTCCAAGTCTGGCACATCTTCAGCATTATGTAGCTGGCACTGCATGGCAGTGAAACACTGCCTCCATGCTGAAATACCACCGTCTGTTGGAGAAGAGAGCTCATTTTCAGTCACACTAATGCAAATACCCAGACAGCCATATTCAACAATCTAATTAAGCCTGAACAAGAGGAGAAACTTGATACCTACAACCTAAAAAAACAACTAATCATCCCTCTTTGAGTGTTCATTGCTGGAATTAAAAAACCTCACAGCATTTCTGGGAAAGCCTTAGGAAAGCTCTTCCAGGAACAACATGCAGTGCTTAAATTTCTTCCAATTTGTTTTTTACTAGCTTTAACAGAATTTACACAACAAGAATAAAAGGGACAACTACATCTCTCATTACATAAAGTCTGTGAGCTTTCATTTCAGTGAATATAAATAATAATAAATGAACTTTACAGAGTTATTATTCCAGCACTCTAGAATAGTATTCTGTAAAAAAACCCCAACAAACCACAAAACCAACCAACCAAAAAAAACCCCACGCAAAAAACCAAAACCCTAACCCAAACACAACACCCCACCCTCCCTCAAACCACCAAAAAACCAAACCCACCCTTTCAGCAAGCCAGTGAAATAGCTTGGCTATAGTAGATTTATTCTGTAAAAAGCTATAGTTAGCATTTTAGTTGATATGGAGTGCCAGGAAGGAAGTCTTAGACCCAAAGGGATGAACAGCCTGGATGATTTTCCAGTAAGGGTTAACTACAGCAACCACCAGGCATGGCCATTAGCTCTCTGCAGAAAGAGAGAAGTAAAGTTAAGTAATGTTGCAGCTTGATTAAATATTTGTGAAGCTGATTTATCGTCCTTTCACCAAGTGAATGTATAATGCTCTAAACAGCTGTGTAAAAATAACCTACAAAAACAGATTTTTTTTATAACTTTTCTTGAAAAATGGCTCCAGAGCAATAGAGGTAATGCACAGATACCAGAAACATTAGGAAGCTGATTACAATTGTAACTCATAACGCTGGTTATTCAGGTTGCTTGACACTTCTTGTCATCAGAGCTGCATTTCAGTGATTTGTAACTTTGTCAAATTATAAGTGTTTGGCCTCATGTTTTCTAGCCTGAATGTTAACCTCAGACTGCATTTTAGTGAGAAACATTGATCAAAAGGCACAGCCTTCTCTAAGGACTGAGTTTAGGAATGAGATCTTGGGTTTTAATACTTGTCTCCAAAGGCTTGGAAAAATGATTCAAATACAGTATTGGCATGGCTCTTGCAGCAGGGATAGACCTCTTGATGTTCTTATGCAAGCTAGAAAGCTTTGATGAATTGTAATTTGCACATGCTTCATGCAGACTTAGATCTTAGTTGCTAAATCTCAGTATGTCTTATCTGTTTTGTGCATGCTTGATAAAATTAATTTTTCTTGTTTCTGATCAAGCTGTGTGTGCATGAACTCTAAAGAGTAATGAAGCCTGATTCAGCCCATGCATGCAAGTAGAGTCAGACTTTCCCCATCAAAGCTGCTCTGGCCCCAGCACAGAGCTTATCTTTTTTATGCTTACATTGATCCTCCTGCTAGAACTTAATGGATGTATGAGAAGAAGGAGAAGTGAAGTTCAGGGGCAGGGAGTGGTCACCTCAGGGAGCTGGCAGGACATGGCAGCCCTCTGGAGAAGAGGGTAATGACACTGGTAAGATAGTGGTGGCTGGGGGGGGACCAGCCCAGCTGACCAAGGAGTCAGCAGGAAAACAGCTCAAAGAACTGGGGCTCTGAGAAGAAGAGAAGAGGAACAGGGCAGAACGTCAAACTAGGGGAAGAGGCAAAGCAATGGAGATTTGGGAGGGACCGTAGTTGGACTGGTCAAGGTAAGGAAAGAAACAATAGCAGCAGCTTCTCAAGCAGCAAAACCAGTTTATTGGTTTTGAGGATAAAATATCCCAGGTCAATAGAATTTTTTTTTTTTGTTTTAATGTATGTTTTCTGAAAGTTAAGTTCTAAAACAAACTAATTCAAAAGAATGATATTAACCATAGCATGATTGCTACCATAGCAGGAATCATCCAGATCTTTCCTGGAGCAGAAGTTTCCCAAGTTATTTCTGAAGGATATTGGGAAAGGGAAATGGTTGGTCATAGTGCTGGGGGTGGCTTGGCGAGGAGGCAGCCCAGGTAAAGTCACTTAAAGTCAAAGATAATCTGATGAACGCTTCTTGTTAGCAATGAATGCCTGCAGGTAATATGCATTCATTTAAGAATTTCTCAAATCCAAATTATGGAAGACAGTGAAGGAAAAATGATGACATTATGGCTGCCAGTATTTCTTGAATTTTACCCCCTACTATGTTAAACAAATGATATCATTTTGCTGGTGCCTTATTTTCAGCTTCCTGTTTCTAAGCTTATTGGCATTTCCTCATCCCAGGAATAGGTAAAACTAATTTACTGAGAGATTATAGAGTAGTTAGTTTATGTTGGTTTAGGCAGTGATTCAGATTCTGTCTGACATTAAAGATCAATCTCTACATCCTTTTGGCTTGTGGATAAATGTGACAAACTTTCCATAGCAACACAGGTAAATTAAGGAGCCTTACAGATAAAGCAAGAAAATAAGAGTGATACTCTTTAAAAAGCTGTATCATCCTTCAAAACAGCAGCTATCAGTCTAACCTTGTGACTGCTGAGCATCAGCAGGATTCCTGGGCTGTGCCTCCATGTCCTGTGCTGCCAGTTATGAGGATGGGGTGTCTTCCTGGCAGTGGCCCTAATAAACTGGTAGACCATAAAGCTTGATACTCAGATAGAAATATATGTGAATGGTGATCAGATGTTTGCTTTGTTGGTTTTTTTTTTCCCTTTTCCCTCAACATTTGCTACAAGTGACCAGATTTTGCTTTTTCCATCTAGCAACAATCTGTCTGCATGTAACAAAGCACCAACAGTTTTTTTCCTTACTTGTATGCAGAGTATGACCCATCATTCAGAGAATGACATCTCATCAGACAGCATCTCCACGCTGGCATTTTTGGCATACTGGAGGTGCCCTCTTTCTTCTCTGTGTCATTTGGCTTTGGCAAATCTGAGCGCATACAAAGAGACACTGCAAGCAGGATATACGCACCTTCAAGGTACAAAGCAATTATTTGTTGCCTTATGCACACAGTTGATAGGTGGGACTAACAAGTTCCCAGGCTAAGGAGAGCTGGTAGAGACCTGGCAGTGAGTGGGGGGATGACTGTGGGCCTCCCTTGTTCCCTGGGACAGGCTCACCTTCACAGTTGCTGAGTTGTCATCCTTGATTCCCTGTTTTTTTCTTAGGACTTTATGCCTTTCCAGGAAGTGACCTTCCCCATCTCAACAATCTTGCCTCTGCCTGTGACTTTTATCTTTATTATTTTGTCTGGCTCTAGCTGACATACTGTCTCACAGCTCTTTCTCACAACTTAGTGGTTTTCTCAGAAGCCAGAGTGAGGATTATGCTGCTGTGCTGTCCAAAACAGAGCCTGAGATTATGGAGAGCTGAGCCAAAAGGAGGAGGGTAACAGTGGAGGTGCTGGCATGAAGTCTGCATTTCCGTGGTTGTATCCTGAGCAGGTTGGTCTGGGAAATATGGGACACGCCCCCACTCTTGTGCTGGCACAGAGCTAAGAGCCCATAGCTTGGATTAGGTATGACTGCACAGAAACCATTTGAGAGCATCATTAGTGAAGGCCAAAATTAATTCTCTCAATTGTCTAATATTGAGACAGCCCTGTTTATCAGGGTCTAAAAAAAAAACCTGGTACTGGACAGTTTCTCAGTTTCTGTTTGCATTAGCAAAAGAGTTATTTATAAGTATCTTCCAGGAAACTGCACATCCAGCATTCCTGATGGAGCAGAGAACAGAAAGTTTTCATGGCTAAGCAGTGCAACTTAGGGACAAACCTGAGCTCACAGTGAAGGAAAGGCAATCAGAGGATATTACAGACCTGTTAGGTATTGATGAGTACGTAAGAAAAGTCTATGCCAAATATTTCAAACTCTAGCTTTATGTTATAAAAACTGATAACTCTTGTGGGGTTGTTTGTTTTTTGTATTTGGTTTTTTTTTTTTTTTGTGGCTTGTTTTGTTTTGTTTTTGAATGCTAAGTATGTCAGCACTGAAATCCTATGAATTGAAATGCTATGCTTGAAGTGAGGTGAGTTGAAGTAATATCATCCGTCATAAAATCTGAATAGTGACCATGAAATGATAACAGATGTGAGACTGAGAAACTCAAACGGCCTGGGCATATTGAGTAAATGCCATGCTGGGACACAGGGCAGAGTAATTGCTTTGTTCTTCAAGTAGCCAGAGACCCACAGCATGAGAAGCCAGTCCTGACCTACTCCTGACCAGTGTGCAAGATACATAACAATGAATGAATAGTTGTGATTTGCAGTAGAGAGCATCATGTGCTCAAATATCAGCCTCGTGGGAGGAAAAAACCAGATTCACTACAGTAATACATAATGTCAGACAAATGAGGAGGCTTGCTAAAAGGAAATTTAATTTAAGCTGTGCAGAGATCATTTAAACCACGTTTATCAGAGGCTTGGATGTATGCACCCCTATCTAACATGCTTTCGAAAGGATCAAATCACAAAGAAAGCAGTATAGCTAAACAGAAAAGGGAGCCTTGTCGAAATGAACAAGCATCCTCCAAAAAAATCACATCCAAATCACAAAAACAGAGAAGAGCATAAGCTCTGGTTTTAGAATTAACTTCCCCAGAAAAGGAAGCCATAAGAAATAATAACCTCCTCCCCAAATGCATCTAAAGTGAAAAACCTGCCAGAGGGTCTACAGGGTTCATTGAGGAAATGGTATATACAAGACGGCAGATGAAAGAAAAGGTTATACCAAGAACCGTTACAAATGGGTCAGGCTGTATAGTGGAGGAGGAGGTCAAGTCCTACATGAGGGTCTTTCTTTATAGGGACTTAGTCAGAGGAACTGTCTCAAATGGTAGTGTCCAGAGGCACTAACTTTTGAAATGTATCTATAAACTGAACTATATGAAATTGTCAGGATCACACAATTCTCAGTGCTCAGCTGATGACGGGAAGACTGGACAGCAGATTGCTTGGAATTACCGTGTTCCATTTTCTATCATGCCTGACTTTTAAAACTTATCACGTCAGTCATGCCACTTAAAAATCTTACTCACTGGTTAGTCTAAACACTGCCTCTTTTTAAAGGAACTTGTTCCATTCATAGTAGTTGCACATTTCTTACCAATTACCAGTGAAGTACAGTTCCTGCCAAGCTTCAGGATAAGAGGAACGTTCATAAATTGCACTTATGTTATGAATTACATCATGTTGCTATGCACTTGAACCATTCAGAAAATATTCACTTTCTTTCATAAAAGCCTTTGATCTGCTTCCTGAGAAAGGAAACAGTTTTTAATCTTTCTTGGTTGCAGAGCAAGACTTTTTTATTTTTAATTCAAGTTAATTAAAAAGCACGACAATTTACCTGGTATTTCCAGGGACATTTATGGCTGTAAAAATTGCAAATCAGATTACCAGGTGCGCAACACAGACACAATCAATAGAATCATAGAATCATAGAATGCTTTGGGATGGAAGGGACCTTTAAAGGTCATCTAGTCCAACCCCCCTGCAACTGGCAGGGACATCTTCAACTAGATCAGGTTGCTCAGAGCCCCATCCAGCCTGGCCTTGAATGTTTCCAAGGATGGGGAATTTACCACCTCTCTGGTCAACCTGCTCGAGTATTTCACCACCCTCATCGTGAAAATTTTTTTTCTTATGTTTAGTCTAAATCTACCCTCCTTTAGCTTAAAACCATTACCCCTTGTCCTGTTGCAGCAGGCCTTGCTAAAAAGACTATCCCCATCTTTCTTGTAGGCCCCCTTTAAGCATTGAAAGGCTGCAATAAGGTCTCCCCGCAGCCTTCTCTTCTCCAGGCTGAACAACCCCAGCTCTTTCAGCCTTTCCTCATAGCAGAGGTGCTCCATTCCTCTGATCTTTTTTGTGGCCCTCCTCTGGACCCTGTCCAACAGGTCCATGTCCTTCTTGTACTGAGCACCCCAGAGCTGGACGCAGTACTCCAGGTGGGGTCTCACCAGAGCAGAGTAGAGGGGCAGAATCACCTCCCTCAACCTGCTGGCCACGCTGCTTTTGATGCAGCCCAGGATACGGTTGGCTTTCTGGGCTGTGAGAGCCCATTGCCGGCTCATGTCCAGCTTTTCATCTATCAGTACCCCCAAGTCCTTCTCCACCAGGCTGCTCTCAATCCTTTCATCTCCCAGCCTGTATTGATACCGGGGATTGCCCCAACCCAGGTGCAGGACCTTGCACTTGGCCTTGTTGAGCCTCATGAGGTTCACACAGGCCCACTCCTCAAGCTTGTCCAGGTCCCTCTGGATGGCATCCCGTCCCTCAGGCATGTCAACTGCACTGCTCAGCTTGGTGTCATTTGCAAACTTGCTGAGTGTGCACTCAATCCCGCTGTCTATGTCATTGATGAAGATATGGGACAGCACTGGCCCCAGTATGGACCCCTGAGGGACACCACTTTCCAACAGAGGAAAAAGACATTGCTAAAGAGAAACTGTTCTTCAGAAACACCAGAAATGTAAAAATTTGGAACTGGGTTGTTAAGCACTTCCATTTTTGCAGGTTTCTAGGTCTTGTCCTATTAGACAGCTTGTCCAGAGCCTCACTCTCTGGATGTGTATGCTCCTTATCTTCAACCAGGGTCAATCTCTGCCAGCATTGGCCTTACTAGCTCTTCTCCCTTTATAACGTTTGTGACAGCTATGAAGAAAAGCTGTATCCTTATCATCCTTCAATTTGCTAGGCTAATCAAGCCAAGCTCTTCTATTCTTCTCCTGTAAAATATGCTCACCTGTCCCCTCATCATGCTAATGGATACATTTTAATTCATGTTTCTTGACAAGGCTGACCTACTCTAATAAAGACCTTTGTTTTTAAAAGTCCTAACTTGTGTTACATGAGAGACCCGCAAAGGGTTATTAAATATGAGGGCATAATCTAGCTCTGTGTGCTTTTTCTTATTTTATTACTTTAAATGAGAAAGGTAAATATTAACATCACGGAAGCACATCACATAGGCTCAAGTACTGTAACCTTAAAATGAACAATATTATAATCAAACCAAAATGACAGTTCAGATTATATAATGTGTTACCAATTATATTGGCTTAGCTCACTAGTTTATGAAGTCATAAAGTTAGTACAGTGTGTAATCAAAGTGTGTGCCCAACAAAGAGAAGAATTGCTATTTGTTAATTTTGCATCAGGTGTTTGAAAGAGGAGTTGTTTCCTTTCAGTGAAGGCCTATCTGTAATAGAGGACTTCAGCAACCTGGGGATTGCCCGTGCCAGCATTCACTGAACAAAGGACATTGCCTGGAAGAGAGGATAAAGCCTATTTAGCTAGTCTTAAAGAACTACAGAGATCTAAGCAGGCCCTTTGCAGTTTTCTGCTTCAACACTTTCTCCTGAAAATTTCATTGCAGTTGCAGAGCTATTGTTTACCCTCCTTAGTTTTTACTTAGCTTTACCCGTATGAGCACAAAGCTTGCCAAGGGTTTTGCAACAAGGTTAATTTCTGGACCAGCCTTAGGACTAACAACAGTAGGTCAATATGGCCTACTTTCAGACGGCTCTTTTTTGATCTCAATTTAAACACCAGGATTATGAGCTGGGGTTTGCTTTTCAGCTAATTCTGGAGTTTCTCTACAAACCAGTACTGTCTGATCTTCTGCCCTGGCTGACAGTCAAGTTAGCTGTGCACTTTGGACACAATCTGTGTGACCCAGTCCTCTTCAAGTGGGAAATCTTTAAACTTAAGTCCTGTTCAGAGCTGATCTTCATCACTCTATGCTAAAGAAGAAAATCTCAGAAAGCATGCATCTATCTTTTTTTAGGTTAGCTACTGAGAATCATACAACTGGAAACATTTTTTTCGATTCATCTGAGAATATATAATAACTTATGTGCCAAATGTATTTTTCAAGATAATTCTTCTGCATCCACTGAAGTTTTCCAACTTCTGGGTAATCTGAACACTCATTTTCTTTCATAAAAAAAAATTCTAAAATGTTGGAAGTGTATCTTTGTAAGTTGCCATCTCTTGTCTTTACAGTATGTAAATGGGTGGTATTGTGGAGTTCGACCTATTTTAGATCCCTGTCTAACATTGTATGGTTATATATTCTTAGTGCTTCTTAAATATTGAGTAAAAAGAAGTGTTTTTTAAAATATTTCATAAGTGAAAAGTATTTTTATACAGCTTAATAGCATTAACTATGAAAGATAAAAATTGGAAAAAATTATTTTTCCAGTCACAGCCTGAAAAACTCATTTATGATTGAGCTGACTGATGCCATTATTAATTATAATATGCTTTTATCCTTTCCTGACTACACCAATTCCCAGAAATATTGTAAGTGGTGCTTCTGCACACAGTTTAACTCCCTAGTAAACATACCCATCTGCTCAGTGTTTTCCTTCCTGCATAACTTTTACCTCAGTGGTAAAAGCAGCTGACTGAGGGCATTAGGCAAGAGATACATCTGTTCCTACAGATCGTCTTGTTATAATGAAATCGGAAATCAGGTGACGTCAGTTCTATCAGACGGTACCTATGCTGACAAATGCCAGCTAGAGTTCAAGGATTTGGGTGACAGGAAGCTTCAGTGCCTACTACCTTAAATACCTAAGTGCCAAGGAACATTTTTGTTTACTTCTGGATAGCTCTACCTTGGAGAGTGTTTCAATTTAAAATAGCTTTCCTCAAAATTGTATATTCTCAAAGTGGATAAAATTTGATGGGATTATGGGCCAAATCATTGTGTCATGGAAATGGTTATGACTCCACTGATTTCAAATATTTTTCTTGTTCTCAAGAGAAGTAGCGTCATCTTCAGATTTGACTATTTTAATGGCAGAGGTATACATAGAGTGTTCATATGAAGTTTAGGATAGTGGAAGGATCTTTCTAAACTCTGTTAGAGACTGGAGGTGAGTTCCCTTTCATGCTGGTGAGAAGTTTCAGAAGTAGGATGCTAGCAAAATGGAGCTCATGAAAGCTACATATACTCACTGGCTCTATACTTTGTACATAAAAATCTCAAGCTCCCAGTTTTACCCTTGGGAATTTTCTGATAGCAACTATCAGTTTCACAGGCCCCACAGCCGCTACAGGGAAGAAATCTCATTGCAGATCAGGCAATTTCAACACCACAGTCATGGTTTCCATGTTACTCTTGTGCTGTTTTACACTGAAATGCTGAATACAGAACGTGGTCTGCTAGTTGCTGTAATGGCAAGTATTTGTTGTGCTCAAATCATCTCTTCTTGTAAAGTGAAAACAGACAAACTACAGAGCATGTGTGTCATGCAGGCAATTGTACCCTACTTAGGTGTGCTCAGCTGCCTTGATCTTCATTGGAGAGCACTGTCTCACCAGAGAGTTTGCCAGCTCACAAGTCGAATTTTGCTTGGAGGCTGTGCATCGCCATGCTGACTCCAGCTTTGTGAGAGAGCACAAGACATTTTTCTTCAGTTCAGAGGATCAGGAGATACCTTCCATGTTTGTCAGTCCTTGGTTTTTAAAGTGAGGACTGGCTGTTCTGTTCTTACTAATTGCTTCCCATTTAATGGGGAATATGCTTTTTAAACAAATGAGTGAGTGTGTAATTTAAACCCAGTGTAGATCTTATCCTGTGCATTTTGGAGGAGAGAAAATTTAAAAAATACTGAAATGACAAGGACTGTCTGCTTCTCAGAGTTGCAGGAGAAATGTTTAATGTTGGGACAAAACACTTGGGTATCTAACCAGGACAGAATTTGGTATTATATAAAGGTGAATGAGTTGAATAAAGGCAGCATGGGCAGGCAGGCTACAAGATGTGCTGGAGGTTTCATTTAGAGGTTTCAGCTGGAGCAAAAACATTTAGTTTGGTATTTGAAATGATTTTTAAACTGAGATTAAAATAGAGAAATGTTTGAACATGAGAGGTTTTTGATCTAGCAGTGGAATTCAGATGGATCCCTCTGCCCATGCAGTTAACCCATTTATGTGACTAGGATTTGGTATAATGTGTAAGGTAACAGGGCTCTTGACGTGTGTCTGTAGTTCAGGATTGCTACTTTGAATTCTTACAATGCATAAACCAAGAGATTTGTCATTCAAATAGTCTGATTTGCACAGACTCCTGCAGCACAGCATGTGAGTGCTTAATTCATGTACATGTTTAATATTTAACAGAGTGCTTCTTTATTATAGTAACAACAGGAAAAGAGTACATATGGTTCGCTGCTGTCTAAAATAAAGACGTAGAAGCACAGTAAGCAGAGGCTCTTAATTTCTTTCTCATCTGCCAAGTACAACCTTTCACCTAAAAAACCCAATCACCTGTAAAAGGTAGTTGCTATGCTATTATTTTTATTAGGCATTATTAAATAGCTTTTACTTCCTTCTGATAAGGGACAGCTTACAATATGTACAACAACTTAACATACAATTCGTATCCATAAGCTTCAGCCTTTCCAAGTCACGTATGCTGACTCTTCAGAGGGTTAATGTGTCATGAGAAAGGCAAGCTTATGAAATGAGGCTAAATCTATAAATAGCTTTATTATTGAATGCTGGTGTTTAGGGTTGTGGAATATGCTGAAAATGAAGGGTTTGTGTTTCCCAATATTTTCTACAGATAGTTAACAAATTATGTAGTCTAGGCCAGGTTACCTTTACTGCTTCCTAAGCAGGTTGCAAGAGGCTGTGGGGGCAACTTCCTTTTTACCTAAGAGGCAGAAAGACTAGAACACAGCTAGCACTGCCAAAAAATCAACTCAAATTGGATGTTGCCGAAGAACTTGATTCTTTTTATGGAACTCTCTCTTTTTATGGAAAGCTTTTTATTCATATCACAATGAAGGACAAGGAAAAGTGACACTAATTTGTAGGAGAGCTATAACAAATAAGGAGCCCCTCTGCTGAGAAGGATGAAGATAGGGAACAGAGCAGTAGAGATGGTTTTGTTTTCTCTGGCCAGGGTGATGTAGTTTGATGCTGAAGGCACATAATAAAGAGGGAACATGACAGCTGGCTTTGCCCCACACCAGGGGACTGACTTCAGCAGTTAATGGAGGGGAAGGGAGGCTGCTGTGTGCATGGTCTTTTTGGGACCACTGAGGCAGAGCTCAGGGAGATGTCATTTGGCATGCTCTTCTTTCTCATAACAACCACTGGGATCAGTGATGAGCACCCAGGTTAGCACTAGTCTATTGGATAATTAGATTCTGTACGGATAGGACATCAATCTGCCTAGACTACATTGTCCTCTAGTCCTTCCTGAATGATAAAGTAGCCATTACTGGTATTGGTCATACCATCCAGCTTTGGTTTATTTCTTAAGTACCCAGGTTGTTCTGGAACTTCAGCTCTCCCTACTATTAAATATTAAGCACAGTGGACATCAATAGCAATCCATGAGGAACACTGTTATTATGGAAAAACTATCATTTATGTGATGGATTCTTGTTCCATCTTCACAATTTCTCTTTGAACACAACCTGTTAAAATCTCCCCTTTACCCACTTCATACTCATATGTATTCTTGTCCTCTCTATTTTAATGAAATCATTTTAAAATAATTTAAATATTTTGAAAGCATAATCAAACTTTAAATAATATTTGAAAAACAGTGATTTGCCACTGGGTATTGTATCAAATGCATTGCTTATATTTACCTAGATTAGGTTTACCAAATTCTTCTGTTCTGTGGAGCTAGTTATCCAGTCAAAGAAAGATAGCACCTGGTATGACATGACCTACTTTTGATAAATCTATGTGGCAAATTATTCTACTCTGGGGACTCAGGCTTAATTTCTTTTGATATCTACACTGCATCCTTGGTCTAGAGTCTCCTCCCTAGCTCCCATCCACTGATATCCTAAGCCAGTGCTGTGTTCTAACCTAGGGCCTGCATGGCTTGTAGTGCTGGAGGGGAACAACACACCCAAGTAGGACTGAGTTTGGATTTTAATTTGATGTGGAGGGGTTATGGGAGGCAGTCCTGTTAACTACTGTTTGGGGGTTCCTCCTCAACTTTATTCCTGACTAAACCAAACAGATGAGTTAAACAGGAGGAGTTATGTGGAGCTAAACCAGAGGCAGAGGTGCTCAGCCAGCCAGGCACCAGTTTGTGGCAGGGTATCACCTCCCCTGACAGAGGTAAGAGCAGGTGCTATTCCTCCTGCTTGAGCTTGCCACCCACATAATCTGGGCACCACAGAGTGTAATTTGACATAATGTGTGTGAGGTACTCCTTAGAGCTGTTGTCAATTCTACAGGCATATCTACTTACATCACTTTTACCCTGGCGTTTTGGTACTATACTTCTTGTTCTGATATTCACATTTGAACTGACAGCATAATTAAAAATCATTGCTACAGGACTCACAGTTTTTTTGTTCTGGCCCTTTCAGTATTCTGTCATGGAGATCACCAGGAACAGCTCATGTCTGGGCTCCTCCTGAAAAGCTGTGATTTCTACCTCTCTGTACTTGCTGCTTTAGGTATCCTAACATTATTCTCCTGCGCATCCCTATCTTTACTAAGAAATGAAGTGAAGGTTTCCTTTAGTGTTTGGCCTGTATTTACATTGCCCGCAGTCTCCTCCGTATCTGGTTGCCGACTTCTCCAGTCCATGTCCTCTTTTTAAATGATGTCAGCTCTTGGAAGGTTTAGCTATTGTAGTTCATTTTATAATGTGTGACGGTTCTTGTACAGTGAAATATTTCCCTTGTTGACCCCAGGGCAAGAAAACAGTGTTCCTGCTTCAGTGGAATGTCAGAAGAAGCCAAAGAATACAAAGTTGTAGAGAAGAGGGGAAGGCCAAATATCAGAGTGAAAGTTGAGGCAGACTTTTGCTCTTAAAATCAGGCTTGAGCTGCTCAGTATCCCTTATTGGTTGAGAAGAACTAAAAAATAAAGAATTTAAGGGCAGGTATTACGTGTTTGAGTTCAAGTACAGTATTTGAATATGTGTTGAGACCTAACCTTCAAGTGCCTTACTTGTGAGATAACTGATAACTTGCCACTTACATTCATGTACATACATACTTCTGATGTAAGAATCCTGGTATAACGAACACCCAGATTATACATATAAAACAATAAAGTTGGAATAGTAAGTGTATTTATCATCAGTGGAAATTTAAATACGATAAACTCTGAAATTAGATAAGCTTTAAAAACACTACGCAAAGGTTTGTTCTTGTATGAATAGTTAGTCTCAACAGTGAAGTGGAAACCTAAGTAAAGACCATGTTCTTCTGTAATTAGAGATTACAGTAACCCTCAGGTGTCTTTGCACTCTTGCTGAGATGTGTGGAAAGACTTATCTCCAAAACTAGTAACTTACCTGCTCATGAGTATGCCTTTGCAGTGCAGCGATGGATTGCCTTGCAGGGTCTGGAGAACTCATGACCCACTGGTGAGAAGTCTGCATAAGTTCAGCTTTGGTTGCATCCCTTGAAGCACGCAGCCTGTGTGCAAGAGGAACCCTGGGTCAAGTTCATTATTAAGGGTAAAGGAGAAAAAGAACATATTTCTGTTAAGAAGCATGGATTTGCATTAATGGAAGAAACACAGAAATAAACCTGTAAAATACGCTATTGGTACTAATAGTATTATAATTTATTATAAGATTCCTCCTGTGTTGCACCTGTGCCTCAACTTGTTGAAATGGCTGATGTAACAAGTTGCTACAGTCTATATTGAAGTTGGCATTTTCTGCAGGCTTCTAACTGTGTCTTTCTTGCTTTTACTGTCAAAGGTTCAACCGCCAGGAGCAAATTATATGGAAACCTTTTTTTTCCTTGAATGGAAATATCTTTTTTTTTCTCCCTACCCTGCCCCTTCCCTCTTGCTTGCCTGTCCTTCCTTCCCTGTTGTTAGAACTAGATCATACCATAGAAATATGGGAGATAAGGTCATATCCTTCCCCGTTTTATGTAGAATGACCTAACTGAGAATTTACTGAGTTGCATAACTAGCACTTTTCTTTCTTTTCTTTTTTTTTTTTTTCCAGTTGGCTTCTGCTTGTGGACTTTTGAAGACATTTTGGTGAAATTGTGCCCCTTTATACAATGAGAAATATCAAATGCAGAGTCTTCCTGACATGTCTATAAATCCCCTCTAGCTCCAAGAACAGACAAGCTTTCCAGTAAACAATCCCTTTGCTCAGTATATTTTCATGAACAAGTCATCATGGACTACATTTTCAAAATTTTTGGGGAACTTTCAACAAACAGGTACCTGAGCCTCAATTTCTACTTGATTAGTTAACATAATAAGGTAATATGATTAAAGAAGTTACCTGCATTGTTATAAAAATGGATAAAATCAATGTATCGTACTAAAAATAGCTTTGCTGAATTAAATTGTGGAGGAAGCAAAATCTTCCAGTAATCTCTTTAATTTAACAATCTAGTAGTCTGACTATCAACCAGTATTATCACATCTGACTTTTTGCTATTGCTCTAAATGCTTAATACCTGTTCTTTCCTTATGGTAACTATAATGTTAACTACTTACATATCATTGCTCTTTTCCAGCTCTATTCCTGCAGGAAAAGCCTTCCTTTAGCAAATTCACCAGACCTGACCCCTTGCTAAGACTGTACAGGCATCATGTCAGCCCACTCCTATAGTGCAGGGAGAAAACTCTCCCCAGGGAAAGGTGGGTTTTTGCAGCCTGGAACAGAGGGAAATTACCTGTTACCGTACCTAATTACGAGTGGTGACTAATGCACCCCATGCAACACTACAGGCTTGGGGAAGAGTGGCTGGAGAGCTGCCTGGCGGAAAAGGACCTGGGAGTGCTGGTCGACAGCTGGCTGAATGTGAGGCAGCAGTGTGCCCAGGTGGCCAAGAAAGCCAATAGCATCCTGGCTTGTATCAGAAATAGTGTGGCCAGCAGGACCAGGGAGGTGATCGTCCCCCTGTACTCGGCCCTGGTGAGGCTGTACCTCTAATACTGTGTTCAGTTTTGGGCTCCTCACTACAAGAAAGGAGGCTGTAGCGAGGTGGGGGGTCGGTTTCTTCTCCCAGATAGCACCAATAGGACTAGAGGAAACGGCCTCAAGTTGTGCCAGGAGAGGTTTAGGTTGGATATTACGAAAAACTTCTTCACCGAAAGGGTAGTCAGGCCCTGGAACAGGCTGCCCAGGGAAGTGGTTGAGTCGCCATCCCTGGAGGTATTTAAAAGACGGGTAGATGTGGTGCTTAGGAACATGGTTTAGTGGTGGACTTGGCAGTGCTAGGTTTACAGTTGGACTTGATGATCTTAAAGGTCTTTCCCAAGCTAAACGATTCTACGATTCTAATGGTATGGAAGGAAGTGGAATTCAGCACTGCATAACTGAGACACATCTCTACATCCGATTTTCAGAGTTAGTGAATTTGAACAAGATAGTAAATAAATAAAATCTAAACCCAAATAATATCTAACAAGTGAAACTAATTATGGATGGAATGAAGTGAAGTTTCACGTGGATATAAGGAGAACTTCCACAGTGAGAGTGGTCAAGCACTGGAACAGGTAGCTCAGAGGCAACTGTGCAATCTCTGACCTTGGAGAATTTTGAAACTGAACTCGACAAGGCCTGAAGAAACCTTATTTCACTTTGAAATTAGTCCTGCACTGAGCAGGAAGTAAAACTAGATATTTCCAGAGATCCTTTCCAACCTATAATCATTCTGTGATTCTAAGTTTCTTTTGAATGGCTAAAGTGAAATGGTGAGGGGCACTTGACAGGTTGCTCTTGGAATGTAGAGGAACATTCGTAAGTTTTTCTTGTGACACTAATTAGATTGTTGCTATCACAAAATTGTAGCAATCATTTGACTTCTGTTGATTGCCATGCTGATTTTTAAAAAGCCTTTTAGAATGAAATGAAAAATATAAAGAATTCACTTCATTTCTGTTGCCAATTAACAATTTGTTTTAGATATAGTGCCTAATTCTAGTTCTTTTGGAGTCTGCTTCTTGAAGGAGAGCTTTTTCCAACTTACATCATTTGGAAGGAACACTGAGGTAAGCATCCAGGCAGTCTTACTGTGAGAGTCTCATTTTGTGTTGTGATGATGGACAACTCTCAAAGTCTGCTGCAGACCTCCAGAAAATAAGGTAAGAACATATTTTCCTGATAGTGCACAGACTCAATTGCTTCTCTGCAGAACACATTGCCTGCCACAGGAACGTGCTGCAAGTCCCACCTTAGCCCTGTTTCCAATAATTTATCATGTCTGGCAGTTATAAGTCAGAGCTTGCCACTTGCTATGGGTTTTATTAAAAGTTGGTTTTTTTTTCCTTGGACTTTATAAACCAGTATTGATATATCTATGCAAATGGTCAGAGTAGAGTGAAACAATTAGGGCCTTGTGGTGGGACTACTCATTTTTTAGGTTAAGTTAATAGCAAGTGCTTTGACTTGGATGCCTGTTACTCATGGTAACTGTATACTGCACATAGAGATTTGTGTGATAAATGTAATTCATACTGTGCAACAAAGTATGAAAAAGTCAGAATTTCCAAAATTTGACATTTTCATACATTACAGATGATGAAATATGCACAGAAACTAAATGTTAGAAGATGAATGTGGGGTTTTCAGTGGAAGGAGCAGAGCCCCACAAGGCAATAATTTCAGACTGTGATACAGTTTATGAAAAATTGAAATCCCTTGAACTGTTTTTTTAGGTATTTCCCAAGTGTACTTGTGCTACCTCTGATAATACTGCTACCATAGCTATCGAGTACATGCCATCTGGACACAAGGAGTCCCTACTTTATACAAAAGGTATTTCTCATTAGCTCTTCAGACATTATATTATAGACACTTCTATGTGTCCTGAAAGCCTTTTCTGAAGTCTTGCAAATGCCACAAAGCTCAGCTGCCACTGACAATTCAAGTACATGCAAGAAAGGGATTTGTTGGCTTTGTTTGTTTTTTTGAATAACGTAAAATGAATGAAAGTTACACAGTGCATTTGTTTTTTCCTGACTCATCAATCCTAATTGATGTATTTTTTTTTGTCTTACACTTTTTGGTAAACATCAAGAGGTGTGAGCCACAAATTGCTGAGAAAAATACTGTGACACATGAAATGCTGGGAACAATTCTTAACACGTTGATTTTGTATATTGTATCTATATTGTTTCTAACAGAGTTAATACAGTTTTAAACTTACAGAGGAGACAAAAGAATCACACATGGTGTTTGTTTTGTTATGTAATGTACATGCATTGCCATGAGAGATAAATATTGCCAAGAAGAAACATATTAAGACAATAGCTCTTTGGAATAACACCTGCTGTTTAAGATTTATTTTGGAAGCTGTTAGCCCATCTTTAGTCAGAGATCTTTTTTTTTCAGAGTTTTTCCTGTGACTTGAGTGGTGGCTTTGCTAGGTGACCTCCTGACTGACTGTGCAGTTGGCATAATGTATTAGCAAATACGGTAACCTATGTTAATGTTTTCAGCCTCCACTAAGATTTTGAAAATTGCAGGGCATCTTATAAATAGATACAGTGAGAAGTAGTCACAGTAAACATTTTGTATTTCCTGTTCCTTAGATATTTTTTTTTTTAGCTAAAAGCAACACTGTGTAGTTCAGCAATGTCTGAAGTAAGGGTCACTTCTCTGAGAAGAAAGAAACTCTTACTTTTGATTTTTTTTGAGTTCATACTAAGTGGGACATTTGGAATTTTTCTTTACTGCGTTATTTAAAGACTGACCTCCACATTTGGGAATTCACTAACTCTGTTAGTAAACAGTAACTGTGCAACATCCTACTGTTCTTAACTATTTCCAAATCAAACTTTGGCTGATTGATAATAAATAAGTGATTGTGCTACCTTTCAGCATCCCGTTTCCTCAATATCAGTCAGTACTTTTGCAGAAAAGCCACTCAGAAAATTTATGCTCGAACAATTCTAGCATTTATGACTTAGTGGGTTTTGCTGGAGAACTGTTCCAATGTCCAAGTGAATGTGCAAATGACTGAAATTTTTAGCAAGTGAAGTGGTTTGGCTTTGGATGAATAGATATTTACATGTGCTTTCACAATGAATAAGTTCAAGTTTTTACTAAGTGAATGAAATTACACTTATAATTTAAAAGCAAATGTGCTTGGTCCAGACTAGACTATTATTGTTTCCTCCCCCACTCAAAGGCAAGATATTAATTAAAACAAGTGCATTTTTATTTCAACCAATTTTCTTACATAGCTAGTGGCTTTTTCATCTTCACAGCACATCAATGAAGAAAAAAGCTATGATTCTCAGAAATACCATCAAATAAAGCCCTCATGAAAAATTAAGTTAGATTCTTCTTATGATAGAACTTTGCTGGTTTTTTTGAAGATTTCCTGGCTTAGGATAAAAGATAGATAGCAATGTAATTTATATTTCAGATCTCAGTTGGTATGACATGCATGTGATCAATACCGATCAGATAGACTAAGCCTCTTGGCTTAGAAATTTCATGCAGAAATGCAGAGTCTAATTAATAAATCTCTTAGATGCAGATAAGGTGCAGCAGATAACAGAAATGATTCTTCAAACCCCCTTGAAAACTACCTGTCATAGTCAGATTGTCAATGGAGCTATTCTCATTTGTGGATACGGCATTATTTCTTATCATGGGGTATCTACACTTTTTGTAGATTGCTTTTTATAATCACATGAAAGCTATGAAACGCTTTGGGTCTAGGCTTTTAACAAAGAGCACTCAGTGGGAATGTCATTTTTTAACTAGATTTCTCCGAAAACTTGTTCGCAGTAGCCAGTGAGGATAATTTTATGCAAGGTTTGCCTTGGAGGATAATGAAAAAGGGTGCACATTTATTTAGAAACAGATGTGGCATTTTTTATAGGGGAAAAAAATAATCAGTGTTAGAATTTAGACAACATATCTGGCTTAAAATTATCCTGAGAAACAAAACTGGGGTTTCTCCAGATGATTGAAGTTATTTTCATGAATAAAGATCAACTTTGTCCCCTTGTAAAATGGCTGTGCCTTGACGTTAGTAGCTGAAGTTAACACTGGCTTCATACACTGACACGCTTCCATTTGCGTATTGTTTAGTTCTTACATATTTGTGCCTGGTGAGTCTTTTGTATTTTATCGTTCCATCACAGAAAGAGAGGACACGCACTGAAACGGTATCATAGCTTTTTGCAGATGTGAGTTCTTCAAGGTTCTCCACTGAGAACTGAGAGTCTCCAGCTGTCACAGGGGAAAAGGGAAAGCAGAGCGCTATGTGTTGGTATCTTCTTAGTGCTTCAGACATCTTCATGTATCTTAAGCTATTGGTTTTACATATTGCTAACGTAATTAAGTAAGTAAGTGTTGCAA
Source organism: Platalea leucorodia (assembly GCF_965183815.1). Lineage (NCBI taxonomy): Eukaryota > Metazoa > Chordata > Aves > Pelecaniformes > Threskiornithidae > Platalea > Platalea leucorodia. The sequence goes on from NC_138831.1 coordinate 32,624,025, forward strand.
AAATTTCTAAGAATTATCTTAATAAGTATTACTTAGCAGTTTTCTAACTAAGTAATAGCAGTTATTGCAACTATTCTGCTATTCTAGTTGTTGTAATTTGGGTGTTATTTTAGTATTTGACATAATTGTTGAGAAACCTTTTGTTTTCCCTTATTTTCTGCAAATGCATTCAGCATTAATGAAATCTCCTGGGCACTATTTAGCAACAAGCTTAAAAACAGTGAAAAATGAAGTTACTATGAATTTTTTAAATTGAAAAGTAAATCAAATTAAAAACAATATAAAATACGTTTATTTCTGCAGAATGCTGAACTTTTCTTTAGAAAAGGCAATATGGCAAAATCATCAATACTGATCTCTTCCATCTGTTAAGTCCAAAAATATGTGCCTTAAATATATAGTTACCTCTGAGACTGTAACAATCAAAAATTGCAGCAAGGGAAATTCTCAATAGCTAAAAGGAATAAAACACCCCTCATAATCAGAGTGGATAAGGAACGGGTTGCTCGGAGAGGCTGTGGCATGACCGGTTTTGAAGATTTTCGAAATTGTTCAAACACAGCTCTTCGCAACCTGATCTAACTCATCACAAAGTCCTCTCATCTCTGTAGGCTTTGTGATGAGTGTTGATGCCACATTATCTGGCTGATTTCCCAACTGCTAATAGGCATACACTCTGTTTAGTGAGGTACAGTGGGTAAAATTTGCCATCTGTTCACTTGCCAACAGTCAGATGGTAGGAGCTGGAGATTTTGTAATATTAATGCAGTAAAATAGGAGAAGAAAGCTTGGTTATTGAGCTATCAATCTATGTACCCACCTCAGATTAGCATTAGAATTGCTGTGACTATTATTTATTTATGCATGCAAGATTGTGTAATGGGCAATGATAAACAAGTATTTGTTGTTGCAATGTGTGTATTCACAAAACTGAAGCTTTAACTGATACTTTCAATGCAGATTTCCTGGGTTTTTTAGGCTTCATTTTTTGTAAAGGCTTCCCTAAGAGGTTTGAGCAAATCTTGCCACATAAATAGCAAAATCACAAAGTTAAGTGTTGTATTTATGTTTTCTTTTTAGTAAATTGTTATGCAGTGATGGAATCATCAAATCCTTTTATTTAATGAAGTGCTACAATAATACACAAGGAGCCTCTATACATCAACCAGAACACGTTGTTTTTGACGACTTTCCGCTGAGTGAAACTACTGATTCCATTCATATTTATCAAGTGAGTCATGTCTATTCAATGTTGGTATTTAGAAAAAATGGGCAGAATGCATGTTTTTTTCCCTGAGGCGAATTAACATTATCTGTATATTCAATGAATGGTAAGCAAATACCAAAATTTCTCTTTGTCCTGTATCTGTTCTTCTACATACAGAATTCATACATCATGTAACTGTGTATGAGGTTTTCTGGGGGGTCAGTTCCCCCCCATTTTGGACTGTTTACCTTTTTCCTTGAGAACACACAAGGGATGGTACCTACCAACAGACAGAGCTGCATTAATGTCATTTTTAAGTGGCATCCTATCTGCAAGGGAAGCTCAGGAAGATTGACAAGGGATTTTTTGCTAATAGAGGTGCAAAAATATTTATCTTTATTTTCAAGTAACATCTCAGTACTTAAAGTAACCACACACATGGCTGACAAAATATCTATTTAAACTGTCACCTTCACAGTTCTTCCATTCTTAATTCCGTTCCATTTTCCTTTTATTTTTTTAAATCTATGTAGTTTTACTGAAACAGGATATATGACACAGATGTGGCTTGCTGGGGTTCTTTTGCAGGTGAAATCACATTAGTTTAGGAGCAATTTTTTGATCCACTAGGTCATATATTTATGTTTGATAGGAAAGCATGTTTGTAAAGAGCAGTAGAAATTTCATTTACTCAAATATATGCTATAACAAGACGATTTTAAAAATTCACGGAGTTCTTTGAGTTCTTTAGGTAAACACTTTAGTCAATTAGGAAATTACTTAACCACACACAATCTATTTGCTTATGTTTTTCAACACCCTTTATAGTTGTGTTTAACTTTTCTTTGGTTTTTGCTGTGCAGAAATCGTTATGCCCATTATGAAAAGTGAAGTAGAAAATGAATATATCATCCTGGCTATATTGTATAATTGTTATAGAGAGCATTTAATGCCATCGATTTGCATGATTGTTCTTATATTTACAAACACTAAGAGCATGAGTTGCCACTGATTAGCCAGTACTTTTGCTCAAACCTTAGTTATTCAGCTGTGGTTTGTATATACAAAAGCATAATAAGCTAAAGTCTTCTAAAACTTCATTAAAAAAAGTCACAAATGAAAGTTTGTTACCTAACAGAATGGCAGCAGGAGCTCTATTCACAATTTCCTGCCATGTTTTCTTGCATTGACACTTCCCTGTGATAGGAATGGCTTTGAACAGCCAACACTGCACAAAAGAAGTAAACAAATAAATAAAACATAAATTGTCATTTTCTACAGTTTCTCTAGTTTACCTAATTAGCAATTTGTCTTCCTATCTGAAGCTAAATAGACCATAAAATGAGAATTCAGTAATTTTTGACTAAAACTCTCTCCTCTACTTCAAACACTAGGATATGCAGAAATCATCAGTTAAGTGGTCAGGAACTTTTAAGGCATTATGGAAGACAAGTTGTATTAACACATTACTTAAAGTTAAAAAAATTGTCAGGAATGAATTTGACCTTGGAAAACAAGAAAAAATGGCATGAAAGCACTGCTTCAATAAAATTAACGCTATGTTGTTCAGGTATTTCAGGAAACACTTCTGTAAGAGAGCTGCTTTATTCTAGGAGTCAGTGCAACCTCTTCTTATAATGGAAAGAAAAAAATCTTCCAATGTAAGTTTGTATCTGTGACAAACATTACTGCTAAGTCACTAGCTAGAATGTACACAGGATATAGTTAGATATGCAGAGACCTTAGCTGTAGAGATAGATACACATAATTGTAGTGGTCTTTGGGGGCTGACTGTTCTTATCACAAGATGACAAATAAAGTGTTTTGGGTTAATGATTTTGGTTTTTGGCTATGACTTAAAACCGTAAAAACTTTTTATAATAGCTGGTCTCTTCATATTACATTATTGCCATTTACTGGGGCAAAAGTGTGCTCTATTGGCAATAAACAACAAGTTCTGTCTTCCAGGAAACAACCTGGCATTACTCCTTGGTATGCCGAATTCTGCAGTCACAAAGAAGTTGTGTGGGTTGTTACCTGGTATTTTCAATTCCCTTCTACCTCTTCCCTTCAGCTGGGGCTGCACGGCTAGAAGGCGCGTCCCCTGGGTGGTGGATAGGGGATCCCTCTCTGGAGGGTGCACTGGATAAAGTTGAAGAAGGTGCCGCGAACCAACGCAGCCTAAGGGAAGGCCACCCTGACAGAAAAACCACTGGCCCTCCAAGTCATGGGGGTTGGGCAGGAGGCCAACTACCTCCTCCCAGGAAAAAAAAGTTGCAGAAACGATGAGCATCAACTCGGAGATGGAGAAAATCAGTAATGAAGTGAGGAGGAGGAGATGGAACTGGATCGGTCATGTCTTGAGGGAAAAACCAACAGAAGACTGCGCTGTGGCCCTTGGGACTCCAGAGCACGCAGCCGCAGACCGATCGAAGTGGAAGAATGATGTTCACGCCTTGTGTGCCTCCTGGCACTGAGAGAATTCAGATCAGATCTACCTCTTCTCTCCCTAACATAATGAGTTATTAGAGAGGCTCTAGTCAATGTTGGTTTTTTATATAGCTTTATTTAAAATAATTTAAAGTATTTCTCATTCTTCCATAGTTTTAGATTATTTTAATGCCATCCATGAATAAAAACCTGTAGTGTAATCTCATCTGTTAAAGTAATCATGTCAGAATCATGATATGTTTAGTTTGAAGGCACAGAGACAGACTTATGGTCCTTGAAATCACCTCTGGATTGCCACAGCTACAGTTCTTATAAATAACAAAACCAGCACTAACAACTCAACATAAAACCAATTTATCCACACTCAGGCATAGACCAGTTTTGCAAAAGGGCTAGAATGCACCATGCTCAGATGATTTTGAGCAATACTGTGACTATTAATAAAGCATCTGACAGTGCTTGTGCAAGAACTGCCACAGTAGGTGGGAGGGAAAGGGCTTCCAGCGTGCACTGATGCATTGTAGCCATTACTAGTGGCTGCTTATGGAAGAACACAAGGAGATACTTTCCACAGATGAACCCCCCTAGCATTTCCATGCTTCTCCAGCATTCAATAATATGACTTCCCCAGTCAAACCCGCATCCAGACCATCATGTTTAACAGCCACAGCAGGCCTGAACTTTGGTCTTTATGGCATAAGGGTCTGACTTATCTATTGAATCTTTGATGTTAAAAATGCTTGCAGGAAAGGTAGGCATATATATGTACAGTAATGGGGTACAGGTGTGGCATTTGTCTCTTACAATGTGGAAAAAGGTGCTAAATAATAAATAATAGTAATAAATAATAATAAATAATGTGCTGCTTGCACGCTCTGGACTGGACTCTATGGTTTATCATATATTTAACAAACTGAAAATGCATTTGACACATCATTATTTGGATGAGGGTGATCTCATGTGTGTGTCCGCTATTCAAATAAAGTCAAAAGAGATACAAGCAGAGATCTTTGGATTTACCTCAACGACAGCAAAAGGGAGCTTGCAAGCCTGAAACACAGGCTGTAACAGAACCTGAGGGGTAACAGTTCCTGATGGACCTTTCCTTTATCAGTTTACTTAAATCTTTTGCTTAAACTATTTGCGGTTTTGTAACATCTTCTTGCACTAAGCTGCACAATATATTTGTATGCTGTTTAAAGCAGTATTTGTCTCACCGTGTTAACAGTCTGATCATGTTCATGTGGTCTTGATGTATTTTGATATCTTTTTGAGATTGAATCCTATTGCTAATATTAATTTTCTTTCTCTGGAACACATTTTTAGACTGAATGTGTCATTTTGAGCTTCAAAGTGCTGTTCCTCCATGAATAATGGAGCTCCTACGAGTTCAGAATGACTTTACATAACCGGTTTGAAATTAGTCCCCCTGAGATTTAAAAAACTTGTTCCAGTGTTGACACCACTGCCTGCAGGTTCACCACACAGAGTAGCATGCTCTTATCTACTTCCTCTGCAGTGCTATTAACTCTAAAAAAATATGGGTTTTACAAGTGACATTTTTACTTGCGTCCCCTTCGTCTGCGAGTTTTCACGTCACTTGAACGGCTAGATAACAGCAATGATAGTTTTCTTATGAACCATAAGCACAAGCCAGATTCTGTCTAATGCCAGCTGAACGGGCGCAAACAGGTGTTCATCCCGGGGGCTGCATTCAGCATGTGCATAAATCCTAAATATAGAGCTGAATGGGAGAGGAGGCACTGCCGCAGTGAAGCCTCGCGGTTGCCTATGCCCGTTACTAGGCCGTACCTCAGGTGCGAACACAGCTTCCGGCGGGAACCGCCTGAGGGGTGCCCGAGGGGCACCAGGCCGGGCGCCTTCCACGCACTGCCCGGTCAGCCTCCAGTCAAACCCGCACGCCCTTCCCGGGGCTGGTGAGGAGGCGAGATGGGGGTGCCGGTAAGAGACAGGAAGGTTGCCGTGGCTGCACTCAGCACACGGCGGTCGCTTCGCCCGCCGAGGAGCCGGGGGAGGCCCGCCTGCGGCCGCGCTCCGGCGGAGCTGCCGCGCCGCGCCGTGAGGGGGCGCCACCCCCGAAACACCGGTCCCGTCCCTCCCCTCCCCGCCGCCGCCACGCGCCCCTTTGCCGCCGCGGCTCTGAGGCGCCGCCGGCTCCCGCAGCCCGGGGCTCCCTACCCCGGCCCTCGGCCTCGGGAAACGCGCCCGCGGGCCAGCCCGTGCCCGGCGACTGCCGCGCAGCCGCGCCTAGCCCGCCCCTCGCCCCCTGCGCGGGCCCGCCAGCCCGTCAGGCGCTGGGCCGCGCCCCGCCCCCGCCCCGTCACCTGACTGCCGGGACGCGCCCGGCGCTGGTTTACGCCGCGCCCGGCCGCCCCCTCCTCTCTTCTCCTCTCCGCTGCCCTCCCCTCCCCTCCCGTCCCCTGCCGGTGGGCCGCGGCTGGCGTGCGGCGAGGCCCGCCTCCGCCATGGTGCTGGAGTCGGTGGTGGCGGATCTGCTGAACCGCTTCCTGGGCGACTATGTGGAGAACCTGAACAAGTCTCAGCTCAAGCTGGGCATATGGGGGGGTAAGGAGCCCCTTCCCTCTCCCACCCCGTCTCCGCGGCGCTGCGGGGCCGCCGCTGTCACCGGGGGCGGGCGCTTCATCGCGCCGCGGTGGGGAGCGGGTCTCGTTGGCAGCGGTCCCCCGTGAGGGGTTGGCGGGCTGTAGGACCGCCGTCCCCGCTGAGGGGCGGTCGGTACTGTGGGTTTGCGGCCCCGTGAGGGGAGGGTGAGCTGCGGAGCAGCGGCCCTCCGTGAGGGGCGCCCGGTCAGTCTGTGGCCGCGGACCTGCTCTTGCCCCAGCCCTTTCCCGCCGTGCGGGGCGGTCGGTCGGTCTCTGGCCGGGGACCCGCCCCCCCGCTCCGTGGCGGGCCGTCGGTCGTTCCCTGCCTGTGGCCCCCTCTCCCTCCCTCCTCCTGAGGGGCGGTCGGGCGACCGGGCCGGTCTGTGGGGCTGCGGCTCCCCGCGGTGGCGCCCCCCCCGCGACGGGCTCTCTCCGGCGGCGGGCGGAGGCTCTGGCGGTTGCGCCGCCGTGAGGCGAGGGTCTGCCTGCGAGGGGAGCTGGGGCGGGGTACCCGCGCAGGCACAGGGCGGCAGGTGGGGGAGAAAGAGCGGAGTTGGGGTCTCCCTCCCGACGAGGCGGGGGCCTGGGCGCGGGTACCTGAGTGGGTTCCCCGCTGTGGCAGTTGCTCCGAGAGGCTGAGGCGAGGCGTGGGCGCACGTCGCTCGCCTCGGAGTGCTCTGAAGCAGGACACAGTCAACAAGGAAAAAAACCCCATTTTGTTCTCGAGAGTATACTGGGTGGCAGCGCGGGTGTGCTGTCGGGTCTGTCTGCGGTGCAGCGGAGCGTGGGGGGGCTCATGCATGGTCGCCCCAGAAAGAGGGGAGGCCTTGGTTGCGGTGCAGCTGATGGGGTGCTTGGGGTAAATAATGTGTATTGAACAGATGTGATAGTGCAATAACGTGGAGTTCTCGGTAAATATATCAAACGTTTCAGTTTGCTACCCTGTAGGCATGCAAAAAAACCGGTTGAAGTACTGTCTAGAGAAGGCTGGCTGTTTTAGATGCCTTCCATACGTAAGGGACAAGACTTTACTTGTCATGTTAATTTTGCTCTTGCCACGATAGTAAGTATTTTAACATTTATAAATTATTAATACTTGTAATAAAAATGGAACATAGCTCTAAGGAATCTGGCATTAAAGCACTAAGAGGTATATTATATGTGCTTTCTGCAGGTATAATTCTGTGTGCCGGTGTTCCCTTTGGAAATCCTGTTATGTTGCCTGTGTCAGGAAAAGTATTTGTGAAAATAGGCATATGTTTTTCTGGACCTATGATTCATGATTTTTCTGTTATATAAAATCATCAAAAACAAGATACAATTTTCCTAGTCTACCCTACCGGGATAGAACTGTAATTATCATTCACAACAAAGTGAATAATAAGAAAGATTTCTTATTATTGTAGGTGTATTTAATAGAGTAGAAACATGCAGACATCTAACTTGGTGATATTTCTGTAATCTCTGCCACCATAAAATTTTGTCTGAATAATCACTGTTTAATGACTCTTAAAAATTAGACATTTCTTGTGCTATCCTGTAACTGGAGTAAGGTTTTTCCAATTTTATCCATGTGTACTCGGGAGGGTTATAGTTGTGTTCCTTGTTCCAACTTACATAATAGTTGAAGTCACTTGTTCTGTACTTCTCTTTTTCTTCTAAATAGGTAATGTGGCACTTGACAATTTACAGATAAAGGAGAATGCATTAGTAAGTATTCTAAAAACTTATACATTTGTTTTTATGGGTTTAGAGACTAAGTCATAGGATGAAATATTACTGTAGCCTCACGTTACACAATATGCCTTCTTTACTCGTTACTGGAAGTAAGTCCTTGGTTAACTGCTTCTAATTTTGCTTATGTTACTGGAAGAGAAAGAAAAGAAGCTATGTGTGAAAAGGTAAGTGTGCTGCTTCAGAAGAGAGAAATAACTTCTGAGAAGATAACAGTAGGGTTATAAAGTAAGTTTCCCAGTGTTTTATACATACATGCATATACAACCTGTCCTAGTGTTTGAGGCTTGAAATGATAAAACTTCAAATAAGGTATTGGTGCATTTCTGTTACCCTTTTGGTCATCCAGCACAACTTCAAGGATTTAATTTTTGCTGTGACTGCTACTGTATAATCATACTTCTGGTAAGTCCTAGGTTTTTTTCTTCACTTGTTTGTCCATGCAGTAGGTATTTGTATGTTTCTGAATGATTTACTAGATCTAATGGGTTTGCAGAGGCCTACGTATTCTTTTTCTTTTCAGCTTTGGTTGAATAAATGGATTTTTCAAGGCCTGACTCCTGCAAATTGATTGATCTCATTGAAGTCTTCTGAAAGACAGTGGTTCATTTCTCAATTGTTGGTGTGGGGATGAAGGCGGAAAAAGTTCATCCTTCTACATCAGTTGATGTGACTGAAGCTTATGTTTATGACTTTCTGTGTAAATTTGTGCTTATTTAAAACTGGCAGGGAAGACATTTTTAAGATGTGTACTCTCTGAAAGTAAATATGGTTATTCAAATGCTCTATTCTGTTTCTTTTAAAATAGGAATGACAGAGTGAAGAAAAAACAAGAAATAACTTGCATTAAGTGCCCATATTCTTGTCTGAAAAAAAACTTGGCTGATTTTTATGTTCTTTAATTGGGCTAATGAACACCTGTACTATTGAGAGAATCTCACTGCAATCTTTAGTGTGCTTCAGACTTCAGTAAAGAGAACTGTTACTCTTCTGTGAATCGAAAACATGTTGGATCTTTGTATGACCTAATCATTGGTTTCTCTTCATTGTTCCGAAGTTTCATGTTTTACCTGCCCATTTCATCCATTCCTGATAGCTTTGTTGTACTCAAAAAAACTCTTGATACAAATATTATTGTAATCTGGTAGTTAAAAAAGGAAGGGAGGAAGTGTTATCTACTTTGTACATGTCTGTCTTTCTTATGATGACAGCAAGGTTGATTATGGTTCTAGCAGTTCTGACTTAGAAAAATGCATGGTCGTGTATGTGACTGACCAGCTGAAAGAGAGCTAAGATGAATTCAGGAACTGAAAACAAAGGATGCTTCTCACTGCTTTACAATTGCAATATATTAAATTCCTATGCAAAAGTAATTAAAGGAAGGTTGATATTGAACACCATTTTTAGAGAACTAGACTACGTCTTCTTGAAAAAGAAAGCATTAAAGGAATGTGATATGGTCCAGCTTTTTCTTTTCTAGTTTGCCTGTCTGCTGCTGTCTGGATTGTTTTTGTTTTCCTCTTAAGGTTTTCTACCAAAAAATAACTAGCTTTTAGTTTCTGTGTATAGATACAATACTTTTCAAATGTGAGAAAAGCAAGTCCTTAGGAAAAGGGAGATGAGCAAATAGTTACTTTTAGTGTTACACTTGCTGAGTCTGTTTTTTTTTCCTTAGTCATAGTAACAGAACGTTACATTAAAGTGGAAGTTTGTCAGACTTCAGTCAAAATTTAGGCTTCAGCTTATGCAAAGTCAACTTAAGATTAGTGTAAGATTTCTAAAATAAAATTGTACAAAATTATTTTACAAATGAATTCTTAGGCACCTTGAAAATGTAACCACTTTTTTCCCCAAAATATGTTAGAGTTTGCTGACACAAAGTGCTGAAGTGTCATTCTGTGAAACGTACTTTGATCTTTTGAGGCTGGTGTTTTGTTTTGTGTGACATCAGCTAAAAAAATACGGAAGTGTAATGGGGCAGTTGCTATTAATGTTCCTTTTTTACTTCATTAAAAACTTGTAGTAGTGATAGTAATGAATTCTTTCTGATGGATTTCTCGAGCTTTATCCTGTTTTTCAATCATAATGAAAAATGACTGATGACAAACTTGACCTAAGCTCTTTAGCAACCTATTACATGTTTCTCAGCTTATATTGTTAGAGTCATTACCATCAAAAAGTTTGAACTCTGAGCTCCTTTACTTGTGAATTTGTATCCAGTATCCAGCTGGTCACAGCTCTTAATCTTCAAAGCTGCTATTGCCTGTTCCTTCTCAGTTACAGTCTTGAAGTATTTTCAGTAAATCATCTTTTTGCATGTTAACATCAAACCCCAATGCTCTCACAGTTTTTAATTTATGTTAATCTGTTGACTTTACTCAACTAGTCTAAAACATCTTTAATTTCTAGCCTTTCCTTATTTATTTTTTTTTCCTCCTCTGGAATTTAATCTTCTGAAAACTAATTTTTCAAGGTCAAACTCATGGTCTTGTCCTTTCAGCAGGCCAAACTGAGCTGGTCCCCCTTAGAATTCAGCTGAGAGTCATAAATGCAGTATTAAATGGGGTGGATTTGGTTGCTGGTATCTGCTTCTACATGACTGCTCCTGGCTCTATCGAGAGCAGAGATCTTTGTTTGCTCTCACAGTTTGTTTCAACCTCTTATGCATGTTCTTACTACTAAAAACAAAGTTTGGAGATCAAACTATTTAAAGTGAGTCTGTTTTCTCTTTCTCTCCGGATGCATTTCAATGAAAAATAAAAACTGAGAAGAAAACTTCCAGTTAAGCTTATTGACCAGATTTTTAACATGCAACAGTCTGCCGGAAGAAATATTTGGGAGATGCTGAAGTGCGGTGGTCACCAGGAAGAATTTAAAGCATAAGGAAAAGTTTCTAGGACTATGCAGTTATAACCAGAAAAGGGTTAAAATATTACATAGCTCTTGCTTTTCAGTTGTTTCTTTGAGGCGCTAAAAAAGAATAAGCCACAGAAATATTGTCACTAGTTTAGTCACTTAATTAAAGTTGGTTGTTGTTAGGCTCCTAACTGCAGCTCAGAATGCTTTTTAAAAACTGTGGGAATCTCGCAGAGATGTTGGTTTGGATATTAATCTTATTTTTTTTGAGCAGCCCTGTTAAATATTTATAAGTTGTTGGAAAAGTGGTGGTCAAGGTTGTTTTCTAGTACATGGGAAAAGAAAAGTGGTTAATATCTGTCTCATTTGGGAAAATGGGTTTGCTTTTTATAATCTTTAAGACTTTTCTTCAGGTCTTTGAATTATCATTAACTTATTTGAAAAGAATATGGAAGTGGAAGACAGTTCTGGAATCTTGATATTTTAACTTATTTTTTATTTTTTCATTTTATTTATTTATTTATTTATTTTCTCCCACTTCCTCTTTACTTTGTCCCTCTTTTATGTTCTTGATAGTCCTGTGGTTGTATACCTGGTTTTGCTGTACACTATATAGGAGAGATACTTTGTGAGGTTTTAATTGATGGTAATAGTTGTTTGCTTGTCACACGTTCCTCGTCTTTATGAGCCTGTCTTGTTCTTGATGTTTGGCAAGCATTTTGCAAAGAACTTCTCAGTATTGTTAGTGAGACTTTTTATACGTTTGTAAATACTAAGTGCTATTATCAGAAAGAAAAGACCCATGTGGCAAATGAATAAAAATATGAAATTAAATTCTTGTAGGTAGAGAAAATTTTACTTTTTAGTAACCTTTGGAGCGAAGCATTATCATATTTGTAGGAGAGAATTGTCAGAAATGTGTAAATGCTTTGTTTTAAGGCTTTCTACAAGCCTAACCGTATTTATGGATTCCTGAGTTCATGTGAGTATTGCTAAATACTTAAATCTGTCAGATGGAGAACTGTTTCTGTTCTGGAACTTAAGTTCTGAGAAAATAGCTTTAACAGAAGTAAAGATAATGATTTTGCTCTATAAACCTGCTTATCTTTAAAAGCATGGATCTGTTTAATACTATATTTTTTTTCTTTGCAGAATGAACTGGATGTACCTTTTAGAATAAAAGTTGGTCAGATAGGTAAGTTTTTGTTTCAGTGTAAAAGTATTGAAATGGAAATTTTAGTACAGGCCTTAAGGTCAGTCCTGCCTCTGAATTTCTTTTATCAAGCTTTCTTAAGAGATCTCTGTAACTGTACTCGCTGTTGAAACTGGCATAGAAGTCTAATGTGACTGCCCTGGATAAATCATAAATGTTATCTGGCAAACCATGTTTGTGTAACTTTACAGGCTGGTATGAAAAACATGTCTGAGAGGTTCTTGCCAGATACATGGATGATTAAGGGAGCTGTTTAGTATAGGCAGAATGTGTGTGGCTCTTTAAAGGACAGATTAGGAATATGAAGAATTTAAGTAAGATTCCTGAAACTGGCAAACATGCCAAGGGTTTAGGAACTCTTAGATATATGTGTGTGTTTCTTTTTTCTAAATTCCTTTCCCTGGTGGTCAGCATTGCTTTTTCACATGAAACATTTGTTGGAGATGAATGTGTGTTGTACTACTTCTTCTGCTTCCCTGGGAAAATCACATTCATCCCAGTGAATTGAATTCCAGTTATGATCTCAGGTTTTGATCTGAAGTCTTCTGACTCAAACCGCATCTTATTGCTTAAATCTATGGCTTATATTTTCTATGAATGTATTTTATCACTTCAAGGGCCTTAAAATGTTTAGGCCCATATGGTTTCTTCTTACCTTCTAAGGTGTTTAGGACATCAGGCTACAGAGCTAATGCTCTTCGATGCCTGAGGTGTTGTTTGGACTAAGCACAGCATAGATTTTTGTTTTGATGTAACTGCATCTGGTTTGTTTAGATAAACTTACTCTGAAGATTCCTTGGAAGAATCTCTATGGCGAGGCAGTTGTTGCAACTCTAGAAGGCTTGTATCTTCTAATAGTTCCTGGAGCAAGTACGTAAACTCTTCAACAACACAGTTAAATAATGGAAGAGAAAAATATCTAAGGGTACCACGTATTTGAGTAAATAATAGCAAGTACTTCATGTAAGCTGCCATTTTTACATTCTGTTCCCTCAGGGGAATTTCTAGACAAATGCTGGCAAGTTAGTGAAATAAGGGTGGGAGAAAACAGCACCTGTTGCTTTTATGGAAATCCTTGGTTGTATCCATTCCAAGTTCAATTCAACAGCCAGGTTTCCTCTAAAGTGTGCTTATCCTGAATCCACTTCTCTGGCATGTTTTAGATCTTTTGGCTGTTGCATGATACAGTTCATCTGCTTCTAACTCACAACAATTGGAAGTAGTAGTTCCATTAGAACTGTTTTTAGGGAGAGGGAAAAGGGTCTGAAAGCTTGGTTAGTTTTCTCTGAAATCAGAACCTCCAGTGTATTAAGAAAACTTGCAAGTTTCTAGAAGGTCAAATATATGTGTAGTAGAACTTACAAACCTTCATTATGTTGCACAGACCACACTTAAGGGTCTGAATTTCCACGGGAAGGTTCTCCTATGAAATAATGCTCAAATGTTGGTATGATCCTTTTGTGTCTTACTGTGTAAAAATAACAATTTCAGAGGCTGGATGCAGCTTTCACAATTAAACCTATAATAGCCTTTATCTCAAACAAGGTGTTTTGCAACATAATGTTGAATATGGTGTGTGTTGCTTGATTATGCTTTTATGTAACCTGAAATTTAGGGTTAAAGCTGTCCCAACTTGGCTTACAGGCATTAAATATGATGCAGAGAAGGAAGAAAAATACTTACAGGATAATAAACAAAAGGAATTGGCAAGAATTGAGGAAGCCTTGCAGAAAGCAGCAGAAAAAGGTACTGAGTTAATAATACAACTCTCCATTGGAATTTGAGGACTTAGACTGTGCTATGAAAGAAAAGTCCAGTTTTGTGATTGACTTACTAAATTATGTTTTTTCAAGTGTCTAGCTAATCTTACTACAGTGCTTTGAAAAGCCTTTTTCCTCTAAACTTCAAAAGAAACGTTATTTGTTTTGTTTACCATTCATTTATCCAGTCAGCTTCCATTGGAAATGGGAATTTGATAATCTGGTATGTCTTTTTTTTTTTTTTTTTCTTTTTTCTTAAAGCTCTAGGGGAACATGACCAACAATAGAAACTGCATTGCATAAGGCTAATGTTATCTTGCTTTAGAGCTTCAATAATAGATGTTTAATGATGTGTTTTAGAGGCGCATGTGACAGGTTGTTCCTTGCTTAGAGGAAACTTTAAGGAGAGTGGTAAGGTTTGTATGTTTTTACTTCAACAATAATGCTTTTGTTTTGGTTTCTGCTGTCGTTTTATGATGTACTGCATTTTGACTGGTTTGAGAAATGAGACTCTCTTGGGCAGGAAATAATTCATGACACAGGAAAACTAATTGAACACGAACATAGGAAACTTCACTTAAACTTTTGATCTAGGTCATGAATAATTTTAAATTTTGAATTATATGTTAAAACAATTGATCATTTCAGTACAGTTAACCTGATTTGTGGTTTTTGGTTTTTTTCTTGTTTTGTTTTTTTGTCGTAACAAATATCTTGAACAAAATTATGGTATAAATTAGGCTTGCTTGGACAGACACCAAGCTCGGAACCAATGACAGTTAACTACATATGGTAGAGGAAAAAGTTATTACTGAAGTTTTTGTCTGAAGTGAGAGCTGTTTGTTGGGTGCTATAATGGTTCTTAAGATGCACCTCTAGGATACCTGTAATGCTGCAAGTCATTTGCCTTGGAAAAGTTACTGAAAATGAAATGATGCTTAGAACACTTGGAAAAAGATAGTTTGGTTGTAATCTCTCTGCTTATTTACTTTTTCAGTTACAGGACTGCTGCCTTGTTCCTGTTTTGCTAGTTTGAGATGTACATTTGCGGTTTCCTTCAAACAGCAATCTGGCAATCCGTTTACAGTGAAGAAAGGAACCTTGCTTTATTTCTTGTCTTTAATATGCCAGAAACTGTATGAGAGCCAAGACAACTTCAGTGAATGAATTTTGCAGCCATTACTTCTTACTGGGGCAAAGGAATGTTCGTAGAGGTTTAACCTTGGTTATGTAGAACTTGGATACTGTAAAGCAGCAGTGTTTCAGCCATTATTCTTTACACCAGTAGCAGTGGGATGAAGGGATAATATAACAAGAAGAATTTAACCTGATGGGCACTACGTGAGGAATTCTAATTCTGGAACTTCATGTAATTAAGAGCGAGTCTGGGCACAGGTGACAGTCATATTTTTTTTTTTAAAGAAACTTACTACATCCAGCATTTGTAAGGCTTTTGAAAAAAAAATCATATAAAAATGATATCTCAGTAGCTCAACTCCTTATGTAAAGAACTAGAATTAGATTTAGTTGTGTTTTGCAGTTTTAAACTTTCAGCCTTGTGAAGGAGAAGCTAGAGGAACATTTAAATTGGATTATTTTAAACTGTAGTTATCCTTGCAGTCATACTGCAGCATGATCCTTATGGGTCCCTTCCAACTTGAGACATTCTGTGTTTCTATGGTCATACCTCGGTGGTAGCTATTTGTGTTTCTGGTGTTGTACTAGAATATTGTACTCAGGAGGACTTGTGTAGTTCTTGCATGAGCAGATCCCTTGCTTTTGCTAGATACAGAAGTCTTAGGGCCCAAGTTGTTCTACTGCACCATAAACTTCTAAGAAATTCAGCTTTCTGTAGGCTTTTAAGAGCCCACAATAGCTAGTGAAAATCTAGGAAATATATTGCATAGAAAGTTATCAGGGTCCATGAATTCTCAGCTGTATTTGCATTTCTGATTAGTACTCACCTTAATGCGTTTAGAATCTCTATTCGGTACTTGCATTTATTTAAGAGTCTCTTAGCATGAACAGTCCTGGGCATATTTTCTTTTGACATGCTATTTGAGTATTGAGCAAAATGGTCATGTCACTGTGTGGTTCGTGTAGTGTGATGAGAAGGTGATAACAAGCTCTGCTGACACAAGCTGACAAAACATTATTTTCTGTTTTCTAAGCTATTAAAATCTGTGAGTATCAAAACTCATATACAGAGACCAAAGCTTGCAGCTCTTATCTTTTGCTGATTTTAAGTAAAACGAAAATTGTGTAATTTGCCTATGTAGATAATCTTTGAAACTAGATAATCTGAAGTGATTTTGGCTGTCAGATACTGTAATGGCAATACTAACATGTCATACGAGTTTTATAAACTTAACATTAAATCAGGAGCTGATTTCCTCCTTTTAAACAAAATGCTTTTTTTTGGTAACTTGCTGCCATGTGGACCAAGGCACTCATTCACAAGATTCCTTGTATGGGTTGGAGAGTCTGATTTACAAGGACACCAAGCCTGGTGGGTATGCATGGTTACATTTTGCACGTGCATGATGGGTACGCAGTTTACGTTTTTAAAAACACTCTCCTCCATCCTGCCCCCCAAAAAAACCAGCCAAATGTAGAAATGAGAAAGCAGTACTTGTTTGGTAATCATCCACATATTAGTAGTTCTAGAAATAAGATTGTAATGACTGTGTATTCAAGTGGAAACTTGCAGTGGCTAGTCCTGTCTTAATTGAGTGGCTGTTCAAAAAGACCAACATTCTACTGTAGTTTTAAAACACTATCTCTAGGTGTTTTGAGAATAGAGGGGAATTACCGTTACTTAAAGTGTCTGGGTTTAAGATACTGGAAGTTCAGGCTGTCTTGAAACCATGGACAGGCAAAATGAACCATAGCAGATTGAAGGTTCTGTTTATTTGGATTGCTCTCAAGTTAGGCAATGAAACAGTTTCCATTGAAATTCAGAGGAACTGTTATTATGTTGTACCTGCTGTATTTTTGTCTTCTTGAGCCAGATTTTCAGAAATATATTCTTAGCCAAAATTACTTAGTGGGCTTTTGTCTGAACACAGGTTTAGAATGAGCTTAAAATCATACATTTAGTTTCTCCATAGTAATGGATGCAGGTAATCAAGCGGAAAATCGTGTTGCCTTAGTTTTGTCATACATGGGAGTGAAAGCCTGAGAACTACAAATTTAATAGTAAGTGAAGGAAGCTGTCTTTTTTAAAATATCATTTATAGAGGATTACTTGTACTGTTAAAAGGAACTGTCCAAAAGAAAACGTTGTTGATCACCTTACTTGCAAGGCAGGTTGAAGTCTTGGAAGGCACTTTCTCCTCCCTTGTTTGAACAAGCATACAAATTACATAAAAATAAAGGTGTTCCCCAGAGGTAAATACACTGTTGCACTTGCTTCCTTCTTGCTTTAGTGGGATACACCCTTCTCATGCTACAGCCTGCTGAAGTTAAGCGCAGGCAGCCCTAGCGCTAAGTTCTTTTTCCCTATGTGGGCAGAGAGGGGAAAGAAACAATGCAATTCACCAAACTGGTTTTCTTTAGCAATGTGGAAAAATATGAGCATTAATTTAATTCATGAAATGGTTGTGACTGTGTGGGTCATAATTTGTGTGTAAATAATAGAATTTAATTTCATAAAGCTTTTAAAGAGTCATCATTTTTGTATGCCTTTTTTGCAGTTACTAGTGTCATTCTTCCAGATTGCTTTCATATCATACTGTTGATTAGCATGAGAATCATATTGGAAAAGTGTTCTTTGGGTTTCCATGTACATCTCAAATATCTTAACTTGGAAGTTATGCTCTTTTATGGTAGAAGCCTCTTCTGTATTTAAACCTCCATGTTTTTTTTCCCCACAATTATGCTTTTGCCTGAGGTCATTAAATAAAAAGCAAACACTTGGATTACAGGAAAAACTTACTCACCAGGGTTTCTAATAAGCAGTCATGGCTCTGGTTTTAGCTCTCTTCTGTACATAAGTGATCCGAAATTATGTTATGCAATGCAGTCATGAAGAAGTCTGGGTATGTATTTGCTGAGAAGCCTGGTGATTATTTGTAATTCCTTGAACTCTTGAGATGTTACATAAGGAATATATGAAAGTTGAATTAAATGTGTTGACCTTACAATTGGCAGGACCATTGATGAAGTAGAAATTTGGATACTTAATCTAAAATTTTTATTGGCTGCTTAGTTTACTTGGGCTGTCAACTTCAATGACTTTTTTTTTTTTTTTTTTAAAAAGGGGGGGTTGAGGAAAGGAAGGCTTTTTTCCTTCCTTAAAAGTGAATTTTTTACTTCCCTGAAAGTGAACTTAGGTATGCATAAATTATGAAAAATACAGCTCTGTGCTAGAAGTAGCTGATTGCTTCCTTAACAGATCTGAAATTCTTTAAAAGCTTTTAATGAGACTTTACTAAGGCATTCTGCTTTAAGACAAGCTAAACTTCCTTCTATCTTTTCTTATGCTTTCTTACGTTTCTGCTTTACTAACTTGAATTTTATCCTTTTCCCAAAAAATTGCTTGCACTGAAAAAGGACGTAAGCGTAAAAAGTATAAAAAGCGTTTTAAGAGACCCTTTAAAGGTCATGATCACTCAAAAGGTGGGTAAAAGTTATGGCTTTTAACTTTTTTTAAAGAATTTTTTTTTTTTTGCTTTGTGTTTGGATTAAGTTTTCTTAGTCTTGCATATACATCCACTGATACCTTTTTTCTCCTGTTTGAAAGAGAGGATGGAAATTGGAGAGAACTGTTTTTTGCTGTTTATCCATTCTCTGCATCCAGTAAGATTGAAGAGAGTCTTTGTTTCTTTCTACTTGGATAGCTGTGCCTGTTTCTTCAACTTGAGCTATCTGTAGCATTTCCAACAAAAATGTACACATTTCATGGGCTGATTAGTGGCATTTCACTGTGACTGTTGGAAAAACTGCATGTGGAAGAGATACCTATTCGTCTAATTTTTGTAATATTCCAGTAACAGCTATGTAAAGTAAATCTGATACTATAGTGATGATATAGCAGTAAACAGTCTTTTTCAGCACCTTTTGGCTTGTGTTCTAAATAGCTAACATAGACTGATATTTTGAAAGCAATGAAATTGATGTTTTTCCCAAAGAGGACAATCATTGTCCATAAGTACCAAACCATGCAGGTCTTTAGTATTAGCATGTGACTAAGAATGGGTTGCCATAACCAATGTGGTTGTATCGTTACACATTTGATCTTGGAGGAAGCTGCAGCATAGACTTGTAATTGGAGTAAAAACTTTGTGGGGACCCTAGATAAGTTTTGTAAGCTATCAGACTTTTATTGCTACTGGTAGCTGCATCTGGCTGGAAAAATGTTAATGGGTTGCCTGCTTGCACTTGAAGGTCCTGAAGCTTTGATAAGCACTTCTGCCCTTTTTTTCCTTTATCAGTATTATGTTGGTCTCTGTTAATAGGGAGTAGGAGTTGTGAAGAAGTGGTTAATGGCAGGAAATGCGAGTTGCATGTAAAGGTGGTATAATATTTTGGTTTCTTCTGAGTTCATGACTGATTTTTTTTTACTTGAAATCAAATGCTCTTCACTAAAAGTGTTATATCATGTTCAACAGAGAAGTCTCTTCATTTTTAAAGGAATCTCCTCAACCTCTCTTAGAGCTTAAAAGAAAAAGTAATCCTGATTTTTATAGCAAGATGTACAAAGTTATATATCTGTGGTGTTCAGTGTGCATTGCATATTTAAAAAGTTAAAAACAGTTAAAGTAAGCAGAGAAGTCAAACTCAGAGTGCAACCCTAAACTTAGTCAAAACCTGTAGTCCTTATTTCTCTCTACTTGGATAGCCATGACTCTTTCTTCAACTTGAGCCATCTGTAGCATTTCCAACAAAAATGTACGAGCTTGGTAGGCTGATTAGTCACATTCACTGAGATAGCCACTTTGTAAGGTGATACTGAAGAAGACATGGTAGCCTCTAAAGATAGCTAGAGAACAAGCAGCTCATCTAGCCATATTTTAGGTAAAATGTTAAGACGCTCAGCCTGGGATAATGTTGTTAGAGTTATGTCATTAAATAATGAGGGATTGTAAATATCCTCTGCCGCCTCAGCGCGCGTACGTTCGTCTTCAGTGGAATGCTGAACTGTTGGTATGCAACTTCTGCTCCCATATCTTGTTCAGCATAAGTTCAAGTATCACTATATGGCATAGCAAAGGCTGATATGGACCTAGTTTACATGGTCACAGTATAAGTCCAGTATTGAAGAAATGGAATATTTCAGAGTAACCGCTCGTTTTCACTTATGGTATACCAGCTTTTTAATTTTCTCAGGCACTGTTGTATGAAAGGCTCTAATGGACTGGTCTCTTGTTGTGCAAGTGTCATCTTTACCTGGTTATTCAAGGGTATTTTCTGCTAAATTACACTGTCTTACCTATTTGCTTGTTGAAACCCCTAGTTAATTGCTGAGGGACTCTTAAGAGAGAACCTTTTACCTTGGAGGGAGTGGGGAGAAGTATACTAAACAACAACTTGCTGTAAGCTGAACTGTTTTGACTGAAACTTAGACATAAATTTTTGTATGATTCTGTTGTGCACACACAGCTAACATCACATCTTCAGAATATGGATGTACAGAAAAGGAAAAAAAAAAATGCTAATATGTAGTCTAAATAAGTGAAAACTTAAATGTTAAGTATTCATGTTAGAGTAAACATTAAATTTACATTAGTAGAGCTGTTGGTGCGGTTAAACTCAAGATGCAACTACTATGCTGAATGCTGACTTCTTCAAATTATTTTTTTAGACAAACCAAAGGAGGAGAAGAAAGATACTTTCTTAGAAAAGCTTGCAACTCAAGTTATAAAAAATGTGCAAGTCAAAATCACAGGCATTCATGTTAAATACGAAGATGATGTGAGTATCTGGAACATATTCTCTTCATTTTAAATTGGACTCCTGTGCAGTCATGTTCATCTAGTTCATAGAGAGAAACTGTTATCTGCCGCCTTGAAAAAGTTGCTGTGGTTTCTGCTGTACCTCTTCAAATAAAGTACCCCAGATATGACTGAAAGCCAGAAATACTTTGGATATGTGAAATAGATGTTCTCTCTTTTGCCTTTTCTGGTGGTGCCTTGCTCGCTAAATGTGGATGGTGGCTGTTTGTCATATGTTAGTGTGTGCAGTTGATGTACAGAATTTTTCAGTGTCCTGGGTGAAGTCCAGAACGGCTGAAACTAGTTGGATTACAGATGAGTCAGAAGGCAAATAGTTGAAAACGCTTAATTGAGAAATGAGAATGTTTATGTGAACCAAACTGGTATTATTCTAGCCTGCTTTCAGCTTCCTTTAGGAAAATGATAAAGCAGTTTGTGATGATATAATTGAATGTAAAAGAAAAGCATTGGATGTAGAGTATTTCTCAAACCTATTTTGGTATTGTTTTCAGAGACACTAAATTTAAAAAGGTAGGGGGAATGGAAGTCATAAAATGATACAGCTGACTGAGCCATGGTACTCTGTAATTCTTAGTTCCTTCCTATATGAAGATTTTAGAAGCCAGAAGGAAATTTTCAGCTTGAAGTCCTAGGTCATTCCACTACAGCCGTATTAGTTTTGGCCCAACTTAGGGGGTTCCAAGAATGCTTCAGCTAGAATAATTAAGCAAAGGAAGATCCTCAAAACAGCTCAGGATTTCAGTCAGCTTTAAATGATACATCTGTTTGCAGCACGAGAAATAAATAGCTGTTATTTTTCTGTTTTTGTAGATCACCGATCCACAGTGTCCGATTTCCTTGGGAATGACATTGGGCGAGCTTAGTTTACTGGTAATTTGTGTGTGCATGCATGTTCTTATGTTTTCCATTTACTTGTCTTTAGAGTAGCAGAAAGGAAAAGCAATGTATTAAGACAATACAATGAAAATATGCATACAGCTGGAAGTGAAGACAATCTTTTATTCATGCAAATAGTACTTGAAATTTGTGCAAGCAGAAGGGAAGATGATTGAGGAACATCACACTCTTCTGAGACTAGTGATTTGTTCTTATGATCCAAGTGATCTTTAAAACTGAATATGTTTACTTTCATAGGGCAGGTTATTTCCAGGCCTAATAAATAAATAAGGGCAAACATTACATCATGATGATAAAGAATGTGGTATTTTCCAGGCTTTTTGAGAAATGGGGAGAAAATTTCAGCTAACCTCTCTTTTCCTTAGATGTTAAGGATTTTATGGGTAGGATAAGGAGTTGAAAATCAAAATAAACTGACAAATTTTATATTGAATTTCAACTTGTGTGTATGCAGTCTAGAGAAACCGGCTTCTGTAATCAGGTAGTACCAAAATGATGCATTCTGTGCTTGAAAATGTAGGATAAAACTGCAAATGCGTTAAATAAGATGTACAGAATGACTTTTATCGTTTTGAACTTTCAGACAACAAATGAAAACTGGACACCTTCTATTCTGAATGAAGCTGCAAAAATAATATACAAGGTAATGTGTGGTTTGGTCCCCCCCTCCCCAAGTGAAGAGAGCAATTGATCTTGGAGAGAAATAATCTGGGGTTCTAAATAAAAATTGGAAAAATAATTTGCTTTGCAAATTCTCCCATTTTCCTTAATTTTGCTGTGTGTTTAAACAGAAGTAGAGCACAAAAACTGGCTTTATGTAAGGCATAACTTTCAACTCCATGGTTTAAATAATTTCCCTTAAATGCATACACTGATCCCCTCGTTAAATGCATTATACAGCAACTCTGCATGTTAACTATGATTTCAAATAGGTTGTCAAATTGCCATTTCTACTCTAGTTTGTATGCCTAATGTAATTGGGATTCTGGTAGCTACAAAGTCTCTCTGTTCTCCCTGCCCACCAGCCCCATGCTGAAAGGAGTATGCATAGATCTAAGAAATTATAGGAACGGTATAAGAAGGGTTTAATAGTCCTGGCTTCTTTATTAGGCCAAATGTTGGTTTTGTGCACCCTCACCCCTGCAATGCAGAGCAGTATTTAACAGACGTGCATGAACTTGTGTGCTTTAAGAACTTGCTTTTTAGCAATTCAATTTTCACTTCAAAAATAGTATTGTAAGATTAAATACGTCTCAATGCTAATGGTAGACTTGCTGTCTAGTCTGCTTTCATTTGTTTTCTGTTTTCATAAATGGAAAGCTACGTTCACAGAATGGGTTGAATACTGAGTATTGTATCTGAGTGTTTTCTTTCCTGTGCAGCTTTTGTGCCTGGACAGCCTCAGTGCTTATTGGAACGTACACAGCAAAATGTATTATCATGGCTCCCGTGAACAAATACTGGTAATGTAGAAGAAAATACACTAAACAGTACTATGTTCACTCCTCACACTTACGGTGAACTGTAGTCTGATACCAGGGTCATATGTTAACCCATTGCACTATTGATAGCTGATTTTTTTTTATGGACTTCATATGTTATCAACCCCTCTAGGTTTTAGAAATGGTCAGAAACTGTGTCTGTAAAATCCTGTTCTATTGGCATATTCATCTTGATTTCATGCTGTTTAGCCAGTACTGTTTACTAAACATCTGGGCTACATGAGCTATTACATAGCTACTGTAATGAAAAAAGCAGTATTGAGATAGTAAACGAGCATAACATTAAGGAAAATTCAGAATATTAGATCTGTATCAGAACAGGAACTTATATCACATGTTATCCAGATTACCTAAGCTGCATGGCCAGAATTAACCGATAGAGCAAAGCCAGACAGAAGAACAAGATGTTAAAACAAAAAGGTTTTTTTGCTTTTTAATAAACCAAAGCTTAGGTAGGTAGGTATCTATTGTCAGACCTAAACAAAGAAACAAAAAATTGCAGAGGGGCTAATGTTGTGGTTCTTTAAGATAGCAACCCTTATTATGGGAAGTAGCTTTGGCAAAATTTTGAAGAGCTTTAGTAGAATAAGTTTTATATGGATCGGTGAAGGAGTATGCTACGCTTGACAGACAGAAGAGAGTCACAGCTTTAAATGTGGAATGCACAGCAGGACTAAATAATGAAGACTTCTGAAAATGAGGTTGGAGGGAATATAATTAAGGTAGACTGTAAGGAAGAGATAATGCTGGAAATATTTTTTTCCAACTTGATGAAGGAAGCTAACTCAGGTGGTGTAGAGACTAGAGAAATAGGTGACGGTGCTCCAGTGCAGAAGATGAGAGGCAGCGTGAGGGCAGTGAGGGTAAATCAAGACAGAATGAGAGACAGATATCTTAAAATGGTAATTACAGGGAAAGAATAAAATCAAATTTGTGTAGGGGGGCTTCCTGGAGGCTGTCTTTTTTTTTTCTGATTCATTCACGTTTTGAGTTGCCATTGGCTAGATGAGTAGTGGAATACTGCAACTTGTAATATAATAAGTGTGTGAAATACTTGTTTTGCTTTCATTTCATTGCTGTGTTATCCTCTAAGTCTTACTTTCTCAGAAGAGGAACTGGGAGCTTTGGCAGTATGAATAGGCAGTTATAGAGACATAAATTGTGGCTGAGGGCACACATCCTCTTTCTGTATGACAGCTGAGGACTTCTGAGTTGCAAAAGCACCATTACTGTTAAGAAGTTTATTTCAGATGGCCACTTCATTCATGTGGTTAAAAGAGCTCATTTTTAGGTAATGAGAAACAGTTAGTTGTTCTAGTGAGTTTTTGGGTAGCACATTACTGAATATCTTAGATTCTGAAAGAGAACTTTAGAATGGGTTATGAAAACAAATCACTTTGCTTGGAATAGCAGACATCTGATTAGTGTTGTTAGTTTGTCTGAATCTCATTTCATTTTACTGTGGAGAAGATCAGATGTGCAGTGTATGCTGTCTGCGTATCTGCATTCTATTTCTGGTGTGAATAAGTGTTCTCTGTGCAAAAATGGGACATTTTTTACCCATTATGTTTGTAAAGGTTATACAGGTGTTCTGTGTTCCTTGTACAATACTACTTCTTTCTTTTTTTTTCTTTTGTGCTCATCTTTTACAGGTATCTTTATTTTTTGTTTATTATCTCCTTAACAAAATACAGACTTAACCTGGTAAGCTTGGTACTAGTATGGAAGGTTGAATCAAAACTGAAGTGTTTAAAACCAGCCAGTAGTTTAATGTTCTTTGAATCTTGTCTGTTACATGGAACGTGAAACCTAAGTCCTTTTATTTTTGTTCTGGTTCCTCTTGTAGGGCACTCCTTATTGTCTCAAAATTGGAATGTAGATTCACTGTAGAAGATAATATGAATATGTCGATTTCTCTTCCTGTCTACAGTCTCTTGCTTTGTTCTTTAAAGAACTAAATTTCCTCAGAGCACTTCGACTTCTGCCTTTTTAGTTTAGCAGAAATGCTTATGTTTTTAATAACAGCCAAGTTACTTTAGCTACGGGAGTCTTCAGAATTACATCTGTGGATGTTTTCTCTGTTGTATCTCAGTCTGAAGTAAAATATAAATGCAAACCAATATACAATTTGAATTGACAGCAGCAAAAGTCTTAGGGCTTCAAATGTGTCATTCCAGCACTGTTGGAAAGATCCTTTGTGAATCAGTCCTTGACATGCTTGTGGGCCGATGGCTTTGCGGGCTTACCTGACGCTGTCTGGCAGCTTAGATCTCCGTCCTTTTCAAAGGACTTCAACTTACTATTGACTAGGCTGCAAGTGAAGATGCTGCTGTGGTTTTGTTGAACTTAAGTTTTATATATCAGGAAGTACCACTTTCTATTCCATCATCAAGCAAGTTTTTAACAGGTTCTTTCTGAAAGAATTGGGAATTTTGCCCTCCATGACTGTAAAATGGAGTTGCCTGTTTCCAAAGCCTGTGGCATGTCATGCATGTAAATTTTCCTTTGAGTGCTGAGGCAGAGAAATTCCAGTGTAGCAAATAGTATCTGATATTCTGACCACCTGTTAACTTGAAGCACCTCATTACTTGCAGTTTTTCCAGTTCTTGAAATCCTTAGCAATTTTGGCACTGTATACTAGTATCACTTTGCATGCTGGCATTACCTCCATTATTTCAGGGTTTTTTCATCTTTTGACTGTTTGATGACTTCTGTTAGTTTAAATTTGTCAATTGTGATTAGTCGTCTTTGTGTCCTTGTGCCTAAGAGGGGAAGAGAGGGAGAGCAGGAATAAGCTCAGAGCACATCTGAGAAGATTTGAAGAAGCACAAGGGAAGAATGGAATTCATGATGGGCATAAGATTACTTGTGTACATCTTCTCTCCCACTTAAGTCCTCTCTGCTTCAGAATTTTAAAACCAATACAGAAACTAAACAAATAGCAAATAACATGTCTTGTTCAGTAACATTATCTGTATTAAATACCTGAATACGTTTTTT
The DNA here is from genome assembly GCF_965183815.1 of Platalea leucorodia. NCBI lineage: Eukaryota > Metazoa > Chordata > Aves > Pelecaniformes > Threskiornithidae > Platalea > Platalea leucorodia. The sequence goes on from NC_138831.1 coordinate 32,650,225, forward strand.
TGTATGTAATTTTTAGTGTAGCTTGTTTCCTGGAGAGCTAGATCTTCCATCCAGACAGGCTGTTTTGGTCATAATTTTAAGCAGCATTAGCAGGAAATCAGATTTATCATAGTAGCTAATTGGTCTATGTTGTAGTAAGAATAAGCTGTGTAATCTGTATCAATCTGTTACTTTCATACAACAGTCTTCGTATTTAAATAACATGAGTATATGTCTGGTTGTGAGATTAGCTGTTTTATACTTAATCGCATTGAAATTTAGCTTTTATTAGTATAGATCAGCAGACAGGAAATAGGTTGAAATACAAATATTTTTAATGAGAAAGTGTACCTTTTATAAAATACAAACCAGTTTTTAAATAAGGAACTGGGAAAAGGATTAAGTTGAAGAAATTCGTATTTACAAAATATTTTCCTCGTAAAAACAACTCAATATTGGTAGTCTTTATAAAATATAATGGGAACAAGCACTTCATCTGCCTTCATGTAATAGCTAATATGTATATCTTCCCAAAAGCAGACCTCCTGCTTTAACTGATTGTGCCATTGGAATTCTGAAACTAGATAAAATGTTTGGGCACGAATATAGCATTCTCAGTAAATTGCTGAAGAAGTATACCATCAGACAGACCTCATTTTGAATTAAGACTCAGTTCTAGCATGATATTTGTCAGGCCTCGGGCTGTTCTGTTTTTTTCCTGATGACTCTGTCTTTAATTCCTCTCGTACCTGCAGAATACCAGAAGGCTCAAGTGGCCTCCTTATGTGCTAAAAATGAGGAAGGGTAGAATGTGAATAGATACTCCTGGTACCTTCAAGGAGTTTAAAAACAAATGCTTGATCTATTATGCTACATGTTTGAGTGTACACATGAGCTATGTGTTTCTAAATTAACACACACTAGTTGTTATTGCAAGCTTTAGACAGAAGTTGAATAAAAACTGTACTAACCTTCCACTTGATATGAGAAACTTAGAATTCTTTTTAATCTGGTGTATTTAAACCTTTCACACTTAAGTGCTTGTGCTATGTTAGCTTTCCCATGTAGGGGGCGGAGGCCCTTGCAAAATACATGTGAACTTAAGTTGGTCTGCTCAAAGCTTAGAGAACTGTAAACAAGTAATGCTCTTCAGCAATTGCTAGACAGTATCATATTCCTTTACAGGATCAGCTGAAAAGAGGAATTCCATGTAGTGGTAACCAGCCTCAAGACTACCAGTATAGTAAGTAAGCCAGTAATGAATGAATATAAACTGTTCTGAGCATGTTAGTAACTAATAGCCTGACCTGATCATACAGGCATGCCCATACTAACTTTATTTTACAAAAACGTAAACATAGTAGAACATATTAGAGCTTGTATGCTTTTTGACTAATGCTGGGCTATCTTAATTTTTGGTAAGAATTGCATCCTGATTCTGTGGGTCTTGAGCATACACATTATCAGTGCAAAGTGGTTGCTATATCAGGCAGTGGAAATAAATACTTTACGATCACTTCCCATATTTTAATTGTAAACATAAAATTAATCTTATTTTTTTTGTCTTTAAGTTTTTAGACCAATATCAGCCTCTGCAAGACTGTATATCAACCCATATGCAGAAGTAGAACTAAAAACCCCCAAGCTCGACTGTAATGTAGAAGTACAGAGAATTGTCATTGAATTCACTAAACCACAGGTAAGTTGGCTTGGTATCTGTTATCACCTATTTCAGAGTTTGTGATGAACTGTAGGATTTTTTTGTTGGCAAACATTCTTCTTTGGGAATTTTCTGCTTATATGCAAGTAGAATGTCTAAACTGTTTAGCAGTAACTGTGGGAAAAGTGTAGGATCACTTTCCCTTTGTGTAACAGTCACTTCCTGGTGCTAGATACTGACACTCTGACCCTGTTATCTGTGGTCCCTCTGCGGAAAATCTGATCTGTGTTCAGCCCTTCCAAGAGCATTCCTTTCACATAGACAATGGAATCATTCTTATGAGTAGCCCTTATCTTATAAAACTATAAGCCAACATTATAACTGCAGAGATGCCAAGATACAAGCAAGGGTGTGAATGAATGGAGTATACTGGCTTTGGCAGCAAAGCCTGCTGAATTATCAAGGAACTCATTTAGATAGCTCCCCAGCAATGTTAGCGTTTTCATTTATTCAGTGACAATTTACAGTTAGTTTGCTAGATAGCTTTTTAGCTCTTATTGATGTCAGAGTGTAATCTGAATTCAGAACAGTACCGATATAAGGGTGACTAATGCAAAGGCAGTTCTAAAATTGGGGAAACTGTGTATTGGCAAATGAAGAGAATATAGTTGGTTTGAGAAAGTCTGAGACTTTGTGCTGAGCAGGCTAACAGAAATACAAGTTGTTTTTGTTCGTCAGGGAAACCAGAAGTTCATACGGTGGTGTTCTTTGAGAGCAATGGGTATAGCTGGCCCACTCTTACATACTAATGAAAATTCATAGGCTTAAATTTCTGTATAGTTTTGGGAATAGTGAAGACCATGGTATACATGTACTTTAAGCACTGCATGCAACAAAATCTGAACCTCTGCTAAGAAACTTGGTTTTCTGTGTTTAGTACCTCAGCATGATAGACCTTCTGGAGTCCATAGACTACATGGTTCGCAATGCACCGTACAGAAGATTTAGGCCAAATGTATCTCTCCATAACAATGCCAGGCAATGGTAAGCTGTGTGCATTCGTGCATTCTTTGGGAGATGCTGGAGTCCTCTCCAGTCTCTTCATTCTCTTTTGTGGCTAAATGTAGTTTTAAAACTAGATTGCATATGTCATTGACTTTCACAGATCTTTGCTTAGCCGAGTAGAAAAGGCTTGCAGAAGAGAACAGGTGAAAGAACCAAGTGATGAAAATCAGACTTGAAAAGCTAACCCTGGGCCCCAAAAATCTCTGAACAAAATGCTGATGTTCTCTCTAGAGGTTAGAGTATAATTTTAGAAAGACTAAAGAAAAAAACTTAGTAAATGTATTACAAGGAAACATGTATGTCAACTGTAATTTTTAAAGTTTTGAGCTGATATACATTTTTATGGATTTTTTCTAAGTACTAGCTGATGCTGATTATCAAAGTGCTTAAGTGTACTTAGTGCTGTTACAACCCAAATTTGCAAGCATGCAGAAGTCAATAGAGAATGCAGATTTATAGTTCTTCAGGCATTAAATATAAGCCCTTGGTCCATTTTTCAGAAGTGATGTTGAAACCATTAAAATTTTTATAAACAAAGTTACTGTAATGCCAAGTGGTAAACAAAGTTTTTGCATATTAATAAACTACCTCTTCAACTTTTAAGTTATAATGCACAAATGAAATGGGAAGTTGCTCACAAGTGTGGAATTATTGTAGGTGGAAATATGCAGGTAACAGTGTTCTTGAAGTTCACATCAAAAGACATACTCGAATGTGGTCATGGAGTAACATAAAACAACATAGGCAGCTTCTGAAGAGTTACAAAAATATGTACAAGAGCAAGCTGACGCAGAGTAAACTGTCGGAAGAAACACAGAGGCAAATTCAGGTATGTTTTTTTTTCCTCTTTGGAGAAAGTATGGTTTGGTCCCTTTATTAAATAATACTTTAAATATACATGACAGTAATCAGAGTTGGTGGTTTTACAACAGCACAAGAGTTCTGTGGAAATACCATTTTAATCTGAAGTTCAGTGTAACCTGTTGTGAAAAGAAAGAAAATATGGCTAAAGTGCCATTTAAATAAACCTTTTTTTGTTGTGGATGAATGAACTTGGATGCATTTAATGACGTGCAAGACTCATCTATTTTAAAAAAAATCAGACTGCCTAACATCAGGTTTCATCATCTAGTGAACTTCTGGGAGGGTGGGGTATACCCTTGAAAGAAAGGAGCAGGTCTAGAAAGAAATTAGAGTGTAAATACGTAGGAGCTGGTAGAGAATTTGTAGTGGTGAGCCTTTCCTAAATATGTTTTAGAGGCAAATGATTTCATCATACATTTTTACAGGACCTAGAAAGAAAGCTTGATGTCTTCAACATAATCTTAGCAAGACAACAAGCACAAGTTGAGGTAAGAAATAATTTTTGTTCAGTAATATTGTAACACTTCAAATAGGATGGTTTTGTCATGATAGTATCTTGAAAAAAAATTGTGCTGATGAGTATGATAGGATAGGGAGGTGGGAAGGCAAGTTTCCTATCCTTCCAGGACAAGAGTAAATCAATTTCCAAACTAGAAACCAGTTCCAAAAACCTACCGGTGTGTGTGCACAGTGTTACTGCTACCTGCTGCGTATCATTAGGCAATTGTCTAAGGGTGATGATTTAATGATTCTTTTCTTCCTTTGACTTCTGTTATTTCAAGACAGCTTCTGCAGCTGTTCAAGATCAAACATGTATGGCTGTTCCCATCCTACCTACACCTTTAGATACTCTCTTTTTAGTGGACAGCCAATCTAATTAAAAGACAACTCTAAGAGAATTGTTAAAAGGTAGATGCAGTCTCTAGCTGCATTTTATTTTGGAAATCATTTGTGACACTTAACAAGGAGTTGCATGTTATAACATTATGACAAGTGTTGTATCTACAGTTAAGATCAAAAACACCTAGCACATTGAGTGCCAGTTCAGAATAGTCGTCTTAAGAAGCGTGCTACTGGTAGCTGTTTTCCTAACATGAAAATAAACCTCTGTAGTTGCATCATATAATTACTGTTCATGCCACTGTAGCCTCAGTATTTGTCTTCACATCCAGAATGTATGTAAGATGAAGATGAAAAAATAATAATGATGTTTCTTATTTTTGATATGTTTGTGGTCAGACCTTGATTTTTAAATGCAAAGTGAAAGCCTGAATACAAATTAAAAATTTTAAATACATGTAATGGTACAGGATCAGTCTTCAGGTTTGTTACTAGTAGATTTAAGGAATGTAAATGCTTCTCATATGCTCTTAAATACTGTCTTTTCATGTGGTTCCTGCGTTTTTGTAGTCTAAATGCTAGTGAAATATGTAGAAAAAGACCATCCAAAGTAAAAGTAACACACGCTTGTTTCCACATGCGCACGCACACGGACACATGTGCATCTCACCCCTTATCCTCTTTTTGCTTTTGTCTGGTGAGTCAAAGAGCTCTTAATCCCTTGAGGGGTGGTATTACTGTCCATCAGTTAAATGTCTGTTCAACATGCATACATACATGCATTATTTACAGGAAAACAAAATATATAGTATTTCTGTTAATTATGTATTTTAACGTCTGCTTTGTAGACAATAAGATCAGGACAAAAACTACTGAAGAAGAAAACCACTGAAGTAGAAAAAAAAAGTGGAGGATGGTTTGGTGGTTTCTGGGGTAAAAGAGAATCTAGGAAAAAAGAAGATGAAGAATCACCTGTTCCTGAAAGTAGGTGTAGACTGTAATATAATAAACTTCTATAGAGACTTTAAGTTTTTATATACATTAAAAGGAAAGTTATAATATGTTTTGCTTCCTACTATGCAGAAGGAGAGAGTATGACATAAACAGTGCAATGCAGTATTGATCCATGTTAGTGAATATTGAGCTGGCAAATAAGGCATACTTCTGAAAAGGCCATAAGCATAACCTTGGTAAGGAGAAGAGTATCGAGCTTATAGCTGTAGTGCAGTAGCTGACAACTGGAATACTGTATTCTGGTGATTTACTGTCTGGACCAGAGATTTGTTCTAATAGTACTCTTCAAAGCTATTTTCATCACTGGGAATTATGGGTACTCTTGTAATATAAATTATATTGATTTCTGTGCTACGTATGTAACGCCATATACGAAGACTACTTCTTTGTAAGTTATTTTACAATATGGAACTTAGTGTAGTACAAAGAATCAAAGAAATGTGTCAGCAGAACTTAAGTACAGTAGAAAACAAAGGGGAGGAAAAATGCTTATCGTTACTAATTAAAGTGCAAGTTTTTGTGGGTTTTTGGTTTTTAGCTATTGATGAACTAATGACACCAGAAGAGAAAGCTAAGCTTTTTACTGCTATTGGATATAGTGACAGCTCCCATCACCTCTCCTTACCAAAGCAGGTAAGCAACCTCTTATGGAGATGGTTTTAAAAACAAACAAACAAAAATCCACAACAAGAAAAAAAAAAAAAAAAAAAAAAAAAAAGAAAAAAAACAACCAACCAAAAAAACCTCTCTGATGCATGTTAGCCTTAAGAAAAGCAGTAGAATGTGTGTCAGTGCAAGTCAAATCTATGAATGTACAAAGCAGATTTAAAAAAAATTTTATTCAGAAACACAAAGAATGGCTAATGTTTTCTTTGGTGTTCTTCTGCCTTGTGCACAATCCTAATCTGGAGTGATTTAGAAGTAACTGAAACGGGATGGTAAATACCTATTTGCAACTTGGAAGAGAATAAAAAAAGCTAACTGTAAATGAAGAAAGATTGCATGTTACCTTTTTCATTGCATCTATTTCTTGCTACCTGTTGTGGTGAAAACTAAATTAGTCTGTGTGGTTGCTTTGTTTTATTGTTTTTTTTAAAATCCAAAGTCAGTTTGATTCTGATAATTGCATAGTTGTTGTTTATATAAAGGTGAACATTAGCATGTGATAATTTCCTGTTTGACCTAATGTTTATAATTTACAGGGATGCTTTTGTTAGAAGGATTGTGTTGTGTTTCTATTAAAACGTTTGTGCTAATGATTAATATTAGGTGATTTCAGTTGTAGGACTTTTTTTCCACTACACAAAGGAAAGCATAAAATTAAAAACGCATTTTTGTGGCAGATATTTTTGGCTTGTTAAGCAAAGGAATAAAAGATAAAACTTTACAGGTATAGTATTCTTCAGAGGGCTTATAGGAAGAAAGCTAGAAAGTAGACAACTAAGAAAATGTGAAATGGTAAGGTTTCTCTCAGTATACTTATTTTCTGTGAGCGCTATTACATTGTTGTCTTAAACTGTAACATGACTGGTGGTTCTGCTTTAAGTTGCTCATCACTTGCAGAAGCACTTTTTACACTAAGACTATTTCTTTAAAGGAGGATGCTGTGTCTTCTCCCAACAGACCTCCCCACTCCCCAACCCAACACTCCGACTTTCCAACCTTGTATATTTTTGTTAAATTTAATTATTGTAAGTTTACATGTGCCTCACCCAGGGAAGTTCAGAATTGTTTGAGTGGCAACATGGAGGCCTGTGCGCTATTGTATGAACTTGTGTTCCTGTCAAATTGAGAAGAGCAGAGCAGCTGCAACTATCTCCTACCAACAGAGACACAGCCCAAACAGAGCCCAGTACTGGTGCCTCCCCCCCCCCCCCCCGCCCCTTCATGCTTTCCTTACTTACCTGTGTAGAAAAACTTCCATTTTTAATTTGGACAAACTAAAGGTGCTTTCATCTCTCTCAGTACCCTGGAGAAAGGTGTAGGCTTCAAATTCAGACAGGAAGTATTATTTGATTCTTAAGTTGCTGACTGACACAGTCATAAAATGGTACATGTGTCAGGAAGCCAAAACCCTGTCTTGACAAGGTTGAGAGATGACATTCAGCAGCAAGAACAACAAAGGCAATGTCTTCTAAAATGTAGTTATTTGATGGGATTATGATGATTTTGTTTCTTGCTAGCTCTCTACTGAGTGTAGTTTAGCTACACTTGCTTTCATGGTTTAAGAAAACTTCCCTGAATCCTGAAAAGAGATACAGACTATATCTGCTCTGCTTTTGTTGAAATACACCGTTTTATGTTAAAGAAATGACTGATAAGGGTTGAAAGGAGGTAAAGACTCTATACTATGCTTCCTACATGGGGATATGCTTCTTGCTTTAGTCGACTGGAATAGCTTTAAATACCACATTTCATTAGATTTGTTGAAATTAGGAGTTCTGAAAAATTATTCATATCAAGATGACTAATTTCAATTTTCTCTGTCCTTCTCACTAGTATGTTGCCCATGTTGTGACACTGAAGCTCTTAAGCACTTCTCTTACAATTAAAGAAGACAAGAATGTGGCAGAAACTCTTAAAGTACAGATAATTGATCTGAGTACCAAAATATCACAGCGCCCAGGAGCACAAGCCATTAAGTAATTGGATTGGTATTTTGTTTTTGTAGAAATATCTTCTTCCTCCCTCCCCGACTTTTTACGTCTTTTCTTGGGCAGCGCGTTATATTGTGTATTGACTTTTAATTTTATGGGCATTCTGCAATTGCACTCTGAAAAGTTAGTCACATAATTTGGTGAATAATAGAATGGAATGAAGAAAGGAATACTATTTGTTAGTCTTCATAAGCAACAATAAGCTCTTTCTTGAATCCAGATGTTGTGATACCTAAGCAGTGTGAAATGGTCTGGCTAACATACTCCAGCCAAACTACTGAATGTGTTGCTTGCTTCCTACAGATATGAAAAACTATGTCTGTGTGTTGTGGGTAGGAGATTAACCAGCACATAGGAAACAGTCCTTCCTGTCTTTTGAGAGAGGGCACGCCAGAAATATTGAACACGAATTATTGGCTTATACAGTCAATGAATAAGATTTTCAGTGTCTGGAAAATGATTCTGTGCACTCTTCATGCTTTCATTTGCAGTTCCTTCATCTTACGAGTTATGCATAAGATCATCAGCTCAGCTCCTGACTCCTGACATATTTTTGCTAAAAACGGTTTGGGGGAATATTAAAGGTGCAGCTTGAATGCTGCACAAAAAGAAAAAGAGCTTTGAGAATATTTTACATAAATGCATGCCATATAATTTAGTTGGCAAAACTGAAATAGTAGAACAGATATTTTTGTTGATTTTAAGTTTCTGGAAGCATGTAATTAGGTTATCTCAATGGAGCCAGGCTTGTGACACTGATTATGCCCAAACTGTGTTGCCTCCCAAAGTCAGCGATTCCCATGGTGGAGATGCAGGACCTGAAAATCAGTTTTGTATCTAATAGGTACTTCTAAGGACAAATGAAGCTTGTGTGGTTTGGTGCTGTTCCTATGGCTTGCTTTGAGAGGCATTTTTCTACTGACTCCACTTAATACTATTGTTGGGGAAGCTGTCAGTAAAGGATACCCATTTGCACCAAAACAAGTCCATAACTGATTTTGAAATCAATACATAATAGTTAACGTTCCTACTCTTTTTCACCTGTAGCAAAAATATTCTGCCTTTCTTTTCTATTGTAACTGATTCTCTTAAACATGAGCTGAAAATTATATCAGTCCACCTTGCAGATAACAGAAGGTAAAAAGAAAGTATCACCCTTGTGTTGCTGTGAACAACCTGCCTGCTATTTATTTTTCCAATTTATTAGTGTAATAGTTTCTTAACCATGTGGTATGTTAGTCCTGTGAAGCTAGTTGTGTTTGGCTTTATTAAAGGCTTTCTCATCTTGCTTGTCTTTCCTAGATGGAACTGCGTTCTGTATTCTAATTAAGTATACTTAACTATTCATCTTCTTTAGGGTTGAAGCAAAGCTTGAAAACTGGTATGTTACAGGCCTGAGACAAGAAAACATTGTACCATCTCTTGTGGCTTCCATAGGGGATAGCAAGTCTTCTCTACTTAAGATAGAGTTTAATGTTAACCCAGAGGATAGTACTGCTGACCAGAGTCTTACTATTGAATCACAGCCTGTGGAAATAAAATATGATGCAGTGAGTAGTAACTAAAACTCTTAGCTCTTTTTCTGATTCTCCTTTCTCTGCTGTTATTCTCTTTGCTTTGTGAAGATCTGTTTTTGAGTTTTTACTGAGTGACTTCTGTGTATATTGATAATGCTTGTTTGTCTTTTTTAAAGAGAACAATAAATGCAATGGTAGAATTCTTTCAGACAAGTAAGGGAATGGATCTTGAAAGATTAACATCAGCCACATTAATGAAGCTGGAAGAAATCAAGGAGAGAACTGCTACAGGTAAGATAATAACAAATCTCACCCGAGGTGAACCCTTGAATGTCTTAAAATGTTTCAATATGATTTTCTAAACACTTCGCTTATGTTTTGATTGCTGGACAAATAGTATGATTGTTTTTTTCCTTGAGTTTTTGACTTGGAGATTTAGTGGAGGTTTTGTGGGAAGGAGTATTGAGTTTAGTGAGAAATCAGTAGAATGTTACAAAAATAAGTCTTTACTCAAGATGAGTTATCTTCCAGATAGACAGCATCTCTTTATATGTTGACTGGCACAAATGTTTCACTTGTGAATAGCATTTTGATTTTAATGTCCCTTCCTTTTTATTTAAGGATTAGTTCATATTATTGAAATGCGGAAAGTCCTTGACTTGAAGATTAATCTGAAACCTTCCTACTTTGTGGTTCCGCAGACGGGTTTCTACCATGAAAAATCAGATTTGCTGATTTTGGACTTTGGTACATTTCAGGTATATAAATGACCTCTCTTATAACCTCAAAGGAAGAAAATATTTTTTTTCTCTTAACATAGCTGTATGTGAAACTGTCTTGTTTTCAGAAGGCAAGGATGATAATCTGTGTGATGTGTTTTAACTTACTAAATTTCTTACCAAATAAATTTGGGTCAGCAATTTGATCAATGTTCAAAGCTGTTAAGTTGTCTGATATACTTGTACTAGTTAATCTCCCCAGAAACATTTTCATTTTGTAATCACGATTGTAATAGCATATCATTTAATATCTTTAATTTCTTCAGCAAAACACATGAACTTTTATTTCCTTTTTTTATAAAATGATAGTCTTTTATTAATAAAAGAGAATATAATTTTTCTCTTGGAGTTTGAAAGTTGATTCCCTTGTTCCTATAAAATTGAAAGATTACAGTAATTTAACTTGATTTTAGCTGACTGATTAAATGTTTAATTTTAGCTGTACTCTAGCAGTAAACTTGTAAACTAATAAGAAAAATTATTTTTGCATAACTTGAATTAAGTGGATTGATAGAAGTAACAAAAAAACCCTACTTACTCTTGATAAGTGAAGTGTGAAATGAATTAAGATCTTTTCTCTGTAAGAGTCCAAATGTCAATCATAAACTCCTATGAATCATCTTTTTAATCTTCACTAGAATTAATACCATATGTATGTAAGTTTTAGACTTAATTTAATCTTGTCCTTTATGTGTTTAGCTGAACAGCATAAATCAAGGCAGTAGTCAAGCTTCTAGCTTTTCATCTTTAGAGGAGATTATGGACAAAGCTTATGACAAGTTTGATGTGGAAATAAAAAACGTGCAACTTCTTTTTGGAAGAACAGGTAACAAAACAACATGGTTGCTGTTTACTCAAAAGATTGATGAAGGCTACTTATCTGTAGTAAATAAATATGTTTTTTAAAGAAAAAAGGCAAACCAAAACCAGTAGTGAACTAAAAGATAAATTATAATACACGTCTGGTATTAAGCTGTGAAAAAATTCATTAGTTTCTCTTCAAACGGCTGCTTGCTTTTTGTTTGGACTTGTGTATCACTTCTTTAGTTTGGTGCCAGCGAGCAACATAAATGCATAGGACTATTATGTTTTCCATCATATGCAGGAAAATACAGCTGAAATTGGCCTTGGTGCTTCATTTGGACTTAAGTTTGTGCATATATTTATCTTTTTTTTTTTTTTTTTTTTTTTTTTCTTTGTAGGGTTCTATGTTCAGATACATCTTTTAGTGTAGAATTGGGCTTAAGGCTGCTAAGGCAATATAGTGTTAAGAACAATTGAAAATGGATTAAAAAGCTCTTAACACCCAAATTGTTCTAGGTTTCTCTAGTTTGTGAGTGCATTCTTTATCCTTTCCTAGCGATGCCATTTGATTACTTTAATGATACCTTAATTAAAGCAATTAGCAAGCAGTGTTTTTTCATCTAAATTTACTGATCATTTGCAGGTGAAGACTGGAAGAAGGCTCGTTTTCAACATCCATCAACTTTGCACATCTTACAGCCTATGGATATTCATGTACAGTTGGCAAAATCGATGGTGGAAAGAGATACCAGAATGGCAAAGTAATATATTAATGTTGAAAAGACTTCTTTTTAATTACTGTATACTTACAGAAAACTGTATTTTCCTCAAAGGTTCAGTTACACTTTATAATTTGAAGGTATAACTTAAGAAATAGAAGCACCTTACTACTTTTCATAAAACCTTTTTTGGCAAGTAGTTCCCTAGTCACCTTCTCTGGTTACTAACTATACTGTTTGAACTGAGTCCAAGACCTGTTTTTAATGCAGAATCACTAGCTTTACTGTGATGTGATCTTTATATATGAGTATAGTTATTGGTAAGATTTAAATCAAGAATTGGTATGTACTTTTTTGCCTTGGAGTTTAATCAGATTTTTTTAAAAAAAGGTTTAAAGTGTCAGGAGGACTTCCTTTGGTGCATGTCAGACTCTCTGACCAGAAAATCAAGGCAATTTTTGATCTGATTAATAGCATTCCATTGCCTCAGAAGTCATCTGTGTCAATTCCAAGCACAAAGGTAAGCTATAACTAAGAAAACTGAAATAAAAAAAAAAAAGACATCACTAAAGTGATCATTGTAAGTGTGAATTCCTGCTAATGTCTGTGGTCTTGATCACCTGAAATAAGAGATCTGTTGCCAAGCCGTATTAGGCAAAGTGTCTTCATTATGACTTGCCATCAGAACATGCTGGGCTTATTCAAACAAGGCTAGCTTAGCCTTTGTCATTGTCCTGCTGGTTTCAATATAAGCGTTGGCAAAACTGACCTTTCTAAGTAATATGGGGGGAGGCAAGGTAAAACCTGCATCATCGGTAGAAAATATGACTGAACATACCAAGTTATACAAACTTTAAAGTAGTGATTTTTTTTTCTTTTTGTTTCTTTCTTCCCCCCTCTCTAGGTACCAGCTATTCCCACAATTCCTGTTGTTAGTAAAGGGTTACTTAATACACCCCAGTTGTTAGCAGAAATAGTGTCAGGTAAGAAGCTACAGATACGCCTTTGTAAAAGTAGAAGGCCATAACTTACGGAATAGCTAACAGTTTCAGGCTGCTGTTGATCTTAAAACATGTTATAAGGACAGTATGGATGAGTATGATGGATCATCTCTAACTTCAAGTGCATAAGAAGATTCGATTAAGATGCTGATGTTACCTCAGAATAATAAACTTGCTTTTTTAAAAAAGCAAAAAGAACTTTTTTGGGGATTAATTGATATTATGCATAAGCAACCTCTTCAAATGTAAGTGAGCTATTAATAACAACTGTATTAGGATGTCATTTGCAAACCAATTTAATTATTCAGATGTCACGAGACATCTTTGTAGCAGAGAGTTTTGAGGAACCTGTTATTTCAGAATTGACTTAAATCTAAAAACGGAGTTAGCCAAATACTAATCTGCTGCTGCTGCCACTTCAGGACATGTACTTTGGGGTGGGCCCATAAAAAAAGATGAGTAACATGTCTAAAGGATGTGTACATTTGCATTAAGCAGCCAACATGTGGCAAAGATAGACTGTTACAAACATCATGTGTACTGTCCTGAGTGTTTTGCATTAGCAAAGCTCTCCTTTTTCTGAAAATGCAGAACGAGAATAACAAATGGCAAGTTACTGTATTGACGCTATGGATTTGAGCATTTACTTCCATGGCTGTTCTAGAGAAGAACATTCTTATAGTGGAACCTGAGAAACTTGTTTGCTGGAGCTTACTTTGTAACTAGTTTTCTTGATATGTGTTCTTTCATGCCAAATGATACAGCTAAACTCTAATGCTTTCCTTAATAGGGTTTTAATTTTCTTGTCTTTTCATCCAGTGGGTAAGAGAGCAGTATAGATCTAAAAAGTATACTTTGTCAGATTAGGTTTAACCTTCATACAGTTTAAAATCCGATTGGAATGGGAAAGAGAGGGTGGGGTATTTACCCCTGTTTCCGGAAAAAGTTTACTAAGGAGGAAGTAACTTCTCTTCCGTAGACTCTGAAGAAGAATATTTTGATTTTGAGGAAGGTTCTGGACCAACTGACAGGTCACTAGTTAAAGGAGAAGAAATGAGAAATAAGGAGCCTGCTGAAGAGGAACTGACCGATCTTCAGCTGAAGTTTGAAATTAAAGAGGTATGTCTCTTTAATTCTATTTTTGCCTTCTACATAAAGATTATTTAAACTAAAAATCCAGTAGTCTATTACCAGTGTTCTCCAGATTTAGTGGATGCAAAAACGTAGCCATCAAACAAAAAAATACACATGTATATACATACATATTTCTATGTATGCGTTAGTTATATATGGTATGCATATGAGTTCTTTTTTTTATATATAGTATGTATATAAATAAAACACATATACATACTTCATCTGTGTGTATGTATTAAAAAAATCAGCAAAAAAGCCCTTTATTGGAGTATTTTTGGTAGAAAATAGTAGTACCAACTCATAATTTGGGGGTGGGAAATTTGCACTGGAAGAACAAAGTAAATACCCAGACAGGTGACTTGCGAAGAGCAAATCCCAAAATATTTCTATGATATTTATATCTCTTACCATCAAGCAATTGCTTTTTTTTTTTTTTCCTATTTTTACACTTTAATTCTGTAACAAAGATAATACTTCCAGTGAAGCAGGCAAGGCTTCATTTTTCATTGTTGGTTTGAATGGTGAGAATACTGCATGTGAAAAGATGGTATAACTGTATTTTTTGCTCATCCAGGTTTTAGTAGAACTCACCAGGCAAAAGAAAATTGAGGAAACGGTACTTGTATTTGATGTAATGCATCTTGGGACAGAAGCTACTGTCAGAACCTATAATTTAGCATCTGTATCTTATTTAAAGAAAATAAGCTTGGATTACTATGAAATTGGAGGTAATAAGCAATGGAAGAGAAGTATACTAGTGTGTGTGTGTGTGTGTATATATAGCTATATATATATATATAGCAGTTAGTCTGAAACTGTGTCTCTCCTGTCTCTTGTGCTCATTGAAATCCAAATGTTCTAATTTTCCAGTTAGAATACTTGGTATGTAACTGTCCATTGGCAGTGCTTGTCCCATTGGTACAGTTGATAAGCTCTGGCCTCCTACCATAATGCTCATTAGGTAAATAAATAAATAGCTTAGTGCTCAATCTTTGGATGGAGAAGGGGTACAGACTTGCCATTTTGGACTTAGCGAACAGAAACCAGTGATTCATATTTGGTGGTGCAATGTATTTTAACAAACGGTATTGAAAGTTAATCCCTGTCTTCAAGACACAAATTCTTTGGTTCTCTGAAAGAACAGAAATTACCCTAATTCTTGTGTATTTCATGTGGTATGTTACAGGTAAAAAAGCACCCATTCATCTGATTAGTTCCTCAGATAAACCTGGCTTAGACCTTCTGAAGGTGGAATATATAAAGGTATACATAAAGCTTTTTAAATTTATTTTTAAAGCACTTTTATAGTCTTAAACCTACTATTCGGAGCTAGTGGATTGTTTTGTATCTTCTGAAGAGCAGTGACTGGTTGGAATTTAATATTAACCTCCGTGTGAATCATTATTTTCAGGCTGACAGAAATGGGCCACACTTTCAGACAATTTTTAACAACACTGAACAAATGATTCAAGTGAGTGCTTGCAGATTTTATTGCTTATTTTCTTTTGGTTTGCTTGCTTAGAAGGGAGGAATCAATAAGGGTTTTTTGGCTTTCCTGTTCCTCTCCCTCCCCAAGCCTTGCAGCAGGGAGATTTAAAGAGTTAAAATGTACTTGAAAGTTTTTATACAACTTATAATACAAGAGCAGTTTGTTAGTCTGTTTCTTAACTATGACAAAAAACTGTCTAGCTAGCTCATGTGGATAAAATTCAAAATAATGTAAGAATGCGTCTTCTTATGCATATGAGATCACAAAGTTCAAATGCTCAGTATGGGAAAATGTAGTGGGCTCTAGAAGTCTTTTCCTTTCCTGTCAAATAATCTGTATTGTGAGCGCCACATAATGAGTGCTCTGTTGGCTAAATTTACTAAGAAGTCTAAATCCATTTATGAGTGATTTTGCTTTTGGCAGGGGGAGGGCAGAGAGGAGCATGTTCTAATTCTTCACTCTGAAATATGACTCGGGAGGTTCTTGTGATACTGCATTTTCCTGTCCATCGCTTTTGTCAGACTCTAGAATGAGAATTTGATTTCTTAAATACTGCAATATAGGGAAATGTTTTTTTGTTTTTTTTTTTGTTTTTTTTGTTTTTTTTTTTAGACAGGAAGTACCTAGCTTCTTAAGGTCTGACTGTTGTACTAATGGTGTATTTTTGAGTCAGAAATTTCAATCTAAGGAAAAAGCGTCTTGAGGAATTCTGGAATTAAACTACAAAGGGGTGTCAGTTTTCTGTGATAAGTAGTTCCCTCCCTTCATAACTTTATGACATTATTTTGCCTGCCGTTTTTTGGTGTGAAGACTGAAATATTTCACATGCCACCTAATCGTTTTAAAGTATCTATAGATTTCATCAGGGAAGTCCAGTTAATACTGGAACCTTTTTGCAAAGAAAAGGTTCTCGAAGCCTCAGCAGGGGATGACAGTTCTACTACTCCAATGCTGCTAAGGTGGATATACATACTGAGTTGACTGACTTCACGGTATGGGATAGTGCTGATATTAAGAGAACTCAACTTTCTATACATCATCAGGTGTTGTCTTGCAACTCTTCAGTGGGACTTGTGTCTGGAAGAATTGCATTTGGGCACTTTTTCCAATTTCAAGCCCATTCAAGCGGATAACTTCTACTAAACTACACGGCAGGCACTTATTCACCTTTTGGACTCCCTTAGTGGATTTGTTGAGGAATACCTTTATACTAAGTATCTACATGGCAGCCACCCACCACTTACCGGTTCATGTAGTACTGTGCTATTGCAGGAGCATTCAAGAGTGAGTCTGTGTTTCAACAGAGCATATTGCTTAAGAAGACTGAATCCTGGTTTAGGTTAGACTGCCTTACTGCAGGTGTATCTCTCTCAGTCATCTAATTAAGTTTTCCACTTATTTAATGCGGTTTTCCACAATGAGTTTTTCACTCATTTAATCCTTCTAAATTAATTTTTTGTCACTTTGCTTTTGTACTGAGGAGGTTAGAGGTTAACAGTTACAGCTGTTGAATTGTTAGGTTTTCTTATTTTCTAAGCTTACCACTTTTCTGCTTCACAGAAAGCTTTTTTCTTTTATGATCTGTTGCTGATAATGCATGCAGCTTTTCTGTTTCTAAGAAATTGTTATATTCCATTGGGTGCTTTTGCACCTCAGTCCACCTCTTATACTTGTAAGTTATTTTTTTGTCATATGGAGTCTCATATTTTCAACAGGTGGCTTTTTCATCATTGAACCTTCTACTGCATACAGAGGCTCTTATGTCTGCTGTCAGTTTTCTGACAGCTGTTAGTCCATCAGGCAATGAAAGTAGTGGAGACACACCAGCTAAAGATGAAAAGCAAGAAGATGACACTAGATTGAAGAAAGGTACAGTTGTCTTTGTCAAAATGATGGTTCTGAAAGGATGTGTGTCATGCTGGCAAAACGATCAAATCCAGAGAAACCTGATCAGCTTTGTAGTGTGGGCTGAAGATCAAAGCTTATGTGACTGTAGCTCACCAGGCTGGAGGACTGATTGAAAAAAAAACAATAAATGAAACAATGATTACGATCATATATGGTGTCCTCAGGTGACCTTTCTATTCATTGCCATTTCACAAGTAGACTTGAATTTGAGTAAATGAGGTTTCTGCGAGCTTAGAGGGCTCAAAGACCAGCATGATGTTAGTGTTCATGGTAAAATAAAGGAGATAAATAGTACTTTGATTATGCTATGTTATTGATCTAGGCAATTTAAATATACTTTCAAAGCAGTAGTTGAGTCCTTTGCTAGCCTAACGAAAATCTTGCTGTTCCTGTAGCACTGAAACAAAAAATGAATTTATATCAAAATAGGCTCAGAGGGGAGCAGCTGCACTGTCTTTATACTAAGTGCAAAACTCAAGCATCAGATGAGCTAGAAATGACGTGTCTAGTGAAGAGTGTTCAGAATCACTTACAATTTTAAATGGCCTGGGTTTGAATCTGCAGGCTGAAAAAGAAGCTGCTGCTGTGTACAGCTTGACAAAGCCCATAAATATTTGAGCTCTTGGATTAACACTTCTGCTACTCCTGGTTAGTGAAGGTGCAGACCATCAGTGAGGTCTGATGGCTTCTGTTCTTTCTCCATAGATAGTTTTTGACATTTGTGTGTAACTTCACCTTATTCTCCCTAGCCTTAACACTGGCTGTCGTAAAACCTGGGTGTTGGCTGCCTGAAATAGGCTTCCAAGGTTTGCCATTTCTTATAAGCTTGAAGTTTAAGAGAAAACTTCCTACATTAGGATCTTGGAATAGGAAATATTAGATAACTTGAAAAAAACACTACTGTGAACCTATTGAGTTATGGACTGAATGTTAAAAATAAGTATAGTGTGAAATTTATTTCTTCTTAACCCAGCAGTTACCTTCCATTTTAAAAAAGTAAAATTGTTCCAATAGAAAGTCATCACTAAATGGGAGTAATATCAGACCTAGAATTACAAGCAAATGCTGAAATGTTTTACTCTTATCAGTAGAGTTGCCTTCAGAGGAAGACTTGTTGCTCTAAGATGGGATGTTACAGGCTTAATCATGATAGTGGTAATGAAAGAAACTATAGGAAACAAAACTGAAAACATCTGAATTCAAAAAAAAAAAAGCCCTAGTAGACCAAAACAACTCTCAAATACTCTCAGGAGTTCAAGTGAAAATATGAATTACATGTACCTTGAAAATCCCTCCCTCTCTCATTTCTAGTGGCTAGACCTTCCAAGGATAAAGATGTCTTTGACTTCAAGCTTTTTGCCAAGCTGGATGCCTTCTGTTTAAATATTTGTGATGAAAAAAAGAACATTGCAGAGATCAAGATACAAGGTATTAAATTCTTTGTTAGTAGTAACTGATCTAGTAGTTTAGTTTCAAAGCAACTACTAATAATTGGACTAAAAGATACTTAAGGTGGAAATTTTCAGCATCTGACTTTTTTTTTATTGTTACTATACAAACATGGCTTGTAGTATTGTTTTCAAAGTTCTAGAGTGTCATAATGTTTTGGCCTCCAGCTAGAAAAACGTGAGGTATTATTCTTCAGGTAATTAGGTTCATGTTTTGAAGGAGTTTGATTATGGGTGGCTTTTCATGTTGTACTAAGCTTTGGATATTTTTCTGCTGTGCCAGATGTGTAACATCTTTTTTGATAGAAAATCTCAGTAAACTAGCTCAGTACCTTGGTGGAGATGGATTATTGTTTGAATGTTTTTGTATGAATAGTAGCTCATTTCTTTCCAGAGATGATTGATATTGAGACATTATCTGTATTAGAAATTTTCCTATTTTGTTTTGTTCAAAGCTATAGTATGGTCACATTCGCAAAGCTTAATAGACAGCATAGTGTATTGACTTGGGTTTGAACTCTAGACAATACTCGTCTTCTGTGTCTGACTGATAAAATGCAAAAGTCTCTATTTCCAGAACTTAAAATACTTTTTTATTTTGGAGAAGTTATGGTAGTTGGGAATTACTTCTAATTATTCTGATTTGGATACAGGGAGACTAAAAAGCCTTGGATTGAATAGAGCTCTCATTTATAGTCCCTTCAGCAAGGGATGTGGTAACTGACTTACTTTGTTTGGAAACAGAGGAGAGAATCAAGTGTCTTTAACAAAATCATTGTTTTTTGCAATGTATAATTTCTGTAACTTTTCTCACCTCCCCTACTGGTGTCGTGTGTCTCCACCCTGAAAATGAGTGTTACTTCTGTTACGAAATACTACTGTTTCTCTCTTTCTACTTTACAGGTCTTGATTCATCTCTTCTCCTTCAGCCAAGTCACACTGTATTCTTTGCCCGACTTAAAGACATAGTTGTCACAGATGTTGATTCAAGGACACTTCATAAAAAAGTACTCAACTACAAGATTTTAATTTTTACTTGATTCTTGGTTAGTTTTGTGTGAAATGTAATACATATTCTTATTCCACTCTTAAAAATATTTGATTTGTCATGAATACCTATTTTCAAATAAGATAGATGGTAAAGCATAGTTTTCATATTTGAAGAAGGGATGTCCAAAAAGATTTAAAAAAAAAAAAAAAAAAATCTAACTTGTACATCTGATAGGCTTACAATATATTTAGTTCTTTGTGCTAAGTACCTATTTAGAAGCTGCTGATGGCTGGTAGGTCCTGTTTCTCTTTTTTCTAGGCTGTGTCTATAGTAGGAGATGAAGTTTTCAGTTTCAATCTGACATTAGATCCATATGCTACTGAGGGAGAAGCCTACACTGACATGTCAAAAGTGGATGGTACCGTATCTTTGAAAGTAGGCTGTATTCAAATAGTGTACCTTCACAAATTTCTCATGTCTCTTCTGGTAAGTCTTTTTTGCCTTTTTACATTTCTGCTGCATTCTCAAATTAGTCTTCCTTGTTTATGTCCTCAGTACAAGTGGTAACTTAGGTTTCTGAAAGAGAAAGGATAGGGTTAATTTTTTGTGTGTACTATTAAAAAACTTTGATAAGTAAGCTTTAACTGGTTTGAATTTTAAAAAACTAACACAGTGCAAGTGGGTCACTTCCCACCCTCTGCTTTGGAAACAGAGAAAAGCTTGGTGCTACTAAGGTATTTTGGGGGTTTTGTGTTCACTGCCCTTTCCACCCTAGCAAAAACCTGAGTTCATTGGAAACATATCTGAGCTAACATTAGAGGCAAAACTTTCTGCAAGGTTAGATGCTATGAGGACTGCAAACTAATCACTGTAAATATTTGTACCTTTGTCAAGTATCCTAATGATGACTTTTTCAATAAAGCACTAGTGGGCTTTCTGTCATTCAGTACTGGCTTTAATAGGAGTTAGTATTCACTGGGGGCAAAGAGGGGCTCTCAAAATAATATATGTCCCCAAAAGCTAATGATGTAAATCAATCTTGTAGCTAATGAAGGAAGAAAAAGTAGAGGTGGGTTTAAAATGAGTGGATTGTACTGGTTAGCACATTTGACCCTCTGTTAGAGGTCATGACAGAAGGCACTCAGTTGTCTTTCCCAGGGAAATTTAACACAGTAGGCAGCATAATTGGTGGTTGATGTTGGTTGTGGTTGATGTTGTAAAATGAGAGACTAATTTAGGTTAAAAAACTGTTCACAGACATTTCTCTTTTCTCTTCAACTGCTTATTCTAGACCTTCTTGAACAACTTTCAGACAGCTAAGGAAGCACTGAGCGCTGCTACAGTCCAAGCTGCAGAAAAGGCTGCTACCAGTGTAAAAGACCTGGCTCAAAGGAGTTTTCGACTTGCAATGGATATTCACTTGAAAGCACCACTTATAATCATTCCTCAGTCCTCAGTTTCCCCCAATGCTATAGTAATAGATCTTGGCCTGATTAAGGTTCAGAACCAGTTTAGCTTGGTGCCTCCAGAAGGCAGTTCGCTCCCTCCAGTCATCGACAAAATGGATGTGCAGCTGACAAAGCTGAAACTGTCTAGGTAAAGTCCACTTTACTAAGTAATGCCTTAGCTAATTGGTAATATTAATACTCTATAGGATATTAATCTACTTGCTTAGAAGCCGTGGTTGGTGACAGTGTCAAATATTTGGTGTTAAAATACTAACCTGTTATCTTAAGGGCAAATATATCAGTAGTGAAATGAGATACTGTTCTGCTCCGGAAGCCGTTTAATCCAAAAGAGTTATTACATTTGAGATTTTAAGATGTTACTTCAAAAATGTAACATATGACTTAACTTCTAACTTCCCCAATATGTGTTTGTTTTTGTTCTTCCCCCGCCCCGCCTTTGTTTTAAGGACCACTATGGAGACAGGTTTGTCACATCCCGACATTCAGATACTTCACCCTATTAATTTAAGCCTGTCTGTGAAACGAAATCTATCTGCAGCTTGGTTTCACAAATTACCGATATTGGAGATCACGGGGTATCTGGATACAATGAATGTAAGTTTTGTGAAAAGGTGGTGGTGAGAAACTCGTGATAATACCTAATGTAAGACTAACCTTTATGTTATTTCGGGACACAAAGGTGCAACAAGGTGCAAATTTTTAGTAGCTTTGGAGTGAGTTTCAGGGATGTCAACAGGGTTTAACCTGTGTGAATGTAGAGGTTTGAAAGCGTCATATAAACCACCCAAACTACTGTGTACATTTATTAAACTGAGAGAAAGAAAAGAGAAAACTGAAAGAGATGTCAAGGAGTCTTGTTTATTCCCTGCCATAAGGCAGGACCTACTTAAATCAAATGTTTTTTGTGACCAGTTCTCTGAGTGAGTCTTTTTGAAGTGCCCTTTTTTTTTTTTTTTAATGGAATCTTCTTGAGAGGAATTTAAATTTATGCAAATATTTGCCTTAGTAACTCCAGCTTCATAACTTCCTATCTCCCTTGAATGACCTCAAGATCGTTGGTTTTTTGTGGCAATTTATATACTGTGAAAGAAAATACCAGGTACATCTTGGGTGAAACTGGAATTAAAATATCATGAAGTAGCATGTCATTTACAGGAAAGTATTAAAAGCATAGATACACTAAATAAAGGCTGCATTATATATTGATACAGCTTTAGAAGTCACAACCTTCTTTAATCTCCTAATCCTTTAACAATAAGTGGTTAAAAGAATTTCATTGTGTTATTTAAGGGATGATGCTGCTGACAAAATACCTGTGAATAAGCACTCTTCTTGCCAGGAAAAATTGTTCTGCTTTGCTAGCTGGTGATAAGTTTAAAGAACAACGTGTTTTTCCTGAGAACTGTGATCTGCAATTTCGTAGGTTGTATTAAGTCAAGAGGATTTGAATGTCTTTCTCAAAGTGTTGACGGAAAACCTTGGTGAAGCAGAAGAAAAACAAACTCATGCAAAATCAGTACTGCAAAAGGAAGGTCAGCGATGGAATTTGTTTGTCATGAATATTAAGTGTGTTAGCTTTCAGGAATAATGAAAAGCATTTATTGTCTGGAAAGCAAGCTTATGTCTGAGAGTATGATGTGTTAGTGATAAACTGTTTTCTTTTTTATTTTGCAAGGATAGTGTTCATACTTTAATACTTCCAAAAAGTGGCAACATTACAAGACAAAATTTGGTAATTGTGTTAGCTAAATTGTCACGGAACTAGCAAGGTATTGAGATGTCAGAGTTGTCTTGTTGCCAGAAGATGTTTTTATTTCCTTTGCCTGCTCTGAAGTTAAAGGTTCTGTTTGTGGAAATGTTACTAACTTATCTTAGGTGAATGTAAGCCATCTAAATGAATAGAAGAATTGGATATGTTTCTTGAGCTAAACAAATGGTGGCAATTTCAAAAGTTAACTAATTTATTGAATACTTCAGGTAAAACCAAAGAAACGGAGAAATCAGTTTTGACGCAGGATAAGAGTGTTGCAGAAGGAATGCTGTCTGAAAAGAGAAAAAGAACATTAAATGAAGATGTAATCAATATGCTACTTAATTTTGAAATCAAAGAGGTATGTATCCATCTGTAAAATTCATTGTTACTGAATCTGGTACTCTAGTCTGTTTCTTAGAAGTAGTGGGCTATAAAGTCCATTCTAACTGTTTAAAGAAGGGGGTACATACCAACAAAAAGAAAACAAACAAAAAACCCCTCAGAACTCAGATTCTTCAGCTGTTTCTTTGGCTGTTTTCTTTTGTCTATATTATGTGAGATTGTATTTATAGAATATTTAACATAGACAATACATCTAACAGGGAAAACCAGACTTCTAGATGTTCCACACTCACCTAGCCTTAATCCTTCATAATGCTGCATATGATTCTCTTAGTAACAAACCAGCCAAAATAGTTAAGCTAGAACTAGTATTTTTCCCTTAGAGATACAAAGTCTGAAGGATAGGTTGTAGGTGAAATACTGGAAAAATGCACAAGCAATCAATTACTGGAGATACCCATGTGTAAGAAATTATCCAAGCATGTTTTTTCTCTGAAGATTTCTGTGATACTTAAATGTGAAGAGCTCAGCATCGCCTCAGCATTTTTTCAAGAGTCAGACCAAACGGCTTACGTATGCAGGTTACTTTAAGTAACTGTGGGGTTTGTTGGTTTGGGGTTGGGTTTTTTTTTTGGTGTGTAATTTTTGTTTCACTAAATCTCTGTGGATGTTTTTGTCCATACAAAATCTAGGTTCCTATGTTTTAGACAGGAAAAAAACCAACTTCAAACTCAAAACTATTCTATTGCCAAGTGAGAGTTGCATTCAAAGACTACAAACTTCCTCCTATTCCCAGCCACCAGGGAAACATATTCTGTGTGAGAGATATGAAATCGTATAAGCAAACTTAGTCTTAAGGCTATTGGAAATATTTGTCCTGCAGCTGCAGTGTAGACAGGTAACAAGTTGATACTATCTCAGATTTTGAGTTTTCAGTTTTTGCAGAATTACAGTTGCAATTGGCTGATGAGGTACCTGTCACCAAATAGCATGTAGTGATCCAACACATATCACTAGTACCTTGGCAGCTTCTAACTTTCAGAATTGCTGTCTTGGCTGTGTAGAACTTTTTTTAATGGTAGGACTTGGGCATATTACAGGCTAGCCTGTAGTGCTCCATACTGTCATCTTATTAATAATTCTGTCTTCTTTAATACACTTTTACACATGCTTCACATGGAAATTTTTACTAAGGTAGTGTCCGCATTGTCTGTAGACTGTATATGTTGGGTGATTAATGATAAAATGCTAATTTGTTAGTGTACAAAGAATATGCCACATAATGATGCAGACAAAGTATTGACAAACTTGAATTATTTAAATTCCTTGTATGGTAAATAGTTAGGTTGAGGCAGTATTTTTAGTTCCCAAGAATGGAAGATAATTGCCTCATTAAATAATTGCATTGAAATTAATATTGTTCATTAACAACTGTATCTAGTTCTTCTACCTTAATTTTCAGCTACGTTTAGAAACACAAGTTCTTTCTCATTTTCAATGTTCTAATCAGTGTAATGCTTAAAATCTTATTGTATTTGTAATTACAATTGTAATTGTAATGTTGAAGCATTT
This sequence comes from Platalea leucorodia, assembly GCF_965183815.1. Lineage (NCBI taxonomy): Eukaryota > Metazoa > Chordata > Aves > Pelecaniformes > Threskiornithidae > Platalea > Platalea leucorodia. Next base: position 32,675,233 of record NC_138831.1, read on the forward strand.
GTGTCCTTAATTATTATTTGCATAGCATCAGATATTCAAAGATTGATTCACGTTGCTGTCTGTTCTCTACTGCCCTTCCTTCCAACCAGTAGGATTTGTAGTAACTGTTTTTCCCGTATTCAAACTCTGTATGTAGCACTGAGTAGTGTCTGATTACAAAACTAAAGCATAGCTTGACAAGGCAAAGATACACTGCTAGGCCAACAAAATTAAATTCTAGCCAAATTAATAGAATTGGGATTTTTGTTTTGTTGTTGAAGGAGTTAAGTGATTGGTTGCTTGGCCAAGAGGAACAGAGTGGGGAGGGGGCAAAATATTTAACAAACTGGTGTTGTAGGTTCTCTCTGTAAAAAGGCAAAATGTCTAGATTAATACTATTTTTGAAGCTTAGCTGAGGAGCTAATGCCCAGTTATAACTGCATGCTGTAATATCTGGACAGCTTTACTGAAACAGTGAACTTATTTCCCTTTCCATATTCAAGGTTGTAATAACCTTGATGAAGCAGGTTCAGAAGGAGAGATATCCATTACATATTCTAACTGTGCTACAGCTTGGAACCGAAACCAAAATTAGAAATCATGAATTGACTGCAGCAGCATATCTGAAAAAAATTATTATGAAATGCATTGAAATAAATGGTAAGTCTTCCAGAAAACTGGTATACAGTCAGTACAGTGTGTGCAATCAGCTTTTGTAGCAAGAGGATAGCATGGTCAAAAATAATAATAATCAGCGGGGGCAGGGGGAAAAAAGGGCAGGAGGTTACATGACGAATTCTCTTAATGACACTGTCCTGTGTACTTCAGATTCAATTAATCTGTTTTACCTGATACCAAGTTTTACTCCTGTTGCTGGAGTTAGCTTGAGTTAGTTTGTTTGAGTTACTTGCCTCCTTTGAGTAGGAATGGTCATTCCTGAGAAGTATTCTATCTGTTCAGAGTGCTTTGATGAGCTTCTGAATCTGTGCTTTATGACCAGTTCTGGCAGCACTGGAAATCCAGCGTGCTTCTTTGATTGGTCAGGTAACAATTCAAAGTGATTTTGAAGTAATAACTGAAATAGCCACGTGTTCAAAGTAGAAAAGTATGGTTTTGAATATAAAAACCTAAAGATAGAAATACAAAACTAACTATAGGAATGCAAGTAACTTTCCAATTTTGAATCTTCTTTCAGGATCAAGATAAGTTAATTTTGACTAGTTTAGTTTAAAAAAAGTGAATACAGCATTTCACAAGGTAATACTTAATCTGCAGCTTCTCAGTGAAGAGAGATGTGTACCTTCACTATTTCAGCAAGAATAGTATATAATTAGTATATAATTGAGAATTAGCATGGAGGCATTCGATAGGTGGAGTAAAGCTTGTGAGTGGAAATACTTTTACAGTTTTATTTCTTTATTTGCAGACTCAAAAGGAGATCCTCTTTGCATTATTAACTCTTCAAGTGAGACAGATGAACATCTTCTGAAAATGGAATACATTAAGGTTTCAATACCTTTTAACTAGGATTATTTGGGGAGTAAAATAAGGCTTCCATACTTAACCTGTGTTAGAATGGTTTTTTTGCTTGTTTTAAAACATGTAGGATTTGTATCTAAAACTTGTCTAGGTTTTCTTCCACCAAATACCTGTTTTTTCAACTTGCCATTTCATTTCACTCTCTGCTGCTTCCATATAGTGCTTGCTTCATGAGTCAACACAATTATTGAAATCACTGGTGAAGCTAAATGTTTGTATGCTTTCTTCTTTGTGAGCAGTACAGATGAGTACCTTTGTGAAACTTAATAGGTGAGATAGTCGTTGCCTACCTAAGTGATAGGTGGCTCTCTACAGGTGGTAAAACTAGCATTTGAGGAGTTATTTGTTCGTAGCTAGAGCTCTCGAGCTTTTATTTAAGAAAAAAAAAAAAAAAATGCCCTTCAAAAACTGCAGGAATACTTGGGAATCTGACAGGTTGTAGAACCAGTGGGCTACTCATACTCTTATCTATAGTGACATAATTTTTGTAGAGAAAAACAAGTTAATTTGTTCTGGCAAAGTACTAAGCATAAATTGATCCAGTTTAAATAGATCCTAGGTAAGAGAAAATTTTGTAACTGGCCGGTTGAACTTTCACAAAATATGTGCTGTAAAATGTCACTGAGCAGAGCATTGAGAGTACCCCATTCTAGTGGCCTTGATTGTGAGAACATGTTTCCTCAGGCTTCATCACCTTCCTTTGTTTTCTTTTGCAATAGGAATAATCCTTGTGTGTGTGTGTGTGGTAAATTCCATTAATTCAGTTAATGAATGCGATTAATTCAATAGAGACTGACTGTGTGCTTGGGCTTTTTTTTTCTTCCTTTAGGCTGATGCTGATGGACCAGATTTTGTTACTACTTATGGAAGCACCAAGCAAAACATCAATGTAAGTACTGGATACATTTAATTTTTTTTTTTAAGCTTCTCAGATAGTAGCAGCTGTGTAAACTTGTTAGTTGCCCACTTTTTCTCTTCTCACTGAATAAGGAAAAAAAAACCCCAAACCAGAAACCAAAACCCTGACTCTCTCATCATTAAAGCTTATGGCTTTATATTTAACTACTTCAAAGAGAAATCCAGGAGGAAAAAAGATGATTTTTTTTTTTTTACAGAAGTATTTAGTGTATTAATTTTTTTTAACTAGAAGCTGTACATTTTTAGCTAGTTAAAATTTATAAGGACATCTTTGTAACTGAGGCCTGTAGGAAGTTTTTTTATTTCTGAGTGATACACTTAGCAGTGTGTGAAACGGAGGCCTTGTGTTTCAGAGCTTGGAAGTTTTTAAAAGCGAAATCAAGATGTGAGGTGAAATGTCAAACAAGCATTCTCAGAGGTCTTCTGTTCAATCAGTCCTTTTTTTACTTCTCCTGAAAGCAACTATTCATGTGTAGTTTTTCATCGCTTCAGTGGCTTCTGAAGTAAGCAGGTCACTTTGCTTTTAAAATGTTTCCTTTAAAGTAGTAGTGGTGGGTGGAGCTTGCTTCTTGACAGCCATATGTGGAATTTGAATGGGCTGGACTACTTTGGAGTCAGTAAAACCAGCTTTATACCAAGAGTTGCTTTGGGCTAGGAAAAGTCTGCTAGCTGATGCTAGTTTTCGCTGAGTAATATTGGCTAGAGTAGCTGCTATTCACATACTTTCTGTTCTGATTGCAAATTTTGGATCTTGTTGTTTTGTTGTATCATACCTACTAAAATATCTCTATACATGGTTCTAAAGATGTTAACCAAAGTGCTCAATAGTCCACAATGAAATGCAGCAGAACTAAGAGAGCTTATTGAAAAAACATAACCACATGAAGCATCACTTTTTAGATTGGCACAGTTCCTCTGTAGCTGTTTTAAACTTCCCTTCCATAGCTCCCTCATCTGTTCTGGAGCTTGTGTGGTGTTAAGTTGAAGGAGATAGAAGAGTGAGATACTTGTGAAATTGAGCAAGACACTTTTTCTGAATTCTGGGACAGTAACTCTGAGTTGTTATGCAATAGACTGCTACTAAATAACAATGTTACTTTGTCTCCTTGCCCTCATTTTAGGTCATGTTTTCGTGTTTGGATATAGTACTTCACACAGAGGCTTTGCTTTCCATCCTGAGTTTTCTCACATTCAGTGTTCCATCAGGTGGTCTTACCAGTACTGATAAAGTATCGGACCACAAGCCTCAAATAAAAGAACAAGAAAAAGGAAGTACTCTTAGACCAGGTAATGCGGTGTTAGAAAGGCCATATTTTTGTTGCTTAACAGCATCTAGCCTTTGGTTTCAAAGGATACCATTTCAGGTGACAGCATTGCAGTCTATTTGGTGGAAAAACAAGGCGTGCACAACTGTACATGGGGAGAAAATAATCTCATTTAAAAAAAAAAAGCCAGGTATTTTTGCTGTTGCTTAATTTTCAAATTCTCCTTACTCAGTATAACTTTTTCCTAGGTAGTGGTCTGACTTGTATAATAAGTCAAATAAACGATGTTGCAGTGAACAGTACCAAAGCCTTTCCAAAGCATCAGTGTCACAACTTTGTTGCTTTCCAATCTGACGGCTCTAAAGAGTGCTTACATTGCAGAAAATAGAGATTCTTGAGCCCTGGGCAAGCAAAGAGAAGTTCTGAACTGAAGCGTGTTGTGCTTATTTGAATAATTGGCATCTGTAACCTTGGAACAGTATGAGTTTTTGTTTGAGCTTAAGGAGCTCCTTAAGAATGTTTCGTCAGGTCCTGTGTGGTGGATTCTTTTGTTTGTAGTGTTGTTTGGGAAATTCAAGGTTTTCTAATCCTAAGTCCATTGGGATTGAGTTTACAGTGGCTGGCTGTTACATTTTTGTGTTCTGCAGGCACCTTCGATTTTGCTGCAGAAACTTTTTTCATCTAATATGCCTAAGTTGGCCTTGTTACTCTATAGAGAAAGGAACATTTCTCATGTGAGATAGTGTTTCAAATAATTAAATTTACACTGTATTCAGCATACTGTTGCATGAAAACTAGATATTAATGAGGGGAAAAAATATCATCTTGATTGCTGTTTGCCTGTGTTAGTCATTGACTCTTCTTGCGCCAGAAGAAAACTGTGTCAATAAAAGATTTTATTTCACGTCTTGACTAATAATTAGCAGTAACTTTTAGGGAATAACTGCAGGTTGCTTTTTGAATAGTTCATATATGTATAAAACAAATAACCTAACATTTGTTTTAAGAAATTGACTTATAATGAAGTTCTTGTATGTCTCTTGTGTTTCCTGTCCAGGGTCTAGTAATGCAGCCCATGACGATATCTGTGAATTAAAACTCGCTGCAAAGCTAAGTGCATTCAGTATTACAGTATGTGATCAGACCTGTAGAATTGCAGACATTAGAATACAAGGTAAGGGCTTTTTATTTAAATATTAGATTAGTTGGTTGGTTGTAGGAAAAAATGTTATTCCCCTCCATTCATTCACTTCTGAAAGGCTAATGTGTGCACTGTAGACATCTCTGTAACATACGTTTGAATACATTTTGATTGTATGATATGATTGCAGTGAAGTATTTTAATAGCCAAAATGCCTGTGAGGGAAGAAAATGTTTGACTTGGAAAAAGAAGGCAATTAATTTCTAAGTGGAGTAAAAGTAAAAGAAATGAAGGCACTATGTTATAAATAACACAAGCTTCCATTTTTTAATAGATAGGTCCTAGATAGTGTTGAGAATTTTTACTCTAGTCTTGGAGTCAGTTTATGTTGGCAAATTTGTCATGTGTAGTAAGGTCACGACTTCTGTCTTGGGCTTAGCATTAGTTGTTACATAGTAGAATGCTGGATTCTAAGCTATTCTTATTCTTTATATTCAGGAATAAATAATGCCTCTTTTTTAAAAAAGTGTTTACTTAGTAAATGCACTTCAACAAATGACTATCTTCTTCCTTTTGTCTCAAATCAGGAATGGATGCAGCTGTAGCTATGAAAACTAAAAAGATTAAAGTGTTCTCCAGACTTGAGGACATTGTAATTACAAATGTTGATCCAAAAACAATCCATAAAAAGGTGATGTGTTGCGCAGATTCTAAACAAACAAAAAGATCTAGTTCTTTAAGTTATTTAATGACAGCACTGTTGTTATTTGCTGTGTTGTATAATACTAAGTATGATGTAACGTACCAAATATTCAGCAAAATTTCATTGATTAACTTCCTTTATCTCAGGGAAGCAAAACATGCCTCCATTCAATATTTAATTCTTTTTAATCATGTTTGCGCTGATGTGTTTAATTCTGAGTAGTGTGGGTTAAATATAAAATGAACTATAGATAAACAGGTGGGAAGAGACATACCATAAAATAGCTGACTCAGTTTCCTTTTGGGCCTAGCATGTATGTGTCCAAGTATTGCTGATAAGTTGCAGTTGATCTTTTTGTGGAAATAATTCTTATTTGATAACTTAAGCAATAATTCTATCAGACATTACTGCCTGGGAGTATTAACTATATGGACTTTAATCTTCTAGGCTGTCTCCATAATGGGAGATGAAGTGTTTAGATTTCACATGTCACTTTATCCAGATGCTACTGCAGGGGAAGCCTATGCTGATATGTCAAGGGTGGATGGTAAAATGTCTCTGAAAGTGGGCTGCATCCAAATAATTTATCTGCATAAATTCTTTATGTCTCTCTTGGTAAGACATTAGTTTCAGTTCTTTTCTTGACATTAAAAGTTTTTTTAATAAAATAAAGTGTAATCAGCTCTTTGTGACCTGTACCTTATGGTGAGCTGATGTACACACATATAGAAGTATTTTGCTGAAGAAATGTCACTTAAGTTGCGCTGCTTTATAGAAGAATGATAAATAAGGAGTAGGATAACAAAACAAGTAATGAATTGAGTTAATAACTTTAATAATATCTTAAAAATTAAATAGGTAAGCAATATCTTAGCTTGTACGTGATTTCAAACTTTTTCTCTTTGGATACTTGCATGGTTGAATTAAAGGTTTCACATTTCTGCTACAGCTATACTATTATTCTTAAATTTACATTTTGCCTGGGGCTTGCCTTTGTTGCAAGGCTTACTTGCTCTCATAGAACTCTTACTTTTTTCACTCTCTATGAATAGAATTTCCTAAACAATTTCCAAACGGCACAAGAAGCCCTGACTGCAGTCACTGTCCAGGCAGCAGAAAAGGCTGCTTCCAGCATGAAAGATTTTGCTAAAAAGAGCTTCCGCCTCTTAATGGATGTCAACTTGAAAGCTCCAGTTATAGTTGTTCCTGAATCTTCAACTTCATATAATGCATTGGTAGCTGATCTTGGCTTAATCAGAGTTCAGAATGAATTCAAGCTGGTGTCTTCAGATGAATCTTCTCTTCCTCCAGTCATTGACAACATGGATGTGCAGCTAACTCATTTGAAATTATCAAGGTATACATGGAGTTTTCTTCTGAGTTGAAAAGTGTTTGTAAAGAAAACAGGTCCATGTTCCATATGCAGCATTGTTCTCTTATTTAAAGATGATAGGTGATGAAGGCATACTGATACCAAGCAGCCTGTCCCCGCCCCCCAAACTAAGTTTGGGAGTGCTTTTAGGTAAGGATACATGGCCACAACCTCTAAAACTTTTTGGAAAGAAAGGAATGATAGGACAGTAACGGAATTGATCTTAACTGCATACCTGGGCATAAGTGCATACAAGCACACATTATTATTAATTTAAAAAGAAGTATACCCATAATTGTGGTAGATTAGTGTCATGATATTTGGGGTCCTGTAACTAGTAAATATTTTTCCTCTGCTGCTTCCACTGTCTTTTGTAGGTGCATTATATCCACAGATTCTCAACAAGATACTGAAATTCTGCGTCCTGTGAGTTTGACTTTACTGGTCCAGAGAAATTTAGCAGCAACTTGGTATCATAAAACCCCAACGATTGGTATCAAAGCAGACCTAAAACCAATGCAGGTAATGTGGCAAATCAGAGCTACATCAAAAGTTACATATATTCTCAGAATAGTGCTTAGCCTAGTTAAGGAGCTTGTAAACTCATTGCAATTTGTATTTTTTACAGAATGTTAAAAAACTTCCAGCTTGACTGTGAGTTTATAGATCTGTTAGAGTTTTGAGATTGTATAATGAATAGTTTTGGTGTAGCTGCATACGAATGGAATAAAACCTATTTTCATTTTCTGGGGGTCTATTGGAGCTATCCTTTGACTCAACAGCCAGTAAAGTCATTGAGGTTATCTGTTGAGTTAGCATTTAAAATCTAGGTTTAAGATTTTAAATTGTTTAATCTGTAATATTCAGGTTATTTGGGTGTTTAGTAGATTTATTAGAAATTAAAAGGGTGGATGTGGACTTGTAATATACAATAGTTTAAAATTATTGTTGATATCTTTGCAGAGGGAGGGCTTTACTTTCTCTTTTCCTACATTAACCATGTGGATTTAAGTAGGTTAAAATCAGACTGGTGGGCCTCTTAGTTGTTCATGAGCCCCATTTCATTCCTGTATCTGTGCTGTGGCCAAATGTAGCACTGGTGAAGCACAGAGGAATAAGATACTGAAGGGAGTACCAGTAATAAAAATAAAATGTAGAAAAAATATTCCAACACTATGTATTATGGGCTAAGTGACTGCATTTTGTCACTTATTACTGCTTATTTTTTCATGATCATGTTATAATTGGATTCAGATTCATTAACTCTTTCAAGGCCTACTGAATGACAGTTGCTTTAGTGTATACAATGTAAATCTTGGCTTTAATGTTATCTGGTTATGTTTCTGGATTACTGAATTGTTAAGAAGTGCTTATGATCAATTACTCGTACTTTAAGCAGGCGAAGAGCCTTTACAAGGCTAGAAAGTGTCATGTGGAGTGTTAGTTCTTGTAACTCCTGTTCATAAGTAACAAATTATATTTTAGGAAAAATTGGCAAACTATTTAGGGTGTTTTGGCCAGGATCGTTTTGACTAGACAGCTTATTTATGGTGAAAGCATCATGTTGTTTCTTCTCAACATTTGCATACTATTGATAAAGATAAGATTCTGTGTTGGAAGGAAATACTGTCACCAGAAATGAAGTTGTGGGTTTATCACTTTACAGATTGCACTCAGTGAAGATGATCTAACTGTTGTCATGAAAATTTTACTTGAAAACCTTGGAGGGGCTTCTTCCCAGCCACATACTGTGCAAGAGAACGTTGAAGATACACAGATAGTTAAAAAAGGAAAAGTTCCAAATGAATCTGATTTCTGTGAGGGTACGTTCAATTCAAAAGCTGAATGTTTAGGCAGAGGGCTATTTGCAAATTCAAACATAATATTTATCTGAAGCACTTAAATGGGTGTAAATAAATTCTTTTTCTTAATTGTTACACATGTATTGTGTACATGAAAAGTTATAAATAGGAATGTGTGCACACACATGGAGTGTGGGCTGTTGATGGTCAAAAGTTTTTTGTAGCGTGTTTTTTGTGATTCATCTTTTATAGGATGGTATTCTTCAGTCTATACCAATGACTTATAAGTTGCAGGTGGCTTAAAAAAGAAAAAACCAAACAAACTACCCCAGAATGTTAATGCACAATTATAACAATTGAGGATATTATTAGTATTAAAACTGTGTAAATGTAAACAGTATATGTCTTGGATGAAATATTGTTAACACTTTGCCAAAATATTTTTTTTTGTCCAAAATATAACATTCTCAATGTCAAAAAATTACTGTTCAACCAATAGTTGAATTGCTATGCTATGAGAAGAAACTGGAAGGCAGAGTAGTGCAAACTCCTTGAGCAGTCTTGGTACTTCCTGTAGTTCATTAAAACGAATGAAGAACTACAGTAAATTAATAACGGCTTTTTTAAGGTTCTTAAATCACTCTGTGCTAGGTAATTTTAGCAGGCTTTGACTAGAACAACCTAGTATTGTGTAAATTAAAGTGCTTATTTTGCTGAGTAGTCATCTGGATTTAGAGCTTTTCCTCTTTTTGTGACTTTCTGATCTTAATTTAAAAAACAAAACAAAACCAACCTCAACAAAACCCAAACCCAGAAAACCATGCCCAAGCCCAGTGTTCTAAAGAAATGTAAAAATATTTTCTTTTCACTGACAGGTCCTCTTCTTGCTTTTGGACAAAAAAATGTTTCTACAGTTCAGTCTTCTGCGGAATGTTATACAACGCTTAAATTTGACTTTAATTTTGAGTCACTTTCAGTAACTCTCTACAATAGTGACAAGAATCAGGTTTGTGACAAGGCTTTTACCATAGAGATGGGGTGGGGAACTTAAGCTTCTCACATCGACAGAACTCAGGATAGTAAAACAAAGAGTTTCATTGGTTGTATTGGCTTTGTAATGCTTGCCTTATGGAGCTTATGTAATTTATCCTGGAACTTTTGAGGCTTTATGGGCAGAGAATGTCCTTAATTTGAAGGACGTAAGTGCATTTCTAAAAATCACGCTAAAAAAAACCAAACCAAAACGAACCAGCCAAAACGCCCCACCATTTGATTTGGTCATTCAAGCCTTGATTCCAGTTATCCAAAATAAAAATGAAAATTTGAAAAGCAGGAATTGCTAACATAGATGATGCTAATTCTAGGCATAGTGCCTACATAGTTAGTAGGCTGATCCAAGGTGTACATGGCCCATACTTCCCTCTTACATATCTCTGAGTGTAAGCAATAATGAACATCCTTCCTGTGCTGAAAACAGAAGAGAAAGATGTACAATGTTGCCTTGTTTTGACGACTTAATATGTCCAGATGTGAAGGTTCTTGCTTTATAAGTCTTGTATATAGTGAACGTGTGGTAGCTTTGCATTTAAAATAACTATAATGCAGGAATTTGTGGTGCTTTTTGTATGAGGGGTGTGTAGTTTTAAAAAGTTCTTGTGAAATGAGCATCGTGGGAAGAAACACACTGTAATGGGATTTTATTTCATTTCTTCTTCATATCCTTTCTGGTTATTGCTGAGGTCTTGGTTGTGAATGAGTCAGTGTGATGGGAGCGAAGGGATCCTCTGTAGGAGGTTCAGAGTTGAGATAGATTATCCTTCGGCCATGCATTCTGAACAACTGCTAGAAATGTGGTGAAGAAACAACTTTACTACAACCCAACTTGTTTTTTCTGTTTTCTTAGTGAGTTTCTTGGACTAATTTGTTCGATGGAAGGACTGATGACAGCAACAGGCTAATCAGATCCTTCAGTTTGTGGATCAAAATGCACGTGGCTAGCAGCAAGGGAAATGTGCTTATTACTTTGTTCTGTGATAACTAGTCCTACTATTTCTCATTATATAGAAGTCTCTGCTTTCGCTGCATAGTGACAAATTGCGCCTTGGTGAACTCCGACTGCATCTCATGGCATCATCGGGGAAGATGTTTTCAGATGACTCAATGGATATTAATGTTAAACTCAAGGCATGTACCCTGGATGATCTCAGAGAAGGAATTCAGAATGTGACTGCAAGGTAAGTTTGAGTGCATCAGAAATTAAAAAAACTCCATGCAGCTTGTGAGGAAGACTGTTTCTTTGTTCTATACTGCGCTTCACATGGGATTCACATAGTAGGGCTATCAGTTGTTGCCTGTCATACTGTGCACTAGAGTGATGAATGATGTAATTTTAATAATGTTAAGCAAGATTCTTCTTTTATGTTGATTTCCCAGGTTGTCCAAAACAAAAAAATACCTGGGAGGTTTGACTATTACAGGCAACTGTAGAACAGCTGAGTAGAGAGCAACTAGCCTCAGCTAGAGAGTTCTATGCTCTGAAACTTTAGTCTGATTGTCACACGCCGCATACGTAGTTCCAAAACTGTAGCACACAAATTTTAAATTGAAATTACTCTTCTGTTAGAGAAGTCTATACCCTCTTACTTCTGGAGGAAACGCTGCTTGCTTATGTTGTAATTCTTATTTATAAATGGCACAGGGAGAAAAAATGGCACTACTTACCCATCCTTGTTTTTCTAGATAGGTGTTATGATGATTGAAATATTTCTTAAACTTGTTTTCCAGAATGATAGACAAGAAAGATGACACAAATGACAGTTCTATGATAGATATAAGCTACAAGCAGGATAAAAATGGAACTGAAGTCACTGCTGTCCTTGACAAGCTCTATGTATGTGCCAGTATGGAGTTTTTGTTGACAGTAGCAGATTTTTTCATTAACTCAATGCCAGCATCCTCAACTGAACGATCTGCACAGTTCCAATTAAAGCATGTTGCTTCTGGGAAATCCAAGCCAGAAACAGGTCTGTAAAACTGATTTCCACCCCTCACCCCTACTCCCCTTCTTTACAGCCTTCATACTGAAAATAAATCATCCAAAAGTTTTGAAGATGCTCTCTTGTTATCAGACTTAAGAAATAAGCTTATTCTTCATAAACTGTAAATTGACTACTGATACCATAGATCATTGTAAGCAGTAGTAGTTCTAAATCTGCTGTGTTAAGTAGCAGAGTTGTGCTCTCCAGCAGAGCTAAATATTGAAAATCACTCATGCTAAACAGGATTTTTACCCATATAATATCACAAAGGAAAGCATCTTTAGGGTAAAAAGCACCATGTAGATTGTAGTTAAGTAAGTAAAAAGAACAACTTACTCTCAAGGTGAGTGGCGAAGAATGTCTTACCCTTACTTCTGCAAGTTGTGTATTTTGAAACTGTAGGTTATTTTTTCAGTTCAGTTATAGAAAACTTAAGTTTTTGATGAACAGCTTTCCTCTTTTTGGTTGAAGACTGAAGGTAAAGCATGATGAAACAAGGGCAAGGAAGACCACTTCTGAGGGTTTTTTTTTTGGTTGGTGTTAAGTGATTTCTAGGCTTGCCTGAGTTGTGGTCAGACCTAATCTGCTGGTTGTGTTGTCTAGCTGGTTCCCAGCAGCCCTCCCTTTCTTTTGGGGAACTTGGCAGAGTGCTAGGAGTCAAGCCTTAGGTTTTATGAATTTCCCTAGTGATGTCAGCAGTTCACTTGCTCTCTTCTCCCCTTGTTGGAGATATGCACAAGTCCTGTGATGAGGGAGGAATGGTACACACTCCAGAAAAATGGCACTTGCAGGGGCTGCTCAGGACTACCAAAATGTGTTGCTGGTTGCAACCCATTATGCCCAGCCTTCTTTGCGTTTCCTGTAGTGCAGTGAGGCTCAACTTGGCACCTGTTCCATTGCATATGTGATACTCCAATATTTCCAGCAAGTGTTAGGCATGAGTAACCCATATAATGAGTCCTAGTGTGCAGGAGGGTCACACACCACTGTACTGCCTATCACTGAGAACCAAAGTGACTTGGTCCATCGCTAGGTTAGAGAGCCTTGCTTTTAACTGAGATAAATACAATACAATTCTCTCCTTCTGTTTGGAGACTGGGTGGATATTCAGACAAGAACCTTGCAAAATCAGGCCTTTGAGGCCTCGCGAAATCGTCGATGGATGATCTTTCAATCCTCGTGAAATCTACCGTGAGAGGTGTCCCAGCTCAGGGGGAGATATTGGGTCACACAGCCCGCTGCGGTCCCAGAGAGCTCGAAAGGTCTCACTTTTGGATCGCTATTTATAGGATCTTGAGATGATTGGCTTTGGTCAGTATTTTCCATTCTGGCCACAATTCGTGCTGAGTCATTCTGGTATACAATTCAGGCAGCAGATGGCCCAGGTGTGGCCAGGGGGTGCCTGGCCACCCTAGCCCCAGGCTATTGCACTTGCAACCAAGGTAACAGCACAGTGGGAGTTTTTCCCAAAGCACACACAGCTTCTCCTGAGATCTCAGGGTGGTCCTGATGTTCCATTCAGGCAGCAGATGGTCCAGGTGTGGCCAGAGAGTGCCTGACACCCAAGTCACTGCACTTGTGACCAAGATAACAGCACAATAGGGCTTATCCTGACATTTCAGGGTGGCCCGGGGGAGGGGCAGCACCACCACAGTATTGAGTCAGAAGATAACTTATTTCCAACTTGGCTTTGTAGAGCCAGTGCTTAGATTGACTACAGTGTATAGAGCTAATACTGTCTTTTTACAATATTGAAACAGTTTCTTCAACACAAAACTTCTGACTAGTTTGCTGCTGATTTCTGGACATGGTGTGATATTCAGTTTCAGCAAAGTATTCCTGTGAAAATTGAGACATTATCTGTTAATTTTGTACCTCTAAAATTATGTAGCAATTTTTATGCATGGTTTAGGTATTATGTACATAATAATGCTTTCAAACCTTTTATATTCAAGGGGTTTTTTACTTACTTTTCATAGAAATATCTGTACGGCCAAATATGACAGTAAAAGCTGTCATCATGGATCCAGAAATTGTATTTGTTGCTAATTTGACTGATGCTGATGCCCCTGCCTTAAAAGTTTCCTTCCAATGTGACTTTTCTCTGACATCTGGAAAGCTTGCACAGAGGATGACTGCTCAAGTGAACGGCTTCAAAGTGTTGGCCTGTGCCTTTCTCAAAGAAAAACAAGACAAGAGTGTTACTACGGTAAAAAAAAACTTTAAAAAAGCTTTCATAATGAGAACTGTTGGCAGGTGTGTCCTTTAGTTCGCGCATCCATAGCACTCAGAAAATTCAGTTTTCATATCATTGATTGTTATGAAGATAGGAAGGGACTGTGCATCTCTGGTATGCCGCTTAAAGGTGAATCTTTTATCAGTAGGTGCCAGACTTCATCACACAGAGCTCTGTCTAAAACCTGTGTAGTGCATTTGTAAATTAAATTAAAAGCTTCTTAGTGAAGAAATTGTATGAGGGATTTTGAAGACTAAGAATACCTCTCTGCAACTTTTTTTACTGGCTGTCGGTTTACTTGTTGCAGTAGAGTGTGCTGATCAGCATGTTGTCTGGAACTTCATCTACTCATTCCTGGCAGGGGAGCAGAGCCACAAAGGTGGCCTGTGTGGTTCATCTTGCACATGGTATCTTTCCTTATGCGTTTAGTTTTCTTAAAGATTCGGGGTTTTTTTGAGTATACCATCAGTCTGTCTGTGTGTTGGTTTTTTGTTTTGTCGGGTTTTTTTAAGCCTTATGTCAAAAGCTTTTATTACACTAACTTTTAACCTTCCAGTACAAAATTGCTCTTGTGCAAATTTGGATGCTGGAATGAAGCACAGTAGTGCTAAGAAAAGAATGCTGTTACTCTGAAACGTGTTGTTATTTTATGGGATCAGCATCCCTTTGGCCTATGGGATTGAAAAATGCAAGACCATTTGAAAAGTTGGATTCCAGGAGTTACCTTAATAATCAAATTATATTTTTCACTCAGGTGTTACGGCCATGTTATTTGGTCATGGAAAATATGATGCATGTCTCAGGATTACAAACTGTGGTAGTAACAATAGAAGAACTTACTATAAAGGTAAGATCATTAAAACTGTCTTTGGAAGAACAGGTGTGTTTCTCAAGCTGTAGCTTGGGTTTTTTTAAATTTATGTATTGCAATTTAAAATTTCCATTTCCCCCATTAGTTTAATTCCAGAAATAGGCATTTATCCTTTTTAGAGCTGCTCTGTATTGGAAAAAATCGTTGCGTGTTCCTTGTTTTGGCAGTCTCTTGGCCGAAAAGGACTAATTTAAATACTTCAGATATTAGGACTCCTCCTACTAGTTTCTTCCAAATTTATGAAACAACCCTTCCCCCTGCTCCCACCACCACTAATTTTTCTCTTCAGAGAGACTTATAAGCGGGAGCACGCACACAAGTGCATGTAAATTTAAGGCTGTTAATATGATTTCCAGAATGATATACAATGTGAAGTACCTTGTTCTTAATAGGTAAATTAATAATTGTGCCTATAATAAAGGTCTTTCTGAATGTAGTTTGCTAATTCTCCTATAAAAACTTGACAAATTGACATTTATGATCTGAAAAGGTGGTCATTGGCAAAGTCTTAAACTGTAAGCAATAGTACATTGTTCCTAAAGCATAAGGCTTTTGACATGACGTACTGTACTGCTAATTGAAATGGTGGTGTACATAACTCTGCGAACATGCTTTTTTGAACACCTCGAAGATCTTAAAAATAAATTCACTTTTTACAATGTAGTAGGGAAAATGTTGATACTGACTACTGTTGTGGGAGTACCACGTATCAGTAAAAGTGAAATTCCAATTTGAGAATTTTGTTCTTCAGCCTGTGGGATTGTGAGGGAGGAATCGGGAAAATTTGTATGAAAGGAAAATAAGAGGAGGTCCATGAATAAATTCCAAGATAAAGAAACAGGATTCAAGTTGCATCTCTTATAATGGCCTTTAATGCTGTGTACCCGTATGGAGAACCCAAGAGTTACTTGCCATTTCCATTTGTCATATATTTTGTATGTTGTCATGGTTTAACCCCAGCAAGCAGCTAAGCACCACACAGCCACTCGCTCACTCCCTGCCCTTGGTGGGATGGGGAGAGAATCAGAAGCTTAAAAGGGAGAAAATTCGTGGGTTGAGATAAGAACAGTTTAATAATTGAAGTAAAATAAAATACAATAGTAGTAATAATAATAACTAATAATATACAAAGCAAGTGATACACTATACAATTACTTACCACCTGCCAAATGATGCCCTGAGCAGTGGTCGCTGGCCCCCAGCCAGCTCCCCCAGTTTATATACTGCGCATGACGTCATACAGCATGGAATAGCCCTTTGGCCGGGCTGGGTCAGCCCCCCTGGCTGTGCCCCCTCCCAGCTTCTTGTGCACCTGGCAGAGCAGGGGAAGCTGAAAAGTCCTTGACTGGTGTAAGCACTACTCAGCAACAACCAAAACATCAGTGTGTTCTCAACATTATTCTCATAGTAAATCCAAAACACAGCACTATACCAGCTACTAGGAAGAAAATTAACTCTATCCCAGCTGAAACCAGGACATAGGTTAATAAATTCTAAGATGTTTTGAGCTATAAAGGATTTTTTTTTTCTTTGTTCAAGATCTCGCCAATAATTCTGAATACTGTGATAACCATTATGGCTGCCATAAAACCCAAAACAACAGAGGAGGATTCTAGAAGAGCAACTGAAGTTTCTGAGAATTTGTGGCAAGTGAAGCCTATAGATCAGTGCAGTGCCTGGTTTCTTGGTGTTGATGTAGCCACAGAAGCAACAGAAACTTTTATGGACCGTGAACATATTCTAAAAGAAGAGAAATTTGACATTGTAGTGAAATCAGTTCAGATCACCTTGGAATGTGGTCTGGGACATCGTACTGTCCCTTTATTGTTAGTAGAATCTGTGTTTTCAGGTGTCCTTAAAAACTGGTCCTCGCTGATGGAGGTCACTGCTGATATGTCACTGGAGGTATGTAGAATCAAATTGTTAGCAGTTTAAAACACTTCTGCATGTTTCATAATGTTCAAGTAACTTTTTAGTACACTTTTTATGTGCTAAATAAATAATAGGTTTAAATTGTAATGCTCCTAGGAGTTCTTTAGTAATCAGGCATATGACTAAGCATAATGTGGATTTTACAGAAACTTTGCAATCAATAGTAGATTTTAATGGCAGTGGCTGCTGTGGAATAATCTAGCCCTCTCTGTTTCTCTATTATTTTTGCATATTCACTTTTTGCTGTATGAACAATGAGTTTGGCTTAGTTGAATATTCATATTTAACTCTTACAGCCCACCTTTTTTGTTTCCTTAGCATTGTATTTATTGGTAAGATAGAAGTTATAATCTTTTTCTCAAAATCTTGTCTACATCTTGGATTGTAATCACACCGTATTTGTTTTGCCAGCTATTGCAACTCTTTTTCCCCAACATATGATAGATTCCGAGATGGTATAAGTCTCTCACAGAGGCAGCATGTTAAAATTTCATACAACCAGATGTGCAGCTGCTCTGTGCAATAAGTTAACTACATCTGAGTTGTATTTTGTCAGTTTACCAAATGTGCCTCATACTCCATTCTGTACTGGATATACAAGTAGCCTTCTTTCATTGCTAGATGTGCATACCATAATAAATAGAGTATGGAAGATGCACGCCTAATCATTTACAACTGTGGAAGGCACTGTGGATCCAGAAGGGGGGAGGGATGAGCAAGATAGCTGAAAGGGAGCATCCAGAACTGATTGGTCCACAACTTCTATTCAGATTTGCAGTGGCTAAAGGGAAGTAAAAACTCGGTGTAGACTATGAGTTGGATGAATTGTTCCAGTGGACCAGATTCAGACTAAAGTTTGCTCAGACTAATTGTTATTTGATAGTACAATGAAGTACTTGTGGCATTGAAGTTTTTGATCTCAAAGTCATTCTTTCAAACAGTGTAGGAAAGGATAGAGACGGCATTATATTAAGCAAAGGTGTTAAAAAGATATGGAGTTACCAGGATGTCTGGTTGCTTTAAAAGCCAGGTAGTCAGTTCTTCAAAAATTATGTCAGTTATGAAAAATGTATGATATATTACTCTTCTGTGTATTAATTGTTGAAGCCATTAGAAGTTAATGCTAGACCTCCAAAACGTGAAATGAGGATTGATTGTTTTCTTATTAATATTTTTCTTACTAAATGCTATTGGAATGGAACTCAGTCCTTTATTTTTAGATGCCTTGTTTAATTTTGATTCTTTCTTCAGGTTCATTATTACAATGAAACCTATGCAGTGTGGGAGCCGCTTATTGAACGAATTGAAGGAGGAAAAAAGCAATGGAGTTTAAAGCTGGAAGTATGTAAACGTACTTGAAACTATGTGAAATAGTTTGAATAGACAGCTATTTCTTAGAAGTTTTATGTGACAGAAATTGACCTTTTGAATGCTGTTCCTTTGAGGCAGCTATGTGATTTCACATGAAAAAAAAAAAAAAAGGTCTTTAGACATCTTAAGGTTTTTCTGAATAATGTTAATTGTCCAGTGCATGGGCAAAATGTAGTGTGTAACCACATATACAGAGAGGAAAGAAAATAACTTGCTTGCCTTTCATGGTGGTATAAAACTTCCATCTTTGTGTAAGGTGTCTGATATTTACTAAGTAAAGTACGTTTTCCTTTGCTTGGCAAAATTGTCAAGTGTAGGTCAAGTTTTTTCCTGTTTTAACATAGGAGAAAGTAATCTATATGTTCATAATTGCCTAATGGAATTTTTGTTTTAGATGAAGACTAACCCTGTCCAAGAGAGAAGTTTGATGCCTGGGGATGACTTCATTGTTCTTCCTGAGCCACAAACTGCAGTTAACATCTCTTCGAAGGATACAATGAATATAACAATATCCAAATGTTGCCTTACTGTTTTCAGTAATTTAGCCAAGGTAGTCCGAACAGGCAGAAGGTGCCGAATTATGTGGTTCTATAGAAGTTCTGATTTATTTTTTTTTTTTTAAGACCTTTCCGTGCTGCCAGTCACAGTCAATGACTGTTCTGGAGCTCTGACAAATGCTATCTAGGAGGGCTGAGGAGTTTTACTCTGATTAGTCCTTTAGGGTTAACAAAAAGGCAGTGCTAGCTTTGAAAAGAGGCAATTTCTGTGTTAGAAGAACAAATGTGCTTAAGAAGGACTTAAGGAACAGTCCTACAAGTAGGCTGAATGAAAATAAACCCCTCCAATAAACACAACTATTTCCTACAATCCTTTTCCTGAAATATTAAGAGAAATTTACTTCCCTTTCATCTTTTCTCCTTAAGAGCATACTAAGAAAAGTGTACATTTTAGGACTGGCCTTCAAACTGTAGAAGTAGAGTCCAGTGTGTTAAAAATACTTTTTTCCCTCTTTTTCTTGTAATAGTATGTATGCTTATGAATGTCCTAGGCTTTTTTTTTCCCTTTTTTGTGGGGGGAAGAAAATTTGGTTACTAAATCAAGCTATTTTTACAGAATGTCACGTATGCGTATTTATTTTTTTAATTTTAAATAAGCAACAGTTCTCTAAGTTAGTATTTGCTTATACTGTAAGTCTATATTGGCAGTCAGTTACCATGGCTTTTGTGGAATCAAGCAAATGTTTGTAAGCATAAGTTGTGGTTGAATATTAAGTATGTACATGGTGAATGTGCTTGGGACTTCTGTGTCCCAGATCTTATTTTTCTCTTACAACTCAACAACTGTAAAAAAATTTCCTATGAGGAGCATGAATGCTTATTGTAGCATCAATATTTGCTGCAAATCACAAAATAATATAATGAAATTTTCTGGAAGTAACCTTTACTTCCCTGAAATATCACTATACAAAGTATAGGTATTGCTGTATATATATTGCTTTTTTCTTTAAAACGGTAGTTGCTGGGAACTGTTTTTTAAAGCCTTTATATGTGATTGTGGCTATTTATGTATGACGTATTATATATGTTGTTAATTACAGGCATTTTCAGAAGGGACTGCATCCACGTTTGACTATTCCTTTAAAGAGACAGCACCTTTCATAGTGAAAAATGCCCTAGGTGTTCCTCTCAAAGTGCTTCCTAGCTCCAATTTTCGGATAGTTGGTGCAGTTGAAAAAGAAAACATGAACGACGTAGAAATTGGTCAGAACGTGGAACTGGAATACTCTGTTTTTGAAGCACCCCAACGAGGAAAGTTGTCTGCATTGTACCGACAAGAAAGCTCTGTCTTCTCTTTAAATTTAGGTATTGTGCTAGGGAACACTATGTGTTATAACATCTTGAGAATGGGAAGATGGGGGAGTCAACATGGTTAAATTCACTGTGATCAAAATTCAGGTGAAATACCTTGTGTTGAAACTACTTTTGAATACTGATGGCGATAAAAAAAAAATTAGAGAGATGTAAAAATCCTTCTGTCCAGTTTTTCAGAGGGTGAAAAGTACAATATTTTTTTTCCCCCCTTTAGAAGAAATGGAAGACATTCCAGTGGAGTCATTGATAGACTATCTTACAGACCCCTGGGACATAGGCCTGTGGGTTCCAACTCCTGTTAAACAGGATCTTCATTTCTCATATCCCTACTACCATTCAGCTTTCTGTAGTTACCCAGTTACTTGAGAGCAGTTATGATTTTTCCGTGTTTTTAGCTTTGCCAGAAAATACTCCCAGGAGAATAGGATATAATAACTACTAATACCTAATCTCCTGGGTTTTTTCCTTTCCATCACATCCCATACGAAGGTACTTGGCCATGATAAAAAGATCATGTTCTGTGTTGCGTTTTGTTAACTCACCCAACAAATACCACAAATACCTTTGTTTACTGTTTGGTATATTTATCGTGCTATGTATAAATCATAATCTAAAGTTATGGTCTTCAAGAGTATACTGACATTAAAGCTTGCCAGAGAGTGCTTTGATCCTGGTTGTTGCTGAGTTTAGAGAAGCTAAAGTATTGTTCAAATAGAAAACAGTAATGTGATTTGTTTTGCCTAATTAAGACTTTTGTATATTTTTATGGATTAGAACTTCAAGGATATAGAGAAGTGGTAAACATTCCCATAGCCAAACCAGGTCGACGACTGTACAACATAAGAAACCTTCTTGTTGATCATTCAGACTCAATCATTGTACAGATAGATGCTACAGAAGGAAATAAGATTATTACTGTGCGATCACCTCTGCAGGTAAAAAAAAACCAACCAAATCGAACCAAAAGCCTGAAAGCAGTGCCCTTCTCTGAGTGACTTTGCTTTGCTAGCTTAATACATTTTTTTGAGATCATACTTTTCCAAAAAGTTACTTAAAGGTAAATAATTAATATTTTACTCTTTGTTACATGAATTTTTATCTGTATTCCCTATGTATGTGTCTTCCTGATAAATGAAAAATTTTGTTTTTACTTTTAACTTTTGCCTTTCTAATACCGTCAACGCTGAGGTTGGAATATGTACTTTTTATGTGATTTGGCATTTTAAGCATGTTTTTCAATGCATGGAACTTAAAAGTAGCATAGTTTTCTCATATGCTTGCATATTGTTCTCCTTCAGAATTGTACTTCTTGCTAAGATGCATAGAAGTCTGTTTTCCAGAGGAGTTTCATTAAATCTACTAATGTTGTTTTTCCTTGTTGCTACTCATACTTTTTCCTTCAGAAATTTATAGCATAGAAATGTAATGAAAATTATGCATTTTGATCCTAGATCAAGAACCATTTCTCAATCCCATTTATAATCTACAAACTGGCTAGAGACTCCAAGTCACTGGAGCCAATTGGCATATCCAAGCCAGAAGAGGAATTTCATGTTCCTTTACATTCATACAGGTACACTTTTTCCTGTTCTGTAGGGCTAATCTTTGTGAAACCGATGCACAAATACAGCATTAGTGTGGAAGCTTACATTTGCACTTGGAACTCTTCCTGGCTGGGCTAAAACACCAAAATTCTATCTTTATTAGGTAATTAGCATGCTGCAAAAGCCCTTCAGAATATTAGCAATTACTTTAAAATGGGTGAAGTTAGCTGTCAATGGAAAGCTATTGTGTTCCATTATCTGTCTTCTTCCCATAGGTGTCAACTATATATTCGACCAGCAGGAATGTTAGAGGGTCAGTTTAAAGAGTCCACAACTTACATTGCCTGGAGGGAAGAGCTACATAGGAGCAATGAAGTAAAGTGCTTGTTACAGTGCCCAGCCATCGAGACAAATTTCTTGCCTCTAATAATCAGCTCAACAGCTGTACCTGATGAACTAAATTATATTTCAGCTTATGGAGAGGAATGGGATCCTGCTTACATTATCCACCTTTACCCTACACTGACTGTGAGGAATCTTTTACCATACTCCTTGAGATATTTGCTTGAGGTATGTTGTTTTATGGTTTTATTTGTAAATCCTTTACTTGATTTTAAGCAAGACTATACTTGGAAGTGGAGGTGAATGTAGTGTGGAAGATACTGAATATTTGTTTTTGTATTTTCTGTTGTAAATGAGTGAGTCAGCTGATGGATTGATTCTGGGAGTTTGGGGATAAATTGTTTTTAATTTGGGTGTTCCTGGCCAGTTCTGCATTGCTCCTTAAATATGAATCCTGAACTGGATTGATCTTTCTCTTTTACATTCTTCTGAGATCCTGTTTGTGTTTTGCAAGATATCTTTTGTTTCACAGGAAGAGGCATAGGAAGAAGCATCTCAATTTTCTGGAGCTTTTCTTCTGTGTAGAAAACACAACTTCTCTCCATTCTGACACTGATTCTTTACTGAGGACTACTGTGAGGTCTCCCTTGCACAAATTGGAAGATTTCTTTGTGGCATGCTATGCAGACTTTTTTCTCTTCTTTCAGTTTTTTCAGTATCTAGTATTTCTTCATGAAAGCTGAGTGATTTTAGTAAACAGAAAAGGTGTGAGGATTTAGATACATCATCCTAATTTGTTCTGTTTTGTCCTAGTAGCATAACTGGCTGTGGCATTCACTTACATCTTTCTTTCACTTCTGTCCAACATCCTAATGGCACTATTTCCAGTTTTCCTTACCTTCACTGTACTTCAGTACTCAGTGTCACAGGGTGTAGAACAGAGTGCCATTGCCTTGACTGAGGAGCTAAAACTAGTAATTCAAATCTATTGCTGAAGTCACTGTACCTGTAGATGGGTATGTGCTTATTGTCTTCACACCCCTTGACTAATCAAACCTGGCCACTGTTCAATACAATAAAATATACTGTTTCTCAGTAAAAATTAGGAAAGCTGCTGTTGTGGGATGCTACTACCTGAGGAAAGCTGTGCTGCCAAACAGTATGGCACAGCTGCCAGCTTTCTGCCTTGAGTGTTCTTTAATGTGAAAAGTCCTGGCTGTACGTCTGCAGCATAGTCCAATTCAGTGTTGCACCCAGTGTTGTAAATATATGAATAAGAACTCATTGCCATAGTCCATTGGAATTCATGGGGGAGGGAGGGAGGGAACAGAGACAGGGGATACATTGGAGCTATTTTGCCTTCCTGAAATCCAGAATTAAGCAGTCTTTACTGTCCTGCAAGAAAAGTGCAATTGATCTCAAATTATTCGTAGGATCAGGCTCAAATAAAAGTGATTGGAGACTGGAACATGTAGTACTGAGATACCCGAAACGTGCATCTTGCAAGAGAAGAATAAAATGTGTTTTTGTAATACCTAAATTTTATATGTTAAAAACTTAATTTGCTCCTTCTAATTTTGCTACAGGGAACAGCAGAAGCCTGTGAATTGACAGAAGGGAGTGCTGCAGATGTTTTTCATTCAAGAATCAATGGAGAAATAATGGAGCTTGTGTTGATAAAATATCAAGGCAAAGACTGGAATGGGCATCTTAAAATTCGTCATGGGATGCCTGAATTTTTTTCCGTGTGTTTCACATCCCATTCTGCGCCAGTGATGACAGTGGATATTTACATACATACTAGGCGAATTGGAAGCCGTATGATCTTGTCTGTGTTCAGTCCTTATTGGATAATCAACAAGACTTCCCGTATTCTCCAGTATCGAGCTGAAGACACTCATGTGAAGCATCCAGCAGACTACAGAGATATTGTTTTGTTCTCCTTTAAAAAGAAAAATATTTTTAGTAAAAATAAGGTATGCTTATTTTAGGCGGTGGTGGTTTAAAATCCTGCTCTGAGGGGGACGCTCCCATGCGCTGCCCCCCGCCCCCCCCCCATTTGTCTAAGGATTGGGTTTTTTTACTATTTATAGGCTTTCATTTGGCTGCTGCTTTCTTCTTGTTAATTAGACTTTTTGGACTAAGTAGAAGGGAAGGCAGGTAGACAAAAAGTCTATTGTAACTTTTTCCAGATCTTGCACTGCATCGCATTGGCTAACTTTCATCCTGCCAGAAGCTGGCTGATGGTGTAGAGTGGTTAGGTCCTGAAAACTCTGTGGGTACCCTACCAGAAAAATCTTTCCTTGGAGAGAGGAGTTTAATGTAGCTATGTAAACTAAGAGTGTGGTTTCCTTTATAGTCCAAAGGAAGGCTGCTCTGAATCTTCCTGTGGAGGCATTTTCCATTGAATAAAGAGGAATTACAGGCTTATGTTTTAGTCAGCTTGGTGCTTTGACACTTAAAATGCACAATGTAAATATTCTGTCCTATGTTAAACATATTTCTTTTGTTTTGATTTTGTTTTGATGTGATATTTTTATAGTCAAATGAAGAGTACTGTAGTAGAGGATTTTTTCTGAAGTGGCCCTTCTTTCCTTGCAAATCTATTTTTTTCACCCAACAATAGTGAAGAAATGGTTGAGGAAACAGTTTTGACAAGGTGTTCTTTTGATTGTTTCCTCCCCCCTCTTCAAGTTTGTGAAGCACCGCAAAATTGTAGCACTTTCCCATCTATGTGTGTGCTGTCACAAACATAAGAGTCAATGAGGACTCCTCTATTTTGCTGCCTTTTACTGTTAAATCTTTCCCAGAACTCAGGCACAGACTAATAAATCAGAATATGAATAGTGATACTACATGCTTAAGCTCATCTTAACTTACAGAAGGTTTTAAAAGCACTTGTCATCTTTATACTGCTGCATGTGATATAATTGCACTCCATAATGCATGAACTATAAAATTAAAATGAATTTATTGAAGTACTTTCCACATTGTTCTTTTTTGTGTGTAGATCCAGTTATGTATTTCGACTAGCACTTGGTCCAGTAGCTTTTCCCTTGATACTGTAGGAAGCTATGGATGTGTCAGATGTTCAGCTAATAACATGGACTATCTGGTAAGATAGGTTTCTGTGTTTTGTGGAGCTCTCTTGGGGTTCTTTTGGCTTGACTTTTTTTCTCCTTTAAGGCCTTTGTTTCACTACTTACACTGTTTTTAAATCATGGAAATATTTAACATCTAGGGTGATAATTTTTATGCCCCAACTATTCAGGTCTGCACCTGGTGAGAAGTAGTTTCACCAACAGAATTTTCAGTGTAATCATAAACATGTGATTTATATAACAAATGTGTAGTACTAGGCTGTTTGAAAATACAACGGTGAACTCGCATAGTAGAGATAAGAGTTCACATTCAGAATTCATAATGGTTTGCAAATGTTAGATCTTCACTTAGCAGCCTTGTCTAAGACTATGTTTCCACAACTAAGCAGAATAAAGAATATACTTTATTCTTTTTATTTTTATTTAGTATGCAGATATGTGGGGAATTGTGTTTCCATATACTGTTTAACTGATCTCTGATACGATCATTTTAGGTTGTCTTGATTTAGTGTAGAGGGATTCCTGTTGGATTTTCCCCACAAATACTACAGCTACAAAATGCTACAGCTAAAACCGTAAAACTGTCTCTTTATCATTGTGTTAATTGTGTTGCGTAGTTCGCTGATTTTACTGCATGCTGTTTTGGTTCTTTTATTACAGGTGTTCAGAACAGGAGTGTTACATGCTAACCTTTGTAATTACAGTAATGTTGACTTTTCTTTTTTTCCATCCTGACTTTACTCTTAAGCTTCTTGTTGATTGTTTGCTCAAATTGTCCTTGTTTAACAGGTTGGAGTTAGCATCAAAATGAGCAGTTTTAACCTTACCAGGATAGTTACCTTCACTCCATTCTACACAATAGCAAACAAATCTTCTCTGGAACTAGAAGTTGGAGAAATTGGTCCTAGTGGCTCTTTTCCAACTAATAAATGGAATTATATCTCTGCTTCAGAGGTAATGTTTCAGGGTTTTTTTTTCCTTTGGATGTTATTGTAGTCAAACAACTGGTATCTGGCTGTCACTTAAGGAAAAAGCAGTTCTCTTACAGAAGCTCAGTCACTTCTGATGGTATGATGTGGATACTTCACATCTCAGGGCAACTTGAACAGCACAGGTTGCATATATTGGTAAATTAATCAAGTCCTTCAGTTTAGATAATTTACTAAATGTAGATGAGATGTTAATCAGTAAATAGTGGGGTAAGAACTAAGGCATTTGAAATAGTTTTAGTCACACAAGACTGTTTTACTGCTGGCTTACTACCTTGAACATACATGAACTCTTAAAGTCATGCATATTTCTTGTTTTACAGTGTCTTCCATTTTGGCCTGAAAACTCATCTGGTGAACTTTGTGTAAGAGTAGTTGGCTATGAAAGCTCATCCAAACCATTCCTGTTTAAAGCCCAGGATAACGGTACTCTGCTGAGGCTGGAAGAATTGGTGAGACTGACTTTGTGTGGTCTGTTCTTAATACTCCATTGTAACCTTATGGCATTGAACTTAAGAAACGTTGATTCCCCAAGGTCATCAAGATTGAAACCTTGTGCCTTAAGGTGCTGGTGCACTGCACTTCGGTTCTGTTGCACAAAAAAGGTTGTGAATCAAGTTTGCAATGTTGTTAATGTTTTCATAGGTGTGTGAAGTGGTCAAGTGATTTAGTTTGGACAAGCTTATAGGAAGCTGAACAGCTGATTTGTTTACGGGTTTAATCAACAGAACTTTTCTGCTCAGTGATCAGTTTGTTAATATGCTGTTGCTGTATTTGTCATACCTTTAAAAACTTTAGTATGTTTGCCTAGAGTAGCCTTTCAGATTTTTAAGGAGTATGAAGGAAATTGCAGTTTCTAAATATAATTTTAAGTTTTGTAATAGAAAGTGAAGGGAATGTTTGCCTATACTTTTTTCTGAACTTAGCCAAATAAAGTAATTCTTAAAAATGTTATCATTTGAATATAATTTTTCAGTTAAGTTAAATCAACAAATAGTTTGTGGATGCTACTGATGTCTGTTTTAAGCCAGTGACCAGTGTTTGGGCTTACTGTTACTAGATAATGTAGAGTACACTTCCTTTTTTCATTTGTAAGAGGCTGGTGAAAGATTGATCTAAAAATAACAATTTAGTCTGTTCTAACTTGAATTTACGCATAGAATCAATATTGAACTTTCTGTCTAACTTTCTCTCCAGAATGGGGGCTTACTGGTAGATGTGAACGTTTCTGAGCATTCTACTCTCATAAGCTTCTCGGATTACCATGAGGGAGCTGCTCCAGCTCTTATTGTTAACCATACTTCCTGGGACTCCCTCAGATATAAACAGAGGTATGTGAAAGAAACAATTCACCATTGGTTGTTTAACCAGGGGGTATCCTTTGTGAAGAAAGTATTTCTCTTTTACCATTATGGTACCTTGAAAAATAGAAAAAAAATTTGTCTTCATCATATTCTTTTAATGAAGTATTTTGTCTACTTTTAAGCAGTCTTCATAGTTTGAGAAAGTGGGGGGAATAAAGTCGCGGTATAGATCTTAGTTCACCCAGAGCCTAGCTGCAGCTGGACTTGTTTGGAGTGGATAGCCTAGGCCCTTCATGCTTCACCCCAGGGGGCTGGAGGGGCGGAGTATATAGCACTGTGATCTGCTTGCACCCCTTCAATCAGTGGTCTTAACTAGTGAATGCTGTCATATTACTCCTTTTCTTTTAACCTGCAGTGGATTACAAGAGGAAATGGAGTTGAAACCAAAGCAAGTATGCCTGTTTGCATGGACAGATCCAACTAAAACAAGAAAATTGACTTGGGGCTACTCCCAAAATTTTGGTGAACATGACCTACTTAAGGTAAATTTCAGAAGGGGAGAAGTAAATGCTAAACCAATCTAGGACTATAACAAGATTAAAATTATGTGGGAGAAAGCTTCTTTGGTAACTTTGCATCTCTCTTGTCCTGTAAGAGACTTTTAAGCCTGCTCTCAAGTAGCAAGATTTTAGATGTTTAGATTAATATAATTGGAGGATTGGGCAGAAACTCCAACCTGCATTTTCCCCATGGTTTTCTTGGATATGAAAGAAGGAGGATAAAGTGTGTGAGCGGTGGACGTACCTAAATAGTACAGAGGATGAATAATTCACCACTTATCTAGTAGTGCTGCATTCGGCTTAAGTATCTCCCTAAAGATGGAGAAAACCCCTGACTGTTGTGACTCTCACTTCCTATGGGAAATGCTTGCATGGAGCAGAAAATTCTGAGTTGCTTGCTAAGAGCTATTTCAGTGTTTGTAACTCATGCAATATTAAAATAGGAAAATTTGTGAAGCAGGGGCAAAATAAAGATGATCAAGATGGAAAAAGAGTGGGGCAAGAGGGAAGCTATAACTAGAAGCAGAGGTAAATATAGGATAAGACTGGGCAAGTATTTTGTTAAAGAATGGGGAAGCAAGCACTGATGGAGGAAGATTTTTCTCACTTAACTGGAATGTAGGCTAAATAAAGTCCTATGTGTCTGTCTTGAAATAGCAGCCCTCTTGCACCTTTTACTAAACTGAATTCTTCAGAGGTGGCTTGTTTTTTCTGTTGACTAGGCACAGAGTTAAGATAAGAAAACTGAAAACGTTAGTAGCTGAAAGTAGGGACAGGAAAGCAAGTTTGTGTTTCAGTTATACTGGAAATGGATTTAGTTTCTCACAGCTGAACTCTGACAGTTAACCAATTACAGTGTGCTTTACTGTATAAGCACTTTCTTGGGTCAAATTTTTTACATTTAAAATGTTTTTAGTTTGAAACTGATTTTCTTAGTATATAATTGTGGTTACATTCATGATTATTTGGGGCTTTTGAGAAAAGGGCTTTAACTATCTCAGTTTTGCCTCACAAATTAACAAATAAGGAATATCTGCATTTGAAGAGCAGAGATCTTAATCATTGTCTGGTTTTGCAGTTTTGTGGTATATGATTTAATGCCTTCTTCCCCCATCACCTATGATTCTAAGTCTTTTCTTTTGCTGTGAGGGCCTTCATTTCCTAATAATTTCCAGTATTATTCTCATCCACAAATATTGCTGGAATGCCTACTTTTCAAGAGGGTAAAAAAAATTCCCAACCCCCAACTTTCCACTGTTGGGATAGAAGATGCCACCGAATCACTATGATGCAGTAAACTGAACAAACAAGAAAAATACTGAGTTCTGGTTTGTGTGTGTGCCAGTAAACTTGCTTGCTTGTAAACATACAGCAGCATCATGGATTTACTGCTGTAATATACTTATTATATACTTTTTTTTTTTTTTCTCCCCAATACAGGATGAATGTGGCCAATTCCCTTACAATGCAAATACTCAAATACACTGGGTGTCTTTCCTGGATGGACGCCAACGAGTGCTGCTTTTTACAGATGATGTTGCATTAGTTTCTAAAGCACGACAAGCAGAGGAGCTGGAGCAACCTGATCAAGAAATAAACTTGTCAATCCATAGTCTTGGACTTTCTCTTGTTAACAATGAAAACAAAAAAGAAATCTCTTATATAGGAATTACTAGGTACTGCACATGGAAGCCTAAATATTCCTTTGAATAATCAAAATTTGACAGCATATTATAATTTTAGCAATATAGTTGAGTTGAAGAAGACATTTTTCAAATGGAATTAATATAAGTGAAACCTTTTTAAGTAAAATTAAGTTCTGCCTTTATTCTTATTGTGCAATTTGAATAAATAGGAGTAACTGCCTTCTTTCTTAGATTCTATTGAAAAAAAGAGTAAACAATATTTTTTTTTGAACCTGAAAAATTAGGATAATGTCTTTATACATGGTTTGCATGCATAAGAAAGGTTTAAATACTCTTAAATTGTTAACCCTGTTATTTGCCTTGCAGCTCTGGTGTTGTTTGGGAAATGAAACCAAGGCAAAAGTGGAAACCATTTAATCAAAAGCAAATAAACCTGTTGGAACAAGCCTATCAAAAGTATCTTTGTAAGAGTGCTTTCCAAGCTCCAGGTTGGCATAAACTAGACAGCAATACTGAGGTATGTTTTGAGGTTTCAGTGTTGAAATGATTGCAGAACATGTACAACAGTTAAAACAGACTTCTGTTTTGCTAAGTAAGGATAGATGCTGTGTTAAAGAGGAACAAAAACAAAAAGCAAGCTTTTTGCTTTTTTTTTTAATAGTTTCACATTTTATACAGTAGAATATTTTTGTATTGAGGTAATACTGAGGCAGTATTGAGGTATTTTTCAGACTTGTATTATGAAGTGAGAATCTCAAAGAATTTTGCTTTTGTGTGGTAGAAAAGATTGCTTGGTATCTGCGTGTTAGTTATGAACCTATATTTTCATTGATGCAACTTCAGTTCTTTGCAGAAATCTTGGTTTTAGCTTCTTAGTAAGCTGTGGTTCCCATGGCTTGATATGATAAAGGAGCCTATAGCGTTGAAAGACTCTTGAAATTAATTCACTTACCTGAGCTTTTTCAGACATTAATTATACATAGCTGTATTCCACGCATAAATTTAATGTGTTGAAATGGCTAAGTAAAATACAGGCATTTTATAGTACCATAATCAGGCTTGTTTTCTATATCATCCTTTCATTTGAAAAACATATATATCCTTAGTTGTATGAATACTTCCATTTATGTACATTGCAGTAGTGCATTTACAGTACGTGGTATCAAAACCTTGTATCTCTAAATCATTATATTTGACTCAGAATAAAGGAGAGGTTTTTCCTTTTTGCTTCTCATAACTTAAATGTTTCAGGATCAGGGTAAAAGCATCATCTGGAGAAGTAGTCAGCTGCATGTAAATATCTTTAATTATGGCAGTGTAATATATAACTCATGAAGAAATAGGTACTAAGATGACACAGAAGTTCCTGCTTGGGGCAACTAAAGCTGCAATGTAATGTGCTTATCAGACTAACTTGTGGTTTTCGTTCCTTTCCATGCAGATAACTGGATTGAGTAATTCAATAGCCATGTGATCATGAAATAAGGAAAAATGCATGTTTTATGTCCTAGTCTGCTTACTAGTAACATAACATTTCATTATTTCTCTAATTAAACTGTATGTTAGCTCTGCTTTCTTGTATTTCCAGGTGAATTTTAGTAAGTTTCCAATGGAAATGCGTCTCCCAGTCAAATGCAGCATCCGACGAAACTTCCTGTCAGGAATTCAGGTTGAATTCAAACAGTCACCTCACCAAAGAAGCTTACGGGCTCAATTGTATTGGCTGCAGGTATCATCTTTCATCATGTTCTATAAACTAAACAGACACTTTAAGGCTTTTATTTTATTCATTTATATGAAAAAGTGTCTCCAAATTTTACATATGTGTTGCTCTGCTCACTGCATCAGAGTAGCAGAAGGGCTATGAATACTCCATTGAAGGAAAAGTACTGCAGAACTGCCATCCCAGGATTTTGCAAGTAGTATGGAAAAAGCTCCACAAAATTGTGGGTTAATGTAAAGTGGGGTGCTATGAATGAAAGTTTATTTCTAGAGAGAGGTGTTTTGGTGTTTTAAAACGAAGAAACAAAAACCTCAACCTCTTTCAAAATTTGCTTACCATAGTTTGCATAGTCATGTAACATCATTCTAGAGAGTGTATCTAGAGGTTCAGAGATCTTTAGTGCAAAAACTACCTGTCTAATGGAAAGTAGATAATAGACATTTAAATACTCAAAAGTAGTATGCAGTAATATATCTGCATGTAAGCTTAACAGCGAATTAATGTGCAACACTTGCACCTGATTAGCATACTCCAGTCAGTACTAAAAGTGTTGCTAAATTAGCCAATAGAGCACTTGAGCAGGTACTAGTGAAAAGTGATCAGTACTAGAGGAAAATAATGGTGAGAAGCCATCATTGTCATCTTCATCTCCATTTGCTGCACTTCAGAGTCCCACAGGGGAGGGCACTCATTGAGGACTCTGTTGATGCTTTTCCTGACCAGCTGGTGGGGAAGAGTTTCCTCTTTCCTTTTATCTTTTGCATTTTGTTTTTATTTTTGCCTGAAGGTAGTTTTCACTATTACAGTCAATGTATGCCGTCAGCTGCACACCCTCTAAATGAATCCTTATGAGTGTGAACCTGTGTAAGCATTCCTTGTGCAACACTTCCAGTCATCTGACCTTTTATAACTAAATAAGTAGCATTCCAAAATATCAGAGTAATCCTCTTCCTCTTCTCTCCTTCCCCCAAAATAAGAATGACGTTCTTCTTGAACACAAACTATAAACAAGTTCCTCAAGCCTTCTAAAATGGAAATGTCTTTGATTATTATGTCATTAAAATATTCCTGTAATTATGCAATAATTTTTTAGGTTGATAATCAATTACCAGGATCAATGTTTCCTGTTGTATTTCACCCTGTAGCCCCTCCCAAGTCGATTGCTTTGGATACAGGTAAGAGAAAGCGTTTAGTAATATCAGATTTATTCAGCCTTAAAAGTAGTAACTTGACAATTTATTTTTTACATATACTTAGATTTTTTTTTTTTTTTCTATTTAGAACCAAAACCCTTCATTGATGTCAGCATCATCACTAGATTCAACGAATACAGCAAAGTACTGCAATTCAAGTGAGTTTAACAGTGTGTTGTAATACAATTTTGGAGATCTAATGCTTTTTAGAAGTGAACCTTGTTTTAAAGTTCACATTCTCCTATCCAAACAACTCTTGACTTAGATTGAGTTTTTAAACATCTCCAGTGAAAAAACATCATTCTAAAAGAAACTTACTTCTAGAAAGTAAGGACTGACCACATGAAGGGACTGTTACGCAAATTCTTTAGTAATCAGAATTATTTCCCTCTTGTACTACAATATCAGAGTTGCATGTCTGCCTGTTTGCTGTACAGTGTTGGGTTTATTTGATGCTCTAACAATAGACAGCTCATACAGTCACTAATGTAGTCCAGTAGAGTGTGTTCTGTTGTGAAATGTAAGTTCTTTAGTTAGTATGTCTGTGTCTTGAGTTTTTGTACTAAAAATGAGGCAAAAAGTTATATTGATGGTTTCTAAGTCTCTGTACCCAACTAGTGTGGATATAATATTTGAGAATGCTGTATTTTAATAAAATAAATATTCAGTAATATGACTTTTGGAGAGAGGCAGTTGGATAAGAGGAAGAAATACGTTGTTTAGGTGATGTTATCTATGGAGCACATGGAATCATAATGTATGAATATAAGAAGTATTTGGTGATGGTTCATATTTTTAGGTAAATTTTGAAAGTGTTCATCTACAGTAAAGTAGTGTATAACTTTGTGAGGCTGGTAAGCCTTTCCAACTATAAATAGTTGATATTGTAGATTTTAAGTCTTAATATGCAACATTGCATAACAAAAATTCAATTACATAGGGTAAGGATGTGATATTTAAGTTTAACTTCTACAAGTATACACTGTTTTTTCTCATTTTAGATACTTCATGGTTCTTATCCAGGAAATGGCACTGAAAATTGATCAAGGATTTTTAGGAGCACTTAGTGAACTTTTCACTCCGTCTACAGACCCAGAAGCTGAAAGACAAAGGGTAACATATGAGAGAAACTGATTTTTGCCAGAACAGGGCCTTTTATTTAAGTTTAAGTGAATGAATATTGCGTTTGACAACAGTGAATGAAAGGACATGGTAAGATAATTTTCAGTGAAGCATTGGGATTTCTGTTAAACATTGGCTGTGAGCATTACTAATTGACAAGTTTGAGTAACTGATATTTGGGTATGTGTAACTGTTTTCTGCTCTTCTAATGTTTCATTAATTGATGACACAGTTGTTTCAACTGTGGCTACAGTGTTAAGGGTGGTGGATGAAATAAGGTTAGGGTTTATAAAGTGGGCTTCTAATTGTCTGTTAGTCAACAGTGTCTTTTGTCTTCAGAGAGCAGAAGGAAGAGATTTTCATGGCTCTAAATGAAGTCTTAAATAGGTGGATAGTATTCAGAAAAGTCACGTTTGGTTCTAGTGTGCATAGGAAAGTCATTCTTACAAGTTTCTTTTTCTTAGAAATTAGATCTTCAGATACTGTATAAAAATTCCAATTTTGTGAGGAAATACAAAAACACAAAGAACCTCAGGAAGTTAGTTATTTTACTAATACTTCTAAATTAATTTAGAAGTGCTACCTTAAGTGGTTGAAGAATTTAAGGGAATATCAAGTGATATATCATAAATTGGAAAAGTCACCCAGAAATTGTTGTGATTTTGGGGTTTGTTTTTTTTGTTTTCAATCCTGGATTAAATAAAAGTATTAGTACAGTTATAATCTGGTATACAAAAGTAATTAGTGTATTTCCAGTTTTCGAGGTGTTGGCTATTTAACTAATTAGTTAACTGTTTTATTACATCTGGCTATGATTATTTTTGCTGTTTATATGTATGTATGTTTTTACATATATTTATAGACAATATTATTAATTATATTACTTTTTTTTAATAAAACCAGTCTAAATTAATTCAGCAAGATGTAGATGCGCTTAACACTGAGCTAATGGAGTCTTCCCTAACAGACCTGTCAATGCTCAGCTTCTTTGAGCATTTCCATATTTCTCCAATTAAGGTATGTAACAGAGATGCTTTTGGTTAATAAAACACTTGATATTGGTGATCTTTTAGTTCTTTATAGTAAATATATCATCAGATCAACCTTCTGGGTTATTGAGGTCTTCATGCTGTCTTCCTAATGGGGATTTTTTTTATGTTCTCTAGAACTTTATTGGAAAACTTTCTTAGTTGCCCATGAATACAAACAGACCCTTAACCGTTGCCAAGTGGGAAGAGTCAATGGGTATAATAGTGAGGAAGGCTAGATAAAATGCTGGCCTGAAGGTATCCAAGTAATGTATGATAAGTTATAATAAAATACACTTTCGTGGGCTTGTCTTCGTGTCTCTCTTAAACCAGTTAGATTTTTTTTTTTTTTTTTTTTTTTGAGCAAGGGAAGAAAGATCATCAGTAATAATACATTATTCCGAATGTACAGAATGCTCCCCTGAGGCTATCAGATTGCATAAGAATTTAGAGGAAAAAAATCACTTACTTTTGTTTTCTTTTGACTGAACATTTAAAAGACAGACATAAACCCCAATACAGATTATTAAATTCTGGCACTTTTTTCAAATTTTTACGTATTTCACTAGGTATTTGTTAGGGTACACTTAGATTCTTGGATTATTTTTTTTTTAATATGATTGTGCTTATAAACTTAAGAGTGTGAAGCCAGGGAAAACACTAGAGGAACAAGACACTATTGTGATATTTTAACATTATCCTTTAGCTAGTCTGGCTAAAGTTGTTGAAGAAACGGTTATAAATTTAAGTCTCTTTTGCATCTTTGTTTAAAATGTCTACATGTGCTGCCTGTTAAGTACAAGAAGGGGCTTCTTTTTCTCTCCTATTTTTTCCCCTTACTTCAGTGACCTATCCCAATATTCTAAACCACCGGATAGTGGGAAGACCATGAAAATGGCTGTGTGGCCTTTTGAAAAAAATGAAAATGGGGAATCTTGAAAAAGTCAAATCATACAGGTTAACTGCCGTGCCCTCTTTTAAGGGAGCAGAAGGGAGCAATATTGATTATGGTGATTAACAAGGGAAAAGGAAAATAATTTTCTGTTGCCCTCTCCACCCTTAAGAAAAGTGTGTGGATTTCCTTTAAAAAGTTTCTTATTGACTCTAAACAATCACATTTTACAGTGTTGAAGACAGTTCTCTAAAGTTCGTGCATTTCCCCAAAAGAGTGACTGGTTGCAAAAATACACGAGCTAGTTAAGAAAATCAAAATTTAAAATTTAACTTGTACTGGGAATTAAACTCCCCCTGTTTAACAAGTTATTTCTCTCATTGTTTACACAGAAGTTCACAGATGTAAACATAACAAAAGTTAAACTTCTAGGGCAATTTGACACTTCTCTGTATGGAAATATAAATAAATACATAGGTTATCAAAGTAATACCATTGTGAGTTTAAGCATGTTTGTTGAAATTCTACATTTCCCCAAAGGGAGTAAAAATACACTTCTTCACTACTGGTTTGTTTACATGTGCGCTGCACAACCTGTCTGGTGTGTGTCTTTTTTGTCTTTATTTGTCTTGTTTTACTAATTCTTTCTTGACAGTTGCATTTGAGTCTGTCTCTGGCTTCTGGTGGAGAAGCATCAGATAAGGAGGGGGAAATGATAGCCATCCATTCTCTGAATTTGCTGTTGAAAAGTATTGGAGCTACTCTAACAGATGTGGATGATCTTATTTTCAAGTAAGCTAATAAAGGTTTTTGGTTTTCGTTTTTTTGTAATACTTTGAATATAGCTACTGTACATGTTGTAATTTGCTCCATGGTAAACTTTGACTAGTATAAATGTATACAGCCTTTGGGGAAAGGGAGGAATGGAGGGAAGATGGGGTTTGGGCTCCTTTTTAAGAGAATAGGCCTTCAGGATTATCTGAAGGAAAAAACAGAACTACTTGGAAGGAAGAAGAGTATCTATAACTAACGTATGATTACTCATCTTTCAGACTTGCTTTCTTTGAAATTAAGTATCAGTTCTACAAGAGAGACCAACTGATGAAGAGAGTTGTTAGACATTATAGTGAACAAGTAAGTTTATTTAGTCGAGCAGTTGTGTAAAATTTTAAGTATCTTACAGAATGCAGAAAATAGGAAAGGAAAGGTAAATACCTCTAAAAGCTATTAATTTTTGATTTCATGGTAGTGAAGTAGGAATCTGGTGGTACGAAAATGGAAATACAAAAGTGTCCTGAAAATGTGTTTTAAGAATTTTAAGTGATTACTTCTGTTCTTTTTATTTATATTTTTCTTTACCAAAGTATTCTAATAGTTATCCATACATATACTGCATCTTTTGCCTAAGCCTGTCTTCATTCTAGTAGGAATACTTAGTTGAGTACTCTAACGTCTTAGGTACTAAATTAAAAAATTTACCCATCTTGGGTTCTAATGTAGAACTGTGTGTAACAACAGCTAGTAACACTGCTCTTGTTTTTGCTTATTTTGCCCTCTCATTATTTAGCTCCTGAAACAGATGTATGTTCTTGTACTTGGGTTAGATGTTCTTGGAAATCCATTCGGCTTAATCAGAGGCTTGTCTGAGGGAGTTGAAGCTTTCTTTTATGAGCCGTTCCAGGTATGACTTCCTGATTCTTCAACAGTGTATGAATAGTAGGCTGATTGAACATACTGGTAGGGTTGTAGTTTTGTTGTCACTGTACTGTACACCCTGAACAGTTAAGAAAGCAGTAATTTTTTATGTTAACTTTAAAGAAATAACATATTCAAATGGCCTGACTTTCATCAGTTTGCTAGGAGTTGCTAGTTTTTTCTTGAAACAGATGTGTAAATATATAGTTTTCTGCTATTCATAATAAGCTTCATTTTTAGGGTGCTGTTCAGGGACCTGAAGAATTTGCTGAAGGCTTTGTAATTGGTGTTAAAAGTCTTCTTGGACACACAGTGGGTATGTATCATATTGTTACCATTTTCATAAATTAAGTTAACTCGTGGATTGCATTTAGATTTTTTTCTTCTTATTTTGAAGGGAAAGTTGTATTTTTAAAATATGTACATGGTCATTTTTTGATGAGTATTTAAGTTTGTCAGATATGATTGCCAGTATTTGTGATACAGATCATTCATACCTAGCTTACTTGAGACCATCTAAATGTCTGTTCTGTAGACTGAGCAAGCAAACTGAGAAACATTGCACGTATAACTGAATTTGTAACATGCTGTGGATGAATAAGGAAAATAATTCTAATGGTCCTAAAATGAGTGGAGAAGCCTGAGAAGTGTTCTTAGGACTAGCTACTGTTACAGTTACCTTAGATTTTTATTTAGCTATGTGTTACAGCAATTAGAGAAAATATGGTTCCATCCAATATGCTATATACCATGTACTGAAGTGATTTAAGGGTTACCTTTTGCTGTATTTATGGATTTCAGGCCAGATTCTGGAGTCTTTTCATGGACAACATGTGATAGTCACTCTGCATAAATTTGTAATATCTAAACTGAATATGAAGGGAAATTGCTATGAACTCTGTGGCTTCTTGTGTGTTGTCTGCTATTAAATTCTGAAAGAACAGTAACTTTTGCTTTCCACCCTGTTCCATCAGGTGGTGCAGCAGGGGTGGTGTCTAGGATCACTGGTTCTGTTGGAAAAGGCTTGGCTGCTATTACTATGGATAAAGAATTTCAGCAGAAACGGAGAGAGGAAATGGGTCGGCAGCCAAAAGACTTTGGTGACAGCCTGGCCAAAGGAGGAAAAGGCTTGTTACGGGTATGAGTTTGAAGTTGAGGGTATGATGTGCCAACTCTTAATCTATGCTTGAAAATTATATGCAAGCAAGTTTGATAATGTCTTCTGTTTAGTTCCTGAACTGATAAAGAAGAAACAAACAGGCGATCAGTCTATAGGACACTTGGAATAGTGTATCAGCGTTAGTGTTTGAGGTCGTGTTTTTGGCCAACCTGAGGACTTGAAGGTAGGGTCTCGGAAAGGAGAAGTGTAGGAACTAACACCAACTTGTCCTGTGAGTTATATAAATAAGCAAATAGTTACTCATGTTCAACAAATGTGTTGTCTAATTAAAGTAACTGGGCCCTTATTTTACCTTGCATTCTGTCATTAAAGTCATTTGGCTGTGAATTATAAGTTCTGGGCATGTGCTGCATAGTAGAAATGGCTTCCTATATGCTGAGGTCTTATAAAAACTACTAGATTTTCTTGACTTAAAAGAATGTGAACATGAAGCAAGTAGAATGTGTATAAAAGCAACTACTACATTAGGCTGGAGAGATTTTTCTGAAATAGAAACTGTGCAACTCCTGTATTTTTTTATAATCTAAAATCGAGAACCTTTTCTGGTTGCTGAAAGATCATGTCTGTTTCTAGTTAAAATGTTAAGTGTGAGACAAACCCCATATAAACAATTACTGAGATCTTTATTACCTGAATGCAAATTAAGTCTTTAATAAATTCTATCGCTTCCTATTCAGAATAAAAACAGTCAACTTATTTCTAAGTAATTATAAGTAATAAACATTGTGGAGTTGTTTCTGGTACTGTTTGCTGAAAATTTGGAAGTTACATCAGTGGATTTTTATTCTTTTGCCTTAGTGGCATTAAACTACTTGACCTTTAAAGTCTTCCAGAGAGTTATTTGATGTTAATTTATCCCGAATATTTCATATCACTCACTCATGACTGGGAATTCTGGCAGCTTCCTGTTAGTAGTGAAAGAGAAATAGCAACTTTCTTAATTATTACAAGACTGATTACTGTACAGAAGATTTGTTAGTCTTTCTTGCCAGCATAAAAGTTTCTTCAGCCACTTTAGTTTCCCTCTCCTTTCTTTCCCTCAGTTATAATTTTCTTAACAACTTTAAGTAAAAACCAACCAAACAAAAAACCTAGCCAAACAATGTTTCGGATATTGAACTTCATGATAAAGTTTTAAAATGAAGGATGAGAGACAACTGGTTGCCCAGTTGAACTGTAGCATTTCTGTTTCTAAGTATGAACTTAATTATCTTCTTCATTTTAGGGTGTTGTTGGAGGTGTGACGGGCATAATCACTAAACCTGTAGAAGGTAAGCACTGAGGTTGCACTGTACTGCTTAAATGTTTTCCCACTACTTCACAATTTATTTTGTAATTTTAAGAAGTATCAATCTAAGTGTGGTGATGCTAAGGCATAGTAAGATTATGTTTCTAATTGAAATGTGACCTTATACGATGATTTACTCAAATATAGCTGTTACTGGCTTACTGCCTTTTCAGCCTTTGTGTGAATTAAGGAATGGTTGTCGTTGTGACATATTTTGTTAGGTCTGCTGTAGTACCCCATTTATTGTCTAACACCAGAGTAAAGGTACTAAAAATAACAAAATAAAAAGCACCAATTGAAAAAGTTTTTTGGGACTCTGAAGGTTGGAGAAATCTTAATAAGCAAGTTTGGTTTTAGAAATCAGTATTTGTTTTTGTGAAGACTCTCACTTTATCAGTATGATAGATGATGAAAAAATCCAAGATAAAATGCTTCTTATTAAAATTCATGTCAAAATGATTTAAATTTTGGAAGTTAATTGTTATTTTGTTGTATTTTGTAGGTTATTGGCAGATATTTTGAGGTGTAGTCCTTCTCTCATTGGTGGATGAACACTCATGCTTTCTAAACAGTCTTGGCTCTTCCATAGTTATGTCTCTCCAGAAACATGAAATTTTGAGATAGACATAGTTAACTTCCATTGTACTTGTGCATCTTAGAGTCTTCAGATTATTTTGTTATTACTATCAACCTATAAAAACTGATATATTGGCCAACAGTCCAGACTGAAAGTGTGAGAAGGAGAATCTAGGTAACATCTCAGTTATGCTGGCTTTGGAGGCTGGTAGGATAAGTGAACAGCAACGTCTAAACAGACAAGGAAGCAATGTGTGACTTTTCACAGAAAACTTTTTTACAAGTGGATTGTACGTAATCAATTGCTATGGGCTGTTTCCAATACAAAGCAGTTCTAGTGCAGCCTGGAGCAGTAATGGTTTAATTCTGTTGGTAACGTCTTCAAGTAGGTCATTAAAACTATTTCTTTCTCTGTTCCCTTTCTTTTAAAGGGGCTAAAAAAGAAGGTGCAGCTGGATTCTTTAAAGGAATTGGAAAGGGGCTTGTTGGAGTGGTAGCCCGCCCAACAGGTGGCATCGTAGATATGGCAAGCAGTACCTTCCAGGGAATTCAAAGGTAAAATGTCAAGAAGAAGTTTTGAAGTACTCTCCCTATGTTGGATACCAGGTGGTAAAGTGGTCCAGTAGTGACACACAATTATTTGTGTCAAATACAACATGCAGCAGGATATATCGTGTTGGGAGATGTCTAGTAGCCTATAATGAATGCATTTTATGATGATCTCTGGAAATTGCTGCTTCAGAATATGCCTTGCAGTGTTGTAGTTCAGGCAGATGATAACTAGTCCATTTTCTCCTTTCACTCCTTCCCCTGATCAGAAAGTAATTAAAAGATCATATATAAATTTTACTTTTCAGGTAGGTTTGTGTACTGCTGAATGCAAATATCTAAATGTTATTTAAACTTACTGTAAAAAATAGACCATTGAAATTTTCGGAGAAAAACTTGCCAGTGTGAAATTAGCAGTGCACATCGGGGGCTTCTTGTGTTTTAAGGGTACCTTTGAGAAGTGTGTTAATAAACATATGAACCCTTAGTAAATTATCCACATTTGGGAATAAACTTCTCCAAGTTATTCTGTAGCTATCTAATTGGCTAATGTTACTTTGGATTTATTATTAGCGGTGTGTCTTTACTGTTTACATCTGTAGAGTACCTAGGAAATGTAAGTGGGATATGTGGCAAGTGAAAGGGTAACTTTTTAAAGATATACTGATGAAACTCAGAATTGTAGTAAGTTTACTAGAATACTGTTCCACTGTCTATGGCAGGGTGGCAGAATCAACTGAAGAAGTATCTAATCTTCGTCCTCCACGTTTCATTCATGAAGATGGCATCATCCGGCCATACGATAGGGTGGAAGCTGAGGGTTATGATTTATTTGAGGTATGACTTGCATTGTAAATACAGTTAAAATTCTCTAACCTCTGCAGGGTTCCATAAAGGATTACGTTACAAAAAAGCTGCCAAGGATCTGTGGCAGTCATTGTCTGTAGTAAAAATTTGCCCCAGCCTATTTCATAAGCCAAGCCTGTATAGCAGAGAAGACCCAGTGCTTGTTGTAAGCTGAATGCAACAAGAAAACTGCAGCATTGCTGTTAGATGATCTTCTGCACATTATGTTCTGTAATTGCTTATCTCATGCTCTGGAAGGAGGTAGTAGGATTAAGAATTAGTAGGATTAAGATTTGAATATGTGGAAACAAGAAAAACATTTTGATACTCAGTTTTAATGTTTTGCTTAATAACAAAGCTGAGGCTGCTTTACAAACTAACTTACTTTTAAATAAGATGAATAGAGCTTGAATTGTTTGGCATATAATACAACTACTGAAATTCCTTATTGATTTTTTGTGGGTTTTTGGTTTTGTTTTTTTGTAGTATCAGCAGTTGAAAAAAACGCATGAAATCTCAAAATACCACCTTTTGGTATTTCCTTATGTTGTTCTTAATAGCAATATGTCATAGCTACAGGCATTGTGTGGACATTTAGCCTACTCCTACATCTGAATGTGGCTAATATATGGAGGATGAATCACAGTTGTTTTCAAGTCCTAGATAATGAGAATTCAGTTAATTTGTATTTCAGCCTTCACATTCTTAAAACTTATCTTAAAATGTTTATTTTGTTGCTAAAAAGTTAGAGTAAAATAACTGTCTACATCAACATTTTAAGACCAAAACTTGCATATTTGCTACTACTTTCTAGATGTTCTTTTAATCCTTATTTCGTACTCTATTTCTAATGTTTCTCTTCTTTCTCTTTCTCTCCTGGCATATGCAGCAAGAACTGGAATAACGGAGTAAACATTTTCCATATTTCTTCTCTATTTCAGTCATGGTCTTTTATCTGCCTTACGTATTTAGATTAAGGGCATGATTGCATTTAACATGTCTTCTCCCCTTCATTCGTATCTTTTCTGTGTAGCAGTTGAATAAAACAGTGTTTCATGTTGTCCAGGCTAAGAAAACAACCAAACTAACTTGAATAACCATCTTCAGTAAGATTAGATGAGTGAGTAAGATGAGAGAGACGGGGAGGGTTTGTTTCCTGTGTATTTGTTTTTTCTAAAGATGCTTAGCTCCTTATGAAAGGCAAGAACAGAAGGCACTTGGAACAAAAATCATGGTAGGGTAGATGCTGAGTTCATTCATTTATTAGCGTTCTCTTAGAGCTAGGGCTGTGGATGAAGGGAGAAAGCAACATTTTGATACTTGTGCAAAATTTAAGAGTGATATTGAATGGAATTTTCTTCTGTGAAAATGCTTATAATTTCATACTATAGAAATACTGTTTCCATTTAAATGCTAAGAAAACTTGTATTTGTGGTTTCTGTAATATGCCATAGGCCTGTCATTTATACATCTGATAAACCACTATCACTTCAAGTTACTGCTACTACTACTTCTTTATGAAATTTTATCAATTAAAAAATATAGCCAGCTCAGTTGACTCTGGTTTCATTCACAGAATCTTCTGGGGCTTTGCTGTTCAACATACTTAAATGTAAACTTTCAGCTGTTAAGATGAATTTACATATACATATGAATAAAAATATATATATTTCTAAATTAAGTGATGCCATAAATTTCATTTCTAATACAACATCTTATAAAAAAACAAGCTAAGCTTAACAAGCTGTTCTCAGAGCAAATTGCCTATCATACATGAAAAAAAATTGAGCAGAGACATCTTTCTGCTGCTAATGCCTTTTAAGAATTTAGTGGTCAATAGTCAACTTATTTAATTTAAAATTGTTTAAAAAAATTTAGTGAATTTTTATTTTGGCTAATTAAGTGAAATTAAGTCATGATCTACTAAGCAAACCAAATTTCTTCATGTAGTGAGGTTTTTTATTTTTTGCACTATATTTTTCCCATCTATCAAAAAGGAAAAGGTAGCACAATTAACAGTGAAAACTGGATATTATGCCCTTCCTGCACATCTAATATTTGTATTTTTCTTATCTAAATGGTGTAGTTTGGAATTATATACTAACCAAGAATGAATCCTCTGTATAGTTCACTAAAGTTTCTTCCTTTCAGAAGTCAGTGAATTGAATACAGGTGGTAGGGTTTTTTTGTGTTTGGGATTTTTTTTGTGTGTGGTTCCCCCCCCCCCCAACTGATTTTTATTATTATGCTAGAGGTTAGTGTTGGGAAGGTTTTGTTTTCTACTGTAAATTAGAAGCAAGAAGAGGACAGTGTCATTACAGGAAATGGGATATTTAACAAGGAAGATGAGTCAGAAAGTC
Source organism: Platalea leucorodia (assembly GCF_965183815.1). Classification (NCBI taxonomy): domain Eukaryota; kingdom Metazoa; phylum Chordata; class Aves; order Pelecaniformes; family Threskiornithidae; genus Platalea; species Platalea leucorodia. The sequence goes on from NC_138831.1 coordinate 32,719,209, forward strand.
AGTTTTATATGCATTTACAAATTTAATTGTAAATAACTCAACTTATAGGTACTAGTGCTGTTAATTTTTGATCCCGTTTTTACCCAACTTTACAAGCAGTTTAACCAGAATCCCCACCCTCTCGTCTATTTTAACTACTTTTAATGCATTTGTCCCTTGAAGATAAATACACACTTACAAGGTTGAAACCTTGTAAGGTTACCTTAAGGAATGGATGCCTCAATACTATCCAGTGGTTGGACAAAAAAATGTTTCACTTAAATACTCACCTGTATATGAAATACAGACATTGGTAGACATTAGAGCTCAGCTTAGGAGGAGCATATATGTGGGTCTTCAAAGACAAGTTACTTTTTTCCACTTTGCAGGTTTTTTGTGCAGAATGAGGACAGTAGCCAGATGGAGTAGATCAGTTCACTTGTGTAAACTTGTTTACACAGTGCATTTTCCCAGAAGTGCTGAATCTAGTTTATATGGGCTATATAGGGATATGCTCACTCAATTCAAAACCTGGAAAGTCAGATTTGACATCTTGCAGGCCACGTCTCTAGCTCATGCAGCGAGGTCCAGAATGCGTTTTGTTAAACATAAATGCACAGTATGTATAGCTGGAGAAATCAGAACAAATAGGGCAACTCTAGGAGAATTGTTTTCCAAGGAATAAGTTCTCATGAGTTTTAATCTTTGTATGAGGAGTGTTTGTAGTTGATGAGCTTTGCTAGAACAGGTAATGAATGCCTTTGGCTTTGTTAGTCTTTGCCTTTTAATATGCAGGTATTGCTGCCTGCTCTGGTGAGGAGACTGTCTTCTAACCCCAGCGCTTAGGGTCTGACATGCTGCAATTCATACATTATTCAGTGTCTGTGACGTTACTTTGTTTCATTTCCCAGTTAAAGCATGGAGCTTTATAAAGAATGCAGAACACTTAATGAATAATTGAGACGTGGTGGTGAGACAGCGTGTGGCAGAGAGAATACTATGCTAGGTTTCAAGAAAATGCAGATTCTATTTCTGATTGAGTCACTGTTCTGCTGTGTAAATTTGCACTGGTTCTTTCATTTCCATGTAAAATAAGAATGGGTTGAACTACTTTAAAGTGCTCTAGTATTCTCACCGAAATAAAAGCTTTTGATATAGGTGCCTAAATTTTAAGAGTGTGCAGATCATGGAGTAATTTGCATCAAGTGCAGCCCTCTTTTACAGAATGCCACCACCATTGTGCTGATGTCTGTCAGGTGTATTGAGAATAGCTCTGAGAAACATTGCATCTCTTAGGCACAGAGCTCAGTGGGAACTCTTACTTTAGTAACATATTGCATGTATAATCTAAAAATACTATTGGGATTGTTTCTGAAGTTACGAGAAATAGGCTTTCTCTCTAAAGCTTTGAGTTTAAATAGAGGAACGTGCTTATGAATAAATCTGTTTAAATCTGTGGCACATCTCATTTCTGCATATCCAACAAAAGGATTCAGAATATGGATTGCAGCCTTTGAATTGCAGTCTTTCATGGTGGTGGGTTTTGTATTTCTTTAGTTTTTCCTTGTTTTTAAAATAGCTATGGTTCAGGTATAAAATGTGAGTTCGTATTTTGATTTTAGTCCTATGCTGCCATCTTTCTTCTGATGTTTTGAAGAGACTTTGAGATAAGCAGTCTTTCTGGCATTTTTCTTCCTTTCATGTATGTTTCAGAAATTTTTAAGGTGGTCAGAAAGTGATATTTTTATATAGAAGATTTGGACCCTATATTTTTGGTTGCTGGAAAATGTTGAATTTAAATGTTTTTCAAAACGTCACATCAATAGCAAGCAAATCCAGGAAAACTCTATGCTGTTGATTTAAACTCTTGAATATTAATCCACGTTTGAGTTTAAAGGATTTTTCGGGTCAGTTGCAATGTATGATGATGCTTTAAGACATTTGTTGAACTTTTAAATATATGAAAATAAAATGCAAATGCAAATAAATGTTGAAGCCTCTTTTAATTGATTCTGATGCAAGCTGAGTTGACAAAAGATCTTTCTGTTTTGGTTACTTAAACTATATAGAGTTACTAGCCTCCGTGGTTGATCACAGACAGATGAATATGGAGTCAAGTTTAGCTTCTGTTGTCATCTTACCAGTTTTATAGATCCAGCTAGGAAATGCATCTTTACAAGGAATAACTAAAAACATACTGAACTTTTAGTCCTCCTCCCTTAATTTGTTCTCACTAGTTTGTCAGAAACAACTTCAGAACTTCACTGTTATGCCGAGGCTGAATTCCACAGTAACAGCTGTAAAATGAACTGATGGTCACTTTTCTATGAAGAACATCAAACCAATTTTGTAGCATCCAGTTGTAGGCACTTGCTAAACATTGATCTGAGGTGCATATGTTCTGCATCCAGGCAAAGCATGTATGGCATTCATTCTTCCTTTTATTTCCTCATGTTCCTATGCAGGAGCTGCAGATCTTCCATTAAAACAGATTGTATGATAAAAAAGGCGGCTATATTGGCTTAGAGAGTACAAAGCTAACATGCATTGACATTATACCTATATAATTGTCTTTTGTTCATTTTTACTAATTAAACATTATTTACAAGTGGAGTGTGTATTTTGTAAAGATTTTTTGCACTGATTTAACATTCTTAGTGGTAGAGGGTAGAGTAGATGTTTGAGATGCATGTACCATAGGTGAAATTTCAGCATCTCTGTTGCCTTCTCTGTAGTGATAGTTGAAATCTCTTGATCTTAGCGATAAATGGTAAGCTTTATTTTGTGACCTAGGAAGACTAGTAATTGGAGTTTCTGTGAAATCCTCTATTGATGACCATCATAATTTTTAAATATAAAGAGGTCATGGTTGTCAGAGAACATAACTAGGTTAGTGACCCTGACCAGGCTTTTGTAACTACTGTGGTGGAGCTCTGTTTGTTAGAAGCTTCTTGAATATAAATGGGATCCAGATGCTTTCACTGGCTAGAGTCTTAGGGCAAAGTCCTGGGTATGCACATCCTCTTTCCAACACATGTTTCCAAGGTAGAGACTAATCCAAGTGCTCTACTATTACCACTATTGCTGGCTTCTAAACGTTGTCTAGTTGCTTATGAATAACTTCGCAGAATTCCAACATCAGGGCACTTTGATTTGCAGGTTCAGAGATACGAGATGATTGAAGTATAGGAATATTGTGTATTACAAGTATACTTAGTTTTGCAGTCCAAAATAAAAGCAGAACTAGCTTTTAACCTGATGTGCGTCTTCCTTGTTTCAGAGTTTTTCATGCTAGAGTTTTCATCTTTAAATGTAACAATGTACGGCTTCCCCGAAGAGAAGGGTAGGCACGAGTATTTTAGGGGCTTCCTATTAGAGTGTTCTGCTGGTAGTTGGTTTTAGATCAGATGTGTGATATGACATTGTTACTATGGTAGGTTTGCTACCCAAAGAATTAATGATCTCTGCATTTAATACAATCTGTGTACAGATAAGGTTCTTTAGTAACAATTACATATTTATCATGTACGTGACAATTACAGTCGGAATGTGAATTCTAGCAACCTTACAGCTACTAAATATATGCAGGATTATAACAGAAAACACATATTTAATTCTAGCAGACCACTTCTGTCCTGAAAACTAATATTCATTCAAACAAGTAACCCAAGTACATTTACCTGTAACACATAGTTAATGTGTTACATTAGTTAATCAAGCAGGCTGCAAAGTAGGGTGGACAGAAACAGATTGCCTGCTTTCTGACAAATTCATAGCGTGAGAGCCAGTAGTTGGCATAGATTTATTCTCAGACCCAGTTTGAGGTTGGGTTTCCATTGGTAGTCCATTATTCATATCACAATTTTATCTTTTGCTACATGATGTTTTGATGTATATCCATTTCCCACAAATTCGTTGATGTGTCGCTTTGTGAATCTTGTTGCCTTTAAGCCAGTGTTATTGTGAGCTTGATGTAGGGAGGACTGTGAGACTGTCTTCCATGCTGCTCTTTGGAGTTGATGGAATATTGTAAACTTGGTGATATGCTCTAGAAAATGTTTTACTTCAGTTAAACAGCACGTACAGAATAGGAAATCTGAAAAATATGTAATAAAAAAAATTAATGAAGAACTGAAAAAAAAATAGCTAGGAAGCACTTCAGTACTTTATTTCAAAACTTTTAACCTCTGTATTCATAGTTTGTCACTTGAGTTGTAGTTGTCTAACAGAAACGCGATGAGTAATTTGATCTACAGTTTCCTATACTTTCTGATTTTGGATGTTGAATAAGCATGTCCATTTAACGCTTCAGAAGCCTGACCTTGAGGTACATTGAGTATTTGTAACTTGATAGTTTATTTCTAAGGGTCTGGGTCATGTGCTGCCACCTTTAAAGGAACTGTTGCAGGATTTTCACTCTTGAATCAAGTCTGCAGCATGGGGTGTAACAGTATGAACATTGCTAAACAATTATTAGCAGAGAAAGGAAATGAAAGCTGAAGAAATAGTCTGATAATGCAGTGTCAATGTTCCACCTTTTGAGTGGAATGGATCAGACCTTTCAGTGACTCAGTTTCAGGAGTGAGAACACTGTGAGAGCCTGCCTTTAAAGAACTAGCTCAACGAGGTAACTTTTTAAAAGGCTTTTGAATTGGAAACATCGCTTTGAGTTTTCTTTTTACAGCGCAAAAATTATTTTCTATTTCTGTTTCAGAAATTGCATATCAGAAAACTGGAAAAAGAGAGCTATCGATACCACTGTGCCCTTCCAAGAGGCAGAAGAGCAAACCTTATTGTTACCAACAGGTATTAAGTTTTGAAGGATTTCTGAGGGTTTGTCTTGGTTTCAACTTGGGAATTAGACATCTGGGGAAGTCTAAACTGATTGCTGTTCTCTGCATATGTACTTCCCTTGTTCATTTTGTTCTTGATTTTTTTTTAATATTTTTTTTCCTTTATGGAAAATGTAATATGGTAATGACGTCAATACTAGATACTAATTTAGGAAGACAGTTTACTCTGAGGTCAGTGACCCTTTCATCATACTGGAGGGAAATATTCTTTTTTTTCTTATTTTTCAAATTAGCTTGTGGTAAGTGTTTGCAGTCAAACCAATATTTACAATCTTGTTAATTAAAGAATACTCTAAATGGAGTCTTAGGTTTTTGTACAAGTATGAAAATTAATATTAAACTCATCAGACAATTTTTAGAATGCAGGATGTTACTAGCCTTGGATATGGAGTTTGAGCTGTCAAAACTGTCTAAATACATGTAGGTAATGAAAAGGAATCCGTGGATTATGATCTCCACATCTCAAATGTCACCAATATCCACTGTGCCTGAATGTATGAGATAAGCTCATCCATAATGAGACTCCAGGAGGCACCCCACCATATTTGTTTTATAACAACTAGCACACCTCAAAATTCATGCTGCAGCCAAACAAGCTTTTTCAAGATACTGACAAAGTCCTTTAATTATAGTTAGGTGATTTATTTGTTTGCGCCTTCAGATAAATGTGCACTTTTCTCATCCCAGTTCCTTTCCACATGCTTAAAAGTTCTAGTTTAACTCCATTCAAAACTGCCACCTGTTTTTATCTTGGTGTGCTAGCTGATGTTGGAGCTTTGAAGTAGTTAAGGGGCAGCTAGCTAGCAACTGTAAACAGTAGCAACTGATCATCTGTCACTCTAGTAGTAATTGTGTCATTGTGTAGCTAGTATGTAGCTGTTTGACTGCCTTCATCTGGTAGAGGCTGGCTTTGAGGAACTGGTTTGAATTAACTGATGACCCTCTAGTACCCAATTCTAGTAAAATGTTTGGATTTGGAGGGCTGGGTGGGTTTCAATTAAGTTGGCCTGTGCATACTATGCAATATCGTAGATCATCTATGAGCCTTAAGGACAAAGTGGTTATCTCAGAATATATATTTAGGAAATATGGTTCTACTGTGACTGAGTGGATACTTTTAATCCACATAGAAAATGCCTTCTCAAACGAGTTTCTTTTCTTCATTTTGTTTTGTTTTTCTGGCAAAGTTCTAGTCCCAGGGAGAAACCGAGTTTAACTTTTTTCCTTCTGAACAGGAGAGTGATATATGTAAAAGAAGTGGAAATCTTAGGCCATTTAACCACAGAGTGGGATTACTTGTTTGAAGACTTTACACGCCATCCCTCCTATGAAGCAAATGTTTTAAAAATAACCGTTTTGGTAAGAAAAGCATGTAAACTTTTATTATTTTATACTACTTATAGGTCCAAACATGCTATTAACTTATTTATGGTTCTAACTGCTAACCATGGGACTATGAGACAGGATTTACTTAAGATTTCTTGAAAGTATGAGATGGGTTGGACAGAGTCCACGTGGAAATGTAACCTGAAGTTGACATTCCAGCCATTTAAGTGTCAGATTCTGCATTTTTGTTTTGTGAGTCACCTGAAGTACATTTTTGTTCCCCTCTGCAACAGGATCAAAGGATGTTCCAAAGAAAGGACAGTACAGGTCATGAATGTGTAAAGACAGTTCAGCTTCAGGATGAAACTACAGCAAGGGTATATTCTTTTTTTTTTTTTTTTCTTTTCTTTCATCTTCTTTCCTTATGATATTGTTAACAGTTGTTGAAACTCAGCATGTAAAAAAGATCGTGACATTCAGAGACCCATTATAGAATAGGCTGCTGTGCCTCAGGACTGTTTACCATACTTTCATGTTGAAAAATGAGTTTAGCCAGGAGAAAGATGAGACGAGATAGTCTAAAGCATTCAAGAGAGGGTATGCAATAATTAAGATTGAAGTTGCATAGTCTTATGTTTTGTGCATTAAAACTCATTAAAGGAAAATAATTCAAATACCTAAAGTACTAGGTTAAGTTCATTATAGTCTCTAGGATTCACCATACCTCTGAATTCTGCTACCTCCTCATTATTTCAGGATCACTGGACTAACCCAATAAGTGTACCTTGTGTGAAAAGGCTTAGTTAAATTCCTTCCTGCACCCTCCCCTTACCTGGGTTTTCTACCATTTATCTCTAAATATTTGTTCATATTGATGCTGGAGAGGCTGATTTATTTTGGGAGCTTTTGTTCTGTGGGTGGTTGGGTCTCATAGCTAACTCACACAAGCTGAACTAACAATTTGTATAAATTCCAGGGTACTTCAACAATAGAAAAATTTACCTAGGAAACCATGCATCCTACTGTAGTTTTGTATCAGATGATGAGAGAGGAGTTCTCCTTGATACTGAAAGAGAGATGAAATAGATCCACAGCATCTTGGAAGCAGACTTGAAATTGTAGCTCCAGTAAATAGCAAGTCAGCAGCTAGAATCAGAATAGGGGCCAAATTGCTTCTATTAAACTGATCAAGCCTTCTAAAAGAATAGGTTAGACCAGGAAGGGGAAAAAAAAAATTGCTATCATTTTGAGGCACTTTTTTTATCTTCTGGAAGAGTCTATATTATTTCTTCACTGCCTCTTGTCTAAAGAAAAAGTTCCTTCAACTTTCTCTTACAGCATGTCTTCCAAATCACACTTTTGGTTAACTAATTTAAATCCTTTTAGTTTGTCTGTATCTTAGTGTCATGGCTAAAGCTGGAGCATTGTACACAACATGCAGGCCACACTAGAAGGATGCTTCTTTGTGTTTAATTCTTTTTTTTCTGTTACTGCCTAACTACGTGTTCCTTTGATAGTGTTTATGCTGGTATGTATACATTGAAAATAAATTTTTTCTGTCCTGAAGTGCAACACTACCCATTTACCTTCTGTAGATTTCTGTTTCTTGAGTTTATCAGTATTACTCTTCATTTTGCATCTCTGTTCTTTGCATAGATCCCACTTGTAAAACTATACCAATTTGATAGGAAGTCACAAAAAAAGTACGCTTCACAAATAATTGTCACTTCTGTGAAGATTTCTGGGGTGCCCTTTGTATGTGCATGAAATTAATGTCTTTACGATCAGGTTAAGGTTATCTGTAGCTTCCTTGTTCTTTCTGTCTCCCTAAAAAACAAACAAGAGTTTTAGGTTTGCCCTTTATTAGTCCTCTGAATCTTTCCCCAGCCTCCATGAGTTATCAGAAGTCAATAAATGTTTGAAATACTTCAAGTACACCCGATGCATGTTATTTGTCCATCCAGCTTAACTTATTCTTTATTTTAATATTCATTGTTGTATAAATGAGTTCTACTTTTATTGAAATCATGGATAAAAAAGCCCTCACAAGCATTTCAAACACTTCAGCTTTCACTAAATGCTGGAATTACTCAGGTAAAATCAGACTGACCATCCAAGCTACCCCAATATGTTTTGGTTTTTGTTGAGGTTTTTTTTCCCCCTAGGCATTTGCACGTATCACATTGACATTCATTTCCTCAGACTAGAGCTATATCACTATGTTAATATTATGTATACACATTTTATGCACAATGTACAGTATGTTTAATGTTAGAGAGTTGAGACGTGGGTCTTTTTTAACTATTAGATTGTTAATTCAGGAATTAAATAAAAATGACTGGTTTAGTTGCACTGGTTTGTTCAGTTAAGTTGTTTCTAATTTTAGAATTATTGTTAGGTTCTATTTTAATTTATCCTTCTGTGGATTTCAACTAACTATCCAGTTTGAGAGTGCTTTCCATTGTGAATATTTTAAAAAATGACTGCTGTCATTTGTATCTTCTTTTAATTATCGTGAATGATTCTCTTATATTTCCAGATAACGATAACACAAACCTCTTGGCTGTTTGGCCTGAACATAGTCCTCTTCTGAGGCTCTCTGCCTCAGACTGAATCTAGTAGTCGTAGGCTCTCAATACTTTTCTATCCATTTTAGAAGAGAAAAAATTGCTTAATTTGATCTGATACTAAATTTTCCACAAAAGACCTTATTCTTACAGTATTTAAACTTTTACTATTTTTAGTAGCATCTACAGAAGAAAACTGCAGATTGTACGCTTTAATTTTCTTTCTTTTAATATGTTGCTTTACAGAGGATTTGTTGTGCCATTCAGGAAGCCCAGGGAACAAGAAAACAACAAAAGTTGGTGAAGCAAGCATCGTTGCAGTTGAAGAAACCACAAATGTTGTCTTGATAATGACAGGATTTGTCGGGTTTGACCGTTGGTATGCAATTTTATCCCTGAAATCGATTAGAAGCAATATGGAAACGTTGTGCAGAAAGTAAAGATAAAATATCTGAGGTCTTCCTTCAAAGTTAACAGCCATAAACACTTCATTTTAAGAAGCTATGCCTCTTTCTAAAACTATGGATTTCATTATTCTAAAATACACATTTAAGTTTAAAAATTACAACTTTTGCTAAAATGTTTTCCCACTCTGAAATTTTCTTTTCTGCCCTTTTTCATGTCAGGAGTTCTTGTACATGGATTCTAAAATAAAGTGGTTATGTGATTTGCACTCTAAGATTATGGTTTACAGACAAGTTGTAGTAATTGTCGTTCTAGTGTTTTGCAAAATAAAGTACTTATGTTACTGATCGAAACTAATTAAAAACTCCTTCTACTTTAGACAGCATTCTATTTAAATTAAGAAAGAAGCGTACACAAGTTAGCTACTATAATTTAATCCCTGTCTGTTTAGTATTAGAAAATGCTGCACTGGAGCAACATAAGAATGAATATGTATGAAAGAAATAGGCTATTGTTGTCTGGAAATGCTTACTTTGGAATGTTGTCACTTATGCTGTAAATGAAACTCTGCACTTTAAAAATGGAAGATATTATTCACCTGTCATGTGCATGTATATGTTGTTTGTTGCATTGCTGTAGCTTAAAGACTTCTCCAGGAGGAACAGCACACTGGCTTTAGACAGCATGGTATGTCAAAAGCTTAAATCAAAGTAATTAGCTTTCCATATTTCAGTGTATCATTACTCCACTGGAAGAGTGCCATCTCATTAAACTAAAAGTCACTTCTGATGATACAATATTTTTGTTGCCGTTTCTCTTCCTGAAGACTGTTAGCATTCAGTTTAGCAAGATATTTAAGCACATTTAAAGTATATGCCTAGTTCTTAATGGTATGAATAATCCCACAAACTTCATTAAGACAAGTTCCATTCTTAACGTTAGGCACATACATAAGTAATGTCTGGGTCAAGGACTATATGAGCAAAGAGGTTTCAGTTCAGTGATCAGTAAATGAAGAGCTCTTGCTCTCAGTCTTTGGCTCTTAAATAAGATATAAATTGTCCTTGCAAATACTTACTCTTGAAAATTTGCTCCTTCCAACTTACTTCACTTGGAAAGAATGATTTCTGTTTTTTAGTTTTTGTACTAGATAATAGCTGTAGAAATGAACTCAATAAATAAAAATGGCAATATTCTTGCATAGATCTATTCAGTAATTGGAGCAATCGTGAGATCTAGTCCTGGATTTTTAAACTCTCTTTATACATAAGGGCTGGTAAATTCTATAAATGTACTCTTAACCTGTACCTATGATCTCACCAAAATTAGAAAGCGTAAGATATTGAAAGTAAGCTGCCAAACACAGGACTTCTAGAGAGCATCTGCAGACATGATTTTATTGCTATTGTATGCACATGGCTATTAATCTGGTTTGCTACGGTGAAAAAAATGTGGTACAACCTTTAATTCTGTGATATCACCTATTCTAGAAAGCTCTGCTCAAACATGAACTAAATTAGCTGTCTATCTTGTATGTATTTCAAGCCCATGTTTAAAAAAAAAAGACAATAAATTTTTATATGCAATTATTTGTGCTATGATTTTAAATGTTGCTTCTAAAATACGTTATATGCTGTTGGTTTGCCACATGTCACTGGCACTATATGGAAAAAATTATTGGAGTACTAGCGTACTGCAGAAAAGCTTTCTACAGCCCAACGTTTCCTTCAACTTGGTGTCTGGCATGTAAGGGATAGTTGCATGTGTACTGTCTCTTAATTCATCGTTGAAAATAGATTTCACTTCAGTCTGCTCTCAGTGCATGTTTAGACAGTACCATGTGCCTTTTTTAAAGTGGAGAATTGGAGCTTAAACCAGTTCTGATGATGCGTTTCTGACTCTAGTCTTCTGCTTGATTCAGTTCTGTACTTCCTCATTTTTATTTGTAAACTTTCTGGCTTGAATTGTAAACAGTAGATATTTCATTTTCTCACTTGATATGTGCTTAGGTACAATGAAGTAGCTTCCTATTTAAAATAGTCTGAAGAAGCAGTAGAGTTCTATAGAATAATTTTTTATTTTGAAACGCGTGTCTGTGCAGTTTGGGTTGCTAGCTGAATTGGAACTGGTAGATGGCACTAAAAATTCCAGCTGAAGAAGTAATGAGCGACCTTCTTTACCACTTGGATCAAGCGCTCAAGAGGACATGAGAGAAATCATTTGCTAAGAAATTCCAGTTCTTGCTTAAGTGAAGATAGATGTTCGGGACCAATAGGTTTCCAGTGCTTGTCCTGTGCTTTCCTCAGGTGTTCCATTCCATTTTACCATGTGTCCTTCTGTCTTCGCTCTTGTTTTTTATCCAGCCTTTTCTCCAGCTGCAAATGCCATTCGCTGTACCTAGGCTTTGCTCTCTGACTTCAACTTTCTTTTCCTGTTCCGTTTCTGCCCTTTTCCTTAAGCTGGTACATCTTCTTGAAGTGCTGGCTGAGGGAGTTAAGGGACAAGGAGGGTCCCTTGTCTAGTCCCTAAGAGATGTCCAGCATAAGAACAGCTGCAGAATTAAATCCTGTTTGGATGATCTGTAGAAATGAGGCATTGTTGGGGTAGAGTGCATTTTCAGACAACCTTCAGTGATGAATTTCAACCAGATGCTGCAATGGAAAGTGCAAGAGCTTTTTCAAAGATTTTGACTTTTTTTTTTTTTTTTTTACTGAAAAAGCAACAGAGTGATTTCCCATACCTTTAAGAGTTTATGTTTCTATGAAGCTCTAGAGTTTCAGTATTACTGAGCATACAAGTTGGTCAAACTGTTGAGATCTTCCTAGACCTTTCCTTACAATGGGCTCCCAGAAGTTTTTGCTGTCTCAAAAGCCAAGTTTTACTGAATATAAAACATGGAATACTAGCTTGTTAATTAGAACTCCAAGCATTTAGGTTGGGCCTGGGTCCTTGATTTGCTTCCGTTACTCCATTGCTTTCTGGTTCATCATAGGTTTCTCTGGCTCTTCAGAAGCAATTTTTTTTTCTTTTTTTAACAAGGCCTGGATGGGTGTTTAGTCCTTGCAACTGTTTTCTCAGTCTCTTGCTTGAGCTAGCCTCCTTTCTGAAACCTTCTTGGTCCTTTCTGTCATGCCCTCCCTCCCCCGGCATGCTCAGTTACTTCCTAGGTAGAGAACAGTATGTCCTTCCTCAATGTAGATCTGTCTCAACCTAATAACCATTTTAAAGGACAGTAGCACAAAATGATAATAAAATCAAACTGTTTTGTGTAAAAACATGTTAATATGCTTTTGCTTATGATTTTAGAACCATCTAATGCTTTCAAAAAAAAAAACAAAAAAAGGAGAAAGGAGAACTTTTGGAATAGATAATAGGTGTATGTGCTTCTTCACAGGGTGGTGCTATCGATTCCACTTAACGGTGGGCTTTTTTGGGGAGTATTTTACTTGATAATTTTCATTGAATTTCTGTCCAATCTGGAGACTAGTAAGTCTTCACATAATGAAATGTTGTATTTTGAAAATACAGTCAGCTTCTTTACTAATTTATTACATGAGCTTGGTCCATTTTGCTGTTAACTGTTCAGAGGGATTTTTAGGGTATCTTTCAATGGGAATTTTAATTGGATTTTATGCAGACTTCTTTTTCCTCTTAAAAGGACCCTACATTCATTAAGTTTACTACTACCAGTCATTCTCTACAGAATTACAATAAGCCAACCACTTAAAACTACTTAAGTGAACATTCAAAAGAAGCAAATAATACCCCACCTTGCTCTTAAAAGCACTCAGATTGTGGAATCTCCATCCTTGTAGATATTAACAACCTGAATTGACATGGTCCTGGGCAACCTGCTCTAGCTGACTGTGATTGGACTGTGCAATGTCAAGAAATATCTTCCAACCCCAGCTATTCTGTGATTCTTTCGCAATAAGAAATCTGAAATGCCCCTTCTCCCCCCCAAAAAAGAAAGAAAAACCCCAAAGATGTGAGGTTCTGTGTTTCCTGGGTTAATTTAACTTATACCCATCAAAACAGCTTTACACCTTTCATCATCGTGTTTAACCATTTTCTCAACGCTTGCAGAATCTGGAAGAATGTTTGGTTTATTACAGACACTGAATAGGGAGTGTTTTACTAGTAAGAGATTAAATAGTTTTAGAGGGGATTAATTGTGAAGTTGAAGGAGGGAATAAATGAAGTAGTTCAGCTTAACAATCAAGGTACCAATATTTTTATTTCATTGCTGGCAGTAAACATGCTTTTTTTGTAGGAGAGTAACATAGTGATTACACTAGGTATATCCTAATCTCGGTCTTTGGTTGGCAAGGATTATTTATGTAAGGGGATCTTGGGTTGCTTTTATTTAAAAATAAAATTAAAAGGATTTAATTTTAAAAGTGAAAACTGATTTGTGAAACCTTTTGAAACTAGCTAGCTTCTGTTTGACAAAATAATTCTTTCAACAGCTTATAAATTCGCATTTACTCAAACCTGAGTGTGAAGACTTAATTTGAAATAGATGCCAGTGGACTGACTGCTTCAGGAGAAAACTTAATGTA